>NC_090447.1:703684256-704294275 GCF_031143425.1 Pleurodeles waltl | reverse complement strand
CAAATATCCTTCTTCTGGTGGGCGCTGACCTACAGGAATAGTACAGGGGACAAGGAAAAACTTTAACCATCCGTACCATCACAGTCATTGGGCCACCTTCCCACCCTTGCCTTGACACACATACACTCACGGTCCGCTCATGCAGGGCTCAGTCCCCCATCATGTATCTTCCATCCACACCACTCCAAACAGGCATTGCCCATGCAGCATGCTCACAGTGTACTCACCTGTTTGTCTGGAGGACCGTAGAGTAGCGTGTACTAGGGGAGGACCCCATCCACTAACTTCTCCAACTCCTCCAAAGTGAAGGCAGGGGCCGTTTCCCCAGACACATGAGCCATTGTCGATTCCAGACTGAGGTCACAGCAGCACTTACAGTGTAGGTCTTCTCCTGTTGAAGGTCAGGTATCAAGTGAGTGTACTGATAGTACCGTGACTGCCGGCATACATCGTCATTGGCTCCTGGGACCCCTAGGATCCAATGTTAACCAATACAGGATTGCGCCGCGGTCTTCAACCGCCTACTGCGACGGTGTAGAACGCCAGCTCAGTTACCTCATATCCCCTTGACCCACCGTACAGGTCAGGCAGCCGCCATTTCAGGGGGTCACATGGCATTAATAATAACTGCGTCACACCTATCTAGGCCTTGCATACACAGAGTAATAGGCACATTGCGGACAAACAAATGTGTGAAAATGACATTTTGTAATATCTCAGTGTTGGCTGACTCTCTGCTCGCTGTTCTCCTCCATTGGGCACGTCTGCTGGGGCAGGTGATGAGATGGCGGCATCCTCCGGTTTACAGACTGCTGGTGGACCTGTCAACAATGGAAGGGAGACACGTAATAGTCACCTACAGACTTGACCGTGCAACAATCCATGAACTGTGTGCCCAGTTGGAGCCAGACCTGATGTCAGCTACCCGCCATCCCACAGGAATCCGCCCTCTTATGCAGGTCCTGTCAGTACTCCATTTCCTGGCAAGTGGGTCTTTTCAAACTACAGTGGCCATTGCATCAAGGATGTCCCAGCCTATGTTCTCCAACGTGTTCTCCAGAGTGTTGTCTGCCCTGCTGAAACACATGCGCAGCTACATCGTTTTCCCTCAGGTGGAGTATTTGCCTACAGTGAAAGGTGACTTCTATGCCTTGGGACATATCCCCAACATCATAGGTGCCATTGATGGGACACATGTGGCCTTGGTACCCCCCACAGGAGTGAACAGGTGTACTAAAACCGGAAGAGCTACCATTCTGTGAATGTGCAGATGGTGTGTTTGGCCGACCAGCACATCTCCCATGTGAATGCCAAGTTTCCTGGCTCAGTGCATGACGCTTACATTCTGAAGAATAGCAGCATCCCTTATGTGATGGGACAACTCCAGAGGCACCATGTGTGGCTAATAGGTTGGACAAGGAACCTATACCCTGTGAATAGTTGTCTGGGTCTGGGGTTGTCCCTACGGGTTAGTGTGTGTCTAACAGTTGTCCCTCGACAGTTGCAGGTGACTCTGGATACCCCAACCTGTCATGGCTACTGACCCCAGTGAGGAATCCCAGGACAAGGGCAGAGGAACCCTACAATGAGGCACATGGGTGAACTAGGAGGATTATAGAAAGAACCCTCGGCCTCCTGAAGGCCAGGTTCCGGTGCCTCCTGACAGGTGGTTCTCTCTACTACTCACCAAAGAAGGTGTGCCAGATCATTGTAGCCTGCTGTATGCAGCACAACCTGGCTTTGCGACAACAGGTGCCTTTTCTGCAGGAGGATGGTCCAGCTAGAGGTCTTGTGGCAGCTGTGGAGCCTGTGGATAGTGAAGAAGAGGAGGCAGAAGAAGAGGATATCAACAACAGAAACAACGTTATCCAGCAATACTTCCAGTGAGAAACAGGTAAGAAGATATCACTGCCTCACACATCTCATACAATTGTTTGACCTATCATAAGTCTGTCACTTTTACCCAGTGTATGGACCCTGACTTGTCACTTTGCCTTTCCATTTAACAGATGTGGGTCCCACTGTGTGACCTCTGCTATATTACCTCATGGACTAGAGCTGTGTTACATTGGTATGTGGACAATAAAATGGACATTGCTATGTTCCATAGTTATTGTAAATACACATTTGTGAAAGCACAGACTGACTCCAGATTGTTTTGTGATTCAAGGGTGTTTATTTCTGTGCAAATAAGTGGAGGGGATTGTAAAATTGGTAGGGGTGATGGTGGAGGAATGTCCATGGCAGAGTCCAGTCTATTCATTTCACAGGTGCATTGTCCAAAGGGGCATAGGAAGTGGAGCTAGGGCAGTTGATGGATGAACAGGGTGACAAAGTGGGAAAGAAGGATGACATTCAGAGGGGTCTCTTTTCCTGGTGGGGGTCTTGGCATTGTTCTCTGTCTTGTTCCTGGATCTCAGGGACCATTTGCGGGGTGGTTCTCCATCTGCAGGGGGTGGGGTGCTGGTGTCTTGGTCCTGTGGCGGTGCCTCCTGTCCACTAGTGCCGGCGGAGGTGATGGGCTGTTCATCATCCAGGCTAGTGTCAGGGGCCCCTTGTTGTGCCACAGTGTCCCTCCTGGTGTTGACAAGGTCCTTCAGCACCCCTACAATGGTAACCAGGGTGGTGTTGATGGACTTGAGTTCCTCCCTAATCACCAGATAGTGTTCCTCCTGCAGCCGCTGGGTCTCCTGAAAGTTGGCCAGTACCGTTGCCATTGTCTCCTGGGAATGATGGTACGCTCCCATGATGTTGGAGAGTGCCTCGTGGAGAGTGGGTTCCCTGGGCCTGTCCTCCCCCTGTCGCACAGCAGTCCTCCGAGTTCCCCTGTTTTCCTGTGCCTCTGTCCCCTGAACTGTGTGCCCACTGCCACTGCCCCAGGTCCCTGATTTTCTTGGGGTGGTGGGTTTGCCTCGGTTCCCTGTAGTGGTGGACACACTGCTGCTTGACGTGTCCTCGGGACAGAGGGATGGGCCCGCTGGGTGGGTGCTGTGCTGGTGTTTCCTGAGGGGGGAGGATCTGTGGGGGCTTGTGCCAGTGTCAGGGGAACCGTCTGTCCCGAGGTCCCAGATGGGCCGGGCTGGTCATCTTGAACCAGTTGGACAGAGCTGCTGTCAAAACTGTGGGGCTCTTCTGTGGGGGAGTGGACATGTCTGGAACCTCCTGTCCGGTGACGTTGGGTAGGGGTCCTGCAGGGGTGTAAAGGCATGATCATTGCATCTGTGTGTGCCATTGTAGGCAATGGGTGAATGACCCTGTACTCCAGTGCTTGCATTCTTCTCTAGGACCTTGTGTGATAATTGGTTTGGGGTCTGTGTGGGTATCTTTTGTGGACATGCTTTGGTGATGGGTGTCCATGCTTTGGTGTTGCATGCAGAGTTTGGTGTTGGGATGTGTGGGTTGTGATAGTGGGACTTTTATGAGGTGTTGGAGTGATGGGGATGAGGGTGAGGGTGGGGGTATGTGATGGCATGCAGGTAGGGTGGGGGGGATGAGGTAGTAATGATTTGCCTTGCCAGAGTCCATTCCTCCTCCTACTCCTGCGAGGCCCTACGGATGCAGTATAGCCAAGACTTGCTCCTCCCATGTTGTTAGTTGTGGGGGAGGAGGTGGGGGTCCACCGCCAGTCCTCTGTACTGCAATCTGGTGTCTTGAGACCACGGAATGCACCTTCCCCCGTAGGTCGCTCCACCTCTTTCTGATGTCATCCCTAGTTCTTGGATGCTGTCCCACTGCGTTGACCCTGTCGACGATTCTGCGCCATAGCTCCATCTTCCTAGCAATGGAGGTGTGCTGTACCTGTGATCCGAATAGCTGTGGCTCTACCCACACGATTTCCACGATCATGACCCTGAGCTCCTCCACAGAGAACCTGGGGTGTCGTTGAGGTGCCATGATGTGGTATGGGTGATGTGTGAGGTGGTGTCGGTTGTGATGTGTGAGGGGATGTGTTTGTGTGTGTTGTCTGAGGTGCGTGGATGTGTGAGTGATGGTGTTGTGTGCCTGTGGATGCTAGTGTTGTTGATGGTGGTGTCTCTCTCTGGCCTTCTTTCTCAATTTTGGTAGTAAGGGTTTGTGGGTAATGTGGGTGTGTATGTGGAAGTGGTGTGTGTATGTGTCTCAGGTGTGTGTATTTCGAATTGTCCAATGTGGTTGTGTTTTGTAAATGTGTGTGAATTTTGAGCGCGACGGTGTGTACCGCCAATGGAATACTGCGGTTGAAAAACCGCCGCGTGGATTCGTGGGTCGTGATAGTGTGGGCGTATTCCTGTTGGCGTGACGATGTAGGTTTTGTTGTTGCCAGTTTATCACTGACCTTTGGTGTGGCGGACTTGTGTGGGTGTCTGGATTTTGGCAGATTCCGAGCTGTGAGTCGTAATAGCTGTAGTGGAATTCCGCCGCCACAGCGGTGTGTTGGCGATCTTCTGCACGGCGGTAAGGGGGATTTTCCACCAATGTTGTAATGAGGGCCAAAGTATCTTACATATCTAATATGCACATCACAGGATATGGCATGGTTGTATCCACAGAACACCTGAACAATGTGCAACAATCTAAATGGGGAGTGTATTACCGCAGGTCCCCTCAAGATTAAATATGTCCATTTTAATAAAAGGAACAATTTCTGTGAAAATGTATTCATTACCAAGGTGAGCGGGTCGCCCTAGATGCACTCTTAAATCACAGAAATCTTCAGCCGCCGCACTACTGCTTCACTGTTACTAAGGTGAGCCTATCACCATAGACGTGCTCCAAAATAACCAAGAAATAATGTCAGGCTGCCGCTACACTGTCACCAGGGTGAGCATATCACCGCAGACACACTCCAAAATGACAAATAAATAATGGCAGGCTGCTGTCACTGTCACTAAGGGGAGTGTTTCACCGCGGACCTGCGCCAGAATAACTAAGTAACAATAACAGGCAGTTCCTTTTCATATGATGAACATTAAATAGTGTAGGTCATACACGCCAGCCCAATTCAAGATGGCCAGCAAAAACGTAACACAGAGTGACAACAAAGCTGTAGTGATGTGAGAAGTTGAACTCCTCTCAGCCGGTGCAAATGCGAAAATTCACAGGGTCCTCACAAACAGGTATTACATAAGCGCAGGCCTAGGAATGCCTCAGGGGAGCGCAAACGTGAGCCCAGCAATGCCTCAAGTAGAGGGCAAGTACAAGCCAAGCACATTTCACTAAACCCCAAAAATAAATGTGGGTAAAACCAAAGTGCTGGTAGGACACCAGTCCTGATCCAGGAATGATCCTGAAGGAAAGGCCTTGATAAAAGAACACTCTCCCAAATCAGTGCTCCGTAACCACGTTCCTGCAGTGCTGAGACGTTGACATCGGCACAGAGAATATTAAGGTAAAGTTGTGCTCCAAATGTCTTTCCTGAAATTTGCATCTGGTGCACTGTTCTGAATCCTCCGCAAAGTTGTCAGAAGAAGTGCTGGGGTCTCTGTTTAGGAATTCCTTAACAGACTGAATGAGCAGGTGGGTACTTCCATGATAGCCACCAAATGTCAGATGGGCACTTCAATAATCAGACAGGAAGATTTGGCAATCCGTTGATCTTATTAAATTATGCACATGTACACGAGAGACCCTATCCACATCAACATCTCAGATCAACCCCCAGTGATCTCCCTCAACAATCTATCTAGGTAACCACCCCACACTCTAACCGCCTGCATCATTAAATAGATGCTATTGTACTACATCATAACTTAGACACAGAACACCACAGTGGGCAAACCAATGACAGCAGAGCCACTGTTTCCTTCTCATTACTACATAATGAACATATGATTGTATTAGGATAATCAGCAGATCATTTACAACAAAAACAATTGATAGATACAATTCTATAACTGGATTTCAAGTACAAGTGTTGACAGCAGGTGGGATGTTACCCCCCAACAAAGAAATCAAATGTTATGTTATGTTATACTTATAATCTAAGAAGTGGTTGATAATACTTCCATGCCTTGAGGCCAGATGCCACTTGTCCATCACTCATGAAACATTTCCTTTTTTAGGTGTTTCCATGATCCCCTCATAATGAAGCCAGGATTATCCCATTTTTTAACCATAAAATATAAGTACTCACATAGTGAAACCAGGGTATGGCCATGTTCTGTCTAAGTTCACCACTTCCTATAGTGCATTTTTGTATGAAGCCAGCTCCTCAGTGTTTCAGATTTTAAGCCAATAAACCAATTATGTATAATTGGGTGTGTGTGGGATACATTTCAGTCCAGTATCAGATGAAAGAGATAGTGGAGCTTATTGGGTCATATTGACTAATGATCTAGCTAATTTGTTTTTAATCCTAGATAAACTAGTGACATTACAATTTCTTAAAATGTCTGCACCACATAAATCTGCATTTAAGGCTTTTACTTGGTATACTTGTAGAGCCGGCAAGACAGGCCTTGCTGAATTTAATTTAAAAAGGTTCAAAACTGCTGCTGCACTATGCTGTAGCATTAGTTGATTTTGATGACTTTTGATGACCTTGACAAAGTGCAAGCCTGCTTTGCACCTAAATAGTCACAATGCATGGCCCTTTTCTAAGACAGAATTCCCAATCTTCAACATACCCTAGTATTATTTGTGTGGAATAAAAGCCAATGATTTTGTTTTGGATGGATTCATTTCTAATCTGTGGTGACTACAGAAGGAGAAAACTTATTTAATAGGGTCAGAAGCCCCATTAGTGCATTAGAAATCAATTAAGTGTCATCTGGGAATAATAGCACCGGTATTTCATGAAATGATCATTTTAAGGAATCATTAACATAATCATGTAGATAATTTACTAAATCATTAATGCAAATGGGCAACAATGTTGGAGCTTCGGGCATGGCCTGACTGGTGACGATGGCGAACGCGTCTGGGCCCAAAGGTGATCACAGGACGCAGGGAAGAACGGGGGCATAAGAGCGGGGCCCCCGATATTAGTCGGCTCCTGTGCCAAACAACAGGTGAGACACCGGGAGACCGACACAATTGGTACCAGCAGTGCTACCAGCGCCGGAGACGGTGGGCGTGTGGAGGAGAGTGCCGTGGATTGTCTTGGCCAGCAGGGCCCGAGGGCACTGCAGTAAAATTGGCAGAGTGCAAGACAGCATAGTGCCTCCATGGACGCTGAAATCCTTGGATGAGGCATTGAGGCAGCCTCGCCGTGGAACGCAGGCAGAGACAGTGGAGGATTGGGAGGGCCCGAGCATGCCACAAATCACAGCGGTTTGGGACATTAACAGACACCGCACGAAGCACGGTAGGGTGCCGGCAGGCGGGGTACCCCTGTAGCCGTGAGCCCCGGGTAGCAGTGTAGAGGTGGGAAACTTGAGGATGCTGACGGGACGACTCCATGACTGCTGGGACCCCGAGAAGCGAAGCGGTTGAGGGGAGTTGGCCCCGCAAAGAGGCGCATAAGGAAAAGATGACAGGTCTGGGGGAGCACACAGGTGCCAGAAAAGGAGAGGCACCACCTGATGACCATGAAAAGTAGTGGAACAAGGGGTGTATGTCTCCTGGGCTGCTGAGCAATTGAAGCGATGGTCCGGGGCAACAGGGCTGGTGACGAGTTGTGAGCTGCAAGATCCGTGAGAAGGGATCCTCCAAGGCATTAACTCGACCGAACTGGTTTCTGGAGACCACGCATGGCAGTCAGGTCCCTGCCCGAGTGCATCAATACATTCTGTAGATAACACAGGCATGGATCTTCCTTCTCACTCCCCCAGACTAGGTGACTACACTGAGGAGGGGTGAACAGAGAACGGTGGTGGTCCACCGTGGGAGAAGTCCTGCCCCCCCGGCGTTGGGCTTCCTATTAATCGGAATAATACTGGGGAGTGAGTCAGCACCCCTCAAGGTAGGAGCTGGAACCACAAACAACCTGTGGCTAAGGACACCACTGGTCGGGCTGTATGTCTGCTGAGGGCCGGAACAGAGCGAAGTCACAGGCGGGGCACCACGAAGGTGACATGGCCCAAATGGATGTGACACACCAAATGCCGCACTCATTGCAGGTCACACTGGACAAGATCCTGGGGGCCGTAGAGGAATCCAAAGCTACGCTCTAGAGGGAGATCAGACAGGTGTCGGCGGAGCTGTTGAGAGCAGACCACCAGAAACTGGCTGACAGGGTCCAGAGTGCAGAGACTGCTCTTGGGGGTTTGGCTCCAGCCCAACAGGAACTTAAAGCCACCATTGAGCTGTTGACGGAACGTGTCCAACGACTGGAATGACAGGTCGAAGATGCTGAAGGGCGTAGCCAGCGGAACAATGTGCGAATTGTAGGACTCCCGGAAGGGGCTCAGGGCACTGACATGGTGACCTATCTAGAAAAATGGATGAGAGAGGAGGTTGCCCCAAATCAATTTACTCCCTTCTTTGCTTTAGAGAGAGCTCACTGGGTGCCGTCGTGGCCACTTCACCTGGGGAGGCCCCTGCAGGCGGTGGTGGCCAGGCTGCTACACTACAGAGACAGGGACATCTTGCTACAGCGAGCCAGGGAGGTCAGGCCCTTCCATTTGGAAAATGGATCGGTGACTATCTTCCCGGACCTCACGACGGAGGTGGAGTCCAGACGGGCCTCCTACAGGGCAGCGAAGAGGGCACTGTGAGAGGCAGGCATACAGTACTCGCTCCTGTTCCCGGCCAGGCTGAGGGTGATTATGGAGGGCCACACCACCTTCCTTCAAATTCCTGAGGAAGCATGGGAGTGGCTGGAGGTGCTTGGCTCGGGCAGGGACTCCCACACTGCAAAAGACTTGCAGACACCGCGGGGCACCAGGAAAACGTGGAGGCAGCGGAACAGGCCCCGCCTGGGCACGGGACCAACCCTGTTGCAGAGAGCACTGGACAGGCAAGCTGCCCTGGAGGCTGTTGCTTCGCTATGACAGGCGGAATCAATGGGAGAGGTCAGCGGAGGGGAGTCGAACGTCGGACACACTTCACAGACTCAGACTCTCACCACTCCGATGAAGCTCCGAGAATGACACCCCAAACTGCTGACGATCTGGGGTGATCCCTAATTGGTGGTACAGACCCCCTATCTGGGGCACTAAACAGCAATTGGGACCACGACGACCACGGAACCCCCTCCAGATTTTTGACCCCATTTTGTTTAATGGTGAGGGCACCACATGACTTATTGTTGTTACTATGTTGGTTTGACATATGCTGGACAACGACCTGTTGCATTTTGCCCTGGGGAATGGGAGTTGGGGAATAAGGTTACTAGTTTTAAGCATGTAGGTGGTTAGATACTCAGGCTTTACTACTGACTGGGGTGACGTGGGGACCAGCAATAGCGGTGAGGTGTGGGTGTTACCGAGGGGGGCTGTCATTCCTCCGAGACTCAAAACCCATCCAATGGCAGAGTACAAATTAATGACCTGGAACATTTGAGGGATGGGGTCACCAATCAAACGCCACAAGATCCTGGCATAATTATAAAGAAGAGGGGTACATATAAAACTATTGCAAGAAACACACCTCACCTCCCGGGGGTAGACAAGGTACGACGTAGATGTAGAGGACAGATATTCGCCACCAGGTATTCGGTGTTGCAAGGGGCACCATGATATGGGTAAGGGTGGGGGTCCCAGTTGAGCCTACATACACAGACATGGACACGAATGGCAGGTATGTAATAATAGAAGGCAGGCTGCACGGTAGACAGGTGGTTTTGGGATGTGTGTACGCCCCTAACCAAGAACAGACCCCATTCTGGCAGGAATTGATGGGACGACTGGCCAGGTCCCCGGTTGGACGACTACTGATTGAGGGAGATTTCAATAGTGTACTAGATATTGTACCGGACCGCTCTCCACCCCCCCACCAGGGACGACAGCACATAAGATGTTGAAGGATCTGAATGAATGGATGTCACACTGGGGGTTGGAAGATATCTGGAGGGTGCAGCACCCCCAAGATAGGGACTACTCCTAGTATTCAGGCCTCCACCAGCTCCTCACCAGAATTGACCGGGTGTTGTGCACAGGCACGATCTCCCCAGAGATAGCACACTCTGAGTATCTTGGCCGAACATTATCGGACCGCAGTCCATTGCTTATCGCATGGCGTGATGTGGAGATGAGGGCCCCCATCCCGGTATGGTAGTTCCAGCTGATAACCCTGGAGTACCCGGTGTATAGAGAGGGACTTCGGCCTTATTTGCTGGATCTCAAACGCATTAACAAGGGATCCACTGACTTGCTCCGCATAGAATGGGAAACTCTTAAAGTGGTGACGCGAGGCTACTGCTTGGGACAATCAGTGGGGATCAGACGCACCCTTGAAACTGAGCTAAACCAGCTGAAAAAAAAAAGAAAATGATAGGGATAATGAACAAGACCCGGACCTGCCGCAGCAACAGGGACTCTTTAAAACAAGGGAGTCCTATAACCAAGTAAATGAAAGTCTAAGGTGTCACGACTACCAGAGACACCTGATGTCTTTACATGCAGAGTAGGGCAAGTCCGGTAAACTACTTGCATGGTTGGTGCGGCCTGGTGGTGATAGCACCCGGATCACAAGTGTGCGGGGAGTGGATGGAAGACATGTGTATGCCCCCTTGACATAAATGAAGCCTTTAAATCATATTATGCCAACCTCTATAGACAGCCCGAGGAGCACTTGCCGCAGTGGCTTGAGGGAAGCCTACAGTCCCTCCCTCTCAGCACTTTAAAGCAAGAGGATGGGGATCCTCTGGGTGCACTGATCGCCTTAGAGGAGGTTAAAACCGCTATTGCATTGTTAGCAGTGGGCAAGACGCCAGGCTCGGACGGACTCCCTATGGAGTTCTACATGACGTATGTAGCTATTTTGGCACCCATACTGGTTGACCTTTACACTGAGGCATTTTACAGGGGAATACTTCCTCCGACACTGCGGGTGGCACTAGTGGTCCCCCTGCCCAAGACTAAGGAACGTGAAGCTTCCGTGACGGATTTCAGACCGCTGTCCATGTTAAAATGTGACTTCAAGATTCTGAGCAAAATCCTAGCTAATAGGCTGTTACAACATATCCCCCACCTTATACATGAAGCCCAGAATGGTTTTGTACCCAAACATAACACCTCGCTGAACCTAAGACGGCTATTTACACTACTACATATGCAATGTGAGAAGCAGCACCCTGGGACGGTCCTTCTATTGGTAGATGTCGAGAAAGCGTTCGACTCCTTAAGGTGGGATTATTTGCAGGTAGTAATGGCTAGAAGGGGCCTAGGGGAGATATGGACGCGATGGGTCAAACTGCTATATTGTCAGCCGGTGGCACGGGTAAAGGTGTTTACCCCATTTTCTAGGGCACCAGGCAGGGATGCCTCCTTTCACCTGTGTTGTTTGCACTTTCCATCGAACCACTTGCGGTGTGGTTCCAAACGGAGGGACATGGTAGAGGGGTAGAATGGGTCAGGTGGAACATGCCATATGCTACACGCTGACGATCTACTAATTTACCTGCGCGACGGCGCATCGGGTATCCCCTGGGCACTCACCCTACTGGAAGAATTTGGGGGTCCATCTGGCCTCCGAGTAAACAGGAAAAAGGCTTACGTCTTCCCACTGACTGCAGCTGCGGAACGCCCCTTCTCCTGTCTGCCAGATATTCCATGGTCCCCCCGCACTTTCAGATACCTGGACTTACAGGTATTTCACGATTTACGAGATCTACATGACGGGTATCTTGGCATAGCACTCCGGTCCTTAAGGTCGTCCGTGGCGTTCTGGTTTTCTCCTAAGCTCTCCATGATGGCTCGGGTGTCATTATCCAAAATGATTATGGTACCCCACTTACTATACTACTTTACCAACCTCCCGGTGATTGTGCCGATGAGCTGGCTCAGAGAGTTGAATGCGCTCCTTAGGAAGCTTCTTTGGGATGGGGGCCGACAGTGGACGTCTTTGTCCACCCTTCGTCACCCGACGGGAGAGGGTGGACTCGCGGTTCAGGACTTCGGGCTATATTATTTATCATGCCAACTTCAGTGGGTCGCTAGGTGGCTAGAGGGGGTGAACCAGATGGACCTCGCCATATCCGGAGGCACTGTAGGTACTGACCTTTTATTGACTGACATGCTAGGTGCCAGGATCACCCCATCAAAGCGGAATGTCATGTTGAGGGTGGCACTGGCCTGCTGGAAATGTTGTCTTAGATGCATGGGAGTGACTGTGGCCTACTCCCCTGAGATACGATTGACGGGATACCATTGGGGTCACCGAGCCGTATCTTGTTACAAAAGCCTGATGGGGGCTTGGAATCAGGTGGGGGTGACGTCTCTGGGGAACATCTTCTAGGAGTAGTTTTGCATCCATAAATGAAGTTGATGGAAGAGAACAGGGTTCCGGGGGGCAATTCCTGCTGTATCGGACGTTGATACATGCCTTGAGGACATTATGGCCCACGATCAATGCAGAGACACATACAATACTACACCTTTTGCTGACCATAGGGGAAGACACTCACTTGATTACCCAGCTCTACAGAGCTCATACCCAGGCTGCCCTGGAGTCCTTACAGGCCCTACGAGCGAAATGGGAGGGGACATTAGGCAAGGAACTGACGGACACGGAATGGCGGAAGGTCCTGGCATTTCCCCCTAGAGTGTCCTGAAACACACGCTTCTGATACATCCAATATAATTATGAACACAGAACATACCTCACTCCTCACAGGCTAAGAGTAATATATGGAAGTGGACCCTGGCAGTGCCCTAGGTGCAGCGTTGTGGACCCAGATTTTGACCATATGGTCTGGGAATTCCCTGACTTGCAGTGCCCTAGGTGCAGCGCTGTGGACCCAGATTTTGACCATATGGTCTGGGAATGCCCTGACTTGCAGAGGTATTGGAGGGGTGCTCTGGAAGAAGTGGGGGGAACCCTTGGTACACAACTAGATCTGGACCCTGCTTTTTGCTTGTTGGGCCTACATACGAGGCCAGCCTCTAGAAGAGTTGCTAGCAGATTCTTAGACCTCGCCTTGATCCTACTTAGACGTCAGATTGCCATGGCCTGCTTAAAAAGGAGAGGGGTGTGAGGGATGATAAAGGATGGTGCCGGTGGAACACAGAGACGGCTAGAGGAACGGACATACGAGGAGTGGGGTCGGGACCCCCTGCACCTGCACCATGTATGTCAAGCCAGAGTGGCCAAACTAGGGTGGGAGCAGGCATTCCACCAGAGCGGGCCCCATTGACACACTGGATTGAGGAGAGGACTGTGACTAAGGTTGTTATACAGACACCCTGGGTGAACAAACTCGTTGCGGGTGTATGCCCCACTCACACTAGAGCAGAGAACTACCCTACAGCGCGCTGTCTCAATGTTCATACTAGTTGAGTTAACAGTTTAGAAGGTAACACATAGAACAGTAGAGCAGAATGTTAGCTTAAAGTTGGCTGAAGGTGGTACGACCGAACAAACATACCCTGATGTGTTATATAGCTCTGCTGTTTGTATCATATCCGGCATAGCCATATCACAGATATGTTTTTGCATGTACCCCTATTGTAATATACCTGGCAGAATTGACGTTATGCATGGAAGGGCACAACATTATGATGATTGTAATTACTCAAAGAGAAATGCCAATAAACAAAGTTAAAAAAAAAAAAAAACAATGTTGGAGCTAACAGGTATCCCTGGTGCGCACCCCTGTGGAAATTAATGTGATCAATCAGTTCTCCTTGCTGTACTCATCTAACTCGGGTATAAATGTTCCTGTGCGAAGGTAAGGTTATGGACAATATATTCCCCGACACTCCCATTTGCTGTTGGACTACCCATGACTTAGATGTAGGAATAAGATTGAATGGCCCCTCTCCATTTTAAGAAGCCATGCATGGATATTTCCTTAGTAAAACAACCACTTTCTAGCATAGAAGCACAAAACAGAAAATGTGGTCTATTGTGCTAGCCTTCCATCTGAATCCTACTTCACTTTGGACAAAATATCTGTCTCATGCATCCAGTCTTAAATTTCTAGGAGAACTTGTCTGCAGAATATTTTTTTGACAGTTTTCAATGAGACTAATTGGTTTATAACTGCCAGGACCATCACTATTTCCTTTCTTATAGATGGGAATTATTTCTGCCCCTTTCCATGTTTTAGGGATGTCATCTTTCATCAATGTGGCGTTGGATAGTATTTTGATGTAAGGTGCCCAATTCAGTGGATCTGAGAAAAAAAGGTCTCCCAAGTATTTTATATGTTTTATCGAGACCTGGACCTTTCGAGATTTCATGCTACTACTTGTTGGAGCCTGTCCTGTAGTGCAAATTTTAGGAGCTCAGTACTGATCAGAACCTTAAATGGAGCCGTAATGTCTCTGAGACATATGTCTGGGCAATGGTCAGAATATAAACCAGTAAAATACTTAGACCAAACCTGGGGTTGGATAAAAACAATTATACACAACTTCATTCACAAAGATTGCAATGAACGACAATATACCAAAATGTTATATTGTCATACATATTTAATGCTTTGAGGAGATCCTGTCAATTAGCGCCAGCCCAACTTTTTTGTATGATGTCTGAAGACACTTGTATTTTCTTCCTGCCTTTCTAATGGTTGCCTTATTATTGCTTTTTTAAATGGTGACAAAATCTCTGATTTATCCCGTCTAAAGTCTGTGATAAGCCATGGGGATTGTTTTGTTTTGTAAACAGAAGATAGATCTTCTTCACAACTACTTTAGAAAAATAATCAAATAATGTATTCTGAGTAATGTTAACTGCTGGCCACTTGTAGATGTTAAGTAACATGATTCTAGCAGTTCTAATGCAACTACAACCACTTTGTAAATACATTCTATTAGATCTCGCCTTTGCTGGAGGTATGTCCACTTAACGCATCTTCTGGTATTAGTGACAATAGACGAGCGACCTCCTAAAGTATTTTGAACAGTCTGATCTATTTGCTGCATGCCTTTCACAGTTAAAAGAGAGCATTATGGCCCCTGTCATATCTTTCTACAATTACTATGGGGGTTATTACAACTTTGGAGGAGGTGTTAATCCGTCCCAAAAGGAACGGTAAAGTGACGGATATACCACCAGCCGTATTACAAGTCCATGATATCCTATGGAACTCGTAATACGGCTGGTGGTATATCCGTCACTTTACCGTCACTTTTGGGACAGATTAACACCTCCTCCAAAGTTGTAATAACCCCCTATATCTCCAAAGTCAGGGCATAGACACAAGTAAGGTATGAGGTAGTCTATTGTGCTGCTAAAATTGACATTCAAAGGCACATGCCCCTATTGTCTAACCATTACAAGATCAGAGTCCGTAGGTGAGGGTCAAAGAAGTCAGCTGTACCACAGTGGCTGTCCATTTCTGAAGCTATTGGCGGAGGTTAGTAATAAACCTAATATGTCAGGCCACCTATTGGAAAGTTCCTTTATGTTACAATCAAGTTTAATTCTTATCCAAATGGTTATTCCTCAGAATGTCAACAAACACCAGTGAAAATCACCTCAACACTATGGGCCATATTTATGAAAAGTTTGCGCCGCCTTTGCATCATTTTTGTTGACGCAAAAATGGCGCTAAATTAATTCCATATTTATATTTTGACGCTAGACCCGTCTAAGAACTGTCAACCCCCCTTGCGTCTCATTGCGACAATGAGGTGCAAGGTAGGCGTTCCCTTCCTAAAAATGACGCTAGCCCTGTACTTCCCAATGCAACAACCAAGCATACTAAGGAAGCGGACGGCAAAAATGACCCTTTGCCCGATTAGTGTCAAAATGTAATGCCTGGTCAGACCAGGCGTTAAGAAAAAAAGGCCCACACAGCACAACTCAAGTAAAACACACAGAAGGAGCATTTGCAACGTCCAGGACAACATGGAAGTAGTACTGCTCCAGCTTGGCAAACGCTGCATATGTTAGCAAAGACAGCAGGTCCCTCCACCATCACCGCAGCAACCCCAAACACCACCACAGCAGCCACAAAGTCAGCACAGAAGGCGGGAGAGGATCTTCAGACAGTGGAAAACCATCCTTGGTCTCAGGGAACAAGATGTCATCAGGATGTACTGAGTGAACCGGGAGTCCATTGTACGCCTGCTGCACCACATTGCACCACACATCACAGCAGGGGTGCAAACTCCCACAACTATTTCACTCATGACAAAACTCCTTGCTGTCCTTTATATGCAGGCATCTGGATCTTTTCAGATAACAGGCAAGTGGCTGGCATATCCCAGTCATCCTTCTCAGTCCTCCCACCTAAGGTCTGGACAAAATCATGCACCTTACACCTCGCCACATGTGCTTCTCAAACACCTGCAACTGCAGGAGGAGACCAAACAAGGTTTTTACCAAATTGCTGGATTCCCGCATGTGCTGGGTGCAATGGACTACACCCATGTCCAACTGGTGCTACCTGCAGCTACTGATCATTCTTATAGGAACCACAAGCACACCCATTCAATCAATGTGCAGGCCATTATGGAATACAGTGGGCTCTTTACTAACATCCTAGAAAAATATCCCGGCACTGTCCGTGATGCCTACATATTCCGCAATTCCACTATCAACGAGTGGTTCCAGGATGGGCAGTATGGCAATGGCCTACTCGTAGGTAAGCCACCGTACCAATCATTACACACGAACCATGTAGGACAAACAAGACATGCACCACACGAAATATGCAGGGGAACACAGATGTACATGTTACAACACATATGCAATATGCCACACTACAGTGCAATCATTACATATCAGAAACACATACACCCATGTGTATATCACAGCCACAATCTGATTGGCACACCATGTGTGGACAGGTGGAACCATGTCCACATTGCATACAGAAGCTGCCCACAAAACACTACAAGTGTCCACTAGTTGAGAACTAAATGCAGATCCCACACACATTACACCAAACAAAGAATAGCTCAGCTATGTTAATGGAATAGGCCATTGCCATGCCCATTTCAAGAAAGTCACACATAGGCATAGCCCCTCATAAATCATGGTATGCAACCCTCTGGCAGCACCTATATCAAATGCAATCTAAGTGGTGCCATTACCAACTATATATCAACTATATATCATCTACACATACCTGACATACCTGTAATGTGCACATACACCCGTCTGCTGAGTTGTTTTGCACACATACAAATACAAATCAACCTGCCATGGAAGACCATAGAGCAGAATCCTGAGAAATGGGACCGGGCTGAGTGCCACCTCACATGCTCCCCTTTAGCACCACTTAACACCACCATGGGGGTCATTACAACATTGGCGGTATAAGGAGCTTACTGCCGTGCAGAAGACCGCCAATACACCGCCGCGGCCGCAGTAGACCGCCACAGCTATTATGACACACATCACGGAATCCGCCGAAATCCAGACACCCACACAACTCCGCCACACCAAAGGTCAGCGATAAACATGCGGAAACAAATCCTCCACCTCCACGCCAACAGAAACACACCCATGCTATTACGACCCACTAATCCACGCGGCAGTCATTCAACCGCGGTATTCCATTGGCGGTACACACCGCTATGCTCAAAATACACACACATCTATAAAACACCGCCACATTGGACAATTCCAAATACACACACCTGATACACATACACACACCACTCCCACACACCCAATACAGTATAAAATACACACCCACATCACCCACAAACCCCTACAACCAGAAATTCTGAGAGAAGGCGAGAGAGAGAGAGCACAGCTATTGACAACCCCATCACACAGAGGCACACAACACCATCACCCACACAACATCCACGCACAAAACACACCATACCACTACACTCACCACACTCATCACCACATACACCACCCCACACATCACACACACCACCCCATGTCACACCAAAGACACCACCGCTTCTCCGAGGAGGAGCTCAGGGTCATGGTGGAGGAAATTGTCCGTGTAGAGCCACAGCTATTTGGCTTACAGGTACAGCACACATCAATAGCCAGGAAGATAGAGCTATGGCGCAGAATGGTGGACAGGGTCAACGCCGTGGGACAGCACCCAAAAAATAGGGAGGACATCAGGAAGAGGTGGAACGACCTACGGGGGAAGGTGCGTTCCACGGTCTCCAGGCACAACATCGCGGTACAGCGGACTGGCGGCCGACCCCCACCTCCTCCCCCACAACTAACAACATGGGAGGAGCAGGTCTTGACCATCTTGCATCCTGAGGGCCTCGGAGGAGTCGGTGGAGGATGGGACACTGGTAAGTCAATTCTTAACTATCATATCCCCCACCCTACCTGCATGCTATCACACACCCGCACCCTCAAACCCTCCCCTATCACTCCAGATACTCACTAATCTACCCATAACACAAACCACGCATCCCAACACCAAGTCCTGCATGACACAACTAAGCATGCTCACCCCTCACTAAAGCATGCTCACTGCACATACCCAGAACACCCCCCCAACCATCATCACACAAGCCCCCGCACAGGAATGCCTGCACTGGAGTTCACGAACACCCACCCATTGCACACCATGAAACACACATATGCAATATTCATGTTCTTATACCCCTGCAGGAACCCGAAGGAACGTCTCCACACCAGTGGGTCCAGACAACACCATTCCACCCCTAGAATAGGCCCACAGTGACAACAGCAGCTCTGCCCCACTGGATCTTGATGACCAGCCCGGACCATCGTGGGCCTCAGGACAGTCGGTTCCCCTTGCCCAGCCACAGCCCAACACTGAGCTTCCACCCTCTGGTAAAACCAGCACAGCACCCACCCAGCGGGCCCAAACCTCCCTACCCAGGACAGGTCAATCAGCGGTGTGTCCACCACTACAGGGCACCCAGGGTAACCCACCACCCCAACAACAACAGGGACCAGGGGGCAGTGGTAGTGGGCACACGGTCCAGGGGACGGAGGCACCGGAACACCGGGGAACTGGGAGGGCTGCTGTGTGACAGAGGGAGGACAGGCCAAGGGAACCCACTCTCCACGAGGCCCTCTCCTCCATCATGGGAGCATACCACCACTCCCAGGAGACGATGGCGACGGTCCTGGACAAGTTGCAGGAGACCCTACATCTGCAGGAGGAGCAGTATTTGGGGTTCAGGGAGGAGCTCAGGACCATCGGCTCCACCCTTGGCACCATCGTAGGGGTGCTGATGGACATTCAAAAGACCTTGAGGGACACCGTGGCACTCCAAGGGGCCCCTTACACTAGCCAGGACGATGAACTGCCCACCACCTCTGCCGGCGCTAGTGGACAGGACGCCCCGCCACAGGACCAGCACCCTACCCCTTGCAGACGGACAACCACCACGCAAGCGGGCCCTGAGATCCAGGAACAGGACAGAGCAAGATGGCAAGCCCCCCGCCAGGAAATAAGACCACCCTGATTGTCCCCCCACTGTCCCACTTTGTTACCCTGTCCAGATTGGAACTGCCCCAGCTCTACTTCCAATGCCCACATGGGCAGTGCACCTGTGAGACTAATAGACTGGACTCTGCCATGGACATTCCTCCACCATCACCCATCACCATTTTACAACCCCCCTTCATTTTTTGAGCACTTAAATAAACACCTGTGAAACACCAAAAAATCTGGAGTCAGTCTGTGATTTGGTACTTTGTATTATCAATCACAGTGTCATAATGGGTTGCCCATTGTAAGGCTAACATACCTATGTCACACATCACAAGCCCTTCAAGGATGCAAGCAGTTGACACGTAGGTTACCACACTTGTGAAACTGAAATGGAAGGGTACAACTCAATTAACAAAAAGTGAGTGAAATGGAGGTACAGGATAGAGGTAGACGTGTGAAAGTTAATGTAATGTTAAACCAGAAAATGTTCTCACCTGTGTGTCACTGGAAATATTGCTGTATGACTGACTCCCTGTTGTCGTTTTCTTCTTCCTCAGCTTCATCCTCATCACTGTCCACAGGCTCCACAGCTGCTACAACACCGTCATCTGGATCATCCTCCTGCAGAAAAGGCACCTGGCGTCGCAATGCCAAATTATGGAGCATGGAGCAGGCGACGATGATGTCGCACACCTTCTTCGGTGAGTAGAATAGGGATCCACCTGTCATATGGAGGCACCTGAACCTGGCCTTCAGGAGGCCGAAGGTCCTCTCGATCACCCTCCTAGTTCGCCCATAGGCATCATTGTACCGTTCCTCTGCCCTGGTCCTGGGATTCCTCACTGGGGTCAATAGCCAGGAAAGGTTGGGGTAACCAGAGTCCCCCAATAGCCATACACGGTGCCTCTGGAGTTGACCCATCATATCAGGGATGCTGATATTGCGCAAGATGTAGGCGTCATGCACAGAGCCAGGGAACATAGCATTTACCTGTGAGATGTACTGGTCTGCCAAACAGACCATCTGGACATTCATGGAATGATAACTCTTCCTGTTCCTGTACACCTGTTGACTCCTGCGGGGGGGGACCAGAGCTACATGGGTCCCATCACTGGCACCTATGACGTTGTGGATATGTCCAAGGGCATAGAAGTCACATTCAACTGTAGGCAAAACCTCCACCTGAGGAAATATGATGTATCTCCTTACGTGTTTCAGCAGAGCAGACAACACTCTGGACAAGACGTTGGAAAACATAGGCTGGGACATCCCTGATGCCATGGCCACTGTTGTCTGAAATGGTCCACTTGCAAGGAAATGGAGCACTGACAGCACCTGCACATCAGGGGGGATTCCAGTCGGATGGCGGATCGTGACATCAGGTCTGGCTCCAACTGGGTACATAGTTCCTGGATAGTGGCACGGTCAAACCTGTAGGTGACGATGACATGTCTTTCTTCCATTGTCAACAGGTCCACCAGCGGTCGGTACACCGGAGGATTCCGCCATCTTCTCATATGTCCCAGCTGACGGTGCCTACGAAGGACAACAGCGAAGAACCAGTCACTATTCCTCCAGGTATGTACCCACAGTTACACACAAGACTACACCAGACACAAAACCCTTCCTGTATGTGTGTTGAGTGTAGGCCTAGCTATGTGTGACGCAGTAGAAAATGAAGCCATGTGGGCCACTGAAATGGCGGCTGCCTGACCTCTAAACTGGGACAATGGGATTGTGGGGTAACAGCGCTGGCGTTGCACACCGTCGCCGTAGGCAATCGTAGACCGTGGCGCAATGCTGCATTGGTTAACATTGGACCCTATGGGTCCCAGGAGACAATGAACAGGTGCGCTGGCTGTGATGATGCGCACCGCCGCGGACGTCACCGCCATTTTCTATCTGTTCAATCACTAGATACCTGACCTTCGACAGGAGAGGACCTACACTGCTAGTGCTGCTGTGACCTCAGTCTGGAAGCGACGATGGCTGCTGCGTCTGGGGAAAGGGCCCCTGCCTTCACTGCACAGGAGTTGGAGAAACTTGTGGATGGGGTCCTCCCCCAGTACACGCTAATCTACGGTCCTCCAGACCAACAGGTTAGTACACAGGGAGCACATTGTATGGGCTAGGCCTGGGTCGAGAGGGCTGGTTGGAAGAGGGAAGGGGGCAGAGTTCTAAGAACAGTAATGCATGGGAATGAATGGGCCACATGGCCAGAGTAGGGAGGGGCCCACTCACAACGACGGTGCAGTTGGCAATGACTGTACCTCTTCCCTTGTGCATGTCACTTAGGTCAGCGCCCACCAGAAGAGGGACATTTGGCGTGCCATCGCCAAGGAGGTCCGGACCCTGGGGACCCACCAGACATGGGGCACCCACTGTCGGAAGAGATGGGAGGACATTCACCGCTGCAGCAAGAAGACAGCGGAGGCTCAGCTGGGGATGGCCTCCCAACGTGGGAGGGGTACCCGTCGCACCATGACCCCCCTGATGTTCCTGATCCTGGCGGTGGCCTACACGGAGTTGGATGGGCGCTTGAGGACATCACAGCAGACACAAGGGGGTGAGTACAACCTCATTCTGCGGACTTTGCGTGCAGTGGAGGGGGCTGGGAGGGGGAGGTGGGATGTGGGTGTCCCTCGGCCAGGGCGAATTCGGTAGGCAAGGCCCCTCCGTAATGTAGGCCATGTGGCACTGAACCCCACCACAGCAGAGTGCCAAGTTGAGGTATATTTGCCCCTGTGGCATCCATGTATGCAGATGTCCACCATTGCCATGTAGGCCATATCCCAGAAATTGCATGTGTAGAGGTCAGGAGCACAGCGTAATGCAGGGGGCTGCTCCGTCTGTCTTGTCCGCCAACTGTAGCGGTATGCCATGCACTAAAACTCTCTTTCTTCTGTCTCCCCCCCTTTTTCTGCTCTCCCTGTCCTTTTGTACATGAGCATCATCAGGCGGAGGTACAGTGGCACTGGAGCACGAGGGAGCTGCATCCCACATGGCCATGGAGGGCCATACCACAGACTCTGAATGCACCAGTGGGACGGAGGGCGAGGGGAGCTTCACGTCGGCCACCGGATCACCAACCAGCGACACGGACTCGTCCACCGATGGGAGCTCCCCTGTGGTGGCGGCACCATCTGTGCGCCCCATTTCTACAGGTACAGCCGCCACCTCCCCTACCAGCACCACCCTCCCAGCAGCCCCTCAGAGTTCCCGCTCACCCAGGAGGGTGGGCATCACCTTCGCCCCAGGCACCTCAGGCCCTGCCCTAGTCACCCCAGCTGCCCTCAGTGAGGAGGCCATTGACCTCCTCAGGTCACTCACTGTTGGGCAGTCTACCATTGTGAATGCCATCCAGGGTGTAGAACGAGAGTTGCAACATGGTAATGTATTCCTGGAGGGCCTTCATTCTGGTCAGGCTGTCCATCAGCGAACCCTGCAATCTCTGGCCTCAGCACTGATGGCAGCCAATGTCACTGTGTCTAGCCTCCCCCCTCCAACTTCCTCCACCCAGACCCAATCTCCTGTACCCCAGCCCATCCCAAGCACACCTACAGACCAGCATGCACACAAGTCAACACACACAAGTAGCTCAAGCAAACATAGGCACCACACACACCACAGACACTCATGCAAGCCTCACCCACATACAGACACCGCAACATCCACTGTCTCCACTGTTGCCCCCTCCTCCTCTTCTCCCTCCTCCCTCCCAGTCTCGTCTACACACACACCTGCATGCACCACATCTACAGGCACTAGGACTTGCACCAGGACACCCAGCACCCCAAGCCGGTCACCTGTCCTCACCACCTCCACTGCCATTTACACGTCCCCTGTGTCCTCTCCCAGTCTGTCTGTGACGCCCCCTCCCAAAGTACACAAACGCCGGCAGTCACTCACCCAACATCCATCCACCTCACGACAGCCTCCAGTACCTGCACCTGAACCCAAAACACCTAAAGTGACACCTCCTACAACCACCCCCTGTTCCTCCACTCCCAGACCCCCTCCAGCTACCCATCCCAGTGTCCGTCAGAAACTGTCCCTCTGTAAAATTGACCTTTTTGCCCCCACTTCCCCCTCCAATTCTTCAGTCTCGTCGTAGTGCCCCAGCCAAAAAGCCTCCAGTACCAGTGGTGCGTGTTCAAGGTTTGTGGAGTGCACCGGCCACCAGGGCAGGCAGTAGGACCCGGAGCCAAGGCACTGGCAGCCCACCCCCTGTAAAGGCTCTAAAATTGGAGAGTGGACAACGGGACCGTGTTAAGACTCCTGGTGGGACAACAAGTGACATGGGTTCCAAGGCGATTGGTGAGTCAGCTGTAACTCCAACAAAGGTGGGGAAGGTCCAGAGGAAGTCTGCCCAGCCTGTTGTGAGTGTCACGGCGGAGAAGTGCACCATCGTTTCCGGCGGTCCAGACACAACCGCCAGCACCGTCGTCACTGGTCCAGAGACCACCGCCACCGCCGGAGTCACAGCCCAGGAGGGCCCAAGTATCGTCACTGGTCCAGAGACCACCGCCGGAGTCAGAGCCCAGGAGGGCCCAAGTATCGTCACTGGTCCAGAGACCACTGCTGGAGTCAGAGCCCAGGAGGGCCCAAGTATCGTTACTGGTCAGGACAGCACCGCCGGAGTCACAGCCCAGGAGGGCCCAAGTATCGTCACTGGTCCAGAGACCACCGCCGGAGTTACAGCCCAGGAGGGCCCAAGTATCGTCACTGGTCCAGAGACCACCGCCGGAGTCACAGCCCAGGAGGGCCCAAGTATCATCACTGGTCCAGAGACCACCGCCGGAGTCACAGCCCAGGAGGGCCCAAGTATCGTTACTGGGTCCAAGTATCGTTACTGGTCAGGAGACCACCGCCGGAGTCACAGCCCAGGAGGGGCCCGGATGCCACAGCCCCACTGGGCAATGATGGAACGTCATGCCACCCACCAATGCCCATTGTAGAGAACGTCATGCCACACACCAATGCCCAGTGTAGAGATCGTCATGCCACACACCAATGCCCAGGGTAGAGATCGTCATGCCACACACCAATGCCCAGTGTAGAGATCGTCATGCCACACACCAATGCCCAGTGTAGAGATCGTCATGTCGCACACCAATGTCCGTATCAGAACCGCCATGTCAAAGCACAGCTGAACAGGGCAAAGACCGCCATGTCAAAGCACCGCTAAACAGGGCAAAGACCGTCATGGCAAAGCACCGCTGAACAGTCCATAGACCGCCATGGCAAAGCACCGCTGAACAGTCCATAGACCGCCATGGCAAAGCACCACTGAACAGTCCATAGACCGGCATGGCAAAGCACCGCTGAACAGTCCATAGACCGGCATGGCAAAGCACCGCTGAACTGGGCAAAGACCACCATGTCAAAGCACCGCTGAACAGGGCAAAGACTACCATGTCAAAGCACCGCTGAACAGGGCAAAGACCGCCATGGCAAAGCACCGCTGAACAGTCCATAGACCGGCATGGCAAAGCACCGCTGAACAGTCCATAGACCGGCATGGCAAAGCACCGCTGAACAGGGCAAAGACCGCCATATCAAAGCACCGCTGAACAGTCCATAGACCGGCATGGCAAAGCACCGCTGAACAGGGCATGCACTGTGTAGGAATGAAGAGGCCGCCACATCAGGCATCCTTATCCCATGTGCAGCTGGGACAGTGACAGGACATGAACTTTCACGGGGAGACTCATCCAGTCTGGGCACCAGTCCCACCCAGTACCAGTAGAGAACTGCATCTACTTGAGAGACTGTGGCTTTGCACTCCCCAGGATGGCACAGTGGGCAACCCACCCACTGTAGAGACTTGAGAGACTGTGGCTTTGCACTCCCCAGGATGGCACAGTGGGGAAACCACCCACTGTAGAGACTTGAGAGACTGTGGCTTTGCACTCCCCAGGTTGGCACAGTGGGGAAACCACCCACTGTAGAGACTTGAGAGACTGTGGCTTTGCACTCCCCAGGATGGTACAGTGGGCAACCCACCCACTGCAGAGACTTGAGAGACTGTGGCTTTACACTCCCCAGGATACATCAATGGGCATGGAGCCCCGTCGTGGATCTGGCTTCGCATTCATGTGGCTGAGGTGCCCCCCCTTCCCTTCCCCCTGAGGTGCCTGTAGTGTTTCTATCTGATGCCCCGGCAGTGTTCTCTCCGATTTTGGTCAGGTATCTATTGTGGGCCTCGCCCATGCATTTTTGGACTGTTGGTGCACGGACATTGTTGTGTACATGTCTGCACTACTTCTCGGATTGTATGTGTAAATAAGAGTGATTTTGAGATATATATATGTATATTTTTGTATGACATGTATATTGGCACATTACAATGTTTGCCCGAATTTCGCTTTGTGTTTTCATTCTTCCGGGGGGATTGTGGGTGTTACTGCGATTTTTGTGACTGCATTGGTGTGTATGTTATAATATGCGAGGGTGGGGGTGTTTGGTGGGTGTCCCCCTAACTTTTGCCTCCCCCTCCCCGTGTCGTAGGTGCAGTACTCCCCGGTATCTTCTGCGCCTACGTAGCTGTTGGTCATAGATGAGCAGAAAGACAAGGGCAGGTAGGATTTGTAATTCGGTGTCCATGGTGTCCTCGTTCCTCGTGGGATGTGTTGAGGTGAGCATTTTCCCATAGCAAAAGCTGTTTCCGCCGTGTTTTTATCCACGGTGAATCCGCCCCGGAAAAGGTGGCGGATTGGCGGGTTGTAATAGTGTGGGCGGTCCATTGTCTCCCGCCTGTCTCTTGGCGGTAACCGCTGCGCTGCTTGTCTGTACTGCCCTGGCGAGCAGTATGTTAAAGTGGCTGTCTTAGTTGGCAGTTACCGCCAGGGTCATAATTCAATTTTTTTGTCCACCGCCCAGTTTGCGGTATTTCCGCAGCTTTAACACCGTCCGCCAGGGTTGTAATGACCACCCATGTCTGTTCCATATACTAGATTCTGTCCATCATAGTGCCGAGTTTGTGCAAAACTGTAGAGGTCATGGATGCCATAGTAGGACTCAGCAGGAGTATGGAAGACATACCTGACCTTGCATGCACTGTACATAGGGACCCATTGTAGAAGGCTGGCCTGCCTTATAGTGGGTACCTTGTGGTACTTACACCTTTTGCAATGGTCCAGTTATCCCTTATTAGTAGAATAGAGTTGTTCTAGCAGCTTAGGCTGATAGAGGTAGCTATAGCAAAGCAGTGTATGCTGAACTAAGAGATATGCAAAGCTCCTACTATACCACTTATTTCATATAGCACTATATCATAAGACAACACAATACTCAGAGTTACTAAAAATAAAGGTACTTTATTTTAGTGACAATATGCCAAAAGTATCTCAGAGGATACACTCCCTTAGGAGGTAAGTAATATACACAAATTATACACATACAAACCAAAATCAGGTGAGTAACAGCTAGAAAAGTAGTGCAAACAATGATGAACACAATAGAATGCAATAGGGAGAAATAGGCCTAGGGGCAACACAAACCATATACTCCAAAAGTGGAATGCGAACCACGAATGGACCCCAGGCCTAGTGTAGTGTGTAGAGGGTCGCTGGGAGTTTAAGAAAACACTGAGGCCCATATTTATACTTTTTAGCGCAACATTTGCGCCGGTTTTTGAAGCAAAATCAGTGCAAATTTACAAAGTACAATTAAATTTTGTGAGTTTGCGCCGCTTTTGCATCAGAAAATGACGCAAATGCGGCGCTAAAAAAAGTATAAATATGGGCCTGAGGGTGTCCAAGATACCCCACCCCAAGACCCTGAAAAGTAGAAGTAAAGTTACCCGACTACCCCAGAAAGACAGTAAAGTCGAGATAGGGGATTCTGCAAGGACAACAACTGACTGCAAAACACTGAAGACAGATTCCTGGACTTGAGGACCTGTAAAGGAAGGGGACCAAGTCCAAGAGTCACACAAGTGTCCAGGGGAGCAGGAGCCCACTAAACCTCGGATGAAGGTACAAAAGGGCTGCCTCTGGGTGGAAGCATGCCAAAGATTCTGCAACAACGGAAGGTGCCAGGAACTTCTCCTTTGATCAGAAGATGTCCCACGGTGTGCTGGAGAATTCAGAGTTGTTTCCAAGCAGAAAGACCGCAAACAAGCCTTGCTAGCTGCAAGAGTCACGGTTAAGGATTTTAGGTGCTGCTAGGGCTCAGGAAGGACCAGGAGGTCGCCCCTTTGAAGAGGAGACAGAGGGGGTGCTCAGCAACTCAGAGCACCCATGCAGAAGCAGGCAGCACCCACAGAAGTACCTGAACAGGCACTTAGATGATCTGAGGAGAGCGGTCGACTCAGAGTCACATAGGAGGGTCCCACGACGTCGGAGTCCAACTCAGCAAGTTGAGCAATGCAGGACGGAGTGCTGGGGACCTGGGCTAGGCTGTGCACGAAGGAAGTCTTGCAAAAGTGCTCAGAAGCCCGAGCAGCTGCAGTTCGCATAGTACACAGGATTACTGTCTGGCGTGGGAAGGCAAGAACTTACCTCCACCAAATGTGGAGAGAAGGGACACTGGACTGTCGAAGACACTTGGACCCAGCTCCTGTGTTCCAGGGACCATGCTCGTCAGGATGAGAGGGGACCCAGAGGACCGGTGATGCAGAAGTTTGGTGTCGTGTTAGCAGGGGCAAGATTCCGTCGACCCATGGGAGATTTCTTCTTGGCTTCCATTGCAGGGTGAAGGCAGACAGCCCTCAGAGCATGCACCACCAGGAAACAGTCGAGAAAGCCAGCAGGATGAGGCGCCACAATGTTGCTGGTAGTCTTCTTGCTACTTTGTTGCGGTTATGCAGGCGTCCTGGAGCAGTCAGCGGTCGATCCTTGTCAGAAGTCGAAGAGGGAAGTGCCGAGGAACTCTGGTGAGCTCTTGCATTCGTTATCTGGTGAGAAACCCACAGGAGAGACCCTAAATAGCCCACAGAGGAGGATTGGCTTCAGAGAAAGGTATGCACCTATCAGGAGGGGTCTCTGACGTCAGCTGCTGGCACTGGCCACTCAGAGCTGTCCTTTGTGCCCTCACACCTCTGCATCCAAGATGGCAGAGGTCTGGGACACACTGGAGGAGCTTTGGGCACCTCCCCTGGGAGGTGCTGGTCAGGGGAGTGGTCACTCCCCTTTCCTTTGTCCAGTTTTGCACCAGAACAGGGCTGGGGGGATCCCTGAACCAGTGTAGACTGGCTTATGCAGAGGGGGCACCATCTGTGCCCTTCAACGCATTTCCAGAGGCCAGGAGAGGCTACTCCTCCCAGGCCCTTCACACCTATTTCCTTTGTTCTGCCTTCCTGGGACCAGGCTACCCAGGCTCCAGGGGGGCAGAAACCTTTCTGAGGGGTTGGCAGCAGCAGTAGCTGCAGTGGAGACCCCGGAAAGTTCGTTTGGCAGTACCCGGGCTCTATGGTGGAGACCCGGGGATGCATGGAGTTGTCCCCCCAATACCGGAATGGTATTGGGGTGACAATTCCATGATCCTAGATATGTTACATGGTCATGTTCGGAGTTACCATGGTGACGCTACATATAGGTGGTGACCTATATGTAGTGCACGCGTGTAATGGTGTCACCACACTCACAAAGTCCAGGGAATTCGCCCTGAACAATGTGGAGGCACCTTGGCTAGTGCCAGGGTGCCCACACACTAAAGCCTGTATTTATACTTTTTTTGCGCCGCATTTGCGTCATTTTCTGACGCAAAAACGGCGCAAACTTGCAAAATACCATTGTATTTTGTAGGTTTGCACTGTTTTGCGTCAAAAAGCGGTGCAAATGCGGCGCTAAAAAAAGTATAAATACGGGCCTAAGTAACTTTGCACCTAACCTTCACCAGGTGAGGGTTAGACATATAGGTGACTTATAAGTTCCTTAAGTGTAGTGTAAAATGGCTGTTAAATAACGTGGACATTATTTCACTCAGGCTGCGGTGGCAGACCTGTGTAAGAATTGTCTGAGCTCCCTATGGGTGGCATAAGAAATGCTGCAGCCAATAGGGATCTCTGGGTACCTAGGTACCATATACAAGGCAATTATAAGGGTGTTCCAGGGTGCCAATCAGAATTGGTAAAATTAGTCACTAGCCTGCGGTGACAATTTTAAAAGCAGAGAGATCATAAACACTGAGGTTCTGGTTAGCAGAGCCTCAGTGATACAGTTAGGCACCACACAGGGAACACATATAGGCAACAAACTTATGAGCACTGGGGTCCTGGCTAGCAGGATCCCAGTGACACATATCAAACACACTGACAACATGGGGTTTCCACTATGAGCACTGGGCCCTGGCTAGCAGGATTCCAGTGAGACAATAAAAACACCCTGACATATACTCACAAACAGGCCAAAAGTGGGGGTAACAAGGCTAGAAAGAGGCTACCTTCCTACACCCATGTAAAAAATAGGCGTGCCCCCTCACAAAGCCTGCACTGTGCATGTGTTCAAAGTGTCTGTGATAAATCATGTATTGAAAGCTAGGAGATAGTACGGCACCAAATTAGATCATCCTACAAATGTGTGATACACACTCTCATACACTTGATGGATGACACAACCATCATCTGCCACAAAGGGTAACTAAGGCCCTCATTCTGACTTTGGCAGGCGGGCAAAATCTGGCCGCCGAAAGACCGCGGCGGCCATTCTGGCTTTCCCGCTGGGCCGGCGGGCGACCGCCAAAGGAGCGCCCGCCGGCCCAGCGGGAAAAGGCCCTGCAACAAGGAAGCCGGCTCCGAATGGAGCCGGCGGAGTTGCAGAGGTGCGACGGGTGCAGTTGCACCCGTCGCGATTTTCACTGTCTGCAATGCAGACAGTGAAAATCTTTATGGGGCCCTGTTAGGGGGCCCCTGCACTGCCCATGCCAGTGGCATGGGCAGTGCAGGGGCCCCCAGGGGCCCCACGACATCCGTTCCCGCCATCCTGTTCCTGGCGGTAAAAACCGGCAGGAACAGGATTGCGGGAAGGGGGTCGGAAGCAGCGCCGCCATGGAGATTCAGCCCATGCAGGGGAAATCCGGCAGGAAACCGCCGGATTCCCTTTTCTGACCGCGGCGGTATGGGCTGGGAAGCACCGCCAGCCTGTTGGCGGTACTTCTGTGGTCCCCGGCCCTGTCGTAATGACCCCCTAAGTGTGGTACTGCTTGTGTAGTGCCACATGGTAACATGGATGGCACAGTTTGGCTTTGTTGGGCTACCATGGTATCTCTACATATGACACCATTGTGATGCAAGGAGGTAGTAGGTTCCATTCAACAATGGGACACTACCTTGAATGTGGACTACACAACACATTTTTGCAACGGTATAGCCATCAGTTTGGAATCAATATGAAAATTCCAAGGTCCCTCAGCCACTACCCAAGATTTTCATGTCCATCAACACCAACCTATGAAACCATTTCACAAGAACAGAAACATACACTATACCATAAGCAAGTCAGAGTCACCACTCCACTTACAACTATCAACTGCAATGGTATATTCCAAACCACTATCAAGCTGTACAACACATCTTCTTTCATTCCTTTGCAGTTGATCAAGGTTACAGCACACAGCCATGGGTAATGACTCCTTTTGCCAATCCCATAACAGTGCAAGAGCGTGCATACAACAAATGGCACAGAAGACAAGCAATGTGGTGGAGAGGACATTTGAGCTTCTGAAGTCAAGATAAAGGTGCCTGGCCTTGACAGTAGGAAGCCTCTTGTATGCTCCGCCACTGGTGTGTAAAATCATACTGGCATGTGCAATCATCCATAACATGTGTTTAAGAACAAATGTCCCCTGGGATGAACAGGTTGAGATCCTCAACGAGGAGGAGGATGATGATGGAGCAGGGGTGGCTCCCCCTCGCCAGCCTCAGCAGCCGCAAAACTTTTACAGTAAAAACATAATACACTATGTTTATTATGCTTTTACTGCAAAAAGGTTGGGGCCACTGGTGTGACAGGGACCGAGGGGGAGTGCATGTAGGTGTGGCTGGCCAACTCAGGCCAGCCAAACATGCCCACACAGTAGGCTCTGTTCAACCAGCACTGGAGTGCCGGATTGAAGAGAGCAGGGAGAAGCTCACACTCTGCTTCAGAGCGCCCAGGCAGGGCGCTCCATCCAATCCTACTGCTGCTTTCATGTTGCTGGCAACATGAAAGCAGCTTTAGGATTGGACGCAGGGCAGGCTGGGAGCTTGAGCCTGTCCCTGCAGATGAGGATCTTGCAACGGTTTGGAGGTGGTGCGGCACGGCGAAACAGGTACGCTTTATTTTTTCATTTTTATTTCCGCGATCCCCTTCTACCCACCCACAGCACCCTGCCCCTTCTTCCTTCTGGGAGGTGTGACTGTGACGGAGCAGCTAATTTGGAGGGTGAACAACAAAACACTGCTGCAGCAGTTCACAGTAGACTCCACATTGCAGAAAACTTTTATACAGTGACTGGACTATCATCATCATATTGTAAATAAATTCTCCCCTACATATACCATTGGAATGTAACTCAAACCTCCGGGATAAAGGTAAGAAACACAATAGTTACAAGTATGGTAGCAACATCTTTTGTGATGTAAGAGGGTCTACTGCCTCCACTTCACATACAGTGACAGGCTGTTCACGAGCATGTGACTCCTGAAGGCCTAGATCCATGCACCACTACATATTTCATGCAGTGGGCAAGGTGCTAATTCCTAGCCCTTTCCCCACATCAGCACCACACCTACCAGGATGTATGCAAGAGGGCACACATAAGGTAGGGGCTGTGATCAAATGGTGTATAAGTAATGTTGGATGTGAACACTGTCACATATCAGGGTGACTACTGCTTTACCTGAACAGTGCATGTGTGACAGGGGGGACATAATTGGTTACTATGTACCTCCAGTAATTTTACAAGGATTGTAACAAAAGTTAGAGGTAGAGCCTGCACAATATATCCATGAGATCATGTCCTGTCACTGCCATTGGGCACAACCTGGCACATAGTGGACTGTACCTAACTTATGGCACACACACGTTGGTTGTGGTGTGCGCTATCGGTTGCCAGACAAATTTAGCAGCATTGGGTGCTGAATCACTTTCCAAACACGTGACCCATTGTCAGGATATAAGAATTAAATGGGACAATGCACCACTAAATAATTGTCTGGGTGGAATGTAGGTAGAGTTTCTTACACTTCATAAGATGCACCCTTTTCAAACAAATCTGCTGTCTTGACACATGCCTACAGCAATTCCAAATAAACATGTGAAGACTGATGTACCAGTGTATATCCTAGGTAGCAAAGGGTTTGCTAGTACCAACAATGCATTACATATGTCAGCATGGCTACCTAGTGTGCTCTGTATAACATCATCACACAGCACATAGCAATACACACCACTCATTGTCACTCAAATGCCAGAACAAGTGGAAGGTAGCAACAGTTATAAATTATTACATACATGTTGTGGGCTCTATCATGGCAATAGGGGTAGGATGTGCAACTATGTCCAGCAATTTTCAAAAATGTCAGAGACCCATCAGAAAATGAATGAGAGAAGAAGTAGCCATATATGCTGCATTTGGCTAATGAAAAAATTAGCACTGAGATGATTTCACACCTCAACATCATTCAGTCATGGTAAGAGTTACCTACGTTGTGGCATGATGGAAGAAATGCATACCATTGGTCAATGGAGGATGTGGATGTACAGCTGAGAGATACCCACAGATATTTGCAAATACAACATGGGAGGTCAATTGGAGACAATACAAGTGCTGTGACAGGTGTAATGTCTTGTGTGCGTGGCACTTATTACATCTAACAAATATCATCAATGGGATGGTAACTATCATGTAGCCAGTAGTAGAAGATGTGTACATCTACAATTTACACAAGTCACATGTTGCATCCTGTCCATGTATGACCAGACAATGTTGCTGTAGAAGATGTGTAAACAGTACTAGCAGCCTAAAGAATGGGAGCAATGTAGGAGACAATACATATCTTACCAGTAATGCAGGAAAACATAGAGAAGGAACACTCATGGACCAAAGCTGACTGTGCAACACAGCGATGTCTACATGTCAACATTCAACATATGTACAGAGAGGGTGGCCAGGCCAGTACATAACCCAGCCATGTTTGCCACTACCATAACCTGGTAGTTGCCCATCACATGCCATCATGACAGGAGGCAGTGACAGACAACACCATCTGTCCCCTGGCACATTTCTAAAATAGAAGCCACAACAGATATACAACCTCTAACCAAGCTGCCCCTGGAAATTACTAAGGATATCAAATGATGAGACATGTCCTACACGTGCAAGTACCCAGTCCTCTGTACATGAGAAGGGAAGGCTGATGTCAAGTTTGCAGAGGAAAATGTGTTATCCCGGTCTGTTTGATTACAAATGTACATATGTCTGTCTGCATGGGAGCATGCATTATTCTGCTGAGTAGCAATCGTGAAGAGGCTAAGGGCCAGATGTAGGAAAGCTTTAGCAACTCGCAAACGACGAAAAACGCCGTTTGCGAGTCGCTAAAGCCCATCTGGTATGTAGAAATGCATTTTGTGAGTCGGAACCGACTCGCAAAATGCATTTCCGAGTCGCAAATAGGAAGGGGTGTTCCCTTCCTATTTGCGAGTCCCACTGGTATGCAATTCCATTTGCGACCGCAAAAGCGGTCGCAAATGGACTCGCAGTTACCATCCACTTGAAGTGGATGGTAACCCAGTCACAAACGGGAAGGGGTCCCCATGGGACCCCTTCCCCCTTGTGTCTGGCCTAAAAAATAAAAAATAATTTTTCAGAGCAGGCAGTGGTCCAATGGACCACTACCTGCCCTGAAAAATAACGAAACAAAAGGTTTCGGTTTATTTTTCAAAGTGCAGCTCGTTTTCCTTTACCCGTTCACCCGCACATGGCTCTCACTTGTGCTGACTCTGCCCCTGTTACTCCGAAGCTTCTTGTACACTCTGCCCGTGATTGGTCGGTAGTTCCGCAGTGGCGGGACACCAGAAGGCCAAATGGGCCACTGTCAGCACTTTCGGATGGCGGAGGTAGGAAGGAGGAAGATGAGGAGCGGAGCCCACCTGTGAGCAAGCATCGGCGGTACCGTCCATGTATCAGAGGAGAAACCGGAAGACGACTACCAGACGAACCTGTTCCAGGCGACCGGGAGGACGAAACGCAGCATCCCGCCACGCTCCAGGAGAAGCGTGGCCATTCAGGTGTGTGGGACTACATCCCTGAGTGAATGTAAATACGGGAGAGATAAAGGAATGGAGTGAGAAGGGAGGGGGAAGGAAAACTAAAGGGCAACACGGGGAGTAGAAAGGGGGACAGAGAAACACGGAGGAAACAGAAAGGCACGAGCACTGGGGAAAAGGGAAGGGAAAAGAGGGAAGCGAACCAGGATCAGGGAGAAAACACAAAAACTCACCGTCAGGCACCATAGACTTCCGTCACTTTAAAGGGGCCAGCCAAAACCCGAGCACAGAAACGGTTGGGCGCTAAAAGAGAATATAAAGACAGAAAGATTAGGAATCAGACTATTAAGAAACAGAAGGAAAAGTACATGCTAATCGGAGCTACTGAGAGTAATGTAATCTTACCAAGAACAGAAAGACAGGGACAAGAAAGACATTGTAAAGGAAAAGAGATACCAGTATAACGATCACTTACAGATATTATTCTCTTCTCTCCACATGAGCTTCCCAGGGAACGACCTGTGAACAAGAGAGGCAGAAAGAGACGAGTAAAGACCAAACCTCAAGAACATCCCACCACCTAAAACCCATCATCGCAAGATTTAAATAACCTTACCTGTAGCATGCCATCCTTAATATCTTCAATAAAATCCCTACGTTTTTAAGTCAATAACGCAGTGTGGAGTGGTTCCTCCACACCCCCACGGTTACACAGACATAACAATGTATCCCACAAATTAGTATTAGAACACATATGTACACTCATAGTACATATGTGCTGACATATATGTGGATACATTATAGCTACACATGCACAAAAGCACAAGGTAAGAATAATCACATGCAGCAGACTCATAAACAGACCTATAGGTTGAACATACCAATGTGATCTTAAAGATATGACTGGATAGTAGCACACTTGTAGCCATACCATAATTACAACATTGTTGAATAGCCCATGTGACATGGTAAGTGAATCTGAGTGCACTCAGGGCCTGCATTGCAAAATTCCACTCATTCCTGTCATGCATCACAAAAATGATTCAAACTGCTCAAATCTACACTCTGCAATGTCAGAAAGATTACCCCTGAGCATGTATCACACGTTCACAGGCCTTTTCACGCATCATGGTGAAAAATTGATGCAAGGTCGTCATAAATAAAAAATTTACAAGCATACACATATACCATACCTTTCTCCTAAGCTAAAAGATGCCTAGCTCCTGAACACCTATAGCACATCATAAGGACTTTTTAATGCACAATGGGAACAAAATCAACGCATGACTGCCATGTGTCAAAAAACGATGCATGACTGGAAACGTGACGCACAGGCCCAGGAAGTGATGAAACAGGATATCCTGCATGCATACATGGTACAGTGAGTCCACTTTCACTTTCACTTCACAGTCTTATTGTCTGTGTCTGTGTGAGGGTGTGTGGAGCTGGTGCTGTTGGAGTTTTAGAGTATTTGGAGTGTTTTTGTGCTATGTCCTGTAGCTGTTGGGTTTTATTTGTCATTTAATCTTTTGTATTGTAAGTGTCCCATATCTGTCTCTGTATTGTGGGATGTTTGCCTGGGGTAGTATAGTTGTTTGGGTATTTGGGGTTGTTGGGGTAGTCTTATGGAATGTTTTGGGGGGTCAACTGCATTTCCAATCCATTATATCAGGGAAAGGGAGGATGGCCAGGATGTTGACCGATGAGCTGGGGGGCTTCATATGGTTGGTATAGCATTACCTCCCTATGAGGCTGGTCCTGGGTAGCTGTTTCATACACGGCTACCCCACAGAGGCGAGAAAGCTGCATGGGGCAAGGTGCTCCACCACCTGACAAGAGTTTTTGCCACAGCAAGAAATGACCACCAATTAAAACACAACTGGGATGACCTCATCACAAGGGAGCAAGATCTGCTGGATCACCTGGGCATCGAGATTGGTGGAGCAGCTGGTAATTATCCCATTTTCATATAAAGTCCATTATTTGGATGTGCATGACAGGTTCTGATACGGTTGAGTGCAGCATGTCATCATTATGGATCTGGACATGTTGTATGCTGCCTGTATGAAGAGCCCCAGTGTCACATTAGGGCTGTCATTCCAATGTACAATAATGAAGCCGAGGCAGGGCAGATGTACAATCTTCCCTACACAACCATTATAAAGTGTTGTGATGCATGCATAGGGCAACGTGGTTTTGAGCAGCACAGCATGAGGCCTGAGCCATGCATCATGTATGGGAGGGGGGCCCAAACTTGTTTTGGGGGGCAAATGTAAAAGCCTCTGGTGAAAAAGAGAAATACCTATATTACGTATTTCATGCACTTTGAATTGCTGCTGAGAGCAGGTGTTATATGGGGGCATATAAATGTATGTAATGGGCCCCGACGTACTCAGCAGAAGTCATGATGATCTGTGGTATTGCAACTCCTGCTGAGTACATCCTTTTCCTACACATAAATAGATGCAGTTGGACCCTACCTGCATCATCCTGTGTCTTAATTCTCATTAGACTCACACGTAGTGGAGGTAAGGGGTGCACTGAGGGCCACAAGGACTGTAGTGATGCACTTGATGCTGCACCACTGTCATTCAATCTGCCACTTTGTGTCATTGGCCAGGGCCATGTAAGGGAGCTTGACTATGCACTGGGTCCAGACCACTAGCACTTTCCCAATCCTGTACATTGTGTATCACATGCACCCCAAACTATGTCTGTTACCAAACACATGTGCTGATTTAGTTCCACAGGCCTACGGCATCTTACTGACAGTATGGGGCTGCCCTGCATCTGCTCGATCACTGGCACGTTACTCAGTACCCTGCACCAACAAATACATCCTTGGACCACAGAGCAAGTGTGTCTCTGTTGAAGCATATGTCTATGTGGATGTTCTTCTCCCTCCCTGGACAAATAATGGTATAGCATGCCAACAATGGCTGACCACACACTATTGCCAATACATCCATAATTTCAAGCAGTGAATTTGCTGGTAGGTAAAACTATTTTCACATGAGTAAACTACCATTGCATTATTGTTTGTGTGTGTGCCTTGCGATGACACACACATATTAGTTATTTCACACAAGGATGTATCACGCCATTCCTCAACACTTTGGAATACCCACACAACCCCTGGGCAGTTGTTTGTCACATTGCGGTGACAATGAGGTAGATGTCTACAATATCTGGGACAGACTCAAATGCTGTCAGTCTCGCAATGACATAGCCACTGCAACAACCATTGCATGCCCCTCAGATGCAGTATACAGTATCATGCAGTCCCATATGGTCATGGAGGTGTAGAGCTAACAAACACCTACATGACAATGCCATGTATAAATGATGCAGTGTAAAGCACCACTGGAGTGTCTGGGAAAGTGATGATTTGTAAGCGCGTGGGTCTCCTTTATCTGAGACTATATGTGATTGACTGATCATAGATGTTTGTCAGTTGCTCTGATCTACCACTAGGATGACTTGATCACTCAGCCTAACAAGTTGATAGAGAGCATTGTCATCTATTGACGGATATGTGAAAATTTCACTAAACAATGTTTTCCATTCATGTTTTGCAGGTGGACCTCCACCCTACACTGTTGGTGAAGTGGCCCGATCTGAAGAGCCTGATGCAGCCAGTAAGTCATTTTGTGTGTCATGTGTCCCAATCCAGGGTTTGGTGTGAGTCCGTCTGATGTGTGGAATGCTATGAATAATGGTTTTACCTGACAAATCAAAGGATATCTTTGGAGTATGGATGGTGACATCATGTCTGTTGGAATGTTGAGCATTGAGAATGGCTTGCTTGTAGCATAAGGGGCAACATGTGCAGTCATGGAATTGTGGGTATAAGGAAATAGAATGGCTGGCCACCATTTCATTGAAGTCTATCATGATAGGTGTCAGAGCAGCTGTTTATGTAAATAGCATGCCTGTTGACAACTACTGTGTCACAGCACTATAGACACCATTGTGTGCCACACATAGCCTACACGTGCTCACCAGATGGTAGAGATGTAGGTTATATCCACAGGTGCCTCACTAACCTTCATATATATATTGAGGCTGTAGTACTGCAAGGACCCATATTGTGCTGGACAGCAGTCAGTAATGTGCACAATTAGGAGACAATTCAGCTCCAGATGGTTGTGGGAAAACTCTATGATTTTCCCCAATCCAGATCTCAGCAATATTCACATGGTCCAGCCACCATGATATTTGTGAGTGATGAAGTCAAATCACATGTGCATATGATGTGAATGCTGAGTGTGTACCTGGTACTTTGAAGATGTCTGACATGCATGTTCACATGATGTTCAATATATCAGGATACTGTTGCAGCACCCAGTGCTGTGCCAAACTCACTGTGTGCCAAAGGGCACCCATTCAGCCACGATGCGTGTGCTGCTTTACACATGTAATACAACATAGCACAGGTTAGGGGGCTATAGTTCTGTAATATGTAGACAACTTTTATGTGTAGGTCAGGCTTTGACCAAACTTTCTGGGAGCATTGCATTAGTTGTACATGTTGGCACGTTATGGGTAATGGTGTGCCCCCTTGTAACGTATGCTCAGGCCAGGTCTTACACCAGGGCACACAAATGATGATTTACAAAACCTTAGAATAGCCAGTGGAAAGTTTCCAGACTCCCTATTTTATGGCCCCACCTTGCATCCATGATGGCTGGGCAAGTCTTGATGTTTCACCAAGGGTCTCAAGGTGGTGGATTGCATGTACAGTCCCCCTTACGGACAAGGACACAGGAGATCCTGACTTGTTGGGGCACGTGATCCTCACAAGTTTGATGACACAAATGTTGATCATGGACAATTTAATCCGCTCACCTCTAGACCCTGATGGTCAACAATAGATAGCCGCATCCCAGTGACATGTATACGATATTGTAGATGGCTGGTAGTATGTGTTATCTGCAGTTGCAGTGTACATTAAATGTCTGTTCAACCTCCACCCAATGCTGAATATGATGCTTGATTCTCCTCATTTTTCAACTGCCAATGCGACACCTGACCAAAGGCAATCATTCCACAAAAGGGCAGAATGCTACCTGCACATTATTGAGGTGGATGCTGGATATCGCAGGATGGGAAGGAGATTCCGCAAGGAAAAGGCGACTGGGGAATGGCGTGCGTTTGCACATGGGGGACCTCCACAGCAGCCGCATCAAAAGAAGGACAGTGCTGGGAAAACATCAGGGGTGTAGGGAGCCTCTGTAGGTCGATGTCCCTCCACGTCAGCTGCACCTGTTAGGAGCCATGCATCTGTTCAGCCACCTGCTGCAGTAGTAAACAGCCAATTTGAAATTAACATAAAACAGGGCATGGCCAAGATAATAGCCAGATTGGACAAATTGGAGGACGAGAGTGGTGACAACAGGAAGATGTTGAAGAACATAAAGAAAAAAACTGAAAAAAAGAAGAAATGAAGTGAACTTGTTCAAAAGCCTCCCAGTTCCTTCCCCTCCCTTTTACTGTTGTACATAGTTTTAGATTGGGTTTTAGATGGGTAGTATTAGGTTATAGTAGGGTAGGCATAAGTTAGTTTAAGTATAGTTGGGGAGTGGGTTTTTCTAAAGAAATGTATTGGTGGGGTGGGGGGGTCATGTTGGGATATTTGTGTATAAAAAGATTAAAGACACATTTATTTAAAACAAAAATACCAACAAAATAAATGTGTATTTAGGCCGTAGGTTAGGTTAGTACGTGTGTAGTCATAGTTTATGTTGTCCTTCTTGTATCTTGTCCCTTAAGGGGGTGGGGGACACTGTTTAGAGTGTGGGGTTACATGTGTAAGATAGGTTTAGAATAGGTTAGATAGGTGTAGTTGTTAGTTAAGTTAAGTTAGTACAGGTTAGTTTAATATAAGATAGTTGTTCAGTTAGTAGTGGGTATATGGTTGTTAGATTTTTCACAATAAATCCAGTTTCTATTAGACTAATTTGTTTGTAAGTTGATTGAGTGTCCGGTGGCTCTCATGAGTGCACTGGCCAAGTTTGAGGAATAGCCTAGGGTATGCTCACTATCTTGATTTCCAAGGATTACCATGTGCATCCCCTATGACCAAGGAGTATTCAGATTAGCTGCTGAATAACTTCAGCTACTCCATACATTTACCATTCACTGCTGCAGCCGTTCACAACATGTTTGTACACTTTGGGGGTCATTCTGACCTCGGCGGTAAAAGGCCTATACCGCCGGTCAGAACTCTGCCATACTACCGCCGCGGCCGCGGTAAACCGCCACGGTCATTCTGACCACCAACTGTGAATCCGCCAAAAACCCGACATCCAAGGAAGGCCGCCTCATCAGCGGGCCGCGGAAAACTGGAGATGACCAAACCTCCACCGCCACGCCAACACAAACACGCCCATGCCATTCTGACCCACGAATCCACGCGGCGGTCTTTCAACCGCGGTATTCCATTGGCGGTACACACCGCCGGGCTCAAAATACACACACAGCTCCAAAACACTGCCACATTGGACAATTTGAAATACACACACCTGACACACATACCAACAACACTCCCACACATCCAAACAACTATAAAACACACACCCACAAACCCCTACGACCGAAGATCAGAGACGAAGGAGAGAGAGACACATCACAGAATAGAGAGCTACATCACACAGAGGCACACTACACCATCACACACACCACATAGAAGCACAAAGCACCACACACCAACACACTCATCACCATATACACCACCCCACACCTCATCCACACCACCCCATGGCACCCCAAAGGCACCCACGCTTTTCGACCAAGAACTCCGGGTCATGGTGGAGGAAATCATAAGAGTTGAACCCCCGCTCTTCGGCTCACAGGTGCAGCACACCACTATAGCCAGGAAGGCGGAGCTATGGCAGCGGATCATGGACAGGGTCAACGCGGTGGGACAGCATCCCAGAAATCGAGACGACATCCGCAAACGCTGGAACGACTTAAGGGGAAAGGTGCGCTCGATGGTCTCGTGACACAACATCGCAGTGCAGAAGACTGGCAGGGGACCCCCACCCGCTCCACCCGAATTCACAGCATGGGAGCAAGAGGTACTAAACATCCTGCATCCTGATGGCCTCGCTGGAGTACACGGAGGAATGGACTCTGGTAAGTACAATCTCAACTACTTCACCCCCCCCAGCATGCTAACCCCCACCACCACCCTCACCCCCAACCCTCCATCACACATCCTCCCTGAGAATGTCTCTCCAGCACAACCCACCCAACACCAACCCCTGCATGCCACCACAAACTATGGACACCCATCACCTAAGCATGACCACTGCACATACCCCCCCAAAACACCCCCACAACACCTCCCCCAAGGGAATGGCAGCACTGGGGGACAAGGGCACGCATAAATGGCACGCAATAGCACACACAGAAACAATAACCATACTCTCTTACCCCATGCAGGACCCGAACGCCAACACACCGGCCAGGAGGGTCCAGAAATGTCCATCCCCCCCCCGGAAGAGGCCCCCAGTGATGACAGCAGCTCTGTCGACCTGGAACCTGATGACCAGCCCGGACCATCGGGGACCTCTGGACAGTCGGTTCCCCACACACAGGCCACAGCAGACCCAACCCCCTCTGGGACCAACAGCACAGCTCCCACCCAGCGGGCCCATGCCTCTGTCTCCAGGACAGGTCAATCAGCGGTGTGTCTGCCACTACAGGGCACCCAGGCTAACCCATCACCCCAACAACAACAGGGACCTGGGGGCAGTGGAAGTGGGCACACCGTCCAGGGTACAGAGGCCGGGGGAAACAGGGCAACTCGGAGGGCTGCTGTGCGACAGGAGGGGGAGGAGAGGCCCAGGGAACCCACTCTCCAAGAGGCCCTCACCACCATCATGGCAGCCTACCACCACTCCCAAGAGACGATGGCAACGGTACTGGCCAGGTTCCAGGAGATCCAGGCACAGCAGGAGGAACGCTACATGGGGTTCACCAATCAACTCACCAACATCTCTACCGCTATGGGGAGCATAGTCCAGGCCCTCAACCGGATAGAAGACACGTTGCGGGACCATGTGGCACCACACAAGGCCCCTGCCACTAGCCCGGACCAGGAACAGCCTACCACCTCCGCCGGCGCTAGTGGACAGGAGGCCCCACCACAACGACAGGCCACCAGAACCCCACCTCCTGCTGAAGAACAACCACCCCGCAAGAGGAGCCTGAGATCCAAAAAATTGACAGAGTAGGATGTCAAGACCCCCGCCAGCATGAGATACCCCCTGAAGTCATCCCACTGTCCCACATTGCCACCCTGTCCAACCTTGAACTGCCCCTGCTCCATCCTTCCACAGGCATATGGACAATGCACCTGTGAGACTGAGAACTGGACTCTGCCATGGCCATTACTCCACCCCCACCCATCACCGTGTTTATATCATGTACCATTATCTAGCACAAAAAATAAATCACTCAATGCACTGAAATCAAACAGGAGTCAGGCTGTATTATTTACAAATGTATAACACATTACCGATCAATTATGTTCGGTTAACTTTGTGCTGAACACATACCGAGATCAATAATCATTAGTCCATGGGCTAACCAAGCAGAAGTCACGCAGTGGGTCATACAGCACTGAAAAGGGAAGGGAAAATCAAACATCAGTTTAAAAGAACTGGGGGGTCATAGACAAAGTTGAGAAGCAGGAGGCTTTCAGGAAAAGTAAAATGGCGTGGGTGATTCTTACCTGTGTGCTACTGAAAATACTGTTGGATAACTCTGTCCCTGTTGTCTGTGTCGTCCTCTGAGTCTTCCTCCTCTTCACTCTCCGCAGGCTCCACAGCTGCTTCAACACCACCATCAGGACCATCCTCCTGCAGGAAAGGCACCTGACGTCGCAATGCCAGATTGTGAAGTATACAGCAGGCCACGATGATCTGGCACACCTTCTTTGGTGAGTACATCAGGGATCCCCCTGTCATATGCAGGCACCTAAACCTGGCCTTCAGGAGGCCAAAGGTCCTTTCTATGATCCTCCTAGTTCGCCCATGGGCCTCATTGTACCGTTCCTCAGCCCTGGTCCGGGGATTCCTCACTGGGGTCAGTAGCCAAGGCAGGTTGGGGTAACCAGAGTCACCTATTAGCCACACACGTTGTCTCTGTAGCTGTTCCATCACATAAGGGATGCTGCTATTACGCATCACATACGCGTCATGCACTGAACCAGGGAACATGGCATTCACATGGGAGATGTACTGGTCAGCCAAAAAGACCACCTGGACGTTCATAGAATGGTAACTTTTCCTGTTTCTGTACACCTGCTCATCGTCTTTTGGGGGGACTAAGGCTACATGGGTCCCATCAATGGCACCAATGATGTTGGGAATATGTCCAAGGGCATAAAAATCACCCTTCACAGTGGCCAAATCAACCTCCTCAGGGAATATAATGTAACTCCGCATGTGTTTCGTCAGGGCAGACAACACTCTAGACAAAACTTTTGAAAACATAGTCTGAGACATTCCAGATGACATGGCCACTGTTGTCTGGAATGAGCCACTTGCAAGAAAATGGAGGAGTGACAGAACCTGCACCAGAGGGGGAATTCCTGTGGGTTGGCGGATGGGGGACATCAGGGCTGGCTCCAGCTGGGCACACAGTTCATGGATAGTGGCACGGTCAATTCGGTATCGTAGTATGATGTGGCGTTCTTCCATTGTCGACAGGTCCACCAGCGGTCGGTACACGCGAGGATTCATCCTTCTCCTCGCAAGTCCCAGCGGACGGTGCCTAGGAATGACAACATGGAACACAGAGTCAAGCTAATCACTGGTACGTTCACCACAGCTTGCATAGCACACGGTTATCTATGTTTTGAAAGGCGTGTATGTGTGGCAATGCAAGGCCTAGGCCTGTGTGTCGCAGTAGAAATTATGCCATGTGGGCCCTTGAAATGGCGGCTGCCTGACCTGTGAAGTGGGACAATGGGATGTGAGGTCAATGCGCTGGCGGAGCACACCGTGGCGGTAGGCGGTCGAAGACCGCTACACGGAGCCACATTGGTTAACATTGAAGCCTATGGGTTTCAGGAGCCAATGACGAGGTGCGCCGGTGGTAGCGGTACGCACCGCCGCAGTACGCACCGCCGCGGGCGTGACCGCCATTTTCTATCTGACTAATCACTCGAGACCTGATCATCCACAGGAGAGGACCTATACTGCAAGTGCTGCTGTGACCTCGGTCTGGAAGTGACAATGGCTGCTGCGACTGGGGAAAGGGCCCCTGCCTTCACGTCTGAAGAGTTGGAGAAGCTCGTGGATGGGGTCCTCCCCCAGTATGCGTTACTCTACGGTCCTCCAGACCAACAGTTAAGTACACCGGGTGCACATGGAATGGGCGATGCCTGTGTGGAGTGGGGTGGATGTAAGTTGGTGGGGTGGGGGGCGAATGAGGAGTGCAATGCACGACAGATGAGAGCATGTGCCATATGGCAAGGTTGGGGAGGGGGGACCAATCACATCTAACATGCAGTAAGTTGATGAATGTTTCCCTCCCACCCTGTACATGTCACATAGGTCAGCGCCCATCAGAAAGTCGAGATTTGGCGTGCCATCGCCAAGGAAGTCCGAGCCCTGGGGGTCCACGTCAGACGGGGCACCCACTGCCGCAAGAGGTGGGAGGACATCCGCCGCGGAACCAGGAAGACTGCCGAGTCACTGCTGGGGATGGCCTCCCAACCTAGGAGGGGTGCCAGTCGTACCCTGACCCCCCTGATGTCCCGGATCCTGGCGGTGGCCTACCCTGATTTGGATGGGCGCTTGAGAGCATCACAGCAGACACAAGGGGGTGAGTATCAGCACATTCTGCTATCTTTCTGCGCAGTGGAGGCGTCTGGGTGGGGGAGGAGGGTTGTGGGTGACATTAGGCCAGGGCGCTTTCTGTAGTGTAGTCCTCTCCCTTAGGCATGGCCCTGTGCTCCCGGCCCCCACCTCTGTAGGGTGACAAGTACAGCTATTGATGGTCCAGCCTCACACATGTGCGCATTTGTCGTCTCTTGACCTGTTGTCTTAGTCAGAAGTACTGAGTAGTGTACCCCGAATGCGCGGCTTAGTGCATGAGGCTCCTGTGTCTGTCCTCTCCGCCAACTGTGTTGACATTGCATGCACTCAACCTGGTCTTCTTTTTTCTCCCTCCACCCTTCTTCTTCATCTTCTTGTGCATGTGTGCATTAGCATCATCAGGCGGAGGAGATTTGGCATCGGAGCACGAGGGAGCTGCAAGTCACAAGGCCCCGGTGGGCCCAGGAACAGACACCGAGGGCACCAGTGATCCGGAGGGCGAGGGGAGCACCACAACGGGGACAGGTAGTGAGAGTAGCGACACAGACACGTCCTCGGATGGGTGCTCCCTAGCGGTGGCAGCAACATCCGGGCCCCCCGCCTCTACAGGTACAGCCGCCAACCAGCACACCAGCCCCGCCCTCCCTGCAGCCCCTCAGCCTACGCTCCGTGCCCGCTCGCCCAGGAAGGCGGGCGTCTCCTTCGCCCCAGGCACCTCAGCCCCTGCCCCTGTCACCCCTGCTGCCCTCAGTGCGGAGCTCATTGACCTTGTGAGGACGCTCATTGTTGGGCAGGCTACCCTTTTGAATGCCATCCAGGGGGTAGAAAGGGAGGTGCATCGGAGCAATGCCTACCTGGAGGGCATTCATTCGAGTCAGACTGCCCATCAACGATCGTTCACTGCTCTGGCCTCAGCACTGACGGCAGCCATTGTCCCTGTTTCCAGCCTCCCTCTTCTGACTGCCTCCAGCCTGTCTCTGTCTCCTGTTCCTCAGCCTATCCCATCCACACCATCTGACCAGCCTGCACACACCTCAACACCCAAGGGCAGCTCATCCAGACACAAGCACCACAGATCCCACAAACACTCACCCAAGCAACACCCAGATGCAGACATTCCAACAGTCACTACCACCCCTGTGTCCCCCTCCTCCTCGTCTCCCTCCTCCCTCCCTGTGACGTCTACACTCACACCTGCATGCACACCAACATCAGCCAGTGCTTCCATCACCACCACACCCTCCTGTACAGGCCGCACGCGTGCAGTCACCACCCTCACTGCCATTTACACGTCCCCTGTGTCCTCTCCCACTGTGTCTGTCACCCCCTCTCCCAAGACACACAAACGCAGGCAGCCACCCACCCAACAGACATCCACCTCACGACAGCCTACAGCACCAGCACCTTCACCCAATGACAGCACACCTGACTCTCCTACTACCACATCCTCTTCCTCCACTCCCATCACCACTTCTCCTACCCTTTACCTTGGCCCTAAAAAACTTTTCCTGGCTAATCTTGACCTCTTTCCCTCCAATGACCTACCCCCTCCATCTGCAAAGAGTCCCAAGAGCACCACAGCCACCACCAGCCCAGCTTCGGGTGTCACTGTTGTGCATGGGTTCTGGAGTCCACCCTTTGCCAGCAGTGACACCTCAATCAGCAGCAAGGACACATCCAGCCCCCCCCCGGCAAGAGGACCAGGAAACACAAGGGCCGCCGTGCGAGGACTGACACGGCTGCCCCCAAGGAGCAAAGTTCGCCCACTTCACCAGCCACAACATCTAGCGGAGGCAAGGGCCCGAGAGCCCCATCTAAGGAGCGTAAGGGCAGCAGGGCGGAGAAGTCAGGCAGCAGGAGCGCGGAGCAGGTGGGCCCCACATGCCACATCCCGGCTGGAAAGGAGGACACCAAAGGGCCCAGGACTCCGTCCCCGAAGGGTCCAGAAACATCACGGTCGGAGGGCGACTGAGCAGGGAGTCCAGGCCAGGTCTGGCTCCCTTGACCTACTGGATGTGCACCGCTGAACAGGGCCCGCCGTGCAGAAGAGCACCGCTGAACAGGGCCCGCCGTGCAGAAGTGCACCGCTGAACAGGGCCCCGCCGTGAAGATAGGCACCGCTGAACAGGGCCCGCCGTGCAGAAGAGGACCGCTGAACAGGGCCCGCCGTGCAGAAGAGCACCACTGAACAGGGCCTGCCGTGCAGAAGAGCACCGCTGAACAGGGCCCGCTGTGCAGAAGAGCACCGCTGAACAGGGCCCAGCCGTGAAGATAGGCACCGCTGAACAGGGCCCCGCCGTGCAGAAGAGGACCGCTCCGCTGGGCCCTTCATCTCAAGCACCGCTCCGCTGGGCACCGCCGTCTCAAGCACCGCTCCGCTGGGCCCTTCCTGTCAAGCACCGCTCCGCTGGGCCCTTCATCTCAAGCACCGCTCCGCTGGGCACCGCCGTCTCATGCACCGCTCCGCTGGGCACCGCCGTCTCAAGCACCGCTCCGCTGGGCCCTTCATCTCAAGCACCGCTCCGCTGGGCCCTTCCTGTCAAGCACCGCTCCGCTGGGCCCTTCATCTCAAGCACCGCTCCGCTGGGCCCTTCCTGTCAAGCACTGCTCCGCTGGGCCCTTCATCTCAAGCACCGCTCCGCTGGGCACCGCCGTCTCATGCACCGCTCCGCTGGGCACCGCCGTCTCAAGCACCGCTCCGCTGGGCCCTTCATCTCAAGCACCGCTCCGCTGGGCACCGCCGTCTCATGCACCGCTCCGCTGGGCACCGCCGTCTCAAGCACCGCTCCGCTGGGTCCTTCATCTCAAGCACCGCTCCGCTGGGCCCTTCTTGTCAAGCACCGCTCCGCTGGGCCCTTCATCTCAAGCACCGCTCCGCTGGGCCCTTCCTGTCAAGCACCGCTCCGCTGGGCCCTTCATCTCAAGCACCGCTCCGCTGGGCCCTTACTGTCAAGCACCGCTCCGCTGGGCCCTTCATCTCAAGCACCGCTCCGCTGGGCCCTTCCTGTCAAGCACCGCTCCGCTGGGCCCTTCCTGTCAAGCACTGTTTATGGTTCACTGTGCCCACCATGCCTCCTCCTTGAGCAGTGGAGACTGTCATCCACCTGATGGACTGTGGCTTTGCACTCCCCAGGATGGTAAAGTGGGCAAGCCACCCACTGTAGAGACTTGAGAGACTGTGGCTTTGCACTCCCCAGGATGGTAAAGTGGGCAACCCACCCACTGTAGAGACTTGAGAGACTGTGGCTTTGCACTCCCCAGGATATGGCAGTGGGCAACCCACCCACTGTAGAGACTTGAGAGACTGTGGCTTTGCACTCCCCAGGATGGTAAAGTGGGCAAGCCACCCACTGTAGAGACTTGAGAGACTGTGGCTTTGCACTCCCCAGGATGGTAAAGTGGGCAACCCACCCACTGTAGAGACTTGAGAGACTGTGGCTTTGCACTCCCCAGGATGGCACAGTGGGCAACCCACCCACTGTAGAGACTTGAGAGACTGTGGCTTTGCACTCCCCAGGATACATCAATGGGCATGGTGGCCCCTTCGTGGATCTGGCGTCGTGGACTCATGTGGCTGTGGTGCCTCCCCCTTCCCTTCCCCCTGAGTTGCCTGTAGTTTTTTCATCAGATGCCCCTGCAGTGTTCTCTCCAAAGGACTCAGGTCTCCTGTGTGGGCGTTGCCCTTGTGTCGCTACACTGTAGCCCACGGACTGTTCTATTTAACTTTGATGTAGAGGACTAATTGCCTCGGTTCTCCATGGCAGTGTATATAGTATCATTTTGATATGGATATTTTGCATAGTTGACCGATACATATCAGAGTCTATTTTTTATATAAAATTTTCTTCCCAATTTAATTATGTCTTTGCATTTTTCAGGGGGTTTGGGTGGTGTCACTGTGCATTGTTGCTCTGCATTAGTGTGTACATAGTTTGGGGGGGTGGGGGTCGCATATGTGTGTGCCGTAAGCTTCCCTCCTCCCCCCTCCCGTGTGTCGTAGGTGCAGTACTCACCGTTGTCATCTGCGCCGGCGTTCGTACTCGTGGTAGATGAGAAGGTAGACGAGAGCAGGTAGGATGTTTAATTCGGGTTCCATGCTGTCCTCCTTCCTCGTGGAGTGTGTTTTGGTGCGCATTTTCCCGTTCGTAGTCTGTTTCCGCCGTGTTTTTATCGGCGGGGCTCCCGCCCCGGAAAAGGTGGCGGATTGGTGAGTTGTGATACTGTGGGCAGTACATTGTCTGCCGCCTGCCTGTTGGCGGTGACCGCCACGCTGTTTGTCTGCACCGCCGCGGCGGTCGGAGTGTTAATGTGGCGGGTTGGGTTGGCGGTTCCTGCCAGGGTCAGAATTCCATTTTTTCGACCGCCGGCCTGTTGGCGGGTTGGCCGCCGCTTTATCACCGACCGCCAGGGTTAGAATCACCCCCTTTGTCTTGAACAGGTAAGTATGGAACTTCAACTGTCATTGGTGGGGTCCGGCAGTTTCATTGTTGGCAAGTGTGGCACATCTGACAACAGGCAAAATTGGAACTGTATCCTGCAACACTGACAGGTGCCCATCACTGATGAGGTTAGCTTCTCCTGTACTACACAAGCAAGTTGTACTGGTACGCCTATCTGGGTAAATTAACATTGACTTGGTTCAGAGCCATACATGCTATGTCAACGTTAAAGGATATCTGTTAAATATTTGCATAGAATATTCAGTAAGTTGGTTGTAGCCGACAACACCATCATTCACCTTTCTCATGTTAGGATCCTAGTGTGTGGCTTTGTGTCTGACAGTCACTAACTCATGTACTGATATTCTGTACTCACTGACATAATTCACACAATGCAATCATTTAGCTGAGAAGATGGATCACAGTAAACAATTAAATTCTACATGTATGCAAGGTGCTTTATTTACAGGTGCAAGTGTACTTATGAATTCAATACAATGTCCAGTTCACAGACCCCACGAGTGAACGTTAGCTATATGTAGCACAATCAGAGTCCAAGATTTGTGTGACATATCACGAGACATGGTTAGGAGTAGTGTTCATTAGGGAGGAGGTATAAAATTACCAATTGGTAAGAAAGAGACAATGACAGTACATAGCAAACAAGTCAACTATGGGTGAAGAGGGCACATATTCTACTGTCACAACACTGGCATGATCTTAAGCCCAGAGCTAAGAAGAAACTGTCCTTGTTGGAGAGACTTGTGCTACCGGGTGCTTTTCCTTGTGAATGTTATTCCTTCCACATCTTCATCCTCTGATGTGTGTGGTGCCTCCTATTCCATGGCTGGTGTTGTTGTAGAGGTAGAGGGGGCCAGACACACTTCAGTGGATAGAGATGTGGAGTCAAAAGTCCCAGCAGCTGCCTCTTGTGGGAACACATAAAGCATCACTGCAGCAAAGAGGAAGTGCTGATTTTTCAACACCGCAGCAACATAACGGTGGTAGGCAGCCATGTTTTTCTTGGCGGAGGCCACTTCCCACTGTATGGACTCCAGGGTATTCTGCCTAGCCCCCAGCTTGTTGTATGGTGTGCTGCTGCAAGTTTGGGCAATTTTTTAGCCTCTGCCTCATGACAGCAGCTATGTCAGCCATAGACTGCTGGGTTCCATGTGTGAGGGAGTGGGTGGCTCTGATGGCTGCTGAGTTGTCCTTATTTGGACTGAGGCACATCCACACTCCCTCTAGGCTGCCTGCCATGGTCTCCAACCCAACCCGCACCTGTTTGGCCAGCTCCAGGGCTGTGCGAGTATTGGCTGATGGTGTGTGTTGGTAGCTGGGTTGTTCATTTGCAGACCCCGAAATGCTGTGTGTCCTCCTTGTGACTGGAGGTGGTGTCTGGAGGGATCCTAGGACATCCTGCAGAGTCTGTTCATTGATAGTTGGCAGCTGGTCATCCATGTCATCTGTAAAATCCAGGACAAGAAGCTCGGCAGGAGGTAAGGCATCACCCTCCGCAATGAGATAGTGTAAAGTCAATCTTAGATTGTTTTGGCTGTTGAGATGGCACATCATTTATTTGCCCCTGGAGGCTCAGTGACATATTACTGATCCAAGGTTGTAGTTGTACTCATGTGTTGCATTGTGCATCACACATGGTTCAAGCTCACAAGGCACGTTTGGGGCATATTTAGGTGCCCTGAGAGCTGCCTGAATGTCACTTTTTGGCGAGGCTCCGGTGGTGCAATGCCCTGTACCATGTGTAGAAGGTGGCATAAAGCCACTTTTTGTGCCTAAACGCTACCTTGTGTATGTGGCCCCTTCACACGCAGCGCTTTGTGTGGAAGGTGTATGCAATGGGTATTGCTGTGGGCGTTCCACAGCATCACACTGTTGCGTTTTGATGCTGCCTCAGATTTACGACTGTTCTTGGCGAGTCTTGATTCAGGGCCTATGTGTCCAGATGCAACCCTTTAGCATGCTTTGAGTGTGTCCTATATGCCTCCCCCTTCTGCTATTTGGGGAATTCCAAATATTCCCCCCTGAAACTTAGCCTGCATTTGTGGTGGTTCTTGGTAGTCTGCGCTGTCCTGACATTCCAGTGACCAGCTCCTCCAGGATGACTGCTGAAACCATCTCATTCAGCTCATCCAGGTTCTCCTGTGGTGCAGGACTTCCACCTCCAGTCTGCAGTGCTGCCTTCCGGTTCCTGCCCAGTTTCTCCTTCGTCCTGCACTTGCCATTGTGCCAGTGCTTCTTGCGCTCGGTAATAGTCCTCTTTACCTCTGCCACACTATTGCCTTTGTCTACTATTTGCTGCCATATTGCGTCTCTCCTATGAACTGGCATTTTGGAGGTGACAAAGAGCTGGTGTTGGTGCTCCTTCACCTCTATGACCAGGATGTTATGCTGCTCCTCACTAAAGTGACACTTGCGCTTTCTCTTCTCCTTCTCCCGGGACTTTTCTGGACCCTCCTGGCTGGCACTTGGGTGACTGGGGTCACCCTGGGGTCTCTCCTAGCCTGAAAACTCCATCTTTCATTCAATTTTTCCTTTTTCCTTTTTCCTTCCTTGCTAGTGTTTTGTTTTGATGCTAATGTGGCAAAAAAATGGTGCTAACCCTTTGGTGACATATATACGTGCCGCAAAACGGTCTAGCTCAACTTTGCAGCATTAGCATCACATTTCCTTATGGCATGTCGCAATGGGTAACATAATTTCTTTTTACGCTAACCATTCCTTAGCACCATTGTGCGTCACTTCTTAAAGATGGTGAACAGATGGCGATAAGAAATGATGCTAGTGAGTTAAAAAAAATGCTGCACTACTGCGTTAGCACAGTTTGCATCATTTTACATAAATATGGGTTCATATTTGCACAGCTAGCCCCATTGGGAATCGCAAACACTGTTAAACACACTGTTACACATCCCAGACTACGATTTCCTAATAGCGAATCGTTGAGATTCGCTGTTAGGAAATCGCAAAGCCAAAACAAAATACATCTGTCCCTTAGTGCATATAGCAAATTTCCTTTTATGCACATTGACAGCTGATTTTGCTATTTTTTTCTAGGTCTTAGTTTTGCAGGTGTTACTTACTCTATACAATAGGACTCCTCTATTCAATATCACGATATGTGTGCACTGGCCTGAAAATGGCACTAGTAAAATTGGTTTCAGCAAATTGGTCTGTTCAACTCTCAGACTCTTGTAGATGGCTCAGAAAATGGATCTTTACCATGGATGTTAAACTTCATATGTGGGCTGAAGTGTGTATTTACACCACCCACATACATGACAAAATCTGCATCTGGCAAAAGAAACACTGGGCTCTGGCTGGGCTTCAGTTTAAATGTATTGGAGTGACTCATGGCCTGGAAAGCCTTGCAAGTCATGTAGGAATATTTGGTATATACATGCCACCCCTAAAGAGTGCCTTGTAATTCCACAGAGAAAGGTGTTAATATATAAAAATAGGACACACTACATATTGGGGTTAATGTGCTCTCCCGTTAAATGAAACACAAAAGTTATTTGATTATGTAGGTTTAGATAGACTTTTTCCTGAATTGGCTAGATATGAGTAAACTCTTCATTTCCTCTGTTCGGAAAAATCCATAAAAATGCCACAACTTTATTTTCTAGTTACTTTTAAAATTCTGAATTAATGATGAATCAGATTTTTGATCACAAAGTACAAAAGTAACTTTGTAAAGTTGTACTTTAGACTGTCCAAGCCAAAACTAACTTAAAACCAAATCTACCACTCATCACACCTTCAGAGCTTGAATGCAAATCCTCGGTTGGAAGAGTTAACAACTCTGGCTCACGGGCAGTAGTTTGCCTCTGTGTCCAGGAAGAGCAAATAGGTGTTACTTGCTGACCACTTAGCAGGGATTAACTGTCTGTGAGTGGATAGGAACTGTTGGCAGAGCAAAGAGCAGCCTTAGTACTTCTTCTTTTGATTTAGAGATTCCAGGGTGGGTTAATCTCTTAATCTCTGTGACCTTCCCAGGGGGTTAGGCTGTAACCACAGCAGGGGTAAAAACCTGGTTTGACCTGTCAATCGGGAGGAGATCTCATTTAAATAGATGGGTGGCTACAGATTTGAAGACAAGCCTGCCTGGAAGCAGCTGTGTTCTACCATCTTGAAACAGGTGATTGTTTGTACTTTTACAGTAAGGCAAACAGGGAGAGTGGCAGAAGGAGGTAGGTAAATGTGGAAAAATAGACCAGGTGGTACAATTTCTCCAATTGGTGGCTAATGCATAGTATAAATCAGATGTCTCAACCATCATCTCCTAAGATTTTTCCTGGACCTGGGAAAACTCCATCTAAAGAAGATCCTGCTGGAAGAAAACTTCTGATTTCTGGTTCCTGCTCAATGAAAAGGTCTCGAGGATGTCCTCCTACTGTTGGCAACCAAGGGCTGGAGGCAGTCCAAGGGTCAGGTGGTTTGTCCTGAGGAGGCAGGGCCTGCAGGACTGACAAGGAAGAACTTTCCCAGCACTTACAAAAACTTGGGGCTTAATCATTTTTTCCACCTCTGGAGGACTGAGAAAAAAATGCTGAGGCTTGTCTAGTGTGGTCATATCCAAAAAGGTAAAAAAACAGATTTGCCCCATTGTTTTTTGCTGTGCAAACACTGATTCTGCAGGACCTTGCAGGGAAGGCATCCTGCCTCCTGAAGCATTGTCTGGCTATGTCTTCTAGTCTTCCCCTCTGGAGGATTTTTACCTCAAAAAAAGTAACTAAGTTCTAAGGTAAAATTGTGGTCAAGGGAAAGGTGGCAAATCATTCTGGCCCATCAATTGACCCCAATGGTTAAGAAATCTAATGTTGCCCCTCTCTGAGTTTTGGTGCCAAAACTAACAGCTTCATTAGGAGCTCAACGATGATGTATCTGAATTCAAAGCACCCTCAGTGGCTACAGTCTTGGAGCTTGCCCCACTGCAAGATCTTGACTTCCAGTTATGAGACTAAGGCCCTCATTATGAACATGGCGGTCCGTTCTGCCAGCGGTGGCAGCAGAAATCGCAAACAGGAGCGGGACGGACTGATAAATAATGAACCAAACGAAAGTCAGGCATTCCGCGCACCACCCACCGCCAGCAGAGGAGTGCCGATGACAATGGCAGAGTCCACCCACAGGCCATCGGAAAGGCCCAACCCGCCCATCAAATTATGAACCACCATTCCGTCGCCAGTTCCGGGCGGGAACCACTGCCACACAAAGCCAGGCGGCAACAAACCAAATATAAGGAAATAATCACAGGAGTCCTGCAGAATGCGCTGCGGCAGACATGGATAGAGAGCTGCAGATCATGCCAGCCCTGCTCCTTGCCATATACCTCCACGACTGAGATCGTCAACGAAGATGATGACGGTAAGTACCGCAACCTTCTGAACAAGGGAAGAAAGGGCACAGTCACATACCCACCCACTCCACCCACACTGCAACGTCCCCCAAATCCTTCACAGCAGCACAACCTATACACCCCACATCAAGAGGTACTTACCCGACACAAGGCTAATCCAACATGACCATAGTACAAACAAATGCCCCACACCCATAAACAAATAAAACAAAAGACCAGGGTTCAACGGCATGCAGCCCAAACACAGGCCACATACAAACTTTAATATGAAGCTCACTGAGCCAAACAGTCTAAACAGGGCCAATGGCCAGTCCGTATGTCGACAATTGCCATGGGCCACAATGTGCCCAACCTGACTCCCACAAGTGCATGGTACTCCACCTCATGGGGCACCATATGGGCATCCAGGCACCTCACGGAAATGGGGACAGGGGCTGGTGGGGTTGGGGATTTTCGATGGGGTTGGCCTTTGACTTTCATTAGGAAGGTCAAGGGGGTGGGCTTGTCCTTTGAAGGGGGTGGGGGCTGTTTGGAACGGGTGGAGCTAGATGGCCTTGGCTCAGTCCGAGCCTTTTTCTTATCTGGGGAAGGGGCACAGGAATGTGAAGGGTGTATAGGGGTGGGCTGTGATGTGGAAGGAGTGGAAAGGGCAAAGAGGTGTGCACGTTTGGGGACAAGACCGAGTGGGCCAGTGGGTTGGAAGAGGTCAGCATGGGAGAGGAAAAGTTTCTTTGGAGCAATTGGGGTGGACATGGATGAGGGTGTGGGAGTGGAGGCAGAGGGTGTGGATGTATGTGGTGTAGGGGTTGTGTAGTGGGTGCAGGTGACTGCTCAGTATGCTGTGGTGTGATGGATGTCTGATGGGTGGGTGTCTTGTAGCGCTTGTGTGTTTTCGGAGGAGGGGGTGGACACAGTGGGAGAAGACAGACAGCTAGTGTGGATGTATGTTGTGAGGGTGTCTGCAAGTCTGGTCAGTGTGCTGCATGTGTCTACTAAAGTAGTGGTGGTGAGTGCAGGTGTGGTGTATGGGATGCATGTATGGCTGTCTGCTATTGTGGTGAGTGCAGACAGAGGATCAGCAACAGTCAGTGAAGGTGCTGTGCATGAGGGTGTGGATGTAGAGGGGACAGACAGGGAGGCGGAAGAGGTGGGCACACTGGGGGAAGTGGACGCTGTTGTGTGTGCTGGTGTCTGTTGGCTGTGTGAATGCTTGTTGTGGGAGGTGTGGTGCTTGTGTTTTGAAGTGTGTTTCTTGTGTGTTGATGTGCTTGACTGTGTGTCTGAATGTGTGCCTGGGACGAGTGAAAGGAGTGGGGTGGTGGAAGGGGTAGAGGAGGTTGGAGGGGGGAGGGGGACGGAATGGCCAGGGAAACTGGCTGCCGTCTGAGAGAAGGCCAGAGCCTAAAAAGATCTCTGTAGAGCTGACACAGCACCGTGAATGCCATCCAGATAGGCATTATTCTGCTGCACCTCTGATGCTAGCCCCTGGATGGCATTGATGATAGTTGTCTGCCCTACAGAGATGGTTCTCAGGAGGTCAATAGCCTCCTCTGTGAGGGCAGCAGGGCTGACTGGGGCAGGGGAGGAGGTGCCTGGAGCAAAGGAGACACCCCCCTTTCTGGGTGGGTGGGCACAGGCAACTCGGTGAGGAGCAGAAGGGAGGGCGGTGATGGAATGGGGGTGGCGGATGATGTCACAGTAGTGGTGTGTGCGCTAGGGTCCGCCACCGCCGGGGAGCCCCCATCGGAGGAGGTCTCGGAGTCACTACCTCCTGTGGTAGTAGCCTCCCCAGTGGAACTCCCCTCGCCCTCCCACCCACTGGTCCCCTGGGCGTTGGTTGTCTCTGCCTCAGTGGATCCGTGGGCCGCTGCCTCCCCAATTGCCGCTGCCTCAGCTCCCTTGTCTGATGTTGATGCTGTACCAAACCAACACAAGAGAACAGGGATGGGGAGACAAAACAGGAGAGACACTTGTAAATAGCTGAATGTAGGTACATAATGGCCAGACTTACACCCACCCAGAAGACACACCCAACAGGCAGCACCGTTCACTATTCCCATGGCCATGCCCCTCACTACTGACCAGAATACTGCTCTACACCCATCCCCTGGACTACCTAAGGAGGCGATGTATAGGAGACCTGACAGAGACACCCCTACACCCTTTGGGGACCATAAAGTAGATGAACACCAGTCAAAGTCCCTGCCTCTAAGCAGCATGAACCCTAATGCACACCCAGACATCCTTCCAGACTGAATTATGTGAAATGAGTACTCACCCCTATAGGAAAGTCCTCCTTTTTGCCATGGTCACCCCTACACTTTTTGGACGGGTACTGGTGGTTACTGACTCTTGGCTGTGCCCTGGGTACCGCTTACCTGTCCCAGGGCCAGTGCTCTGTGTAAAATGGATATGCAAATTAGGCTAATTATAATTAGCTAAGTTAACCTACCTATAAGTCCCTAGTATATGGTAGGGCATGTAGGTTTAGGGACCACAGCATAGGTAGTGCACCCATAGGTGCACTGCTGAGGTGCCCAGTGTCATTTTAAAGGCAGGCCTGCCTTGCTGGCTGCTTTTAAATTAAAGTTATATGCAAATTCGACTTTGGAATTAAAAGTAGTTCCAAAGTCTTAAACTACTTTATTCTTACATATAAGTCACCCCTACGGTGTGCCCTATGTGCCCCTAGGACTGGGTGCCATGTAACTATAAGCAGGGACCTTATAAAAATAGTTTTATGAGCCCTGGTGAGGTCAAAACAGCCAAATTTGTTTTTCCCTCATTGTAGTAAATGGCCTTCATAGGCTAGAATAGGGAGACGTTATTTTAATTTTTAAAGTCTCCTTAAATGATGCATACCAAGAGTTTGGTATCAAATTAATTGTTGTAATAAATCCAGTTGTGGGATTTAATATAACTTGTTCTGGTAAAGAGTTTTAAACTTTACCTCAAAAGTTGCCAATTTCAGCCCTGCATTGTTTTTGCTGCTGTGCTCGATTGGTCAGCCTCTAGCAGCCTGGCCAGGCTACCTTGATGAGGTGTGAAGTGGCCTGGCTTCACACAAAGGAATGTGCCTGTGGGAGGGAATCTCTCCTCAGCAGATGGTGAGGCAGGAAGGGGGAGGGCTGCCAAACTGGTCTTCAAAGGCAGAGAAGGACATTTGGAGCAAACAGCAACACCCCCACATCCTGCAACCCCAGACAACTAGGTGCCCCCTTGATTAGATTAGGAGAGGGCAGGAGAGGGGTGTGTTTATGATTTTTAGCCACACCAGTGGATGGGCTCAGCCAGTTGCAACCTCAAAAAATCAGATTCAGCCATGATGGATTTTTAGAGAATGTTGCCTCCTGGGATTGATTTTTGCCACACTTCCCAGAAAGTGGTCATCACAGGGGGAAGGACCCTGCACCTGATTGGAGAACCAGCCCCCCCCCCCTGCTTTTCACCCAGGAGCAAGGATAAAACAGGCAGACCTGTACCCACACCTCAGATCCCCATCAGATTCCAACAAGGAAGAACCAAAGGAGAAGAAAGACTGCCCTGCTGGACCCCTGGCCTGCACCTGGAACTTGCACTCAGAAGGACTGCACCAGCTGCACACTTGGGCTTCACCACAAGCAGGACTTTGCTGGCTTCAACTGGTTCAAGGAGGGACTCCCTGTTTGCTACAGGTGAAACATTGCTAACCAGAGTCCCTTGGACCAATTCCAGAAGAAATTAACCAGCTGGCCACTGCCCAGTGGCCAAAAAGGAGTTTGCGCCAAGTGCATTCTGGGAGTTGTAGTCCGTACCCCCAAGGACCATCTCAGAACTTCTGGACCCTTGGGGTGAGCTGTGGACCTCAAAAGAACCTTAAAAGAACATCTGGGAGAAGCCCCAGAAGTTTGGAGAAGTTTGGAGAACTTTTGTAAAAAAGCTCCATAGAGGGACCGACCCGCCGTGGCAACTCTAGCCGGCTTGCCTCAATTGCGACCCGGCCTGATTTGCTGGTTCATCCCGGTAAAGAAAATCTCCGAAAAAGTTGACCGGGACCTTCCAGCCAGCGTATCCGAGGAGGGCTCCAGGGACGTCGGTTCAAGATCCAGGTTTACCCCGGTCGAAGGATTTTCACCTCGAAAAAGAGACTAAGGGGGTCATTCCAACTCGCCGCCCGCCAGGCGGGAACCGCCATTTGGCCGGTGGCATGGGCAGTGGGCAGTGCAGGGGCCCCCAGGGGCCCCAGGACACCCCTTACCGCCAGCCTCTTCCTGGCGGTGAAAACCGGCAGAAACAGGCTGGCGGTAAGGGGGTCAGAATCCCCAGGGCAGCGCTGCAGCGCTGCCCTGGCGGATTCTCCCAGCCGGGGCAAAAACGGCGGAAAACCGCCAGCCCCGGCGGGGCCACCGCGGCTTTACCGCCGCGGTCAGAATGGCATATGAAGCACCGCCAGCCTTTTGGCGGTGCTTCCGTCATTCGTGACCCTGGCGGTCCAAGACCGCCAGGGTCAGAATGACCCCCTATGTCCAAAGGTAAATATCTCCACCGAGGATTCCCGCATCGCGTATCCGGAGAAGGGCTCCAGGAGGTCGGATTGGACTGGCTGGTTTGTCCCGCTGAAGAAAATCTTCGAAAAAGAGACTAAGGGGGTTATTCTAACTTTGGAGGAGGTGTTAATCCGTCCCAAAAGTGACGGAAAAGTGACGGATTTACCACCAGCCGTATTACGAGTCCATTATATCCTATGGAACTCGTAATACGGCTGGTGGTATATCCGTCACTTTACCGTCACTTTTGGGACGGATTAACACTCCTCCAAAGTTAGAATAACCCCCTAAGTGTGAAGGTAAACTTTTAACCGAGGCCTCCCGCGGCCTGTAGCCGAGCAGGGCTCTATCGCAGTCGGCCTTAAACTTTGACTTTGCCACGGTCGAGGTGCAACCAGATGACCCGATTGGCGCTTTTTGTTTCTAGGCCCTAAAAAAAAAAAAATCTTTAAAAATTCACATCTCCGGTTCCCCTTATCCGATTTTATTCGTTTTGCTGTCATTTTAAAGATAAAAATATAGGGGGTCATTCTAAGTCTGGCGGGCGGCGGAGGCCGCCCGCCAGACTTCCCCCACCAAAATACCGCTCCGCGGTCGAAAGACCGCTGAGGGTATTTTGGGATTTGCCCTGGGCTGGCGGGCGACCGCCAAAAGGCCGACCGCCAGCCCAGGTCAAATCATCCTTCCCACGAGGACGCCGGCTCAGAATTGAGCCGGCGGAGTGGGAAGGTGCGACGGGTGCAGTGGCACCCGTCGCGTATTTCAGTGTCTGCAAAGCAGACACTGAAATACAAGGTGGGGCCCTCTTATGGGGGCCCCGCGGCACCCCCTACCGCCATCCTGTTCCAACAGGATGGCGGTAGGGGGTGTCAGAATCCCCATGGCGGCGGAGCGCGCTCCGCCGCCATGGAGGATTCGTATGGGCAGCGGAAAACCGGCGGGAGACCGCCGGTTTTCCGCATCTGACCGCGGCCGAACCGCCGCGGTCAGAATGCCCTGCGGGGCACCGCCGGCCTGTCGGCGGTGCTCCCGCCGACCCTGGCCCCGGCGGTCTCTGACCGCCGGGGTCAGAATGACCCCCATAATCTATTTTTACAAATTGGTTTTGGATTTTTAAACAGTTTCCTGTGTTTTATTTAATTACTGTTTTGTGATATGTGAATGCTCTACACTCCTAAGTTAAGCCTTGACGCTCGTTGCCAAGCTACCAAGGTTTGAGCTGGTGTTAATTTACTGAGACCTAACTGGACCTTAGTGGAGGTTAGTGGCCTATTGCTAAGTGTATGTACCTACCTGCCCTTAACAACAACCCATTTTCCAACATTTTTGGTGAGCAGTGGTGGGATCCTGTACTTGTGTTCAGTATCACTTTAAAGTTTTAAGTAAAACAAATTAAAAATCCTTTAAATTGTCCTAGTGCAAAACTTGTTTTTACATTTTCAATTTGGATTAATTTCAATTATTGAATTTTTGTGATTTTCCTATATTCTTGTTTCCAATTTTTGCAAAACGTTTTAAGGGAACCATGGAGGTTGATCTGGCTAGCCTACCTACACTGACAGTAGTCCAGCTTAGGGGGTTGTGTACTGAAAGAGGGTTGCCTGCAACCACTGACCTCAGGAAGCATGTCCTGATCAAATCTCTGACAGCATGGGCTGAGGCCCAAGAGGTAGACTCAGAAGAAGCTCCAGAGGAGGGAGAAGTAGGGGAGGATGCTAGCTCCAACCACTCAAGGGAGGGAGGGCATCTGAGCCTAAGTGAGGATGAGGAAGACCGGTCCTCATTACATACAGTGACTAGGGGCAGACCCAAAGCTAGTTGGGGGAAGGGGGTCCATTCAGGAGGAGAGAACCTGTCGCTCAGGGAAAGAGAGATGGAGGCCCAGCTAGCATTCATAGCTTTGAAAGCACAGAAGCTGGCCCTAGAAAAGAAAAAGTGGGCAAGGGAAGATAAAAGAGATGGGGGCAGTGACAAAGAAGCTGAGGTGTCCATGGGTGAGGGTTTTTGCCCCAGATTACCCAAGGGGTTGGTCCCTGCCTATGTAGAGGGGGATGATATAGATAAGTGGCTGGGGGCCTTTGAGAGGGCCCTCCAGATGAGGAGAGTCAAGCCTCAGTACTGGGGTTCACTTCTTTGGGAGTTGGTTCCCAACTCTGGGAGGGATAGGCTCCTAACCTTGAGGGGGGAGGAGGCAGACTCATACCCCAGTATGAAGAGATGCTTGACTAAAAAGTTTGATCTGACCCCAGAGCAGTATAGGCTCAAGTTTAGGGACACCCAAAAGAAAAGCACCCAGTCCTGGGTGGACTTTGTGGACATTTCAGTCAAGGCACTGGAGCGCTGGATACAGGGCAACAAGGTAAGTATACCTTTGAGGGGCTGTACAATTTGATTATGAGGGAGCACCTTCTAACCAATTGTGTCCAAGAGAAGCTCCGCCAGTATCTAGTTGACTCTAAGTTGACGAACCTCAGAGAGCTGGGGGAGGCAGCAGATGACTGGTTATGAACTTAACCTAACCAGAAACCCCCAGGGGGTGATCTGAAAAAGGGAGGACATGGTTCTTCACAGGGGAAGAACCAAGGGAAAGATGATAAAAAGCCCAAGGAATCCTCACAAGAGTCCCCCAAAACTTCTCAGGGTGGGGGAGCCCCGAGCCATTCCACTTCTAAGGGGAAAGGGTATCAGGGAAAGAATTATGATCCTGCTAAAGCAGGAAAGTTTCAGGAGCTGCTATGGCCGGAAAGTGTTTTGAGTGTCATCAACCTGGACACAAAAGAGGAGATGCTATCTGCTCCAAGAAGCCCCCCACTGGTGGGCAATCCCAGAGGATTGCTAGTTTAGGGTTGGGGAGTGGAAGTTGGCCCAGGGCTGGGATCAAGGTACACAGAGGTCACCTTAGTATCCGTGGGTGGGGTGGACATTGCAACTATGGCCACCTTACCTCCCAGCATGGAGAGGTATAGGCAGAGGCCTAAAGTCAATGGGACTGAGGTGGAAGCTCTGAGAGATACAGGTGCCAGTGTGACAATGGTCACAGAGAAGCTGGTTTCTCCAGAACAGGTCTTACCTGGTGTCTTCCCCCAAGTGACTTATGCAGATAGCAGAACCAAACTTCATCACATGGCCATGGTGAGCCTGGAATGGGGAGGTGTGACTGGCCCTAAGAAGGTAGCTGTAGCTCCTGCCCTCCCAGTAGAGTGTCTGCTGGGAAATGATCTTGAAGCATCTGAATGGTCAGGTGTGGAGAGAAGGGTCCGTGCACAGATGCTGGACCTCCCTGAATGGGTGTGTGCTGTGACCAGGTCACAGGCAGCACAACAGGGAAGTGCTGGACACTTGGACCCTGAAACAATGGGCCAAGCCTCCAAGAAGAAGAGAAAGGGCACTGGGTCTGGCTTGCCAGCCCCTACAAGTACAGAGGGTCAGGAGGAATCCAACCCTGAGGGGGAGGATCTGACTTCTGAGGGAGGGACACTTCCCCTGCAAGCTCTGCCTGACTTGGCAGAACTGCAAGGGGCAGGTGGGCCCACCAGAGAGGAGTTGTGCCAGGGACAAAGAGAGTGTCCCACTCTTGAGGGCCTGAGGCAGACTGCTGCCAGTCAAGAACAAGGGGATACCAGTGGGACCCACAAGGTTCTCTACACTGAGGCAAGGGCCTTCAAACCAGGGGCCACCAGGAGAGTAGTGGTCCCCCAGAAGTATAGAGAATTCCTCCTTACCTTAAGCCATGATATCCCCTTAGCTGGACATTTGGGACAGACCAAGACCTGGAACAGGCTCGTCAACCATTTTTATTGTCCCCAAATGTCAGAAAAAGTCAAAGAGTTTTGCAGCTCCTGTGTCACCTGCCAAGCCAGTGGCAAGACAGGGGGCAAGCTAAAGGCTCCCTTGATACCACTGCCAGTGGTTGGGACTCCCTTTGAGCGGGTGGGGGTTGACCTTGTTGGTCCCCTAGACCCACCAACTGCCTCAGGTAACAGGTACATTTTGGTGGTTGTGGACCATGCCACCAGGTACCCTGAGGCAATACCCCTCCGGACAGTCACTGCTCCCACAGTGTCAAAGTCCCTACTTGGTGTGTTTTACCAGAGTGGGATTCCCAAAGGAGGTGGTCTCAGATAGGGGCACAAACTTTATGTCAGCCTATCTGAAAGCCATGTGGGATGAGTGTGGTGTTACTTATAAGTTCACCACCCCCTATCATCCACAGACCAATGGTCTGGTGGAAAGATGTAGTAAGACCCTGAAGGGCATGATCATGGGTTTGTCTGACAAACTCAGGAGGAGATGGGATGTTCTCCTCCCATGCCTGCTGTTTGTCTACAGAGAAGTGCCAGAGAAGGGGGTTGGATTCAGCCCCTTTGAGTTACTGTTTGGGCACCCTGTAAGAGGCCCATTGTGCTTGGTGAGAGAGTCTTTGGAAAAGCCTCTCAGAGAGTCCAAGGAGAATGTGCTAGATTATGTGCTGGGCCTGCAGTCACGCATGGCTGAGTACATGAAGAAGGCAAGCAGGAACCTGGAGGCCAGCCAGGAGCTCATGAAGCTCTGGCATGATCAGAAGGCTACCATGCCTGAGTATCACCCAGGACAGCTGGTGTGGGTTTTGGAGCCCATGGCTTCTAGGGCACTTCAGGCCAAAGGGACTGGGCCCTATCCAATTCTAGAGAAAAAGGGTGAGGTCACCTACTTGGTGGACCTTGGCACCCCCAGGAATCCTCATAGGATCCTGCATGTTAACAGGCTGAAACCCCACCAGGACAGGGCAGACATGACCATGCTGATGGTCACTGATGAAGGGAAGGAGGAGGAGAGTGAACCTCTGCCAGACCTCCTGTCCTCAAATGCACAAGATGGGTCAGTGGAGGGAGTGGTACCCTCTCCCAAGTTGACAGACCAGCAACAAAAAGACTGCAAACAAGTTCTGGAACAGTTTGCTAGTCTGTTTTCCCTGACCCCTGGACTCACCAATTGGTGTGTCCATGAAGTTGACACTGGTGACAGGCTGTACAGGCTGTCTGACCAGGTCAAGGCCCACATCAAAGCTGAAGTGGCTAAGATGTTCGCACTCAAGGTAATTGAGCCCTCTGATAGTCCTTGGTCCAGTCCAGTGGTACTGGTGCCCAAACCTAATCCCCAAGGTAGGAAGAAGGAATTGAGATTTTGTGTGGACTACAGAGGTCTAAACGCAGTCACTAGGACTGATGATCACCCCATACCTAGAGCTGATGAGCTCATTGATAGGTTGGGGGCTGCCAAATTCCTGAGCACATTTGATCTGACCACAGGATACTGGCAGATTGCCTTAAGTCAAGGAGCTAAGGAGAGGTCAGCATTTTCCACACCAGAGGGCCACTTTCAGTTCAAGGTGATGCCCTTTGGCCTGAAAAATGCTCCTGCCACCTTCCAACGGTTGGTGAATAGAGTCCTGTCTGGGTTGGAATCTTTCAGTGCAGCTTATCTGGATGACATAGCTGTATTTAGTTCCACCTGGGAGGACCACCTGGTCCACTTGAAGGAAGTGCTTCAGGCCCTGCTTCACGCAAGCCTGACTATCAAGGCAAGCAAGTGCCAGATAGGGCAAAGCTCAGTTGTGTACCTGGGCCATCTTGTTGGTGGAGGCCATGTACAAACTCTCCAGCCCAAGATCCAGACTATCCTGGATTGGGAGGCTCCTAAAACCCAGACTCAGGACAGGGCCTTTCTTGGCCTGACTGGGTACTACAGGAGGTTTGTTCAGAATTATGGGACCATAGTGGCCCCTCTGACTGAGCTTACCTCCAAGAAACAGCCCAAGAAGGTCATTTGGACCCCAGAGTGTCAGAAAGCTTTTGACACCCTAAAACAGGCTATGTGTTCAGCACCAGTGTTACTGGCCCCTGACTATAGCAAGGAGTTTATTGTGCAAACAGATGCTTCAGAGGAAGGGATTGGGGCAGTGTTAGCACAAGTTAATGAAGAGGGTCAAGATCAACCAGCTGCCTTAATCAGCAGGCGACTACTCCCCAGAGAGAAAAGATGGAGTGCCATTGAGAGGGAGTCCTTTGCTGTGGTTTGGTCCCTGAAGAAGTTGAGGCCATACTTGTTTGGCACTCACTTCCGTGTACAAACTGACCACAGACCTCTCAGATGGTTGATGCAGATGAGGGGGGAGAACCCAAAATGGTTAAGGTGGTCCATTTCCCTACAGGGGATGGACTTCACAGTGGAGCACAGACCTGGGACTGCACATGACAATGCAGATGGCCTTTCCAGGTTTTTCCACTTAGCTGATGAGGACTACCAGGGTGTAGGTTAGTACCCATCACCTTTCATCTGGGGTGGGGGGCAGTGTAGAAAAGTCCTCCTTTTTGCCCTGGTCACCCCTACACTTTTTGGACAGGTACTGGTGGTTACTGACTCTTGGCTGTGCCCTGGGTACTGCTTACCAGTCCCAGGGCCAGTGCTCTGTGTAAAATGTATATGCAAATTAGGCTAATTGTAATTGGCTAAGTTAACCTGCCTATAAGTCCCTAGTATATGGTAGGGCATGTAGGTTTAGGGACCACAGCATAGGTAGTGCACCAACAGGTGCACTGCTGAGGTGCCCAGTGTCAGTTTAAAGGCAGGCCTGCCTTGCTGGCTGCTTTTAAATTAAAGTTATATGCAAATTCGACTTTGGAATTAAAAGTAGTTCCAAAGTCTTAAACTACTTTATTTTTACATATAAGTCACCCCTACGGTGTGCCCTATGTGCCCCTAGGGCTGGGTGCCATGTAACTATAAGCAGGGACTTTATAAAAATAGTTTTATAAGCCCTGGTGAGGTCAAAACAGCCAAATTAGTTTTTCCCTCATTGTAGTAAATGGCCTTCATAGGCTAGAATGGGGAGACGTTATTTTAATTTTTAAAGTATCCTTAAATGATGCATACCAAGAGTTGGTATCAAATTAATTGTTGTAATAAATCCCACAACTTCCAGTTGTGGGATTTAATATAACTTGTTCAGGTAAAGAGTTTTAAACTTTACCTGAAAAGTTGCCAATTTCAGCCCTGCATTGTTTTTGCTGCTGTGTTCTGATTGGCCAGTCTCTAGCACCCTGGCCAGGCTACCTTGATGAGGTGTGAAGTGGCCTGGCTTCACACAAAGGAATGTGCCTGTGGGAGGGAATCTCCCCTCAGAAGATGGTGAGGCAGGAAGGGGAGGGCTGCCAAACTGGTCTTTAAAGGCAGAGAAGGACATTTGGAGCAACCAGCAACACCCCCACATCCTGCAACCACAGACAACTAGGTGCCCCCTTGATTAGATTAGGAGAGGGGTGTGTTTATGATTTTTAGCCACACCAGTGGGTGGGCTCAGCCAGATGTAACCTCCAAAAATCTGATTCAGCCATGATGGATTTTTGGAGGATGTTGCCTGCTGGGATTGATTTTTGCCACACTTCCGAGGAAGTGGTGATCACAGGGGGAAGCACCCTGTACCTGATTGGAGAACCAGGGCCCCCCTGATTTTCACCCAGGAGCAAGGATAATACTGGCAGACTCGCACCCACACCTCAGATCCCCATCAAATTCCAACAAGGAAGAACCAAAGGAGAAGAAGGACTGCCCTGCTGGACCCCTGGCCAGCACCTGGAACCTGCACTCAGAAGGACTGCACCAGCTGCACACTTGGGCTTCACCACAAGAAGGACTTTGCCTGGCTTCAACTGGTTCAAGGAGGGACTCCCTGTTTGCTACAGGTGAAACATTGCTAACCAGAGTCCCCTGGGCCAATTCCTGAAGAAATCAACCAGCTGGCCACTGCCCAGTGGCCAAAAAGGAGTTTGCGCCAGGTGCATTCTGGGAGTTGTAGTCCGCACCCCCAAGGACCATCTCAGAACTTCTGGACCCTTGGGATGAGCTGTGGACCTCAAAAGAACCTTAAAAGGACATCTGGGAGAAGCCCTAGAAGTTTGGAGAACTTTTGTAAAAAAGCTCCATAGAGGGACCGACCCGCCGCAGCAACTCTAGCCGGCTTGCCTCAACCGTGACCCGTCCTGATTTGCTAGTTCGTCCCGGTAAAGAAAATCTCAGAAAAAGAGACTACCGCCGTGCAGAAGACCGCCAGAACACTGCCGCGGCCACGGTCATTCTGACCCACAACAGGCAAACCGCCAAAATACAGACATCCACAAAAGTCCGCCACACCAAAGGTCAGCGAGAAACTGGCGATGACCAAACCTCCACGTCACGCCAACAGAAATACGCCCATGCCAGCACGACCCACGAATCCTCGGGTGGTCTTTCAACCGCGGTATTCTATTGGCGGTACACACCACTGCGCTCAAAATACACACACTTCTACAAAACACCGCCACATTGGACATTTACAAATACACACACCTGAAACACATACACACACCACTCCCACACACACAATACAATATAAAACACTCACCCACATCACCCTCAAACCTCCACGCCAACAGAATCGTGAACACGCACAGAGAAAAGACATCCGAGCACCCAGACGCGCATTTTACTGTCACCCAGCAATATTAGCACGCACTTCACACAACACAACAATACACATCACCACACTTAGCACCACACAATCCACCCCACACATCACCCACACCACCCCAATGGGTCCGCAAAGACACCCCAGGTTTTCTGACGATGAACTCAGGGTCATGGTGGAGGAAATTGTACGGGTAGAGCCATAGCTCTTCGGGACACATGTGCAGCACACCACCATTGCCAGGAAGATGGAGCTATGGAGCAGAATAGTCGACAGGGTCAACGCTGTGGGACAGCACCCAAGAAATAGGGACGACATCAGGAAGCGGTGAAACGACCTACGGGGGAAGGTGCGTTCAATATTATCCAGGCACAACATCGCGGTGCAGCGGACTGGCGGCGGACCCCCACCTCCTCCCCCAGAATTTACAACATGGGAGGAGCAGGTCTTGGCGATCTTGCATCCTGAGGGCCTCGCAGGAGTATCTGGAGGAATGGATTCTGGTAAGTCAAAATTTCACTACTTCATCCCCCCACCCCACCTGCATGCCAACTCATACCCCCACCCTCACCCTCACCCCCATCACACCTACTCCTGCAAATGTGTCACCATCACAACCCACCCATCCCAACACCAAACCCTGCATGCGACCACAAACCATGGACACCCATCACCAAAGCATGCCCACTGCACATACCCATACACCCCCCCAAACCATCATCACTAAAGCCCCCACACAGGAATGCCAGCACTGGGGTACACGGGCACCCACCCATTGCACGCTATGGCACACACAGATGCAATAACCATACTTTTATACCACTGCAGGTCCCGAACGCCACGTCACCGCCCAGGAGGGTCCACAAATGTCCACTCCACCCCCAGAAGAGGCCCACACTGATGACAGCAACTCTGTCGACCTGGATCTAGATGACCAGCCCGGCCCATCGGGGACCTCGGGCCAGTCGGTTCCCCTCACCCAGTCACAGGCCTCGACAGACCTTCCCCCCTCTGGAAACACCCACCCAGCGGGCCCATACCTCTGTCCCCAGGACACGTCAATCAGCGGTGTGTCCACCACTACAGGGCACCCAGCCTAACCCACCACCCCAACAACAACAGGGACCTGGGGGCAGTGACAGTGGGCACACGGTCCAGGGGACAGAGGCCCAGGGAAACAGGGGAACTGGGAGGGCTGCTGTGCAACAGGGGGCGGACAGGCCAAGGGAACTCACTCTCCACGAGGCCCTCTCCTCCATCATGGGAGCATACCACCACTCCCAGGAGACGATGGCAACGGTACTGGCTAGGTTTCAGGAGATCCAGCTCCTGCAGGAGCAACAGTATATGGGGTTCAGGGAGGAACTACGAAACATCAGTTCCGCCCTGGCCACCATCGTAGGGGCTCTGAATCAGGTAGTCACCACATTGCGGGACCCTGTGGCACCACAAAGGGCCCCTCACACTAGCATGGAACAAGAACTGCCTACCACCTCTGCCGGCGCTAGTGGACAGGAGGCCCCGCCACAGGACCAACAGGCCACCACCACCCCACCCCCTGCAGAAAGAGAACCACCCCGCAAGCGGTCCCTGAGATCCAGGAAGAAGACAGAGTAAGATGCCAAGACCCCCGCCAGCAAAGGATATCTCCCTGATTGTCATCCCACTGTCCCACATTGTCACCCTGTCCACCCTTAAACTGCCCCTGCTCCACTTTCCAAAGGCATTTGGACAATGCACCTGTGATACTAATACTCTGGACTCTGCCATGGACATTCCTCCACCATCACCCCTCACCAATTTGCAACCACCCACCAATATAGAGCACTGTAATAAACACAGTTATTGCTCAAAACAATCAGGAGTCTGGCTGTGATTTGGAACAAATGTATTAGACATGACCGTGCCAAAATGCTGATTTACATTGTGATGACAACATACCAATGTCACACAGCTGTAGTCCATGGGGAAGCAAAGCAGATGTCACGCAGAGGGGCCCACAGCTCTGAAATCGGAAGGGAAAGTCACAACTCAGTTACCATACACTGGGGGAAAAGGTCAGACAGTAGAGAGGGAGTAGTCTTTAAGTAAATGTAATATGCCGGTGGGGATTCTTACCTGTGTGTCATTGAAAATACTGCTGTATTACTGTGTTCGTGTTCTCTATGTCGTCCTCTTTGGCTTCCTCGTCTTCACTCTCCACATGCTCCACAGCTGCTACAACACCACCATCTGGACCATCCTCCTGCAGAAAAGGCACCTGGCGTCGCAAAGCCAGGTTGTGAAGCATTCAGCAGGCCACGATAATCTGGCACACCTTGTTTGGTGAGTACAATAGGGATCCACCTGTCATATGGAGGCACCTGAACCTGGCCTTCAGGAGGTCGAAGGTTCGCTCGATCACCCTCCTAGTCCGCCCATGTGCCTCATTGTACCGTTCCTCTGCCCTTGTCCTGGGATTCCTCACTGGGGTCAGTAGCCATGACAGGTTGGGATAACCAGAGTCCCCTAATAGCCACACCCGGTGCCTCTGGAGTTGACCCATCATGTAAGGGATGCTGCTATTCTGCAGGATGTAGGCGTCATGCACTGAGCCAGGGAACTTGGCATTTACATAAGAGATGTACTGGTCAGCCAAACACACCATCTGTACATTCATGGGATGATAACTCTTCTGTTCCTGTACACCTGTTCACTCCTGCTGGGGGGGACCAAAGCAACATGTGTCCCATCAATGGCACCTATGATGTTGGGGATATGTTCAAGGGCATAGAAATCACCCTTCACTGTAGCCAAATCCCCCACCTCAGGGAAAACGATGTAGCTGCGCATGTATTTCAGCAGGGCAGACAACACTCTGGACAACACCTTGGAAAACATAGGCTGGGACATCCCTGATGATATGGCCACTGTTGTTTGAATTGACCCAATTGCTAAGAAATGGAGTACTGACAGAACCTGCACTAGAGGGGGATCCCTGTGGGTTGGCGGATTGGTGACATCAGGTCTGCCTCCAGCTGGGCACACAGTTCATGAATAGTGGCTCGGTCAAGCCTGTATGTCAGTATGACATGTCTTTCCTCCATTGTCGACAGGTCCACCAGCGGTCTGTACACAGGAAGATTTCTCCATCTCCTCGCATGTCCCAGCGGACGGTGCCTATGAAGGACAACAGCGAGCACAGAGTCAATCAACCTACAGGTACGTTCCCACAGCTTGCACATAACACGATTCCCAATGCATTGAATGGCTTGTATGAGTGTTGATGCAAGGCCTAGGTATGTATGACACAGAAGAAAGTAAGCCATGTGGGCCCTTGAAATGGTGGCTGCCTGACCTGTGAAGTGCGACAATGGGATGTGAGGTCAATGCGCTGGCGTGGCACACCGTGGCGGTAGGGGGTCGAAGACAGCGGCGCAAAGCAGCATTGGTTAACATTGAACCCTATGGGTCTCAGGAGCCAATGACGATGTGCGCCGGCCGTCGCGGTACGCACCGCCGCGGGCATGACCGCCATTTTCTATCTGCTTAATCACTCAATACCTGATCTTCCACAGGAGAGGACCTACACTGCAAGTGCTGCTGTGACCTCGGTCTGGAAGAGACAATGGCTCATGCGACTGGGGAAAGGGCCCCTGCCTTCACTGCTCAGGAATTTGAGAAACTTGTGGATGGGGTCCTCCCCCAGTATGCGCTACTCTACGGTCCTCCAGACCAACAGGTAAGTACACTGGGACCATGCTTTGTGGGCAATGGCTGTGTTGAGTGGGGTGGATGAAAGATGGTGGGGAGGGGAGTGATTGAGGCATGCATCAAACGACAGATGAGAGCATGTGCCACATGGCAAGGGTGGGGATGGGGGGCCACTCACATCGAGCATGCAGAAGGTGATGAATATTTTTCTCTTCCTGTACATGTCACATAGGTTAGCGCCCACCAGAAAATCGATATTTGGTGTGCCATCGCCAAGGACGTCCGGACCCTGGGGGTCCACCACAGACGGGGCACCCACTGCCGGAAGAGATGGGAGGACAGCCGACGCTGGAGCAGGAAGACGGCGGAGGCTCAGCTGGGGATGGCCTCCCAACGTGGGAGGGGTGCCAGTCGGACTTTGACCCCCCTGATGTCCCAGATCCTGGCGGTGGCCTACCCCGATTTGGATGGGCGCGTGAGGACATCACAGCAGACACAAGGGGGTGAGTACACTCCAATCCTGGTGACTTTGCGCGCAGTGGAGGTGTCTGGGTGGGGGAGGAGGGCTGTGGGTATCCCTAGGCCAGGGCGATTTCTGTAGGCTAGGCCCCTCCGTAAGGCATGGCCCTGTGCCCCCGCCCCCCACCTCTGTAGGGTGCCAAGTACAGATATTCATTGCCCTGTGTCATCTATGTGTGCAGATGTCGCCCATAGGCTTGTAGGCCATGTCCCACGGATTGCGTAGTCGACCCCAAGTGCGCGGCGTAGTGCAGGGTGCTTCTGTGTCTGTCCTGTCCGCCAACGGTGTCGCCAATGCATGCACTCAACATTTCTTTATTTTTCCCCACCCCCCTTTTTTATTGTCTTCCTGTTCATGTGTGCATTAGCATCATCAGGCGGAGGAGAAGTGGCATCGGAGCACGAGGGAGCTGCATCTCACATGGCCATGGCGGGCCATGCAACGGATTCGGAATTCACCAGTGAGACGGAGGGCGAGGGGAGCTCCACAGCGGGGACTCGTGCTGATGTCAGTGACAGCGGCTCGTCCTCTGAAGGGAGCTCCCTTGTGGTAGCGGCAACATCTGTGCCCCCCGCAACAACAGGTAAAGCCGCCACCCAGCGCACCAGCACCGCCCTCCCAGCAGCCCCTCAGCGTTTGCCCCGTGCCAGCTCACCCAGGAAGGTGGGCATCTCCTTTTCCCCAGGCACCTCAGGCCCTGCCCCTGTCACCCCTGCTGCCCTCAGTGAGGAGGTCATTGACCTCCTGAGGAAGCTCACTGTTGGGCAGTCTACCATTTTGAATGCCATCCAGGGTGTAGAAAGGGAGGTGCACCAGAGTAATACATACCTGGAGGGCATTCATTCTGGTCAGGCTGCCCTTCAGCGATCGTTCAACACTCTGGCCTCAGCACTGATGGCAGCCATTGTTCCTGTCTCTAGCCTCCCCCCTCCAACTTCCTCCACCCATACCCAATCCCCTGTACCTCTGCCTATCCCAGACACACCATCAGACCACCCAGCACACACCTCAACACCCAAGGGAAGCTCAGCCAGACATAAGCACCACACATCACACAGGCATTCACACAAGCAACATCCACATGCAGATATACCAACACCCACTGCCTCCACTGTGTCCCCCTCCTCCTCGTCTCCCTCCTCCCTCCCTGTCACGTCTCCATTCACACCTGCATGCACAACATCTTCAGCCACTACGTCCATCACCAGAACACCCACCAGAACCCCCTCACACGTGTAGTCACCACCCCCACTACCATTCACACGTCCCCTCCCAGTGTGTCTGTCACCCCCTCTTCCAAGCTACACAAACGCAGGCAGCCACCCACCCAACAGCCATCCACCTCACGACAGCCTCCAGCCCAAGCACCTGCACCCAAAGACACCAGACTGAAAACTTCTACAACCACAACCTCTTCCTCCACTCCCATACCCACTACACCTACCCGTCCCTGTGTTCCTAAAATGCTTTTCCTTTCCAAACTTGACCTCTTTCCAACAACTCCCCCACCCCGTCCATCTCATAGGACTCCAGTCAGCACCTCAGCCACCACAAAAGCGGGACCTGTCATGACAGTCTGCCATGGACTGTGGAGTCCCCCACCCTCAAGGGCAGCCAGTTCAGTACGGAGCCAAGGCACGGCCAGCCCACCCCTGGTAAAACATCCGAAGATTGGCAGTGGCCGGCGCGAGAGGCCGAAGACACCAGGGACCAAAATCCCTACCATGGCTCCGGCAGGAAGTGTGGTGCCAGCTGGCACACCGCCAAAGGTGGGGAAGGGTCACAGGCGAACAGGGAAGGCTGGGAAGGGCAGCACGCCCGACAAGACTGCCAGCAGCCCAGCTGGCCAGGAGGGCCCCGCCAGCCCCACCCCCGGTGGGCAGGAGGACACCAACAGGCCCGGTACTGCAGCCCAGGAGGGCCCCGCAAGCCCCATCCCAGGTGGGCAGGAGGACAACAACAGGCCCGGTACTGCAGCCCAGGAAGGCCCCGCAAGCCACACGACAGATGGGCAGGAAGGCACCGCCAACCACAGGTCAGGTGGCGAATGACCTCCACGCCATGGCCGGATCCGATGAGCTGGGCACTCATCCGAAGCACCGCTTAACGGGGCACGCCGTCTCAAGCACCGCTGAACTGGGCACCGCCGTCTCAAGCACCGCTGAACTGGGCCCTTCCTCTCAAGCACCGCTGCACTGGGCACCTCCGTCTCAAGCACTGCTGCACTGGGCCCTTCATCTCAAGCACCGGTGCACTGGGCACCGCCGTCTCAAGCACCGCTGAACTGGGCACCGGCGTCTCAATCAACGGTGCACTGGGCCCTTCATCTCAAGCACCGCTGCACTGGGCACCGCCGTCTCAAGCACCGCTGAACAGGGCACCGCCGTCTCAAGCACCGCTGGCCCATTGGCGGAAGTGGCAGGCCCGCATCTGTGTCCGGCAGGGCTGCACGAAGCACTCTGGGCACCAGTCCCCCTCCAGAACCAGTGGAGACTGTTTTCCACTTGTGAGACTGTGGCTTTGCACTCCCAGGATGTAACAGTGGGCAAGCCATCCACTGTAGAGACTTGAGAGACTGTGGCTTTGCACTCCCCAGGATGTAACAGTGGGCAAGCCACCCACTGTAGAGACTTAAGAGACTGTGGCTTTGCACTCCCCAGGATTGAACAGTGGGCAACCCACCCACTGTAGAGACTTGAGAGACTGTGGCTTTGCTCTCCCCAGGATGGAACAGTGGCCATGGAGGCCCCTCGTGGATCTGACGTCGTGGACTCATCTGGCTGAGGTGCCCCCCCTTCCCTTCCCCCTGAGGTGCCTGTAGTTTTGCTATCTGATGCCCCTGCAGTGTTCTCTCCGTTGGAGTCAGGTATCCTGTGTGGGCTTTGCCCATGTGATTGCCCAGTGGTCCACGAACAATGCCTGCTACAATGATCGGACTTGAAAATTTATGTATATAAAGGTTTTAGATGTGTGATATATTTTTAAGCCAGTGATACAATATATTCCAATGTTTAGAATCATTTCCTTTTGTCTTTGCATTCTTCTGGGGGGTTTGGGGTGGTAACTGTGATGTATTGCTATGCATTGATGTGTGTGTTGTAGTGGGTGAGGGTGGGGGTGGGGGTGTCGCGTATGTGTGTCCCCGTAATTTTTTCCCTCCCCCCTCCCCTGTGTCGTAGGTGCAGTACTCACCGTTGTCTTCTGCGCCGACGTTCGTGCTCCTGGTAGAGGAGCAGGAAGAGTATTGCTGGGAGTATGTGGAGTTCGGGTTCCATGCTGTCCAGATTCCTCGTGGGGTGTATGGAGGTGAGCGCTTTCCGTTTGAAATGGCTGTTTCCGCAGTGTTTTATCGGCGGGACTACCGCCCCGGAAAAGGTGGCGGATTGGTAGGTTGTGATAGGGTGTGCGGTACATTGACTCCCGCCTGTCTGTTGGCAGTGACCGCCGCGATGTTTGTTTGTCCCGCCGTGGCGGGCGGTGTGTTGAAGTGGCGGTCTCTGTTGGCGGTCAGAATTCCATTTTTTTTACCGCCAGACTGTTGGCGGTTTAGCCGCCGCTTTAACACCGACCGCCAGGGTTGGAATGACCGCCTAAGTGTGAAGGTAAACTTTTAACCGAGGCCTCCCGCGGACTGTAGCCGAGCAGGGCTCCATCGCGGTCGGCCTTAAATTTTGACTTTGCCCCGGTCGAGGTGCAACCAGATGACCCAATTGGCGCTTTTTGTTTCTAAGCGCTAAAAGAATAATAATTCTTTAAAAATTCACATCTCCGGTTCCCCTTATCCGATTTTATTCGTTTTGGTGTCATTTTAAAGATAAAAATATAATCTATTTTTATAAATTGGTTTTGGATTTTTAAACTGTTTCCTGTGACTTATTTAATTACTGTTTTGTGATATTTGAATGCTTTAAACTCTGTCTCCTAAGTTAAGCCTTGACGCTCGTTGCCAAGCCACCAAGGGTTGAGCTGGGGTTAATTTACTGAGGCCTAACTGGACCTTAGTGGAGGTTAGTGGCCTATTGCTAAGTGTAGGTACCTACCTGCCCTTAACAATAACCCATTTTCCAACAACCCCCTTGTGACTGCTGTGCCAGGATCCGTCACATGAGGGGGGTCAGTGCCTGATGGGTACCTCTTCCACGTTGGGAGGACTTCCCCAGTTGGGCTTCACTGATATTTTGCGCCCAGCGCTGCAGGTCCTCCCACCTCTTTCTACAGTGGGTGCTCTGCCGGTTGTAGACCCCCAATGTCCGCACCTCCTTGGCAATGGCATGCCAATGTGCCCTCTTCTGGTGGGCGCTGACCTAAAAGGGCGACACAGAAATGGAACACAGAGGTCAGGCACTTGCACGATAGGAACAGCTGGCTAATCGTCCACTATGGGATGGACAGTACTCTCAGACAGACAGGACAGTCGCACGCAGCATGCCATGCACCATGGCGCATGCAGACTCAGAGGTGCACACATATGTGCAATCAACACCATTCATTACACACACACAGTGCCCTCCCAACCCAGACTCACATGTACCTCTGGCCGTCCGTACAGTTTCACGTACAGGGGCAGGGCCCCGTCAACTAGCTTCTCCAATTCCTCCTGGGTGAAGGCCGGGGCCCTTTCCCCTGCAACACATGGCAGATCCATAGCCAGAGGCAGGCCACAGCAGTACACAGAGTGGAGTACCTGTCCGCACGAGATCAGAGAGTCAAGTGATCAAACGATGACGAACGCGCGTACGGTCTGCGGCGGTATGCACCGTCACCTCCGGCCACGATCAATATACACCAGAAATCCCCATTGGCATCCATGTTAGCAAATGCGGGTGCGAACAGCGGTGAACACCGCCTTATGCTGTGACATCAACCGCTAGTGTTATGAGGTCACTTCCACAATGAAAGGGCAGATCTACAGTGGGCAGACATTTTGCAATCACCTACACATCTAGAATTAATTACTACTCACAATGCAGGCCCTAATATCCACATGAAGCACCTAGGCCTCTGTCCATTCAGTATAGTAGCACACATGAGATAGTCTGTTCCCTCCTTGTGATGTACATGTATATCTGTCAGGTAGCAGTTATTGTTGAGACACTACAATGAACAATGCAGTGCACAAATGATGACAAGTGTGATTATGTATGTGTCTTCATCACTCCTTTTTGTAACTTATCGTAGGTGCTGACCCTTGTGGTGAGGAAGGGCACCATCAGTGTACAGACCACTTGTGGATATGGGGACTATGGTGGAGTGTCAGATCATAATCACTTACAGACTCACACGTGCAACTATTCAGGACCTTTGTGCATTACTGGATCCTGCAGTAACTCCTGGAAATCGTAATCAGCATGCCATTCCAAATGAAGTGCAGGTGCTCTCCGCAATCCATTTCCTGGCCACGGGCTCATTTCAAGTGACAGTGGGCATGGGTGCTGGTTTTTCACAGCCAATGTTCAGCATGGTACTGACAAGATTTCTGAATGCATTTGTCCGACACCTGCAGTCCTATGTGAGGTTTCCCCAAAGTACTGACCTACCTGCCATCAAGTCTGAATTCTATGCCTTTGCCAACATACCCCATGTCATAGGTGCCATAGATGGCACCCACATACCGATCATCCCCCCAAGAGTGAGTGAACAGGTGTACAGAAACAGGAAGAACTTTCACTCTATGAACATCCAATTGATATGTACTGCAGACTAGTACATTTCACATGTGAATGCCATGTTCCCAGGTTCAGTCCATGATTCCTTTGTGTTGAGGTAAGTGTGCCTGTCAGTAACTGACACATTGCTGAAAACCAGCCTGTCTGACTAAGGGTCATACCAATGATGAGTCTGTATTGCACCATTTGCTAGGTGATTTGGCTCCTGACACCAGTGAGGAATCCCAGGATGGATGCAGAGAGGAATTGCAATGAGGCCCATGTACATACTAGGAGGGTAATAGAGCGAACTATAGGTCTCCTGAAGGCTAGATTCAAGTGTCTACATATCTCTGGGGGTTCCCTGGCCTATGGACCTGATAAGGTGGGAGAATAGCGGTGGCCTGCTGCATGCTGCACAACGTGGCAGTGAGACATTCTATCCCAGTCCTGGAGGTGGATTGTGCTATAGGTCCTGATCAGCTACCTCAGAGAGGTGAGGAGAGTGATGGTGATGATGAGGAAGGGGAAGATGTCAATTCCAGGAACCAACTGATACAACTCTACTTCCAGTAACTGTGTGGGACTTAGGTCTGTCATTGGGGTTAGTGATTAATACTGTCAGTGTGCTCTGTCATATGGGGGGGTGGTAATGATAGGCGAAACATGGCCCACTTCTGCATGGAACTGACTGAAGATATACGCAATTCCTACTTGCCACCATTTGGGCACACAGGACTCCCATCATGCACAGATTCGACAATAAAGTTGTTCTCTGCCAGTTGCACCCATACTCCGCTTTGTTCACAATTTAACACAGGGGGCAGTGTTACAGGTGTGAAAAGTGTTTTATTGGTTGAAGTGAGTGAATTGTGCAATTTACAGTGATGGGAAGTCATAAGGGTGGGGTGTCCTCAAGACCAACATGGTGGCAGCCTTGTTGGTAGTATTGATGGGTCCATCTTGTCTAACAGTATTTCATATTGCCTCTCAGCAATGTGTGGTTGGTGATTGGGTGGGATGGTTGCTTTGCATTTGTTGCAGAGTTAATTGTTGGAGGAGGCCTTGTTCTTAGCTGGGGTTCCAGTGCCATATCGTGGCCTGAGGGTCCGTTTGGGTGCCTATTGTTGAGCTTCATGGGATGATATGGTAGGCCCTTTTGTTTCCTGTGATGGTAGTTCCTGCGATGTTTCTGCTGCTGGGGCGAGCTGATGCTGGTGGTCCAGTGCTGTTGTGGGGGCCTCTTGTCCTGTGTGGGTGTCAGACTGGTTTTTGACCAGCTGCAGCAGTACTCCTGCTATGGTGGCCATTGTGGCATTGTGCTCTTTCCAGTGCTCCATGGCCTGTTGGTGTTGTTTCTGCTGCATCCTCTGACTGTGCTCCAGGGTGGACACAATCTGTGCCAAACTGTCATGGGTATGTTGGTAGGCCCCCAATACCTCAGAAATCACGTCCTGGGCTGCTGCATCCAATCTGTGGCCTCCCCCCTGGCCCACTGCGACCCTTGCACTTGCCCTAGCCCCCTGTGCCTATGTACCCTGCACAGGTGTGGCAGTACCACTTGTACTGGGACCCTCGCCTTCCTGCATGTTAGGAGTGGGAGACTGTGGCCTCTGTACCTGTGTCACACCAGTCTGTGCCCTGGGTATGCTGGTGTGGGGACACCTGCCCTGGGCTGCTGGTCTTGACTGGGTGGTAGGGGTGGCAGTGGTTTCCTGGGTGGGGCTGCTGCATGGTGAGACTCCAGGACTGTGTGAGGGGCCTGCATGCTCATCAGCATCCAGGGATCCTTCACCAGTGTCCTGTGAGGTGTCTCTGTCTCCCTGGGGGGCACTGGCACTCCTTGTCCTGTCCGTTAGGGTTGCATGGGTGGTGGTGCCTGTTGGGGGACATAGACATGTCTGTTACATGTGCATGAATGTGTGAGGTGAACAGGACTGGGCTATTTTGTGCTGGTGTTACTTTCAGTGGCCTTCCAGGGTACCTTTGTGAGATTGACATTGCATTTTGCAACAGTGTGGGGTTGCATTGTGGTGGGGGTGTCGTTCCATTGTGGGTACGTGCAGGGGTGGGTTACTGTGCACAGGGGGAGAGATGTGGGCCTGTTAGTGGGTTTGTGGTCATGCAGGGGGGGGGATTTAGTGGCTGATGCCTGGGTGGGGGGTAGGCCCTGGTGGGTGTGGGTGGGGTGGGGTGGTGCATGCATTACAGGTGTGGTGGATATGGGGTAATTGTAGATCACTTACCTGAATCCATTCCTCCAGTGAGTCCCACTGGGTGCAGGATGGCCAGTACCTATTCTTCCCAGTCAGTGTAGTTGGGTGGTGTTGGTGGTGGTCCTCCCCCAGTCTTCTGCACTGCAATGTGGTGCCTTGATGCCATGCCCCGCACCTTCCCTCGCAGGTCGTTCCATCTCTTCCGGATGTCGTCCCTGGTGCGTGGATGGTGTCCAACTGCATTGACCTTGCTCACAATGATCTGCCACAGCCCCATTTTCCTCGCAATGGATGTGTGCTGCACCTCGGCCCCGAATATTTGCGGCTCCACCTTCAAGATTTCGTCCACCATGGTCCTTAACTCCCTTTCGGTGAAGCGTGGATGTTTGGGGGGGACATGGTGAGTGTGGGCAATGGTGTCGGGACTGGGAACAAGGTAGGGGTGCTCTTCTGTGGGTCGGTGTGCGTGTCCTGTATGCTGGCGTTCGCTGTCTGGCTCTGGTGCTCTTCGTCTTCTTGTCCTGCTTTCGTTGCAAGGGATTGTGGGGTATGCTTGGGGTGTCTTATGGAGTTCTGGATGTGTGTCAGGTGTGTGGGTTCACACAACTAGCCAATGTGTGCACTTCTTGCTGTTGGGTCCACCTGCTGCCCGTGGCGGTCCCAGCCGCCAATGGTTGTCCGGCCTCCTCTGTCCGCCGAGGTGATTTGTGCATCATTATTTGGAGGGCGGTATGTGGGTGTGCTTGGCAGTGGTGGGGTGGGGTGGGGAGGTCTGGGATTCCCACCAACAGAGTCATGGCGGGGAGTGGTGGACTGGTGATTTTTGGCGGAGTTGGGATTTTCGTTCATTATATGGCGGGCTTCCATTCACCGCCAATGCCGGGATTCTGTCCACCGCCACCACGGCGGTCGGAGGTCTTTCACGCCATGTTCATAATGACCGCCTAAGTCAAAAAGTAAAAACTTTGACCAGGGCAATCAGCTTAATGTATCTGACCTTTTCTCCATTGTAGTCAGCCTGAAATTGGGCCTACGTCCTAGTCAACCATGAACAGTAATTTCTCATAGTGACTTTACTACTTCTTGATGATTTTTGCATCAGAACTATGAAAATTCAGATCACTAGTTCCCCTTACCCATTATTGATGATCTTGGTGTCTACATGTTCATTAAATGTTTCTCTATGTTCTAAAATTTATTTGGGAGTTTATATTGTGTTGTTTTCTTACCTTCAATTGTGTTGTTTGTTGGACTTTGACTTTACCCAATAGAGTTGCTCTCTGTCACTTCATGCTATTGGCATTTTGGGGTATGATACCTCCTTTTACAGCGGGCTGGTATTGCCACGAATGAAGGATTATTTTACATTAAAAAGTACACATAACCATCACACTTTGTGACATTCATTTATTTTGCTCATATATGCAATGCAATCATCACCAATACCACAATCACAAACATACACACCTCCACCAATACCACACCACTATCAATTTTACCAGTTCAACACCAGCACCAATTCCACACCACCAGCTGTGTCCCTTGAATCTCAAAGATAGAATATTGCTGTATAGAAATATTGATGACAAAATCTTGAACTCAAAAAATTGAAAGGTAAGTAAGTATAGATGTTCTAAATCTAATTCCACATATATGTACTTTGACCATATATATCTTCATATGTGGATTCAGATGTGGAGTTAAGATGAGTAAATCTGTACTTTTAAATGTTTAAATATTTTGGTCTCTGATCATTTGTTGACAATGTTCTTGTATCACAATATTCATATCCTTGATAGTCAGTAATACAATCACACCAACACCATACCACCACCAGAGCTATGCCACAACCTACACCAAAATACAACCATAGCAATACTAACAATGATACCAATCCTACCATGCAGCTTCAAGTAATGCCACCACTTATATCAACATCACAAGCAAAACCATTGTGATTAATACCACCACCTCCCATACCACAATACCACTAGTAAGTATTAGCAAATCTATGTGATCTAGCTCTAATGTGCTATAAAGTAAACATTTCTGCATACCTATGTTTGCAAGCCTTTTCAATCAACACACACCTGTTCATTTGGCCAAAGCTTGTTTCATAAAAGTATTTTGTGATGGTATGTGGCAAAGTCATGTAATCATTTTCGCCAAAAAGGAATCATAACTTAACTTCTGTTTCTTCTGATATTAAGAGAGGTGGTGGTTACTTCTTCCCTAAATATTACAAAAATTGCAACTGGAAATTATCAGAAAAAGCTTCCAGTGCAGTTTGCCCCACTGCCCTGATCATTTAGAGTCCTGTTTTCACAAAGAGAAATGCAACTGAAGCCTTTTTCTAAACTGGGATTGAATTAGAAATTGTAACTGGGAACATATTTCCATAGGATGTCAGTCACAATCTTATGCCACAGAATATAGGGAGTGCTTTCTATCCCAATTATGCTGTCATAATTTAGAGGAGTACAGAGGCTGTAAATGTGAGTACAAGACAGGAGATTCACATTAATACTTACAAATTCTCTTTTAATAGCCCACTGTGCTGTAAAGAATCACTGCCTGACAAAATATTCCCATTGTGGGACCGAGGTAAATCCCCTGTCACAACAAAATGATTTTGTTACTCATTTGGTAAAATGCAGCCTATATTGCTGTCATAAAGTATGAGGGGATGCTTAAGAGTGCTGCAGAAGGGACTTGGAGTCCCAGGGAAGAAGCGCCTGGAGGCACCAATGTGCAATGGCGGAGGAGGCTAGCACACCTCCTTTCAGCACCTTAAAGCACGACACAGGTTTCTCCTCTCTAGGGGACGCTTAGGAATGCTGCAGAAGGGACTTCAAGTCTCAGGGTGAGCTGCGCCTGGAAACACCAATGTGCCATGGGGGAGGAGGCTGACACACCTCCTTTCAGTGCTTCAAAGCGCAACACAGGTTTCCCCCGCTCAGTATGCAAGTGGGCTGGGTCATGGTGAAGTTTGGGCCAAGGGTGCACCTGTCCTGCCCCCGTCAGGTCCAGCAAGAGCTGGGACAGGGCAACCCCCTTCCCCTTGGTTTTTCGTGTATGAGCTCTCTTTGATATACCGGTTAGTCTGTTTGGTCATCTACCTGACAAAGCTCCTGTGACAGTTTCCTTTGCTGCCTTTTTCTGTGGCAGACATTTCATTTTTTCTCCTGCTAGGCTGTTCATGGACTCAGGGCTTATGCCTCATTATGGGGAAACATAAATTGTGCACTTCTAACCTGCCCCAGAAGAAACTTCATCATGGATGATTTTATTTCACATGCACTGGTTGTGACAGACAAGCAGATAGAACTCGCTGAGAGGAGACTGTCCATTGTCTCAGCTAAACCTACCTGCCCTTACCTGCTTCTCCCAGGGCCCAGCCGGCCATCACAGGGATTTCATCATCTGGAGGACAAGAGGGCAATGGTACTCTTATTCCAAGGTATCATCTGTCTTGCGCTAGCTCTACCACTTTGACTACACCTTGACTGTCCTTAATGTCGCCAGCCCCCTGCAATGCGCAAACAGAATGGCAAGCAGCCCAAACCTACAGCCTTATTGCCCACCCACCAGCCTATGCCTTCTGGCAATCCCAACTGCGCTTCAAACAATGCACTCCTGACCTTGGGTGTAACAACCAGACTAATGACCTGACTGAAGCTTTGAAATCTGCCCTGACCACAAGTCTCTTGCCCTTAATGGACTGCTTGCCTTCCTTTGAAAGTATGCTATCTGAGCTATCTGATGCCATGGCCATGGGAACCGGCACTGGCATCAGATCCAGGTAAGCTAATAAGTCTGTTTCTGTTATCACAGCTCCACAGCCAGCTGTCTCTGTAAATGCAGCTTTGGCCTTACTTAGCTGTATTCACCGCCACCTATTCCAATGCAACCTAGACATTTCCATGGTGATGCTACATTTTATCTCGTCAGTGATTGTTTGCACCCCTTGGAACCAACTGCTGCCAATCTGCAGGATTTGGACCATCGATCACCTGGTATGACTCATAGAAAGGCAGGCTGTGATGCTGTTTTTAACCTACCTCCTGCTGCCTGGCCATATGTCCTTATCGTAGCCAATGTCCTGAAGCTAAAACTACAGACTACCAAATCTCAGAGCAGCTGATGATCAAGGCCACCCATTGACTAAATCAACATGTTCAATATAATCTCAACTTGCTCCTTGAAGTTCTGTTCGCTCGTAGATTTCCCCGGATAGTGTTAATAAGAAAGAAATTTGAGGGGGATTGTGTCATCCTTAATTTTGCCAAGCAACTGGTTGCTGAGGAGTTGATTTGTTCCTCATATATGGGTCTTGCCAAGCAGAGTGACATGAAGGATCTACCCACGGGGTATTTTTATAGGACATTGGGCCCCAGGGCTGGGCCCCCAAGAGAGCTGTGTGCTGCAGACCTGCCACAAAATGCCTCCTTCTCCTTACCTGTTACCATTCATTTCTCTGCCCTGGCTGGCTCCTGCAGTAATGACGGACTGGAGAGTTCTTCCCTTGAACGACCCAAAGGTCCTAAAGTTGTGGAATGTCCTGCCAATGGCCCTGACTTTGTTTCACCTTGTAGGGCTATTGCTCCACCCTCTACGACTGTCCAGCACTATTGGGGAGGTGTGGACCCTGAGCCTCTCTTAACATTGTCAGACACTATCCTAGGTGTCAAAATGTTGAGCTGGAATGTGGCAGGCCTCCCTGCCAAAGTATGGGTTGTGTCTTTGCTGAATTTTGTTTTCTCTTATAATATTGTGTTTTTACAAGAGACCTGGGCCAAAAAGGAGCTTTCTTGTCACTATTTTGCTTGTCACTCAATATCCTCTGTTTCCTCAGGAATGGATAGGGCCCGGACTGGGTTGGCAGTTTCGTTTAAAGCTTCTTTTGACTGCAGTATTGTTCCAATTCCCATATAAATAGGCTAATTCAAGCACTCCTGGTAAAGTGGACAAAGTTGTTCATATTTAGGTTAATTGATTTTTAAAATTATAAATTTTCCTTTAGGCCCAACCCTAATTGTGTTGCCCTTTTTGATTTTATTTGAGATTTGGAATCCAGCCACATTTCTCATGATGGTAGTTTACACATTGTCCTGGCTGGGGATTTTAATGCTAAATTGTGCTCAGGAGAGTGGGTGCTGATTTTGATGCTTCTCCCCGTGGTTTGACTCCCTTGGATACCTTGACCCACCCCTGTGACAGCAGAGGTTAGTTGCTACTTGTGCAATGTTTCTTCTCATTGTTTAACAGTTCCTACTTATGTTGGAGGAATAGGCTACTCCATCATCGACTACATCTTTGTTAGCAGGAGTTTTTAGGCTGCAGGTTTGGTATGCATGAAATTGCTTTGGGGGGGTCCAACTTCTACCACGCCATGATAGTTTTGCACAGGCTCTCATTACTCTAATGAGACTACTGGATTTGAGCTGCAGAATTGCCTGCGGTGTGGGAGAATGAGTCTTAGCCCACTACAGGTGACAATTGTCGCTCTAATCAGGGTTTTGCTCCAGCTAAATAGCAGTGCCTCATCTCTATCCAAGAGCAGGGATGATTGGGCAGTCGAGTGCATGATACAATTGTTTCCTCAGGGAAATCGTTGTGACTCAGGTCTCACCCGTTTCTCTCAGTTACATTAGTCTCACATACACAATGATGAACAGAGGCAGTATATGTTTCCATATAGCTTTAATGAAGCGACTGCATCTCAAATAGCAAAGCATGTACTGCAATAACCAGGACAATACAGCATGACAGAATTAGAATGGTGACAAGGAGAGTGAAGCTTAGAAATAACGCTACCATATTGTCACTAAAGTCAATGGACTAATCCCTACCTAGGTTATGATAGAGCACACCATGTTAAGCTCTACTTCTGCCCTTCAGGTTCCCCTGGAAAGACATCATCCCACATACCTGAGCAAAGCCCTGAAGTCTGCATAAGTCTGCATAAGCAGCTGTAGTGAAGTGTTCAGCAATCAGCATACAGTCATGGTCCTCTGGCTGGAATCTCCCTCTTACGTGTAAGGGACAAGGAAGTGTTTGCATAATAAAACAGCTGATGTTCTGGGAAAATGTCCCTACATAAGGATGTGTGTTTTTCTATGAATACAACATTTTTATCACATTCACCGGCAACCTATCTTACTACAGCCTTGATCAAAACACAGAGCGAACAAGAATGTCTTGTTCGAGAACGTAGTGCTGGCGTAAGCGAAAACAGCTAGACAGAGAGAAATAAAACAAGACCGCAAAAGTGGCTATTGTTAAAATATTAAATGAAGCTGAATAAAATATATCTAGGTTAAAGTGCACAGCGGCAGGCCTAGTGAGATAAAATAATGTGCATGGAGCTATAACTAAAATGGCTACACTACTATGGGTTATGGTTGGCCTAGAAGTTGGTAAATATGCACAATGTTAAGCACAGAATTTGCATGGAACAACTGGGATGGCTTTTTGCTTGTTTGCATTTATCTTACCAATCTGTTAGCAGCAACCATGATTTTGACCTTTTAGGGTCTATTATCAAGAGTATCCTGTTGAAGCTGATCCCCCTCCTATTCATCAAGTTCATTCCTGGTTTGATTCGAACTGCAGGGAGGCTAATAGATGCTTAATGCAGACACTGAAAGCAACCCCACGGGTACTGTTGGAAGACTTATAAGATAGCCATTTGCAGAAGGAAGGCAAAACTCAATGAGGAGGTCTGGAGCACCTTGGCCATGACCTGTAGAACAGGCATCACCGGTTTATATTGACATACAGCCAATCATAATTAGATGATCAAAACCAACACTAATCGGTTTTGCAATAACATAAGCGCTGATTCCTGTGTTGGGTATTTTAAACAGGTCTACCATACAAATGATTGCACTGATCCTGCCATGCACCTACGTTCTTTCTTGCTTGATATGGAGTTTACGGTTGAAGAGGTGGCTGGAGCAATTTGCAACAGCCCAACACACAAAGCCTCGGGCCTGAGGGTATTCCCTTGGATTTATACAAACTGGAGGTGGATATGAGGGCCCTGATTATAATTAATGATGTCAATATAGCCTATCATGTTCAGCTTCCTGGGAGATGGTGTTCCACCATCATTGTTCCTATTTTAAGAAGGGGGATAGGGCTTCCCCTTGTTGATATAGGCCTGTATCCCTTCATGATTCCACTGTCAAGTTAATCTGCAGAGTTATCTTGGACAGCGTCCTGTCCTGGGCCTCGGACAATAGCATCATTACCGACGTTCAATGTGGTTTCAGACAAGGGCTGGGGACCCGGGAGCAATGCCTTAATCTCTATCTCCTTATCAGAAAAAAACTGTGGCCAAATATGGGTACTTGTACCTTGCTTTTATGGACCTGCATGCGCTTTAGCTAGCCTAATCAGGTTCAAACTTCGGGAGGTTCTTCTTTGTCTAGGTCTTGATCCCAGCCTGGCTGCCTTCCTACGTGCCCTCCATCATGACTTGAGTGGTTGTGTTAGATTTGGGCAGGAAAGCAAAAGCAGCAAGAGTTTTGGGCTTATTTGTTTTGACTGTCTGCATTATGTTGTGTACTTTGTGTTCCCGCCCTTTGACTCTCTTTTTAGCTTATTAATGCCAACGTGGCTTCATGTTATTTTTGGCACTTTATATTTATGGATGTTCCATTTTATGTGTCCTGTTACTGGGGCTCAATAGTGGCTTTATTTGCGTCCTATACTGTCTTTTTTATCTATTGAAAGTATTTTGTATTTTAAGATGTAATTATGCTTTTACGGACCAATCTAAGAGCCAATGAAATATATGAATATATTCAACATTTTTGCACTAAGATCACTAGCTTTTTCCATGCATTGCTCTCTTTTTTCCATGAGGGGACTCTTTTCTAGTGCGTTAAGACGTTTTTTTCTGCGATCCTTGACAATTCTGCTTTTGCGTACAGTTCATTTCTCAAATACCCCTGTGGTTTGATCGTTCTTAAATTTCAAGCCCACCGCTATGGTTTCTTTTACATATGTTGGTGCATGGTAATTACAAACCATATCCTGCCCCCTTGCGAAGTAAATCATTGCCATATGTGTTTAATTCCTCTGCAGTCTGGAGACTATTGGCCTGGTCGCCCAGATGGGCACAGTCAAACTTGAATTAACTCAAGATATCAGTTACAAATAAAAAAAAAATCCAAACAACATGTTGTAACTTTTTGAAACAGAGGGTGTGTTCCATGTTCTACGAAGGTCCCACTAAAACACCAGAAACATTTTTGGGGGATTCAATTAGGCGTTTTAGTTACATTTATTTGAGGTACATTAATGGAGTACAAAAGTAAACGCAAAGAAAAAACATGCTAATTTTAGAAAGCGATTTTCACTCATAGCCGTTTAACATGAACAGGCTGGCGGCCGGTGAGGTTTAATATGTAAAATTCATTGCACGTGAGCCACGACTTTGTAGAGGGATAGATAAAATAAGCTGGGTGGGTCATGTTATTTTGCACTGAGGTGCTATTAGCCTCGTATGAAATAGTGTATATGTGCTATTGTGCTCTGTTTGTTTCCACTGGACAACACTGTTTTGCAGAAGCAAAAGTAATTGTTCTTATTATACATAGGTTGAGCTTAAAAAATGCCGACGTAGTACACAAGCAAACTACCACTTCATTGGTTTTATTGATACCACCCAATAATAGCTATTGGAAAGCGTTACATAGGAGTTTTGAAATATCAATAACCTCACTATTAACCAAGGTTCCAAAACGATTGTCAGCTAACGATCAGATCTTCAGTTTACCCTTTGGGCACCATAGAATACCCCTAGATATTTAGCACTCCTCAGGGTTATGTTTGAAAGTCATAGAAATGAGACCCTGGCGGTTCTGGACTAGTCCAGCGTCCCATTCCAACCTTGTCCTGGTATGACGCTTCTGCATGCACTCTTTTCATGTTTGCCAAGGACGTGCTCTAGCCCTACTCTTTCTTATTTTAGAAAAATGTATATTTGACCACTTAGCTATACATTTAACCTGAAAGAGTATCTACGTACTTCTTAGCTAGGTTGACATTTTTTAAATTATATTAGTGAATCTGTTTTTAGCAAAATATTGCACTTTAGACCATTTTTTGACAGTATTGAATTTTATCTTTCATTAAAAAAAATATGATAATCATAATAATAATACCCGTATCTGAATTTTATTAAGTAACGAGCACTCTGCCTGAAAACGTTATTTGTCGCCGCTCTTAATTAAACGAGAATGAGCAGGTTTTAGACTAACCAGAGATTAATATGAAATGTGTTACTTTATGCGTTATGCTTTTATGGTCTTTTGTGAACGAATAAAGAACGTTTGACTGACTGACTTAGCTATCTATTGATTTGGGAGATGTGTCTTTTTAGTAAGTGATGTAGCTTTAATTTAAACAAAAATTTACAAATTCAAAAAATGTAGTCTTGTCCACCCCTCTCCCAAAAACCCAGCCTATAGGCAAGACATTTGTGGTGGATTTTGGAGAGTTTAGCTATACATGTACACGCACAGATCTGTTGCAAGTTTTCGCTTGCACCCGTTCTTCTCTTCTCTGAGCCTGCTTGAACTTTAATGTATTCAAAATGATTTACAGTTGTGAATTGGCACCATCATAGCATGGATGCCTACAATATGCAACGGATTACCACCATTGTACCATGGCATGCAGGCTGCTGAGCATTACCTCCTGTGTTCCTAGGCAGAGCCAGCATATTACAAGGGATTACAATCATTGTACCAGCGTTGTGTCAGAATTTACCGCCATTGTACCAGTGGTAATACATAAGACTGGTTTCAGGACACAGTGGGCGACCGTAATTACCGTCCGAAGTTAATAAACAAGACAGCACAAGTGAAAAACAAAAAGCATTGGGGGCGTCTGAAAATGACTTCCTTGGATAGTCACCTCTTTTTGTGTCAGGCAGACAGCCTTTTGTTCGTGCATTAACACGCTTTTAAATGAATAACGCAGGTATAACTGAGTCCAAAAGCAGTGCTTGTCTGCTTACGGCCTCTCTACGAGCTGCAAGGTGAATTGTGATCCAGAAGGTACCGTTACTGCACATATTTCAATTATGAATTTTGTGATAAATATCAGCAGGTTAAAATTGCAGATCTACATCGATAGAAAATGCCCTGTAGGTACCAGCACGTGGATTTTGGTGCTGTACACACCATAATCTGCATGTTATTCCACAGGAAGTCCGATTTGTCTGATATTTATTGCATATTCCGAATCAGGGGCGTTTGTTTTTATCAGGTTCAATAAACATCTCACAATTTACGGAGCACCTTGTAACGAGGTCTTTTGACATGCTTTTAAAATTACTATTCGTACATCTTGCCATTCATGTATCATAAATGTTCCCTTTTTAACAGTGAGTACTACAGTCTTGCCAGAATTTAAGGGTAGCCAACCCTGTCAACATGTTAGGAAGAATCAACCTGCAATAATATGAACCAAAAGAAATGAAGATAAACACTAAAGGCCTGTGTTTATGCTGCAGAGGCACCTATTGTAGGCACTTAAAAGCACACACTTCTGAATCACTGGCAATTCCATAACCCATTCATAGTGTCAACCTCGTCCCAGCCGTAGCTGAATGAGGTGACCTCATCTCTTCACACATAGATTACCACATATATAAGCCTTTGTGCATACCTTTTCCATATCTATTGCTGATTTACTGCATAAATGGCCCCTCACCTCGAACCTTCTCTTGTTTGTCCTTCTGTCCTGCGGTACGATGCCACATATTTCTTACATTATTTAGTGTGCTCTTACATGTTTGTATTTGTTATTGACATGCAGAGTGAGCAGTTCTCATTTCTCTCCTCTTGATTTCTCGTTGCCCTCCTACCGAAGATGCTTCAGAAGGTTTAGGGGGAGAAGGTTATGGTTGTATTAATATAACCTTTTGGGAAAGGACCTCTTGGTTCGCTCTCTGGACAAATGTGTCCAGGAGGGAATACCTTCAACTACCATTCAACCATCTCCATTTTAGTACCCAACCCTACTGTTCCTCCAATAGCAACACCTAAGGTTGACGTCTTGTTTGTTGAGAGGTTAAAGCTGGAACACTGGATTATTCATAGGAGGTTTCTTTTGAGATTCATTCTTAAGGACACATCAATCCTCGAATCATAAGAAACACTGGGAATCATTTAAAAGTGGTGTTTGGCAAGGCTTTTCAATCCAGAGTTGTTTGACCCCTTTCAAAATTCTGGAGTTTTAAGGGATGGTTTCCGTTTGGGTTTGGTCCCTGCTACTCCCACTTCTCAATGGCAAGTTGTATAGGCATTCCGTGAATGTTCTGATGACTTATCCAAAGTATTTCCTTAGAGATGAGGTTGCTCAAAAGCTTTAGGCAAAGTAGGCAGGGAGTACATAATCGGACACCTATATGGGGTCCCTAGATAGTCCTCAAAGGTTTACAGCAGAGAATATTTTTAGTCCCCATAAGCTTGGCAAGAAGACTCAGGGAACTGGGCACACAAGTAATTTCACAACCATATTTAAAATTCTTTCCAGATGAGTAGTTTTCTAATTAGATTCAAAGGTTGTGACTAAAATACTCCTCTGTTCATATGTTGCAAGAGATTGTTTTACCACTCCTACAAGATGGTCCAGATTTGCTAATTCCATCATCCCCAGGCATCAAGATAGCCTTGCTAATTTATTTAGATTACAGTAAGAGCTTTTGAATCTCAGATTCTACGCATGTTTCCAATGGGTTAATTGCTCATGGTAAAAAGTTATAACTTGGGTACGACAAGCAATGTCCGAGTCCTCTAAAACAATAGGAGTGGCTGTTCCTGCCAACATCCAGTGCCTTTCTACAAGGGCAGTTTCAACTTATTTCAAGAAATATGTAGAGGTCCACATGGTCTTCACATCATCCTTTCCGTACTTACACCTCCAATTAATGGAACGTCGTACACGCAGGAGGGGGAGTGGGAGGAGGGACCTTTTACGCTCTTGATCAACAATGGATATAGAAAAGGTATGAACTATGGGGGTCATTACAACCCTGGTGGACGGTGTTAAAGGTGCGGTAATACCGCAAACAGGCCGGCGGACAAAAAAAGGGAATCATGACCGTGGCGGAAACCGCCAGCATAGACAGCCACTTTAACACACCGCCCGCCACGGCGGTACTGACAAGCAGCGCGGCGGTCACCACCAACAGACAGGCGGAAGACGATGTACCGCCCACAGTATCACAACCCACCAATCCGCCACCTTTTCCGGGGCGGATTCACCGTGGATAAAAACACGGCGGAAACAGCTTTTGCAATGGGAAAACGCTCACCTCAACACACTCCACGAGGAAGGAGGACACCATGGAGCCGGAATTACAAATGCTCCCTGCCCTTGTCTTCCTGCTCATCTACGAACACCAGCAACGGCGGCGCCAAAGACAACGGTGAGTAATGCACCTATGACATAGGGGAGGGGGAGGCAAAAGTCAGGGACACACACACGCAACACCCCCACCCCCACCCCGACCCTCGCACACTACAACACACACACCAATGCAGTTCCAAACATCACAGTAACAACCCCCAACCCCCCCTGGAAGAATGCAAAGACAAAAGGAAATCAGTTCAAACATTGTAATGTATCAAAATACAGTTCCAAATATATACAGATATATATACACATTCAAAATTATATACATTACGAGAAGTAGTGCAGGTATGCACATATCAATGTCCGTGCACCACTGGTCCAAAAATGCATGGGTAGGCCCACACTAGATACCTGTCCACAAACAGAGAGAACACTGCAGGGGCATCAGATAGAAATACAACAGGCACCTCAGGGGGAAGGGAAGGGGGGGCACCTCAGCCGGATTACAGCACCACGCCAGATCCACGACGGGGCTCCATGCCCATTGATGTATCCTGGGGAGTGCAAAGCCACAGTCTCTCAAGTCTCACAAGTGGGTGGTTTGCCCACTGTACCATCCTGTGGAGTGCAAAGCCACAGTCTCTCAAGTCTCTACAGTGGGTGGTTTACCCACTGTACCATCCTGGGGAGTGCAAAGCCACAGTCTCTCAAGTCTCTACAGTGGGTGGTTTGCCCACTGTACCATCCTGGGGAGTGCAAAGCCACAGTCTCTCAAGTCTCTACAGTGGGTGGTTTGCCCACTGTACCATCCTGGGGAGTGCAAAGCCACAGTCTCTCAAGTGGATAACAGTCTCCACTGGTTCTGGAGGGGGAATGGTGCCCAGACTGCATCAGGCTCCCTGTGACGGTTCCTGTTCCATCACTGTCCCAGCTGCACATGGGATAACGATGCTTGATGTGGCGGGTTTTCCTTGTTCAGCGGTGCTTTGCCCTGTTCAGCGGTGCTTTGCCATGGCGGTCTCTGACCTGTTCAGCGGTGCTTTGCCATGGCGGTCTCTGACCTGTTCAGCAGTGCTTTGCCATGGCGGTCTCTGACCTGTGCATTGGTGTGTAGCATGATGGTCCCTCATTGCTCAGCGGGGCTGTGGCTGCCAGGGCCCTCCTGGGCACTGACTCTGGCGGTGGTCTCCTGACCAGTGACAATACTGCTGCCCTCCTGGGCACTGACTCCGGGGGTGGTCTCCTGACCAGTGACGACGGTGCTGGCGTCCCGGCCGCCGGGGAGGATGGCACCCTTCTCCGCCGTGCTGCTCCTACCAGACTGTGCAGACTTCTTCTGGCCCCTCACCACCTTTGGAGGAGTCACAGCTGACTCGGCAATCCCCCTGGGACCCTTCTGAACAGTTTTGCCGCCAGGAGTCTTCACCCAGTCCCGTCAGCCACTTTCCAACTTGAGGTGCTTTACAGGGGGTGGACTGGTAGTGCTTTGGCTCCGTGTCACACTGGCTGCCCTGGTGGCCGGTGCACACCACACACCTTGAACACGCACCACAGGTCCTGGAGTTTTTTTGGCTGAGTTGCTAGTACAGGACTTATGAATTGGAGGGGTGGGGTGGGGGCAAAGAGGTCAACGTTGCTGAGGAAGAGTTGCTGACGAAGACTGGGATGGGTAGCTGGAGGGGGTCTGGGAGTGGAGGAAGAGGAGGTGGTTGTAGGAGGTGTAACTTTAGGTGTTTTGGGTACAGGTGCAGGTACTGGAGGCTGTCGTGAGGTGGATGGATGTTGGGTGTGTGGGTGCCCGCGTTTGTGTACTTTGGGAGGGGGCGTCACAGACGCACTGGGAGTGGACACAGGGGACGTGTAAATGGTAGTGGGGGTGGTGAGTGCAGGTGAGCGGGTGTGGTGCCGGGTGTTCTGGTGCGAGTCCTAGTGCCTGTAGATGTAGTGCATGCAGGTGTGCAGGTGAGAGTGTAGACAACACTGGGAGGGAGTAGGGAGACGACGAGGAGGGGGACACAGTGGAGGCAGTGGATGTTGCTTTGTCTGTATGTGGGTGATGCTTGCGTGAGTGCCTGTGGGTTGTGTGGTGCCTATGGTTGCCTGAGCTACTTGTGTGTGTTGAGGTGTATGCATGCTTGTTTGATGGTGTGCTTGGGATAGGCTGGGGTACAGGGGATTGGGTCTGGGTGGAGGAAGTTGATGGGGGGAGGCTAGACACAGGGACAATGGCTGCCATCAGTGCTGAGGCCAGAGATTGCAGGGTTCGATGATGAGCAGCCTGACCAGAATGAATGAACTCCAGGAATGAATTAGTGTGTTGCAACTCCCTTTCTACACCCTGGATGGCATTCACAATGGTAGACTGCCCAACAGTGAGTGACCTGAGGAGGTCAATGGCCTCCTCACTGAGGGCAGCAGGGGTGACAGGGGCAGGGGCTGAGGTGCCTGGGGCGAAGGTGATGCCCACCCTCCTGGGTAAGCGGGCACGGGGCGAACGCTGAGGGGCTGCTGGGAGGGTGGTGCTGGTAGGGGAGGTGGCGGCTGTACCTGTAGAAGTGGGGGGCACAGATGGTGCCGCCACCACAAGGGAGCTCCCATCGGCGGACGAGTCCATTTCGCTTGTTGGTGATCCGGTGCCCGACGTGAAGCTCCCCTCGCCCTTCGTCCCACTGGTGTTTTCAGAGTCCGTGGTGTGGCCCTCCATGGCCATGTGGGATGCAGCTCCCTCGTGCTCCGGTGCCACTGTACCTCCGCCTGATGATGCTGATGCACAAAAGATCAGGGAGAGCAGAAAAAGGGGGGGGGGGACGACAGAAGAAAGACAGGTTGAGTGCATGGCTTACCGCTACCGTTGGCGGACAATACAGACACAGCAGCCCCCTGCACTACGCCGTGCTCTTGGCCACTACAGATGCAATTTCTGGGATCTGGCCTACATGGCTATGGTGGACATCTATAAACACATGGATGCAACAGGGGCATGTATACCTGTACTTGGCCCTCTACTGAGGTGGGGTGGAGTGGCACATGGCCTGCATTATGGAGGGGCCTAGCCTACGTAACTCGCCCTGGCCTAGGGAAACCCACATCCCTCCTCCCCCACCCAGACCCCTCCACTGCGTGCAAAGTCCCCAGAATGAGAGTGTACTCACCCCCTTGTGTCTGCTGTGATGCCCTCAAGCGTCCATCCAACTCCGGGTAGGCCACTGCCAGGATCCTGAACATCAGGGGTGGTCATGGTGCGACGGGCACCCCTCCCACGTTGGGAGGCCATCCCCAGCTGAGCCTCCGCCGTCTTCTTGCTCCAGCGGCGAATGTCCTCCCATCTTTTCCGGCACTGAGTGCCCCGTCTCTGGTGGACCCCCAGGGTCCGGACGTCCTTTGCGATGGCATGCCAAATGTCCTTCTTCTGGTGGGCACTGACCTACATGACATACACAGGGGAAGAAGAAAAGTCATTACCAACTGCACCGTCGATGTGAGTGGCCCCCATCCCTACCCTTGCCATGTGGCACATGCATTCACAGTCCTTCATGTCCCTGAACTCTGCCCCCTTCCTTCTTACAACCAGCCCTCTCCACCCAGGCATGGCCCATGCAACGTGCTCCATTGGTACTTACCTGTTGGTCTGGAGGACTGTAGAGTAGCGTGTACTGGGGGAGGACCCTGTCCACGAGCTTCTCCAACTCCTGAGCAGTGAAGGCAGGGGCCCTTTCCCCAGTCGCAGCATCCATTGTATCTTCCAGACCGAGGTCACAGCAGCACTTGCAGTGTAGGTCCTCTCCTGTCGAAGATCAGGTATCGAGTGATTGAACAGATAGAAAATGGTGGTCACGTCAGCGGTGGTGACGTCCGCGGCGGTGCGTATCATCACCGCCGGCGCACTTCATCATTGGCTCCTGGGACCCATAGGGTCCAATGTTAACCAATGCAGCATTGCGCCGCGGTCTACGACCGCCTACCGCGACGGGGTACAACGCCAGCGCAGATACCTCACATCCCCTTGTCCCAGTTTAGAGGTCAGGCAGCCACCATTTCAGGGGCCCACATGGCTTCATTTACTACTGTTCACACATACCTAGGCCTACACTCAACACACATACAGGAAGAGTTTTGTGTTTGGTGTCGTGTTCTGTGTATGTGTGGGTACATACCTGGAAATTTGTTGACTCTGTGGTCGCTGTTGTCCTTCCTAGGCACCGTCAGCTTGGACATTTGAGAAGATGGCGGAATCCTCCGGTGTACCGACCGCTGGTGGATCTGTTGACAATGGAGGAGTGACATTTAATCATCACCTACAGGTTTGACCGTGCCACTATCCAGGAACTATGTACCCAGTTGGAGCCAGACCTGATGTCACCAATCCGCCATCCCACTGGAATCCCCCCTGATGTGCAGGTGCTGTCAGTGCTCCATTTCCTTGCAAGTGGGTCATTTCAGACAACAGTGGCCATGGCATCAGGGATGTCCCAGCCTATGTTTTCCAACGTGTTGTCCAGAGTGTTGTCTGCCCTGCTGAAACACGTAAGGAGCTACATCGTTTTCCCTCGGGTGGAGGATTTGCCTACAGTTAAAGGTGACTTCTATGCCCTTGGACATATCCCCAACATCATAGGTGCTATTGATGGCACCCATGTAGCTCTGGTCCCCCCCACAGGAGTGAACAGGTCTACAGGAACCAGAAGAGTTATCATTCAATGAATGTACAGATGGTATGTTTGGCAGACCAGTACATCTCCCAGGTAAATGCTATGTTCCCTGGCTCTGTGCATGACGCCTACATCCTGCGGAATAGCAGTATCCCGTATGTGATGGGTCAACTCCAGAGGCACCGTGTGTGGCTATTAGGGGACTCTGATTACCCCAACCTGTCATGGCTATTGACCCCAGTGAGGAATCCCAGGACCAGGGCAGAGGAACTCTACAATGAGGCCCATGGGCGAAGTAGGAGGGTGATCGAACGCACCTTCGGCCTCCTGAAGGCCAGGTTCAGGTGCCTCCATATCACAGGTGGTTCCCTATTCTACTCACCGAAGAAGGTGTGCCAGATCATCATCGCCTGCTCGATGCTTCACAATCTTGCTTTGTGACAACAGGTGCCTTTTCTGCAGGAGGATGGTCCAGATGACGGTGTTGTGGCAGCTGTGGAGCCTGTGGAGCCTGTGGAAAATGATGAGGAGGAAGCTGAGGAAGAAGACATAGACAACAGGGAGTCAGTCATACAGCAATATTTCCAGTGACACACAGGTGAAAACATTTCTTTTTTACCAATACATTCACTTTCGCACTTCTACCTCTATCATGTCTGTCATTCCATAGCACTATTTGGTCACTGAGTGGTACCTTTCCATTACGGTTTCACAGGTGTGTTTACCCACATGTGTCATCTGCTTGCATCCTTCAAGGACTTGTGATATGTGACATAGGTATGTTGGCTTCACAATTGAAAACACATTTTGACACTGTCTTGATAATACAAATTTAACAAATCACAGACTGACTCCAGATTGTTTTGTGGTTCAAGGGTGTTTATTTAAGTGCTCAAAAATGGAGGGGGGTTGTAAAATGGTGATGGGGGACGGTGGAGGAATGTCCATTGCAGAGTCCAGTCTATTGGTCACACAGGTGCACTGCCCATATGGGCATAGGAAGTGGAGCTGGGGCAGTTAAGTTATGGACAGGGTAACAAAGTGGGACAGTGGGAGGACAATCAGGGTGGTCTCATTTCCTGGAGGGGGTCTTGCCATCCCGCTCTGTCCTGTTCCTGGATCTCAGGGACCGCTTGCGTGGTGGTTGTCCGTCTGCAGGGGGTTGGGTGCTGGTGTGGTGGTCCTGTGGTGGGGCGTCCTGTCCACTAGCGCTGGCGGAGGTGGTGGGCAGTTCATCGTCCAGGCTCGTGTCAGGGGCCCTTGGAGTGCCACGGTGTCCCTCATGGTCTTTTGTATGTCCTTCAGCACCCCTACGATGGTGCCCAGGGCGGAGCTGATGTTTCTGAGCTCCTCCCTGAACCCCAAATACTGCTCCTCCTGCAGGCGCTGGGTCTCCTGAAACTTGGCCAGGACCGTCGCCATCATCTCCTGGGAGTGGTGGTATGCTCCCATGATGGAGGAGAGGGCCTCCTGGAGAGTGGGTTCCCTTGGCCTGTCCGACCCCTGTCGCACAGCAGCCCTCCCAGTTCCCTTGTGTTCCTGTGCCTCCGTCCCCTGGACCGTGTGCCCACTGCCACTGCCCCCAGGTCCCTGTTGTTGTTGGGGTGGTGGGTTATCCTGGGTTCCCTGTAGTGGTGGACACACCGCTGCTTGACGTGTCCTGGGTACGGGCCCGCTGGGTGGGTGCTGTGCTGGTGTTACCAGAGGGTGGAAGGTCAGTGTTGGGCTGTGCCTGTGCAAGGGGAACCGACTGTCCCAAGGCCCACGATGGTCCGGGCTGATCATCAGGATCCAATAGGGCAGAGCTGCTGTCGTCACTGTGGGCCTCTTCTGTGGGTGGAGTGGAGATGTCTGGACCCTCCAGTGTGGTGACGTTCCTTAGTGGTCCTGCAGGGATATGAGAGCATGATTATTGCATGTGTGTGTGTAATGGTGTGCAATGGGTGGGTGTGCGTGTACCCCAGTGCAAGCATTCCTGTGTGTGGGTTTGTGTGATGATGGTTAGGGGGTTGGTCTTGGTATGTGCAGTGAGCATGCTTTGGTGAGGGGTGACCATGCTTAGTTCTGTCATGCAGGGCTTGGTGTTGTGATGAGTGGTTTGTGTTATTAGTGCATTAGTGAGGATTTGGGGTGATAGGGGAGGGGGTGAGTGTGGGGGTGTGTGATGGCATGCAGGTAGGGTGGGGATATGATAGTTAAGATTTGACTTACCAGTGTCCATTCCTCCACCGACTCCTCCGAGGCCCTCTTGATGCATGATGGTCAAGACTTGCTCCTCCCATGTTGTTAGTTGTGGGGGAGGAGGTGGGGGTCCGCCGCCAGTCCGCTGTACCGTGATGTTGTGCCTGGAGACCACAGAACGCACCTTTCCCCGTAGGTCGTTCCACCTCTTCCTGATGTCCTCCCGATTTCTTGGATGCTGTCCCACAGCGTTGACCCTGTCCACGATTCAGCGCCATAGCTCCATCTTCCTGGCTATGGAGGTGTGCTGCACCTGTGAGCCAAATAGCTGTGGCTCTACCCGTAGGATTTCCTCCACCATGACCCTGAGCTCCTCTTTGGAAAACCGGGGGTGTCTTTGGCGTGTCATGGGGTGGTGTGGGTGATGTGTGGGGTGGTGTAAGTGTTGATGTGTGTGGTGATGTGTAGTGGTGTGTGGTGTTTTGTGCGTGGAATGTTGTATGGGTGATGGTGTTGTATGCCTCTGTGTGGTGGGGTTCTCAATTGCTGCGCTCTCTGCCACTCTGGCCTTCGTTCGTAAATTATGGTCATAGGGGTTTGTGGGTGATGTGGTTGTTAGTTTTATATTGAATTGGGTGTGTGGGAGTGTTGTTTGTATATGTGTCAGGTGTGTGTATTTGGAATTGTCTAATGTGGCGGTGTTTTGGAGATGTGTGTGTATTTTGAGCGCGGCGGTGTGTACCGCCAATGGAATACCGCAGTTGAAAGACCGCTGTGTGGATTCGTGGGTCGTGATAGCATGGGCGTGTTTCTGATGGCGTGACGGTGGAGGAATTGTTTTTGCCAGTTTAACACTGACCTTTGGTGTGGCGGAGTTGTGTGGGTGTCTGAATTTCGGCGGATTCCGAGATGTGTGTCATAATAGCTGTGGCGGAATTCCGTGGCCGCGGCGGTGTTTTGTCGGTCTTCTGCACAGCGGTAAGCGGCGTTTACCGCCAATGTTGTAATGACCGTCTATGTGTTTAAAGAGCTGATATACATTATGATCTACCTGTTGGGAGGCAAGGACACCTCATTAAGTTAAGACTCGGACAAGAAGAGCCTTTAATTGAGGTAATGAAGATTTCAGGAAAGTTATTGGCTCAGTCTTAAACAAGGATGCAAATGAAAGAATTAACTGGCTGCCAAGCTAGAGTACAGACAGGTGAAGTATTTTAGAAGCTGCCGCAACCTCCACCAGATGGAAAGATAGCTGTAGAAGCGAACACTATTTTGCAATGGTTGGATTATGTCCAGGCCAATTGATTGGACAGCTTTGACTGCAGGTTCCTTTAAGTCTCTGCTCGAATGAAGCAGCAAAGGTTTAGTGCAGGGTTGAGCATGCTTAGAGGCTTCTGCAGTCTCTGTTAGCAAACACTATCCCCCGGGTAGCAGCAGCATGGCCTGCAGAGCAACTTGTCAGCAGCAAAGCCTCTGCACCACATTCCTAAAGGATCCCTGCACGTTGTACATTGCGCTAACACCATATCCCTGAAGGCCCGCCCCACCCCCAGGGTTTTTAACTGTGATGTGGGGTCTACTCATGGAGGAAAGGCAGACACACCTTCCACTCAGTGCAGTGCTGGTTAATAAAACTACTGTGGTGGAGTCTTACAGAGAGCTTGGTAAACCTTTCATATGACGGAGTCCCTTCATTCAATAACAAAGGCTTCTAAGGTGGTCTCGCTCACAATGCAACTCATTTTAGCTACAATAAGGAGTATGAGAAAATGGGCACAGACAGCATGCATATGTGCATATATTACTGCCAACTTTCAAGCAAGGAGAGGCACGCAGCACTCTCAGGACATGCTGTTTCTTTTCAGAGGAAGGATACTTCTTTCAGCATGCATAACAACGATGGCTTTGGTATGTTTCGTGATGCACAAAATGCTCCGTTTTCAATTCAACCACAATTGTTTTTGCCTCAATTTGCCACTATGTGGTAAATTTGAGGCACATAGTAAGTCCTCCAAAAGGTCTATGTAGCATTTTAGTGAGATATGCTAATTTTGGCCATAAAAGGGGCTTAACCACAAATAAAAATAATGCTCATTGATCTTTCAAAGAAGAAATTTGTTTAGAAGGGTTTTGATTAGAAAGGATCTCTGCTTCTTTATTTTGAGGTGCAAGCATGGCATAATAAATATAGGGGTGGACGGTCAGCTCTGCTCAGCTGGCGGAGTTAACAGAATTTTTGGCACTCCGCTTAGAGTGTGGAGTCCGGTCAAAAACTCCACTAGCCCTGGCAGTGGAACTCACTGGTGTGAGCACTGCAGCCCAGTTGTGTGCCACACAGCGCAAGTGCAGTAAAGCACAGTCTGTGCTTGTGCTGTGTGGCTCATAACTGGGCTGCACATACACATGGCCCAAGCTTTCTGATGGTCGGCAGCATGGAGCTGCTGCTAAGGGACTGCGCCAGCATCAGTTCAGGATCCAGGCTTCACTCCTTTCACTTTCTGCGCCAGTCCAAGAGAAGGGGTCAGAGGGAGGCAGAGATCCAGGCCGCTGGCAACGGGGACCCTGGACCCAGACAGAATTCATTGAGCCAAGACCCTTGTTTTGGTTTCTGTTCTGTGTGCAAACGGGGACTGGCACTGGGCATAGACAGATTTTGCATATGAGGGAGATCAGTGCTTGGAAAAAAGAAAACTTGCAGTCAGAGCTCCACTTAAGAAGAAGAGAACTTGTTTCCCTAGAGTCCCTGGGATAGGAAGTGGTGTTGTGGGGTATGGTGCCGAGGCCCCGGAGACCGGGGGAGCATCACCTGCTGAGTGGTTGTCCGTCAGCCCCAGCCAGCTAGAGATGTGTGTGGCCTGAGAAAGTGCCTTAGAGCCCAGTGTCAAGCAATGCTTAGCACTTTGAGAAAATACCAGGCTGCTGGTGGTGAGGTGGTTTTCTGCTGCTAGTGCTGGGCCCTAGAGAAAGGGCAGTCTGAGGATGTGTGTAAGTGCAGCCAAAGCGATTGCAAGGCTGGTGCAAGACACAGGGTGTGCTTGGCCCTCCATAACAAGTTTGTGAAGGAGGGCAGTTGGTGAAGAGAAGTGTGCAGGTGTGAGAGTGTCAAGTAGGCTCTCATTATCCTAATGAGGCTGCTGGATTCGGGTGGCAGAATCACCTGAATTGTGAGAAAATTAGTCCAATTTCACACCATATGACAACTGATTGTGGCAACCGAGCGCATGACAGAAATTACTCTTCAGGGAAATCGTGATCGATCAGATCTCATCCTTTTCTCTCAGTTACATTAGCCTCACATATGCAAAGACAAGCAGAGGCAGAGAATGGTTCAATAAGGGTCCTTGAATTAACTGCATTTAGATAAAATGGCATGAATTACAATAACTAGGATGATAAAACGAGCTAGAAGCAAAATGGTGACAAGAAGAGTGAAACACAGGAAAAGTCCCATCAGACTGTCACTAGGAGTAATATATGTAAGCTATGTTAGAGCACAACGTGATAAGCCCTAATATGCTCTTCAGAGTTCCGCCTGGAAAGAGATCATCGCCCCACACCTGAGCAAGGAAGCCTATTGTTTAGAAAGATACCATCCCCATGTAGCCTGGGGATGCACTGGTCTAAGCAATCAGCAATCAGCATGCAGTTGTGGTCATCTGGCTGGAATCTCCCTCTAAAATGTATGGGACACAGAAGTGTTTTTGCAATAAAACAGCTGATGTTCTGAGAAAATGTCCCCACGTAAGGATGTGTATGTTTCTGTGAATGTTGGAGACACACTATACCAGTTTGAGGCAACTCTATCTGGCTGTAGCTTTGAGGAAAGCACAAAGTGAAAAGAATGTGTTTCTAGAAACGCAATGCTTTCCTAGGTGTAAGAACAACTAGATAAAGAAAATAAAACAGAACTGCAAATTTGGCCTGTGCTAAAATAATAAATACAAGCTGCACAAGAGCCTGAAATGGCAGCTTTTGCTGCCTATGGCATACCATTAACACCCAGGCATGAATGCGCCCAATCTTGGAAGCGCTGAGCAGAGTTGGGCCTACTGACCCTGCTCAGCATTTCAGAGATCGGGCGCATTCAGGCCAGGGTGTTAGAGTGCAGGCGGCATTTTGCCACATGTGGAACTCCACAGAATTCCACTGAGTTTTTAGCCAACTCGCACGAATTCCGCAGAGTAGAACTCTGTGAGCTCCGCCCACCCCTAAATAAAATTATCAATAGCTCTTTAATAAAGTCTTGTAGAATGGAACTCTAAAGAGATTTCCCTTAAGTTAAGCAGACAAGCAGTTTTGCCAACTCTAAATACTTACCAGACTAAGGCACTTACTGCAGCATTTTAGGGGACTGGATATTGGGGCTGTGCTAATTATGATGAGCTTGTAAAAAGCAAACAATCTTTCCTGAAGTGCTTATTGAGCCTTCCTGATTGTAGTCTATTTTTACCACTGGGGTGGTAATCCCTATGAGTGGCCATCTTTGCCTGCAACAAGCATGACTCAGTCTCCTACTTTTAGCTGTGTTTAAATTTTATTTTCTTTGTGTGCAAAAATATTAATAGCTTTAGGGCAGCAGTTTCTCAGTATAGATTGTATAGGTTTACTCAGGTATTCTTGGAATTCGGGTTAACGGTTGATGGGGTGAAACCCTATTTAAGCACTAGCCACAATTTCTGTCAGGGTGAAGCCACAGGCCAACCCCAAATTAACTTGTGCTTAACTCACTGGTAGCTTGGCACAAAACAGTCAGGCTTAACTTAGAGTCAATGTGTAAAGTATTTATACGGCATTTCAAGCAGTAATACAGCGAGAACACAACACTAGAAAAATACCACACCAATTTGGAAAAAAGAGTATAATTTATTAAATTGATTGACACCAACATGACAAAAGTCTGATCAGTACACCAGATATATGCAATTTTATATAGTTTAGGTAAGTAAAATGCATAAAAGCACAAAGTGACATTTGCCATTATCTGGTCGTGGGAGACTGGGTGAAAGTAACAAGTTCAAGCTGACCACAACGGAATGTAGACCGGATACAGAGACCAGGTTAGTCCAGCTGAAAGAGTTACCTTCAAAGTTGATTGTGAAGAGTTCAATTTGCGGTGGAAGGGTCTGCGAGAAGCAGGGAGAGCACTGTGGATGGTCCTCAATGTAGCATGAAGAGCAGACCAGGCATCATGGATGGTCATTGCTGTGGCGTGAAGATCCTGTCAGGTGTGCTGGATGGTTGCTACTGGAGCTTTGCATTTGTGGCCACCATGAGATGTTGATGGTGTAGGGTGAAGTGCAGATCCAAGCTGTCAGGTGTCAGTGAGGTAATTATGGAGTGAAGAGTCAAGTGTGCTTGAATTTCACATTGGCAGATTACCTGGGCAGTAAAATCTGGAAGCAAACAGGCCCATTCCTGCTTGCAAAGAGCCCAAAACGTCAGGATTTGTCCTTTTCTTTGGTAAGGCACTCAATGGAAATCACACCAAGGGTCCAGAATGTGAGGGGCACCTCTTGGGGGTCAAGAACCCACATCAGGTCCAGTTGCAGGTCCTGCTGCAGGTCCAGGTAGCAGGGCAGCTGGTACAAGGGGCAGGAAACTTCTGTTATGTCCCTGTAGCTCAGAACAGAAGGTCAGCTGGCTGACCCTTGGAGTAGCTTCAAACCGGGATGAAGGATGCAGATCAAGTCTTCCTTCTCAGCAAGCGGGGAAGCAGGCAACAGAGTTGCAGGGAAGTAGAGAAGCAGTCCTTCTGGCAGCAAAGCAGAACAGCAGCCTTCTCTGTAGTATCCACACGTCCAGCTGTATGCTGAAGAGTTAAGTCTGAGGGTCCAAAATGTATACCTGGTACCAGCTTTGAAGTAGGTGAAGGTTGTAGAAAATCCCTTGTGAAGTCCTTGAAGTTTCCTATCTCCACTGCCCTGTCTCCAAGCTGTCTGTATGAACAATACAGTGGTGACAAGCCCTTTGTGTAAAGACAGGGTACAGCCTCTTCAGTTGCAAGTGGGGATGTTCATAGCTTCCTCCCCTCCTCTATTGCCAGTTGATTGCCCATCCAAACACACCTAATCCCTCTATTGTGTGGCTGTCTAGGAAGACTAAACAAAGTCCAACTGCCAACTACACCCAGTCATGTGACCCTGTAACAGGCTACATGCACCAAATGTTCATGGCAAAAAAATGCCAAATTTCTAAATGTAGTATTTTGAAAACTGTAACTAAAAAGAAGGCTTTGCCATTAAGAACAATGTTTAGTGACCATTTCTCAGACACCAAACATGACATTTCCTATTGGCTCCCCACTGAAAGTTATCACTTATTAAATGTAATAAGGCAGTGGTTCCCAACCTTTTGACTTTTGTGGACCCCCACTTTATCATTAATGGAACCCAGGGACCCCCACTGAATCATCATTGGAATCCGGGGATCCCCACTGAGTCATTACTGGAAGCTTGGGACCTAATTTGTCATTATTTGTTAATATTTTTTTATTTTCTAAGCAGTCGCGGACCCCCTGAGAAGGCTTTGCGGACCCCCAAGGGTCCCCGGACCACAGGTTGGCAACCAATGTAATAAGGTGACCCAATGTTATGTTATGGGAGAGGTAGTCCTTGTAGTAGTGAAAAATGAATTTAGGAGTTTTTCACTAGCAAGACATGTAAAACGTAAAAGCACATGTGCAATCTTTGAAATACACTGCATCCTGCCCTCTGAGCTGTGTAGGACCTATCCTAGGGGTGACATATGTATTAAAAAGGAAGGTTTAGCCCTCAAAAAAGTTTTTATTTGACAGGTCAAATTGGCAGCTTAAAGCCACACTCACAGGCTGCAATAGCACGCCTGATCCACATTTAAAAGGGCTACTCAAGTGGGTGGCACAATTAGTGCTGCAGACCCACTAGTAGAATATAATTACCAGGTCCTGTATATAAGTAGTACTACTTTACTAGGGACTTACAAGTAACTAAAATGTGTCAAGTCAGTGTAAGCCGATGTTACCATGTTTAAAGGAGAGAGCACAAGCACTTTAGCACTGGTTAGCAGTGGTAAAGTGCACAGAGCTCTGGGGCCCCCATAAAACAAATGGAGAAGGAAGGCAAAAAAGTTTGGGGAAAAACACTCTAAGGCTTACAGGTGTAACAGATATCTACCAAAGAAGACCATATTCCTCATTGAGACTAAGGATATAGGGCCTGATTCTAACTCTGGCGGGCGGCGTAGGCCGCCCGCCAGAGTTCCCCCCTCCAGAATACCGCACCGCGGTCGTAAGACCGCTGCGGTGATTCTGGGTTTTCCACTGGGCTGGCGGGCGACCGCCAAAAGGCCGCCCGCCAGCCCAGTGGAAAACAACCTTCCCACGAGGACGCCGGCTCCGAATGGAGCCGGCGGAGTGGGAAGGTGGGACGGGTGCAGTTGCACCCGTCGCGAATTTCAGTGTCTGCTGAGCAGACACTGAAATTCTTTGTGGGGCCCTCTTACGGGGGCCCCTGCAGTGCCCATGCCGTTGGCATGGGCACTGCAGGGGCCCCCAGGGGCCCCACGACACCCCATACCGCCATCCTGTTCCTGGCGGCAGAGCCGCCAGGAACAGGATGGCGGTATGGGGTGTCAGAATCCCCATGGCGGCGCAGCAAGCTGCGCCGCCATGGAGGATTCTTTTGGGCAGCGGAAAACCAGCGGGAGACCGCCGGTTTTCCACTTCTGACCGCGGCCAAACCGCCGCGGTCAGAATGCCCTACGGGGCACCGCCAGCCTGTTGGCGGTGCTCCCGCCAACCCTGGCCCCGGTCTTTCCATGACCGCCGGGGTCAGAATGACCCCCATAGTTGTGCATTGCATTGTGACTTTGATCATGTATGGCACTGCAGAGTGCTCCAGTTTCTTTTGGCTAGGTTTGCTCAGTATACTTCCTAATGCTCCTTCTTTTTCTGGTTCTTTCTATTCTTTGCTGTTTATTTATTTTATGTGTTTGCACGTATGCAAGTGTTTCTTTAATTGTAGGTGATGCTATGGATTCTTCCATGATATGAATTTCAACGATATGATAATTGTTATCTGTTGCAAAACAGCACCTATTACTTCAAACAAAAATGGAGAAAAATAACAGAGCTTTACAATACGTAATATCATGATAGTTAGCGCTTCAGTGTAAATTAGGACCATATATTGTTCAGCCATCGAGTGAACTCATACAACTTGATAGAAATGGAAACGGAATATTTTTTCTGCTTTGAAGCAGGGCTCAAGTTATCCTCAGTAAATAGGACATAGAAAGTGTAAGTGGAGAGGTAGTTTTGGGTTTTACAGGAGCCTAATCAGACACTGTTTAAATATTGTGTTAGTTTGTGGGAAGCACATTTGAACAATGATATGCAGGGCACTGCTATGCTTACTATCACCCCAACTAACAATGACATTGATCCAATGATTTTCATCTGCCAAAAGCCTGACTCCTTTCACTTTTCATTGTAAATTCCATTACTCCAGCAGTTTCAACTCAAACTGCCCAATCCCTCACACCTTATGAAAACAAGTGAACAAGTGGCTCACCAGAAAATTCATTGATTACTCTAGGATACCATTTTCTTAGAGTATACGCCTCCTTACCATTCTTAAAGTTAGTAAAAGCACCATTGTTTCACCTGCAACTGTGGCCTTCTTCTAGGGAGATTAGGAATATAACAGGGAATTACCAATATGTATATCCTATCTGTCACCGTCATGTGTCTTTTGTTATCCAGGTATTCCACTACCCAATTAACTGCACACATATTATATAGCCCCCACCAAATAATCTAACTATTCAAGCATAATTAAATATTCTCAATGACAGAGCAGAAAGAAGAGAGAAGGGAAAGGGAAACAATATCGCCAAAAGCCAATAGGCTTATGGTTTAAAAGGCTTAAGTTATTGACTGGGACATTGCTTGATGGTATTGTTGCACACGAGTGGCTGGCGATGTTGGAATGGGATTTTCAAGATGGCTGTCAAAATGCACACAGACCCCATGACACATGAACACACATGAGTTGTAATATATGTGCACATGTCAGCATTGTGATTCATGGAAGCAATTTTTAATTTACCAACATTGCGGGAATCCCTGTTAGAACAGTGTATTAAAATGTTACAAAATGGTAGAAAAGTGTGCACGTATCAGCAGCTGGGTTGCCATATAATAAAAAAAGAATAAAAATATTCTTTAAGAAGTTACCTAACCAACAGTATGGGGAGTGGGGTAAGGAATCATAGGGGAACAGAAAGCAGTATGAAAAGAGAGCATAAGTTTGGGAGGTGAATTAAGAGGTGAAAGGGGCAGATCAAGGAACACATGCACGTCCATGGACAGCTCAATAACAAAAAAAAAAAGAAAGAACATATCAGGCAAAAAAGAAAGTGAACAAGACAGAAGGAAAATAAGCTTATAAAAGACAGATATATAGAAAACACAGGGGAAAGGGGAATAAGGTCAATAGTAGGAAAGAAAGGGAATGTCAGAAAAGATGACTGGAAAGACAGCTAAAGGGCCATGAAAAAAATGAAGGGTGAGTCACTTTGCATAATATATGAGTATGCATTCAAACATAGGGACATCATATTGGAACAATGATTGAAATTGAAGTCATTCACCATAACAGATATCTTTTAGCTTCAATCCAAATTCATGCACCAAGAATCAAAGACAAAGCATTAATAACCTTTGGTGTAAAACAGGAGAGAAAGAAATACACTTCTAGTGGTTGAATTGTCCAATATGAAACCATACATGCTTAGGATCATTCAGTGCTTCCTTACTTGACCAAATTGTGTGATCATAGTTAAATATACTATTTTACTGTGCCTCCTTTTTCCTCATTATTGCAAATGAGAGGCCCTTCATATTAGGCCTGGGTGGAAACATAATTCTTGCTTGTGGAGTTGGCGGAATTCAGGTAGCTCCAAGTTACGCCTGTAATGCAGTTTCTCTTACATTCCGCCGTCTGGCATGTGGCAGAACTGTATTATTGTTGGTGCACTTGAGGGTCTGTGAATGCACGCTTGCAAGCTGGAACAAGATTCGCCGCCGGCTAGCGCGATATCGAGTCGCCATGGAGCCTTTCTGCACTACTTTTGTGACACTGGTGTTTGCAAGTGGCCACGGCTGCTTATCAAGCAAGTTTCTACTTGAGAAGCAGTGAAATCAACATGAAAGCACCTTTTCGAGTTGATATTTTACTCAAATAGATGGTTCAGGTTATTTTTAGAGTGAAAAGCATTTTTTTATTTTACTTTTTTTTTAAACTGGAAGAAAGTGCCCCAGATACTCCCACTTCCTCTTCCTGCCCAGAAGGCTCCTCCCAGTGGTTTGTCAATCTCCTGGCCACTTTTCATTTGGATTCCAAGGTGAAAAGATCACTCTCTTTGTCTGCAACTCCTGCTGCAATCATACTACTGGATTTTAAGGACTTTGGGTCTGATTTAAGAGCCCCTAGTGCCATTTGAACGCCACATTAGCATAATTTATTATGCTAATGTGGCGTTAGCAGCCCTAAAGACTGCACCATATTTACAAACTGGCGCAGTGCATGCACTGTGAAACGTTGTAACCCTTTCTGCTACATTATGCCTTCACCAGGCATGAGGTACGCAAAGGGGGGGTTCCCCCATTACAGGGGCCGTAAAAAATGGGGCAAAGAAACCTAATTGATTTCTTTGCATCATTTTTTCCAGCACATTTTTAACGCTTGCTCAGAACAGGTGTTAAAAGGAGGCAGTGTTATTTACAATGGGCCTCAATGGGCTTTGCAAGATTAGCGTCAACATTTTTTACACTAATCCTGCAAAGCTAAGAACTAGCATACATTTTTTGTCACTAGTTCCCCTAACTACAGCCATGGTGCACCGTATCATAGATACGGTGCACACATGGTGGCATTAGGTAGGGGGGCACTAAGGTGCGCAAGAAAAGTGGCTCTACACTGTGTGCAGCGCCACTTTAATTAAAACAGGCCTTTTGTTTTTCTGACAGAACAAAAAGTAAAAACCAAAAACGTTTGAATAAGGGTTGTGTTGACAGAGGGTATGCACCAGTATTTTTATTTGTACAGATATTTAAATTTAATTGTGGTTTTGCTGAGTGGTGTGGAGTTACAGTAGAGCGCTAATATCTTTGCATAAATGTGTATCTTTTATAAGGGAAAAAAGGGGCACTGTGAAATGCATGTTCTCTGTGTTTGTTAGATTTGCACTGTTCATTTATTTGACAATGTGACCTAGTCTGTCCACGGGCATTCAGCAAGTAGTAATCATTTGGTGTGGAACAGCGTATTCTTTGGCTTCACCCCTACATGTTACAGCAGCAATACAAATGTTTAACATACATCATATACTCTGCGTGCCTTAACATTATTAATGTAAAGCAAAGCATCAAAACATATTATCGGAGATGTATTCACTGTGCACACTAGAGTTTTATACATGCGTGTTTTCTAATATTTAGCTATAACATGAAGATTTGTAGTCCTCGTTCGTATTTACACTTGTATTTCAATATATTACTTTTATTGGAAGCATATGTAATGATGAATTCATTTATTCACGCTTTGAATTTATTCTGATATTATAAGTGTACCTATTATTGTTTTTTAGAAATCCACATTGACAATGATTAACTACAGTTAGTTTGATTAGGCCTTCATTTTAACATGAAATGTTATTTTCTGTGTTCTGCATGTTCTTCTTTTGCAGATAGACCTACGTTATTTCTTAGTTAGAGAAAGGAGTATTGTGTATTAGAGACAAAGAGGCCTGAGAAGAGAAATCTTGACATGAAGAGGATGATTTATTGAGTAGAAGAAGCCTCTTATTCATCACCCATCAAAAATGAAGGTGCATAAGGTTAACTTAGTCATTTGAGCTCTGTGGGATGGGAAAATAAACAAATGTCGGGATTCATTGTGTTTTCAATAGCATGTTTAGAGATATTGATGCTCCTGAAACTTTCCACTTTAAGTAAGTGTTCACATTGTTTGAATTACGGCAGATTTCTTAGAGTGAGTAGCTTTATCCTAACACTGATTCCCCTTTTTTGAAGACTCCTACTGGGATCTTCATGATTTTTACACCTACCTTGCTTCATTCCTGAATCCTTTGAGAATTTTATTCTGAACGTTCCCATTTTAGCCTAGAACCTGAATTAGATGACCTTAGATTTGCTCACGTTTAGGAGGAGTAATCTGAATTCCTTTAAGGAACGTCAATTCCTTTTTTTTTAGTATCTGTATCACTGTGACTGTATTTCCTGAATGTCTTATGCTATTCACACTGAATTTATTTCTGCATTTCAGCTTGCCGGTTCTGATTCTGTACCTTGATTTTGATTTTGACATGCACCTTTATTGGATTGATTAATAATTTGTAATAAACCTACTAAATGTTCCATATTAATTCCTGGTCAGGGGGCTGTAACTGAAGACACAAATGAGATATCACATCATCACATGATTGACACACTCTATTATGACTGTTGTGGGATAGATCAGACAAGCACATAGAGCTACTTGTCTGGGGTTGGTTGTAAAATTGCTCTCACTTCTCAGTTATTCACTCATGAGTCATCATGAATGACTGTAGCAGCCTATGCTCTTGCTCTGCCTCTTGGTTCACTCCTCATGAAGCTTACCTTGACTCTACAGCATTGTTACTGTTTTACAATCCACAGGCCTTCGCTTCTCTTGCACAGAAGGCAAAAGCTCAATAGCAGTCCTGTTTACCTTACCAGAGTGAATCAGCCAGACACCCAAAATGGACATTCCAAGAAGCATGCTAACACATCACCCAATTTTACACTTATATACAGTATCATTTTTCTTTTAACAATCATAATTTTTAGAAAAATGTGGGATTGCCTAGATGACAGACCATTTAGATATGTAATAACTTGAGTCTCTGGGGCTGAAGGACTGTTTGCAATGCATTTACTTGAACTGTCATTCCTTCATTTCCTTCCACAACAGCATTGATGATGATGATGTGCTGCTCATCAGCCTAATGAATATTGTTGTTGTATCATGTTTGCCTTTGTCACACCTTTCTCAACTACCCGTTCCCATTCATTCATCAAACCCTCAACTCTCTTTCCCCAGGTTGTGTGATATATTGAAGTGTGACTTATGAATTTATACTATAAATCAATCACACACTTGGTGAGGCGGATGTGTGAAAGTGAAATCAACTCACTGTGGGATCTTCTCTTACCTGAGCAACAGCCCACGTCATCACCACTTATCTGCCAATACATAAAAGGGTCAGCGATATAACATCATTCATCAACATAATCATTCAGGCCCTGTGTTGCTTACATGCTCAACCTTCCCGAGTCCACTTCTCCTGACTTGAAGATTTTGTGAGCTTAGTTTTAATTGTTTTAATAAATTAATGAAATACTAGCTCCCCGTTGCTCAGAAATTATTACTGCTAGTTTTTGTAATAATATCAGGTCTCATTGTGTCATGGTGGTAGTCTGGTTTAAGTCTTTTGTAAATTATTATATTAATAACTCACTAACTCTGTGTTTTCTTTCAGTCAAGTTGCCTGTGATGTATAATCCTCTGAATAATCCTACAGTTGGAGTTTACCTAGGTGGGAGTGGGACACCACTTGTGCTGTCTTCCCTGTTAAAGTGCTATCCTCCTTTTACTACCATCATCATTAAGAAGGCACTTTGGGAAACCCTGTAATAAGAGTGGTAGCAGCCTTCACTTCATCTATTCGGGTAAGATAACTAAGAAGTGAAGTGAACTAGTTTAGTTAGTAACTTCTACTGAAGATAAAGATTTTTATTTATGTTGTAGGAAATAGGCATAGGCATACTTCCTTAGTGGTCAATATAGTGACAGAAGTTTGTAGGTCAACAAACACACTTTGATATGTGGCTGGGCGCTGCAAAAGAGGCAAATTTAATATCCTCAAGCAAGGAGACAGACCTAGTTTATGTTGTTCCCACTCTGGTAGTGGGGTAATGTTTGGGTATAAGTAAAGTAAGTAACCCAACAAATATTTTTATGGCAAGAGTCTTCAGCTATGGAATGTCTAGGGTGAAAAGATGATTTACAGTATGTGACTTTTCAGAGGACAGCTTTTTGTCACTTACAAAAAGCTCAGGCTGTGCTAAAAGCAGTGCAAATACAAAAGCCCGACTGCAGTCATATGAAGAAAGAAACTGCTCATGTATTTGTTCACAAATAAAATCCACCCCTCTCCTCAACCAAATAAATTTCCCCAATATCCAAAGTAAGTCCAAAGTCCTTGCCCCAACTGCCCTTCCCAATTCCCATCCTCTCCAACCAAAACAAATTCCCTCCCATCAAAGAAAGAATATTAAAAAAAGGACTTTCAAGACAATCTAGGCAGGTGTGAAGGTGTGCCACCTCTTGGTGAAGGAGCGCCAGCTCTCACAGGATGAGGCAGGCTGTGGATGATGAGGAGGAGGCGGAGTGCCTCTACATGGTAGCAGTGGTGGATCGCAGCTGCCGGTGGTGGTGACAATGGTGCGGCCGGGTTGGCCGGAGGGACTGGGGTCAGTGGCACTTGTCTCTGTCGCCTTTTCCTCCAAATCCACTATCAGGTGATGCTGTAGCAATCACCTATCTCCTGCCATGATCTATACCAAGAAAGAAAAAAAAATAGAAAACACAAATTGTATTGCTCTGTGCAAAGTATACAGAATTTATGGCACAGTAGCAGAACATTGCTGGTCTCCTATTTTTGCTGCGATTAGTCGCAGGGCCAAGTTTTCCCCATGTATGTATCTCACAAAAAATACCACTGACTGCAAGGATTTAAGCCAGACTACCACCAGAAGAAAATAATTTTTTTTTTAGTTTAGAGTATTTTATAGTAAAAACCATACAGACACCTACCTCTCATTAATGAATGAGGCAACAAGGGGAGATAGGATGTCATATTGAGGAACGCTCACATTTTTAACACAGCCCATGTGAAGATATATTGAATTCTATTATTAACAAGTATTTCCTTTTTATTGACATTGAATTTGTAGCTCCTTCTTTAACTGGCCATGTCATCTATAGTGGAAGAGACAGGAGCAGTCTTATTGATTTCATTGTGTTTTTCTCAACAATGTATAAAGAATAAGGCAATTAATTTTGCAATAGTGCTTAACTGCTTGAGTGACCGTTACCCCATGGCCGTCTCCTTTGCTATTGGTAAAGAGAAGCAGTGTGAATCTCTGACTTCTCTGCCAATAGCCTTTCAAAGGAACAAGGATATTCTAAGCAAGTGGGCCCTGATAGATGCAGAAGTCATTCTGAAAGCATTGGTAGGGAGGAGCAAGGACCAGGTTTGACCTGCCTGAAGAGCGAATGAGATCCCAACCATGTGCTGCATGTTTTGCTGAGATTTGCCACTGCGTTTCTGATATCCTAACTGCAGATTGCAAGACTAGAAAGCTGAAGCTACAGAGGTGGTTTGATTGAAAGTGTTCCAAAGCTCACAAACATCTTATCTTTACCTTAAAACAGGTGCCAAGGGACAGAGGGCTGGTAAGAGCCTGCAGGCAGAATTATAAACAAGTTATTGCACTATTAGGCGAGACGCCTGGGGAAAATTAAATGAAGCTAGCGCAAGGAATGACTTCTGCCTCTTTTGGAAGACTGATAATGCCCTTTACTTTGGTGACACTCATAATACCCCTATTGATGTTACAGTTTTACTGGCATAGTGGGTTGAGCACTTCTCCAAGTGTATGGTAGTGATGCGCAGTAGATTATACTCATGATATCACTTTAATTGAACATCTTGGGGGCAGTTCCGAGTCATTACATCCCACTCTGGAAGAGATCAGATGTGCATTAAAATAGAGCACTAGAAGTACAGCACATGACCCCAACAGAGAACTGGTTGATCTTTTTATAGATAATCTTGATCTATGCCATTCCTTATTAATGTCTTGAGGTCTGCTGTTGTCACAGGCCCTTCAAAATCATTATAATCCCGATATTTAAAAAGGGTGACAGAGTGGACCCCTTTGTTACCGTCCATTCTCATTAATAGATTCCACAGGTAGTTATGAGGCGGATCTTGTTGAACCAACTGGAAACCTGTTTAGCTGAGAAGAGCTCTTTTTCTGAGGTGCAATTTGGATTCAGAAAACGTCTTGCTACCTTTGACCAGTGTCTTAAACTTTGTCTGGCAATCAGCAAATACACAGTGGCAAAAAAGTGGTGTTTCCACCTAGCCTTTATAAACTTCACCTCAGCCTTTGACTGGGTGAACAGGGGGATGCTATGGCACAAAATGCTAACCATGGGTGTAGATGAGGCACCAGTATTCTTCCTGGCCCAGTTACATGAAGATGTAACTGGTCTATAAGACATTGGAAGAATGTAGAGTGCACTAATCCCATTAATGTGATGTGCGGTGTGATGCAGGGATGTCTGTTGGCATAATTTTAGTTTTGTTTATATATTACCAACTTAGATACTTGGCTAAACAGTGGAGAGGCAGATACACCGAGGATGGTCTCCAGGGAACTACCTATTCTGCTCTATTTCAAAAACTGGCAGGGGGTTACAGAAGAACAAATTTGTATAATTCATGAATGAAGTGGGTTTAAGGAAAAACTCTGCAAAACCATATGTGATGGTTGTAGGGAATACATGTGGTAGCCTGAGGCCTTATCACATTTATGGTGAAAAAATTGTTGAAGTCCCTACTTTCACCTACTTAGGTGTTCCGTTTGATCTCAAAGGCATTTGATATCACCTAACAAAGGTACAAAAGTCTCAGTTTGATCAAACCATTGAGGTCCTCTGTGGATTTGCAGGCAAGCTGGGATCCAAATCCCTGGACGCCATGATTAACATCTATTAGGCACGTTGCTGTTCCATTCTAATATATGGGGTATGAGTTTGGGTTATTGTGACATCTCAAACTTGTAAACTAAAATAACGTTTCTCTGAGAGGGCTATTGTCTGTACCTAATAGCCTCCCTATATTTCTTTGTCATATGGAATTTATCTTCTGCACCTTGGAAGATTGTGTCAGACTAGCATCCACTTACGCTATGTCATTCAGTGTGGTCCAAACATAAGACTTTGCTCAATCAGGAGATAATAAGTGATTGCCTATCTCTTGATTATGCACATAGTATCCTATAGCTAGGATATGTAAAGGAGCAACTTGCTGTGATAGGAGGAATCGATTGTCTTGACAGACTGAATAATCTCTCCACTGTCCCCAAACATCAACTGAAATAGGATTATCCAGCCTTCTGTAAAATGCTCAGAGAAGATCTAGTGAAGGGAAGGAAGAGGGTGACTGGATACCTTCCATTAGTGATCACGGATTCTATTGAGCCTGATCTTCCATTCCCACTCCAACATTCTGCCGAGAAGCATTAACATCAGGAGGTGCAGGTCTGCCCTGTTTCATCTACAGCTTTACAAACTAAATATGTCTGTATGATGATTTAAAAATTTATTTTGGCAGCTGTGAGATTAAGGAATCTTGTGGGGAAATAGTATTTTATGATTATGGAGCTTGACACTTGGTAGAATTCTACTTGTTTATATCCGTATAAGGAACTTTTAATGACCCCAATGAAATAGACAGAATGGTTTCTTGAAAATTCTGGTCAAGCGAGCATTCAGCTGCATCTCTAAATTTTTGAACATTTCACTTTGTATTTCATTACTTGGTTATATTTTAATAAGATTATGGCACTCATTATGACATTGGTGGTAAATCCCACCTACTGCCATGCTGACTGCCGCCAACATACCGCCGCCACTGTGGATATCCGCTCACCATATTATGACACACACACACCAATTCGTCATTATTCAGCCACAGACACAAGTCCGCCACACCAAAGGTCAGTGATAAACTGGCAGTATCAAAACCCACACCGTTACGCCAACAGAACTACGCCCACCACATTATGACCCACGAATCAACATGGCAGACATTCAACAGTGGTAAACCATTGGTGGTACATACCGTTGTGCTCAAAATACACACACACAAACAAAACAGTACCACATTGGACAATTCAAACAACATACACCTGACACCCATACACACACCACACACACCCACCCATACCACTATAAAACACACACCCACACTACCGACAACCCTTTACAAATACAAATAATTGCCACCAGAGAGAAAAAACAAGACCACTCACACAACCAGAGCCAAATACCACCATCACCTATACACCACCCACCTACGCACCTCACAACACACACCCCAACACATCACCCTACACACCCTCACCCACACTACTCACACAACACCCATGGCACCACAATGACACCCCAGATTCTCTGACGAGGAGCTGAGGATCATGATAGAGGAAATCATCCAGGTAGAGCCACAGCTATTTGGAGCACAGGTGCAGCAGATATCCATTGCTAGGAAGATGGCGCTATGGCGGATGATCGTGGACAGGGTCAATGCCGTGGGACAGCACCCCAGAACAAGGGACAACATCAGGAAGAGGTCGAACGACCTACGGGGGAAGGTGCATTCCATTGCAGCAAGACATCAACTAGCTAAACAGAGAACTGGCGGTGGACCCCCATCTTCTCCCCCACAACTAACTACATGGGAGGAGCAAGTCTTGGCAATCATGCATCCTAAGGGCCTGGCAGGAGTAGCAGGAGGACTGGACTCTGGTAAGTCAACTCTATTTCTATCACCCCCTACCTGCATGCCATCGCATAACCCCATCCTCAATCCCATCACTCCACCACTACCCACACACCCCACCATCATATCTCACCCATCCCAATGCCAAGCCCTGCATCCACTGCCAAAGCATGGACACCACTTACAGACCTGCATGGACACCTATCACCAAAGCATGCACACTGGAGAGAATCAGGGAGCACACCACATACCAACTCACACAAGTTAAAGCTGCCAGGGCAAATATAACCTAAGAGGGCAACCCACCCATGCACAAAATGTCATACACAGAAACAATAACACTGCATTTTCATCCCCACAGATATTCCAGCTAATGTCACCGCAGACAAGGTGCCAGAACTAACCACCCCACAGAAGAGGCCCACAGTGATGACACCGACTCAGCTCGCCTGGATCGGGGTGACCAACCTGGCTCATCAGGACCTCCGGACAGTCGGTTACGCAGTCACAGTCACACACCACCACAGAGCCTCCCCCATCCGGAAACACCACCACAGCACCCACCCAGTATACCCACACCTCTGTCCCTGGGACACGTCAATCAGCAGTGTGTCTACCAATACAGGGACCCCAGGGGCACCCCCATACCCAAGACATTCAGGGACCTGGGGTCAGTGGGCACACGGTTCAGGGGACAGAGGCACAGGACAACAGGGAAGCTGAGAGAACTGCTGCGTGCCAGGTGAAGAACAGGCCCAGGGTACCGACTCTCCAGAGGACACTCACTGAGATCCTGGGAGCATACCAACATTCCTAGGAATTGCTGGCCCAGTTCCTAGCCAACGTGCAGAAGAACAGGCGGCTGCAGGAGAGACCGTACCAAGGGATCAGGCAGAACTTGTAGTCCCTTAACCCCACCCTGGTCTCCATTGCAGGGGTGCTGGCAGACATGGCCAACATTATGAGGGAGGTAGCCTCACAACAGAAGGCCCCTGCCACTAGGCAGACAATTGAACAACCTTCCACCTCCTCTGCCGCTAGTGGATAGGAGGCCCTACCATGGAACCAACAGGCCACCAGCACCCTTCACCCTGCAGAAGGAGAACCACCCCGCAAGTGTTCCCTGCGATCCAGGCAGAAGCCAGGGACTATTGCCAAGACCCACACCAGGAAATAAGTCTCTCCTGATTGTCACCCTTGTGTCCCACTCTGTCACCCTGTCCACCTTGAGCTGCCATTGCTCCCCTTCCTTTGTGCTACAAATAGACTGGAACTGTACCCTGGACTTTCCTCCATCATCACTCCAGCCCATTGCACTTCCCCCTTTTCTTCTTAGCACTGCAATAAACACCATTAAAAAAAATACAAGTATGGAGTATGTCAAACAATTTAAGTATGTATCTTTTAACAAGGTTCAAACATTGCAATTCAACTGTACAGTAATGTGCACATAGGATAGACCTGTAGCTGGCTGCAGTGAACAAACGAGGAGCGATAGTTAGGCACCAAATGGTACAGTGATGGGCATAGAAGTCGGAAATCACAGCCTGCCAATGACAATCTCAAACAATGAAATGACAATGAAGTGTGAAGTACCACTGTCTTACCTGTGTGTCATTTGAAATATTAGTGAATCACTGCAGTTCTGTTGTCCTCATCCTCTGCCTCCTCTTCTTCACTAACCACAGGGTCCACTGCTGCCACACGGACATCTCCAGCCTCCTCCTCCTGCAGAAAAGGCACACGGCGACTCAAGGCACCAAAACCTGACCTTAAAGATGCCAAAGGTATATTCAATGATCCTGCTGGTTTGCCCATGTGCCTTATTGTAACGTTCCTCTGCCCTTGTCCTGGGATTCCTCACAGCGATCAGGAGCCATGATAGGTTGTGGTAACCAGAGTCACCTGCAAATATCAAGGGACAACATTTAGCCACACACTATCCCTTATGGCCCACATCATACCCATTTCAATACACCAACATACACTGGGTGGGAACCAGGGCTCAACAATTAGCCACACACAGTGCCTCTGTAGTTGGCCCGTCACATTTGGGATGCTGCTATTCCTCAGGATAAAGGCATCATGCACAGACCCAGGATACTTCACATTTACGTGGGAGACATACTGGTCCACCAGGCACAACATCTGCACATTCATTAAATGAAAACTTTTTCAATTTTTGTAGACCTGTTCACTTTGCCGGGGGGGGGGCGGCAAATGCAATATGTGTTCTATTGTTGGAAAATGGGTTATTGGTAAGGGCAGGTAAGTACCTACACTTAGCAATAGGCCACTAACCTCCACTTAGGTCCAGTTAGGTCTCAGTAAATTAAACCTAGCTCAACCCTTGGTAGCTTGGCAACGGGTGACAAGGCTTAACTTAGGAGACAAAGCTTAAAGCATTCAAATATCACAAAACAGTAATCAAATAAAACACAGGAAACAGTTTAAAAATCCAAAATCAATTTATAAACATAGATGATACTTTTATCTTTAAAATGACACTAAAACTAATAAAATCGGATAAGGATAACCGGAGATATGAATTTCTAAACAATTAATGGTTTCTGGCGCATAGAAGCAACTAACGCTCAAAGGGTTAAAAAAGGTCACACTGGAAATTAACAAAGTCCAGAGTTCAGGCCACCCACGAGGTAACACTGTCACACTTACTTTCAGAAGTGTTTGTTTCAGGAAAGTGGTCCACAGCACCAGCCAAAGGTTCAGAGGCTCTGGTGTGCCTCTTGGGGTCTGGGACGACAACTTCCACAATGCACCGCTTTAACTTATGGAGTTGCTCCTAACGTCTCCAAACTTCTGGATCTTATTTTAGAGGTCCTTTTTGTGTCCTTGAAGTGTCCACAACTTGATCCAAGGTTCCAGAAGCTCTGAGTTGCTCCTAGGGAGTTGGGACTCCAATTCCCAGAATGCACCTGGTCAGAATCCTCAAATGGCCACTGGACGCTGGTCAGCTGGGCTCTGCTTGAAGGACTTGATGCAGGGGACTCTGGACAGCTCCTTTGTACCTGTAGCAAACAGGGAGTCCCTTCTCGAAGCAGTAGAAGACAGGTAAAGTCATTTTAGTGGTGAAGCCCAAGTGTGCAGCAGGTGCAGTCCTCCGGAGTGCAGTGTCCAGGTGCAGGTCAGGGGTCCAGCAGGGCAGTCCTTCTTCTCCTGTAGTTCTTCCTTGTTGGAATCTGATAGGGATCTGGTAGGGAACTGAGGTGTGGGTGCAGGTCTGCTAGTTTTATCCTTGCTCCTTGGTGAAAAACAGGGGGTCCAGGTTCCCCAATCAGGGGCAGGGTCCTTCCCCCTGTGATGACCACTTCCTGGGGAGTGTGGCAAAAATCAATCCCAGGGAGCAACATTCCTCAAAAATCCATCACGGCTGAAAGTGATTTTTGGAGGTTAGATCTGGCTGAGCCCACCCACTGGTGTGGCTAAAAATACTAAACACACCCCTCTCCTGCCCTCTCTTAATCTAATCAAGGGGGCACCTAATTGTCTGGGTTTTTTAGGATGTGAGAGTGTTGCTGGGTTGCTCCAAATGTCCTTCTCTGCCTTTGAAGACCAGTTTGGCAGCCCTCCCCCTTCCTGCCTTACCATCTGCTTAGGGGAGATTTCCTCCCCCAGGCACATCTCTTTGTGTAGAGCCATGCAACTTCACACCTCATCAAGGCAGCCTGGCCAATCAGAGCACAGCAGCAAAAACACTACAGGGCTGAAGTTGGCAACTTTTCAGGTAAAGTTTAAAAATCTTCACCTGAACAAGTTATATTAAATCCAACAACTCCCCGTTCTAGCCTATGAAGGCCATTCACTACAATGAGGGAAACACAAATTTGTCTGTAAAAATAAGGTAGTTTATGACTTTGGAACTACTTTTAATTCCAAAGTCGAATTTGCATGTAACTTTAATTTGAAAGCAGCCAGCAAGGCAGGCCTGCCTTTAAAATGACACTGGGCACCTCAGCAGTGCACCTATGGGTGCACTACCTATGCTGGGGTCCCTAACCCTACATGCCCTACCATATACTAGGGACTGATAGGTAGGTTGACTTAACCAATTATAATTATCCTAATTTGCATACTGAGTTTACACAGAGCACAGGCCTTGTGACTGGTTAGCAGTACCCAGGGCACCATCAGAGAGTCAGGAAAACCCCAGCAAAAAGTGGAAAATGGGGGTAAAAAGTTAGGGGGCCTCTGCAATCAGCGCTGTTCTCTCACATCCATCATTCGCCCCAGTTATGTTGGGGCTATGTGCCATTGCATAGACATCAGCCTTCACTGTGGCCACATCATCCACTTGGAGGGCAGACAACACTCTGGTCAGCACTATTGAGAAACTTGGCTGTGACATTCCTGCTGCCAAGCCCAGTGTCACTTGGAAAGAACCAGCTGCCAGGAAAAGGAGCACAGATAGGACTCTTGCACAAGAGGGGGGATCCTAGTGGGGTGATGGATAGCAGATATCAGGTCAGGCTCCAGTTGGGCATACAGCTCCGTGATTGTGGCCCTATCAAGCCTGTTGGTGAGGATTATGTGCCTGTCCTCCATAGTTGCCAAGTCTTCCAGGGGTCTGTACACGTGAGTGTGTCTCAATCTCCTATTCATCCACAGGGGTTGCAAACTAGGGGACAAAAGAGTGAAGAGGTAGTCATAAACTGTACATTGTAGCCACAACAGTACAATGCATGTTGTTATTTTGAAATGTATATGTTGCATTTGTACAGATTGTACAATTGTGAACTCTGACGCAGTTGTAATCCAGGGCCTGCCCCCCCTTGAAAGGGCGTCCACCTGTCCTGTGTGGATGGACAGGTGGAAGTGAGGTTATTCCTCTGACATTGTGCACCATTGCGGGAGGCGGTCTTGAACCGCTGTGCAACGCCTCATTGGATAATATTGGCCCCTATAGGGTACAGTGGCCAATGGTGAGGTACGCCGGTGGTGACGGTATGCACCACCACGGACGTTACTGCCATTTTCTATCTGTTCACTCACTTGCTACCTAACCTTTAACAGGAGAGGACCTACACTGCATGTGCTGCTGTGACCTGTGTCTGGAACCTACCATGGCTCTTGTTATTGGGGAAAGGGCCCCTGCCTTCACCTCAGCAGAGTTAGAGTGACTGGTGGATGGGGGCCTACCCCAGTACCGACTGCTGTATGGGCCTCCAGACCAACAGGTGAGTACACTGTGAGCACAATGCATGGGGCATGAATGCATGGAGTGGTGTGTGTGAAGGCCTCGTGTAGCGGGTGTTGGTGGATGTCCCCTGGGCGACGTGCAGCTTGTGTGCTAGGCCATGTCTGTGCAAATGGGGATGGCAAGGTGTATGGTGGGCCATGAGTGTAACAGGCAGGACGGTCTGAGTAATACCTTTCCCTGTGTGGATTGTCTCTGCAGGTGAGCGCCCATCAAAACAAGGCTATATGGCGTGTCATCGCAAAGGACGTGTGTACCCTGGGGGTTTACAGCAGGCGGAGCACCCATTGTCACAAACGGCGGGAGGACCTGAGACGCTGGGCACGGAAGACGGCGAGGCCCAGCTGGGGATGACCTCCCAACGAGGAAGGGGTGCCTGTCGAATCCTGACCCCCCCTGATGGCCCGCATACTGGCAGTGGCCTATCAGAGCTGGATGGACGCTTGGGGGCATCACAGCAGCCAAAAGGGGGTGAGTACAGTGCCCATCTTCACAACTTACACATGGTAGGGTGATATCTGGGTGGTGAATGGGTATCAGTGGGTGCGCCTAGGCCAGGCCAGGCATCACAGAGTATGTCCCATGTTGGGCAAGGTTCAGATGTTATATTCCTCCTACCTAGCTAGTAGGAATCCACTACTGGGCAGGGCTCTGTGGGTCCCAGGTATGCTGCAGTTGGAGGTATGTATCCCTCCCAGTGCCCTGGTGACTAGCATTGGTACTGGTATTGCACTGTGTAGTGTGTAGGGCTGTTCACTGAGTGTGAGGTTGTTGTGTATGCCAACGGTGTTGTTGGTGCAGCCATTGACCAAGTGTTTCCTTTGTCTCTTCCCCCTCTTTTTGTTTTGTCATCCTGTCCTTATGTGTATTAAAATCATCTGGCAGAGGAGCAGAGGCACCGGCGATGGAGGGAGCTAGATCCCACAGGGCCCAGGAGGCAGAGTCCACTGACGGTGAGGGCACCAGTGGGATGGAGGGCGAGGGGAGCACCACGGCGGGGACTGGAGGGAGCAGTTTGGACACAGATAGTTCCTCAGATGGAAGCTCCCTGGTGGTGGCGGACATCTCTGTGCCCACCCCAGCTACAGGTACAGCCGCCATCCCCCATACCAGCACCACCCTCCCAACAGCCCCTCAGTGAGTTTCCTGTGCCTACTCACCCAGGAGGGTTGGCATCTCCTTCGCCCCAAGCACCTCAGGCCCTGCCCTAGTGAGCCCTGCTGTCCTGAGTGAGGAGGCTATTGACCTCCTGAGATCCATCTCTGTTGGGCGTCAACCATTGTGAATGCCATCCCGGGGCTGGCAGCCCAAATGCAACAAACCAATGCATTTCTGGAGGGCATTCACACTGGCTTGGCGGCCCAACAGAGCTCAATCCAGGCTCTGGCCTCCTATCTGATGGCAGCCATTGTCCTGTTTCCCCCCTGCCCCCTCCAACTTCCTCTACCCAATCCCATTCCGCTCAGCCCCAACCTATCCCAAGCACACAGGCAGACCAGCATGCATACAAGACAACACACAAGAGCGGTTCAGGCAAACACAAGCACCACACTTCATCCCACAGGCACCCACACAAACACCATCCAGATGCAGACATACCAACATCCACTGCCTCCACTGTGTTCCCCACCACCTCCTCCCCCTCCACCTCCCTCCCAGTTCTGTCTACACTCACACCTGCATGTACTACGTCCTCAGCCATTACCACAATCACCATCACACCCAACATAGCACACACCTCACTGGCAGACACCACCCCAACAGCCATGCACACGTCCTCTGTGTGCTCTCCCACTGTGTCTGTGCCACCCCTCCTAAGGTACACAAACGCAAGCACTCAGACACCCAACAGCCATCCCCTGTACCCAACACAGCAGACAGACACCTCCCACAACCAATCCCTCTTCCTCCAGTCCCAAACCTTCTCCCTCTTCCCGCCCCAATGTCCCTAAGTTGTTTTTCCTCTCCAACATTGACCTCTTCCCTACCCCTCCAACCCCCGTCCTTCACATCTGGCCAGGGTGGGTAAAACCCAGGGAAGCACCTCAACCACCCCATCAACGGGCTCAGTAGTGTCCACAGCAACTCATGGTGGTAAAGGATCCAGGCCACCAGCCAGCCTCACAGAAAGGATGCCTAACCCAAGTGTGGTCACACCAGGCAAGGAGCCATCCCCAGCTGCTGCCAGGAAGGGCAAGGGGCCTGCACCAGCTGCTGCCCTGAAGAGCAAGTAGCCATCCCCAGCTGCTGCCAGGAAGGGCAAGAGGCCTGCACCAGCTGCTGCCCTGAACAGCAAGGAGCCATCCCCAGCTGCTGCCAGGAAGTATAAGGGGCCTGCACCAGCAGGCAGGAAGGAGAAGGGGCCTGGTGCAGGAACTCAGTTGGAGCCCCCACCACCAACCATGGTTGTAGAGCTGTCTGAGGCTGCAGGGGATGAGCTGGAGCTCCCCACACAACCACCACCAGCAGCACCGGCAGCACCACTGCCACCACTGAGTAGCAGTCACCGCCTGTTGTTTCTTCCCTGGCGGTCGATGTGGTAAAGTGGCTTTCTATCTGAGCTCTTTCCTCCATGGTCATAATTTGGCTGTAGTTACCGCTGGCCTGTATTACCACCACTTTATCACCGACCGCCAGGGTTGTAATGAGGGCCTATGTGTTGTTATATTTTTTTTGATGATTTTCTGACATGAATTCTTTTATGGTTTGTAACCGAATAAAGATTAATCTGATCTGCTCTTGGTAAGGCATATATGCAGCAACATGTTTCAGGGGGCGCAGTGATGGCCAGTTTATGAATTTACTTTAATTGCGGTGGCCCTGCTATTCTCTGACTGTCTTTCGATTCTACCCTGATTCCAAAGAGGCAGATGAATACTACAAACACTACATCACATGTGATGTATAATGCAGGAAATCTGTCTGCCATATGTAGACAGTGGAAAAAATGATGCACTGCAGTTCAGGGAAGGGAACAGGATGCATATTTTTTTTAGTCACATTGGGCACAGAGTATCCAATCCACCAAACTCTAAATCAGGCGTTGGCGGTAACATTTCCACCGTCAAACTTTTGACTGAAAACCCAGCCACCGCCATGATGATCCGCCCCCGTATTTAGTAGTTGATGGTCCCATAGCCAAAAGCCTACATTTGAACCACTGTCTCCACCAAGAAATACCACCTCCGTCAACGACAGAAGAATGAAAAGTATATGCCGACTGCACCCCAGTCACCATTTCCACTCTACAGATTTTGTTGTGCCTTACCGCCAAGCAAAAAGTGGTGGTCCTACCTCTACTTCTGAGTTGGTGGATTGGGGGGAACGGTGAAAACTTATCTTTGCTCTCAAATCCACCTCTATTTTTTACTAGACCTGACTGACGACACCTGCTGTCGCTGCTGCCACCGACCCATCAAGAAAACGCAACCTTCCCTGTCGCCAGTCTCGAAGGTAGGGATGCTGCATTTTCAGGGTACGTTGGGTGGGCACTGCACAGGAGGTCGGGACCACTGTAGGCATATGCATGTCACAGTTTTTTTTAATCCACTGTGACATACATATGATGGGGAGACAATTGTAGAACACATGGCTGGAGACACACTGGCACAACACGCAAATTACACACATATACACATGTCATTGTGGTGTCGGTATTTAATGATGGTACATTCACACATGTTGACAGTGTACATGTGTGCGCATTGCACGTGGATCTTTACTGGTAGGTTTGTGCCACCTGTTGTGCATGTGAGTCAGTATATGTATGTGTATGTGTATGTGGGTTGGCTGGATGAGGAGGAGCGAGCTGTAGTGGGTGTTGTGGTTGTGTCTGTACATGCGTCACTTCCATTTGAGATCAATGTTGTTGTGTGTGTTGTGTTGCCCTTTGATACATTCAGGTGGGTGTTGTTGTATGGCCGATGTTGTGATATGTGTAGTTGTGCTTGTGTGTGTTTGTGTAGCTGAGTATGTAGTTGTGTTGGTTGTTGTGGTTGTGTCATGTGTGGGTGAAGTGTCAATGGTTTGTGTATGTTGTGTCATCGATGTATGTGTAATGTGTGTTTTATCGGATTGTGTTGTATTAGAATTGTGATGGACGATTGCATGTATGTGTTATGTTGTGTAGTGTGTAGGGCAGGGAGACACATATGGGTAAGGGACAATCTGTGTGTGTCACTTACCTTTATTCCATAGCTCCTGCTATTATATAGAGTCAATTGGGTCCTGCTGCCTTCTCCCTCCATCAGCAATCCATCACTAGTCAGTCTTCCGATACCTTACTGTAGGGTTTCCCAAGGTGCCTCCTTTATGGTAGTGATACTGCACTAACAGGGAAGGAATCACAACAAGCAAGGTCCCACTCCCAACTAGGTGATCTCCAACTGTAGGATTAATCAAGAGGATTATTCATTGGAGGCAACTAAATTGAAAGAAAAACACAGAACTACTGGGTTATACATATACATTTATATTATAGCTTTAGAAATACTGAGGACAGACTACTACCACCATAACACATCAAAGAATACCATATATTATAACAAACACTATCAAGAGTAAATTATTCTCAGAAATGGTAAGTATGGAATTTAATGAAAACCAAAGTTCTGACATCCTAAAGTCAGAAAAGTTGTACTCAAAGTCTTTAGTCAACAAAGATAAGCGCTTACACATAACAAAGGTCTGACTGATGATGTTGGCGTTGAGGAATGACGTTCTTATGCATGGTTGGGTAAGTGGGGCTTGTGTGGTCTATTGCTCAGGTAATAGAAGATCCTGCGGTGAGTTGGTGTTGCATTTAACCACATTCGCCCAACAAGTGTGTGATCCTTTTGATGTAAATTAAGTCACACTGCAATACATCACACAGTCCCAAGGAAGAAAGTTAGAGGTTTGATGAATAGATGGGAAAGGGGATTTGGGGAAAGTTGTGACAAAGACAAACATAAATCAAGAACAATATTCATCAGGGCGATGAGCAGCACATCATCATCATCAATCTCTTGTGGCAGGAAACTAAGGTATGAGTATGACACAGTTCAATTAAATGAATTGCAAGCAGTCCTACTGCCCCAGAGACCCAGAGTATTAGATTTCTAAATGTTCTGTCATCTTGGTTTGAAAAAATCTAATTATGGAGGAGTGCATTGCACCCACCCATCTCTAAAAAAATATGATTGTTAAAAGAAAAATTATACTGAATTGCCAAATTGGGGTGCATCTGCATTCTACTTGCGAATGTCTATCAGTCTTGCATGCCAGTCTGAACCAGTCCAGTAGGTAAGCAGGAGTGTCGAGTTCAGCTTTCGCCTTTAATTTGGGCAGGAAAGGAGAAGCCTGTGGACTGTAAAACAGAAACTGTATTGTAGCGTCAAGGAGAAGGACAGAGGAAGGTAAGCCTCATGAAGAGTGTACCAAAAACAAGAGGAGTTTCACATTTGCCAGTAGTGCAGCACAAACAAATGGCAGCATTTCTCAAATCAATGCACCTCTCTCTATTCCATATAGATGAGTAATAGGCCTCAGATTTCTCCTCATCATGGTTTCCCTTTGAAGTCAATAACTTCCTTTTTTTAGTTGTTCAGGTAGTCCCACCCAGAGTCCTTCAATCCTCTTCCTGAGTCAGAGTAACTCCGTCCCAATCGCAACCCGAGCGAGATAGACCTGTAGTGCACTGCTGATGAAGAACAAGTAAAGAAACAGAATTTTTGTATTTTATGTATATTTGTGTTTTCTAAAGTGACTGATCTCTGAAGAACCAGAAAAAGGAGTGGACCCTAGAGCTAAATGCTCGCTAAGTTTGAAAGGGCAGGTCACCTTTGGGAAAAATGATCACCAATCAGGCACCAAACATAAACATTTTCAATTAATTGAAATCAAGTTTACTAATACGTTGAACACCCTCCCTCACTGTCTGCCACCACATAAATCATCAACCATCACTCACAATCACTCAATAATATGTCATCACTCATTGGTGCAATAATTGTAGTTACCTCTTCCAATCCAAGCATGATGGTAGGTACACAATTGTATCTTTGATGCAAGCAACACATTGGTATTTTGCATTGGCAGTTTTGTAACTCAATGATCTTCTGAGGCAGCCCTGTAAGGTGATGCACAAAAGGATAGACATATCAAGGAAGCAGCCACTGTCTCTAACGACCGGAAGGAATTGTGGAAACTTTTTCTCTGCACACTGACTACAGGACAAGCTGAATACTTTATTGTGGGAAACATCCTTTATTACGACGTCTTTTTAATGAAGTTGTGGTTAACGAAAGCGCAACAACGCTTTTTTTAACCACGACTCCGTTATTTTGTGCCTTAACTACGTATGTTCTGAACTACGAACATGCGTGGTTAAGGTACAAAGAAGGGAGTTGGCAAAGGAGGAGGACGCAAGTGAAAAAGGGTCGACTAAGGAAACTGTTTTTTTTTTTTTTAGGTTTTGGGGTGGGGGTGGGAGGTCAGGGGGTTTTAGGTTTTGGGGTGGGGTTGGGGGGGGTGGTGCGTTTTTGGCTTTGGGGAGGGGGTGGGGAGTCAGGGGGTTTTAGGTTTTGGGGTGGGGTTGGGGGGTGGGGCGTTTTTGGTTTTCGGGAGGGGGTGGGGGGTCAGGGAGTTTCAGGTTTTGGGGCGGGGTTGGGGGGGTGGGGTGTTTTTGGTTTTGGGGAGGGGGTGGGGGGTTAGGGGGTTTTAGGTTTTGGGGTGGGGTTGGGGGGTGGGGCGTTTTTGGTGTTGGGGAGGGGGTGGGGGGGTGGTGCGTTTTGGGTTTTGGGGTGGGGTTGGGGGTGAGGCGTTTTTGGTTTTGGGGAGGGGGGTGGGGGTCAGGGGGTTTTAGGTTTTGGGATGGGATTGGGGGGTGGGGCGTTTGTGGTTTTGGGGAGGGGTGGGGGTCAGGGGGTTTTAGGTTTTGGGGTGGGGTTTGGGGGGTGGGGCGTTTTTAGTTTTGGGGAGGGGTGGGGGGTCAGGGGGTTTTAGGTTTTGGGGTGGGGTGGGGTTGGCGGGGTGGGGCATTTTTGGTTTTGGGGAGGGGGTGGGGGGTCAGGGGGTTTTAGGTTTTGGGGTGGGGTTGGGGGGGTGGGGTGGGGCGTTTTTGGTTTTCGGGAGGGGGTGGGGGGTCAGGGAGTTTTAGGTTTTGGGGCGGGGTTGGGGGGGGTGGGGTGTTTTTGGTTTTCGGGAGGGGGTGGGGGGTCAGGGAGTTTCAGGTTTTGGGGCGGGGTTGGGGGGGTGGGGCGTTTTTGGTTTTCGGGAGGGGGTGGGGGGTCAGGGAGTTTCAGGTTTTGGGGCGGGGTTGGGGGGGTGGGGTGTTTTTGGTTTTGGGGAGGGGGTGGGGGGTTAGGGGGTTTTAGGTTTTGGGGTGGGGTTGGGGGGTGGGGCGTTTTTGGTGTTGGGGAGGGGGTGGGGGGGTGGTGCGTTTTGGGTTTTGGGGTGGGGTTGGGGGTGAGGCGTTTTTGGTTTTGGGGAGGGGGTGGGGGTCAGGGGGTTTTAGGTTTTGGGATGGGATTGGGGGGGTGGGGCGTTTGTGGTTTTGGGGAGGGGTGGGGGTCAGGGGGTTTTAGGTTTTGGGGTGGGGTTTGGGGGGTGGGGCGTTTTTAGTTTTGGGGAGGGGTGGGGGGTCAGGGGGTTTTAGGTTTTGGGGTGGGGTGGGGTTGGCGGGGTGGGGCATTTTTGGTTTTGGGGAGGGGGTGGGGGGTCAGGGGGTTTTAGGTTTTGGGGTGGGGTTGGGGGGGTGGGGTGGGGCGTTTTTGGTTTTCGGGAGGGGGTGGGGGGTCAGGGAGTTTTAGGTTTTGGGGCGGGGTTGGGGGGGTGGGGTGTTTTTGGTTTTGGGGAGGGGGTGGGGGGTTAAGGGGTTTTAGATTTTGGGGTGGGGTTCGGGGGTGGGGCGTTTTTGGTGTTGGGGAGGGGGTGGGGGTCAGGGGGTTTTAGGTTTTGGGGTGGGGTTGGGGGTGAGGTGTTTTTGGTTTTGGGGAGGGGGTGGGGGTCAGGGGGTTTTAGGTTTTGGGGTGGGATTGGGGGGGTGGGGCGTTTGTGGTTTTGGGGAGGGGGTGGGGGTCAGGGGTTTTAGGTTTTGGGATGGGATTGGGGGGTGGGGCGTTTGTGGTTTTGGGGAGGGGGTGGGGGTCAGGGGGTTTTAGGTTTTGGGGTGGGGTTTGGGGGGTGGGGCGTTTTTAGTTTTGGGGAGGGGTGGGGGGTCAGGGGGTTTTAGGTTTTGGGGTGGGGTGGGGTTGGCGGGGTGGGGCATTTTTGGTTTTGGGGAGGGGGTGGGGGGTCAGGGGGTTTTAGGTTTTGGGGGTGGGGTTGGGGGGGGTGGGGTGGGGCGTTTTTGGTTTTCGGGAGGGGGTGGGGGTTCAGGGAGTTTTAGGTTTTGGGGCGGGGTTGGGGGGGTGGGGTGTTTTTGGTTTTGGGGAGGGGGTGGGGGGTTAGGGGGTTTTAGATTTTGGGGTGGGGTTGGGGGGTGGGGCGTTTTTGGTGTTGGGGAGGGGGTGGGGGTCAGGGGCTTTTAGGTTTTGGGGTGGGGTTGGGGGTGAGGCATTTTTGGTTTTGGGGAGGGGGTGGGGGTCAGGGGGTTTTAGGTTTTGGGGTGGGATTGGGGGGGTGGGGCGTTTGTGGTTTTGGGGAGGGGGTGGGGGTCAGGGGGTTTTAGGTTTTGGGGTGGGGTTTGGGGGGTGGGGTGTTTTTAGTTTTGGGGAGGGGTGGGGGGTCAGGGGGTTTTAGGTTTTGGGGTGGGGTGGGGTTGGCGGGGTGGGGCATTTTTGGTTTTGGGGAGGGGGTGGGGGGTCAGGGGGTTTTAGGTTTTGTGGCGGGGTTGGGGCGTTTTTGGTTTTGGGGAGGGGTAGGGGGTCAGGGCATTTTAGGTTTTGGGGGGTTGAGGGGGTGGGGTTTGGGGGGTGGGGCGTTTTTAGTTTTGGGGAGGGGTGGGGGGGTCAGGGGGTTTTAGGTTTTGGGGTGGGGTGGGGTTGGCGGGGTGGGGCATTTTTGGTTTTGGGGAGGGGGTGGGGGGTCAGGGGGTTTTAGGTTTTGGGGTGGGAGTGGGGGGGGTGGGGCGTTTTTGGTTTTGGGGAGGGGGTGGGGGGTCAGGGAGTTTTAGGTTTTGGGGCGGGGTGGGGTGTTTTTGGTTTTGGGGAGGGGGTGGGGGGTTAGGGGGTTTTAGATTTTGGGGTGGGGTTGGGGGGTGGGGCGTTTTTGGTGTTGGGGAGGGGGTGGGGGTCAGGGGGTTTTAGGTTTTGGGGTGGGGTTGGGGGTGAGGCATTTTTGGTTTTGGGGAGGGGGTGGGGGTCAGGGGGTTTTAGGTTTTGGGGTGGGATTGGGGGGGTGGGGCGTTTGTGGTTTTGGGGAGGGGGTGGGGGTCAGGGGGTTTTAGGTTTTGGGGTGGGGTTTGGGGGGTGGGGTGTTTTTAGTTTTGGGGAGGGGTGGGGGGTCAGGGGGTTTTAGGTTTTGGGGTGGGGTGGGGTTGGCGGGGTGGGGCATTTTTGGTTTTGGGGAGGGGGTGGGGGGTCAGGGGGTTTTAGGTTTTGTGGCGGGGTTGGGGCGTTTTTGGTTTTGGGGAGGGGTAGGGGGTCAGGGCATTTTAGGTTTTGGGGGGTTGAGGGGGTGGGGTTTGGGGGGTGGGGCGTTTTTAGTTTTGGGGAGGGGTGGGGGGTCAGGGGGTTTTAGGTTTTGGGGTGGGGTGGGGTTGGCGGGGTGGGGCATTTTTGGTTTTGGGGAGGGGGTGGGGGGTCAGGGGGTTTTAGGTTTTGGGGTGGGAGTGGGGGGGTGGGGCGTTTTTGGTTTTGGGGAGGGGGGTGGGGGGTCAGGGAGTTTTAGGTTTTGGGGCGGGGTGGGGTGTTTTTGGTTTTGGGGAGGGGGTGGGGGTTAGGGGGTTTTAGGTTTTGGGGTGGGGTTGGGGGGTGGGGCGTTTTTGGTGTTGGGGAGGGGGTGGGGGTCAGGGGGTTTTAGGTTTTGGGGTGGGGTTGGGGGTGAGGCGTTTTTGGTTTTGGGGAGGGGGTGGGGGTCAGGGGGTTTTAGGTTTTGGGGTGGGATTGGGGGGGTGGGGCGTTTGTGGTTTTGGGGAGGGGGTGGGGGTCAGGGGGTTTTAGGTTTTGGGGTGGGGTTTGGGGGGGTGGGGCGTTTTTAGTTTTGGGGAGGGGTGGGGGGTCAGGGGGTTTTAGGTTTTGGGGTGGGGTGGGGTTGGCGGGGTGGGGCATTTTTGGTTTTGGGGAGGGGGTGGGGGTCAGGGGGTTTTAGGTTTTGGGGCGGGGGTTGGGGCGTTTTTGGTTTTGGGGAGGGGTAGGGGGTCAGGGCATTTTAGGTTTTGGGGGGTTGAGGGGGTGGGGCGTTTTTTGTTTTGGGGAGGGGGGGTGGGTTAGGGGGTTTTAGGTTTTGTGGTGGGGTTGGGGGGTGGGGCGTTTTTTTTGGTGGGGAGGGGGTGGGGGTCAGGGGCTTTTAGGTTTTGGGGTGGGGTTGGGGGTGAGGCGTTTTTGGTTTTGGGGAGGGGGTGGGGGGTGGGTTGAGGGATGTAGGGTCAATGGTGCCTATTAGTAATGCTTTTATCAGGAATGCCTTTACAACGAAAATCGTTGTTAAGGCATTCGTGGTAAAATCATTAGTAGTAGCAACGAGGTCGGTGTTCCGACCTCGTTGTTAAGGCACTAGTTGTTTAGGAAATCGGTGTTCCGTCGTACAACCCTTTATTGCCATAATGCTGAGCTCTGGTCATTGGCGAATCTTACCATACCAATACACCAATGGGTTTTGATCCACATAGACCTTTTTTATGTCATCCAGATATCCCTGGAATATCGTCTGAATGGTCAATGTTTCTGCCACTTGCTTGACCTATTTTGCCTTTACCCCTGCACTGACCATAGGACCTGTCACTTGAAATCAAGCCAATGCAGAGGTTGCAGACAATTCTTCTGGTCCAGTTATTGCTGGTGTTCTTGTTGCTGGTGTTGGCTATTGTGAGCTAAGACTGCCCTTTCTGGAAGTTAGAGGCGGCATGTAGGAAAGTACCATCTTGCCTGGCATGTTACCCCCATTTTTCACTGTATATATGTTGTTTTAGTTGTATGTGTCACTGGGACCCTGCCAGCCAGGGCCCCAGTGCTCATAAGTGTGCCTGAATGTGTTACCTGTGTAGTGACTAACTGTCTCACTGAGGCTCTGCTATCCAGAACCTCAGTGGTTATGCTCTCTCATTTCTTTCAAATTGTCACTAACAGGCTAGTGACCAATTTTACCAATTTACATTGGCTTACTGGAACACCCTTATAATTCCCTAGTATATGGTACTGAGGTACCCAGGGTATTGGGGTTCCAGGAGATTCCTATGGGCTGCAGCATTTCTTTTGCCACCCATAGGGAGCTCTGACAATTCTTTCACAGGCCTCCCACTGCACGTTATTTCACAGCCATTTACCACTGCACTTAAGTAACTTATAAGTCACCTATATGTCTAACCTTTAGATGGTAAAGGTTAGGTGCAAAGTTACTTAGTGTGAGGGCACCCTGGCACTAGCCAAGGTGCCCCCACATTGTTCAGGGCAAATTCCCCAGACTTTGTGAGTGTGGGGACACCATTACACGCGTGCACTACACATAGGTCACTACCTATGTGAAGCTTCACAATGGTAACTCCGAATATGGCCATGTAACATGTCTATGATCATGGAATTGCCCCCTCTATGCCATCCTGGCATAGTTGGCACAATTCCATGATCCCAGTGGTCTGTAGCACAGACCCTGGTACTGCCAAACTGCCTTTTCAGGGGTTTCACTGCAGCTGCTGCCAACCCCTCAGACAGGTTTCTGCCTCCTGGGGTCCAGACAGGCTTGTCCCAGGAGGGCAGAACAAAGGACTTCCTCTGAGAGAGGGTGTTACACCCTCTCCCTTTGGAAAATGGTGTGAAGGCAGGGGAGGAGTAGCCTCCCCCAGCCTCTGGAAATGCTTTCATGGGCACACATGGTGCCCATTTCTGCATAAGCCAGTCTACACCGATTCAGGGACCCCTTAGCCCTGCTCTGGCGCGAAACTGGACAAAGGAAAGGGGAGTGACCACTCCCCTGACCTGCACCTCCCCTGGGAGGTGTCCAGAGCTCCTCCAGTGTGCTCCAGACCTCTGCCATCTTGGAAACAGAGGTGCTGCTGGCACACTGGACTGCTCTGAGTGGCCAGTGCCACCAGGTGACGTCAGAGACTCCTTCTGATAGGCTCCTTCAGGTGTTGCTAGCCTATCCTCTCTCCTAAGTAGCCAAACCCTCTTTTCTGGCTATTTAGGGTCTCTGTCTCTGGGGATTCCTTAGATAATGAATGCAAGAGCTCATCAGAGTTCCTCTGCATCTCTTTCTTCACCTTCTGCCAAGGAATCGACTGCTGACCGCGCTGGAAGCCTGCAAAACTGCAACAAAGTAGCGAAGACGACTACTGCAACTCTGTAACGCTGATCCTGCCGCCTTCTCGACTGTTTTCCTGGTGGTGCATGCTGTGGGGGTAGTCTGCCTCCTCTCTGCACTAGAAGCTCCGAAGAAATCTCCTGTGGGCCGACGGAATCGTCCCCCTGCAACCGCAGGCACCAAAGAACTGCATCACCGGTACCATGGGTCTCCTCTCAGCACGACGAGCGAGGTCCCTTGATTCCAGCAACTCTGTCCAAGTGACTCCCACAGTCCAGTGACTCTTCAGTCCAAGTTTGGTGGAGGTAAGTCCTTGCCTCCCCACGCCAGACTGCATTGCTGGGAACCGCGACTTTTGCAGCTACTCCGGCCTCTGTGCACTTCCGGCAGAAATCCTTTGTGTACAGCCAAGCCTGGGTCCACGGCACTCTAACCTGCATTGCACGACTTTCTAAGTTGTCCTCCGGCGACGTGGGACTCCTTTGTGCGACTTCGGGTGAGCACCATTTCACGCATCTTTGTAGTGCCTGTTCTGGCACTTCTGTGGGTGCTGCCTGCTTTTGAGAGGGCTTCTTGTCTTGCTCAACGCCCCCTCTGTCCCCAGACGCAATTGGCGACATCCTGGTCCCTCCTGGGCTACAGCAGCATCCAAAAACCGTAACCGCACAATTTGCAGCTAGCAAGGCTTGTTGGCAGTCTTTCGGCGGGAAAATACATCTGCACGACTCTCCACGGCGTAGGGGATACAACCCCCAAAGGGGAAGTCTCTAGCCTTTATCGTTCCTGCAGAATCCTCAGCTTCTACTGTCCAGTAGCAGCTTCTTTGCACCCACAGCTGGCATTTCCTGGGCATCTGCCCATCTCCGACTTGCTTGTGACTTTTGGACTTGGTCCCCTTGTTCCACAGGTACCCTCGACTGGAAATCCATCGTTGTTGCATTGCTGGTTTGTGTCTTTCCTGCAAAATTCCCCTATCACGACTTCTATGTCCTTTGGGGAACTTTAGCGCACTTTGCACTCACTTTTCAGGGTCTTGGGGTGGGCTATTTTTCTAACCCTTACTATTTTACTATAGTCCCAGCGACCCTCTACAAGGTCACATAGGTTTGGGGTCCATTCGTGGTTCGCATTCCACTTTTGGAGTACATGGTTTGTGTTGCCCCTATCCCTATGTGTCCCCATTGCATCCTATTGTAACTATACATTGTTTGCACTGTTTTCTAATACTATTACTGCATATTTTGGTATTGTGTACATATATCTTGTGTATATTTGCTATCCTCATACTGAGGGTACCCTCTGAGATACTTTGGCATATTGTCATAAAAATAAAGTACCTTTATTTTGAGTATATCTGTGTATTGTGTTTCTTATGATATTGTGCAAGTGACACTAGTGGTACTGTAGGAGCTTCACTCGTCTCCTAGTTTAGCCTAAGCTGCTCTGCTAAGCTACCATTATCTATCAGCCTATGCTGCTAGACACCCTATACACTAATAAGGGATAACTGGGCCTGGTGCAAGGTGTAAGTACCCCTTGGTACTCACTACAAGCCAGTCCAGCCTCCTACATTGGTTGTGCAGCGGTGGGATAAGTGCTTTGAGACTACTTACCACTCTTGTCATTGTACTTTTCATAAGAGAAAAATATACAAAACAAGTTCAGTGTGTGTACACATAACTAAAAAGTTTTGCATTTCCTCTTTTCACTCTTTTCTAAGTGCTGAAAAGTACTTCTAAACTTTCTAAAAGTTCTTAAAAAGTTTTAAAAGTTTTTTTTTTTTCTCTGTCTTCCTAAAAGTTCTGAAAAACTTTTTTTCACTTTTTCTGTCACTTAAACTCTTCTAAAAATGTCTGGCACAGGCCAAAATGTTGATCTTTCCAAACTTGCATATGATCACTTTAGCTGGAAAGGAGCAAGGAGTCTCTGCATAGAAAGAGGTTTGGTGTGGGAAAGAATCCTTCTTTGGAATTATTGCTTAACATGCTTAGAGAACAAGATAAGGCCAGAAGGGCCCCATCTGTTGAAAAAGTAGCTAATGGTTCCCAATATGATCCAGGGACTCCCCTAGGAAAAGATTCAGGAAAGAAACTTCCTAGCCTGCCCATTACTAGACAGTCTAGCATAGTTGGTACTGATGTAGAGTCACACCATACAGATAGTGTTGTCTCACATCATAACAAGAGCATTCCTTCTCACCACAGTAGAAGTGAGGTTTCTGTTAACCAAGCTGTTAGGGTGCCTTCTGTAAGGGATAGGTCTCCTTCTGTCCATTCTCACCATACTTCTGTTTCAAGGCATGTCCCTCCCACCCACCCTGATGACAGATTGTTAGAAAGGGAGCTCAATAGATTGAGAGTGGAACAAACCAGACTGAAGCTCAAGAAGCAACTGCTGGATTTGGATAGACAGACCTTAGAAGTAGAGAAGGAGAGACAGAAACTGGGTTTAGAAACCCATGGTGGCAGCAGCAGTATTCCCCATAGTCATCCTGCAAAAGAGCATGATTCCAGGAATCTGCACAAGATAGTTCCCCCTTATAAGGAGGGGGATGACATTAACAAGTGGTTTGCTGCACTTGAGAGGGCCTGTGCTGTACAGGATGTCCCTCAAAGGCAGTGGGCTGCTATCCTATGGCTATCATTTAGTGGAAAAGGTAGGGATAGGCTCCTTACTGTGAAAGAAAGTGAAGCCAATGATTACAAAGTTCTTAAGAATGCATTCCTGGATGGTTATGGCTTAACCACTGAACAGTACAGGATAAAGTTCAGCGAGACCAAAAAGGAGTCTTCACAAGACTGGGTTGATTTCATTGACCATTCAGTGAAGGCCTTGGAGGGGTGGTTACATGGCAATAAAGTTACTGATTATGACAGCCTGTATAACTTGATCTTGAGAGAGCATATTCTTAATAATTGTGTGTCTGATTTTTTGCACCAGTACTTGGTGGACTCTGATCTGACCTCTCCCCAAGAATTGGGAAAGAAGGCAGACAAATGGGTCAGAACAAGGGTGAACAGAAAAGTTCATACAGGGGGTGACAAAGATGGCAACAAGAAGAAGGATGGTAATTCTTCTGACAAGGGTGGGGACAAATCTAAAAATGAGTCTTCATCAGGCCCACAAAAACACTCTGGTGGGGGTGGTGGGCCCAAATCCTCTTCTAATCAAAACAAAGAACAGAAACCATGGTGCTATTTATGTAAAATAAAAGGCCATTGGACAACAGATCCCAGTTGTCCAAAGAAAAGCACCAAGCCTCCTACCACTACAACCCCTACTGCTACACCTAGTGTCCCTACTAATAGCAGTGGTGGTGGGAACAAACCTACTAATAGCCAATCCAAGGGAGTAGCTGGGCTCACTATTGGTAACTTAGTTGGGGTTGGTGTGATTAGGGAGATCACAGAGGCTGTGTTAGTCTCTGAGGGGGCTATTGATTTAGCCACCTTGGTTGCTTGTCCCCTTAACATGGATAAGTACAAGCAACTACCCCTAATAAATGGTGTTAAGGTCCAGGCCTACAGGGACACAGGAGCCAGTGTCACAATGGTGATAGAGAAACTGGTCAACCCTGAACAACACCTACTTGGTCACCAGTACCAAGTAACCGATGCTCACAACAACACACTTAGCCACCCCATGGCTGTTGTAAATCTCAACTGGGGGGGGTTACTGGTCCAAAGAAAGTTGTGGTAGCCTCAGATTTACCTGTAGACTGTCTACTAGGAAATGATTTGGAGACATCAGCTTGGTCAGATGTGGAGTTGGAGGCCCATGCAGCAATGCTGGGCATCCCAGGGCATATTTTTGCTTTAACAAGGGCTCAGGCCAAAAAGCAAAAAGGACAGGGAAACTTGGATCCTGCAACAATGGACCAAGTGCTCCCTAAAGCTAGGGCTAGTAGAAGTAAGCACTACCTACTATCCCTCCCTCTACAGTGGATTCTACTTCTGAGGAAGAAGAATTTCCACCCTGTGCAGAACCTACACCAGAGGAGCTGGAAGCAGACACTGCTGAGCTTTTGGGTGAAGGGGGTCCTGCCAGGGAGGAGCTGAGTGTGGCACAGCAGACCTGTCCCACACTAGAGGGTCTAAGACAGCAAGCTGTCAAACAAGCTAATGGGGATGTCAGTGACTGTCACAGAGTTTACTGGGAGGACAACCTCTTGTACACTGAGGCAAGGGATCCTAAACCTGGAGCTGCCAGGAGATTGGTGACTCCTCAGGAGTGCAGAAAGTTCCTCCTAACTCTTGCTCACGACATTCCCCTAGCTGGGCATTTGGGGCAAATGAAAACTTGGGACAGGCTTGTTCCCTTGTTTCATTGGCCTAGAATGTCTGAGGACACAAAAGAGTTTTGTAAGTCCTGCGAAACCTGTCAAGCCAGTGGCAAGACAGGTGGCACTCCAAAGGCACCCCTTATTCCACTGCCTGTGGTTTGGGTTCCCTTTGAAAGGGTTGGGGTTGACATAGTTGGCCCCCTTGACCCCCCTACTGCTTCAGGCAATAGGTTTATCTTGGTGGTAGTGGACCATGCCACCAGATATCCTGAAGCAATTCCTCTAAGGACCACTACAGCTCCTGCAGTGGCAAAGGCCCTCCTGGGAATCTTTTCCAGGGTGGGCTTCCCAAAAAAGGTAGTTTCAGACAGAGGAAGCAATTTCATGTCTGCATACTTAAAGGCCATGTGGAAGGAGTGTGGTGTGACTTACAAGTTCACTACACCCTATCATCCACAAACAAATGGACTGGTGGAGAGATTTAACAAAACTCTCAAAGGCATGATTATGGGACTCCCTGAAAAACTCTGCAGGAGATGGGATATCCTTTTACCATGCCTCCTTTTTGCCTACAGGGAGGTACCCCAGAAAGGAGTGGGCTTTAGCCCCTTTGATCTCCTCTTTGGACACCCTGTTAGGGGTCCACTAACACCTTTAAAAGCTCCAAAGCAAGATATTGTGGATTATGTACTTGGCCTCAGATCAAGGATGGCTGAATACATGAAAAAGGCCAGTAAAAACCTTCAGGCCAGCCAAGAGCTCCAGAAACAATGGCATGACCAGAAGGCTGTTTTGGTTCAGCACCAACCAGGGCTGAAAGTGTGGGTCTTGGAGCCTGTGGCCCCAAGAGCACTCCAAGATAAATGGAGTGGACCCTACACAATTGTTGAGAAAAAGGGTGAAGTCACCTACTTAGTTGAATTAGGCACTGCCAGGAGTCCCCTTAGGGTGTTCCATGTCAATCGCCTGAAACCCTACTATGACAGGGCTGATCTCACCCTGCTCATGGCAACTGATGAGGGACAGGAAGAAGACAGTGATCCTCTACCTGATCTCTTCTCTTCCACAGAACAAGATGCTCTAGTGGAAGGTGTAGTTTTGGCTGATTGTCTTACTGCTGAGCAGAAAGACCATTGCATAAATCTCCTTTGTCAGTTTTCTGAACTCTTCTCTAATGTGCCAGGTACCACGTCTTGGTGTGAGCACACTATAGATACTGGAGACAGCTTACCTGTCAAAAGTAAGATCTATAGGCAGCCTGACCATGTCAGGGACTGCATAAAGCAAGAGGTGCAGAAAATGTTAGAACTGGGAGTGGTTGAACACTCTGAAAGTCCATGGGCTTCTCCTGTGGTACTTGTACCAAAACCTCATTCCAAAGATGGAAAGAAGGAAATGCGGTTTTGTGTAGACTACAGAGGTCTCAACCGGGTAACCAAAACTGTGCTCACCCTATACCCAGGGCAGATGAGCTCATAGATACACTGGCATCTGCCAAGTATCTAAGCACTTTTGATTTGACTGCAGGGTTGGCAGATCAAATTATCAGAAGATGCTAAACCTAAAACTGCATTTTCAACCATTGGAGGCCATTACCAATTCACAGTAATGCCTTTTGGATTGAAAAATGCACCTGCCACTTTTCAGAGGTTGGTGAACACAGTCCTGCAAGGGCTGGAAGCTTTTAGTGCAGCATATTTGGACGATACAGCTGTCTTTAGCTCCAGCTGGGATAATCACCTGGTCCACCTATGGAAAGTTTTGGAGGCCCTGCAAAAGGCAGGCCTCACTATCAAGGCTTCTAAATGCCAGATAGGGCAGGGTAAAGTGGTTTATCTGGGACACCTTGTTGGTGGGGAACAGATTGCACCACTACAGGGGAAAATCCAAACAATTATTGATTGGGTTCCCCCTACTACTCAGACTCAGGTGAGAGCCTTCCTAGGCCTCACTGGGTATTATAGGAGGTTCATTAAGAACTATGGCTCCATTGCAGCCCCTCTTAATGACCTCACATCCAAGAAAATGCCTAAAAAGGTATTATGGACAGCAAACTGTCAGAAAGCTTTTGAGGAGCTGAAGCAGGTCATGTGCTCTGCACCTGTCCTGTTAAGCCCTTGTTACTCTAAAAACTTCTATGTCCAAACTGATGCATCTGAATTAGGAGTAGGGGCAGTCCTATCACAACTTAATTCTGAGGGCCAGGATCAACCTGTTGCTTTTATTAGTAGGAGGTTGACCCCTGGAGAAAAGCGTTGGTCTGCCATAGAGAGGGAGGCCTTTGCTGTGGTCTGGGCACTGAAGAAGTTGAGGCCATACCTGTTTGGCACTCACTTCATTGTTCAGACAGACCACAAACCTCTACTTTGGCTAAAACAAATGAAAGGTGAAAATCCTAAATTGTTGAGGTGGTCCATATCCCTACAGGGAATGGACTATACAGTGGAACATAGACCTGGGAGTAGCCACTCCAATGCAGATGTTTCCACTTAGACAATGAAGACTCATCAGGTCATGGCTAGTCTTATTGTCCTTCGTTTGGGGGGGGTTGTGTAGGAAAGTACCATCTTGCCTGGCATGTTACCCCCATTTTTAACTGTATATATGTTGTTTTAGTTGTATGTGTCACTGGGACCCTGCCAGCCAGGGCCCCAGTGCTCATAAGTGTGCCTGAGTGTGTTGCCTGTGTAGTGACTAACTGTCTCACTGAGGCTCTGCTATCCAGAACCTCAGTGGTTATGCTCTCTCATTTCTTTCAAATTGTCACTAACAGGCTAGTGACCAATTTTACCAATTTACATTGGCTTACTGGAACACCCTTATAATTCCCTAGTATATGGTACTGAGGTACCTAGGGTATTGGGGTTCCAGGAGATTCCTATGGGCTGCAGCATTTCTTTTGCCACCCATAGGGAGCTCTGACAATTCTTACACAGGCCTGCCACTGCAGCCTGAGTGAAATAACGTTCACGTTATTTCACAGCCATTTACCACTGCACTTAAGTAACTTATAAGTCACCTATATGTCTAAACTTTAGCTGGTAAAGGTTAGGTGCAAAGTTACTTAGTGTGAGGGCACCCTGGCACTAGCCAAGGTGCCCCCACATTGTTCAGGGCAAATTCCCCGGACTTTGTGAGTGCGGGGACACCATTACACGCGTGCACTACACATAGGTCACTACCTATGTGTAGCTTCACAATGGTAACTCCGAATATGGCCATGTAACATGTCTATGATAATGGAATTGCCCCCTCTATGCCATCCTGGCATAGTTGGCACAATTCCATGATCCCAGTGGTCTGTAGCACAGACCCTGGTACTGCCAAACTGCCTTTTCAGGGGTTTCACTGCAGCTGCTGCTGCTGCCAACCCCTCAGACAGGTTTCTGCCCTCCTGGGGTCCAGACAGGCTTGTCCCAGGATGGCAGAACAAAGGACTTCCTCTGAGAGAGGGTGTTACACCCTCTCCCTTTGGAAAATGGTGTGAAGGCAGGGGAGGAGTAGCCTCCCCCAGCCTCTGGAAATGCTTTCATGGGCACACATGGTGCCCATTTCTGCATAAGCCAGTCTACACCGGTTCAGGGACCCCTTAGCCCTGCTCTGGCGCGAAACTGGACAAATGAAAGGGGAGTGACCACTCCCCTGACCTGCACCTCCCCTGGGAGGTGCCCAGAGCTCCTCCAGTGTGCTCCAGACCTCTGCCATCTTGGAAACAGAGGTGCTGCTGGCACACTGGACTGCTCTGAGTGGCCAGTGCCACCAGGTGACGTCAGAGACTCCTTCTGATAGGCTCCTTCAGGTGTTGCTAGCCTATCCTCTCTCCTAAGTAGCCAAACCCTCTTTTCTGGCTATTTAGGGTCTCTGTCTCTGGGGATTCCTTAGATAACGAATGCAAGAGCTCATCAGAGTTCCCCTGCATCTCTCTCTTCACCTTCTGCCAAGGAATCGACTGCTGACCGCACTCGAAGCCTGCAAAACTGCAACAAAGTAGCGAAGACGACTACTGCAACTCTGTAACGCTGATCCTGCCGCCTTCTCAACTGTTTTCCTGGTGGTGCATGCTGTGGGGGTAGTCTGCCTCCTCTCTGCACTAGAAGCTCCGAAGAAATCTCCCGTGGGCCGACGGAATCGTCCGCCTGCAACCGCAGGCACCAAAGTACTGCATCACCGGTATCCCGGGTCTCCTCTCAGCACGACGAGCTAGGTCCCTTGATTCCAGCAACTCTGTCCAAGTGACTCCCACAGTCCAGTGACTCTTCAGTCCAAGTTTGGTGGAGGTAAGTCCTTGCCTCCCCACACCAGACTGCATTGCTGGGAACGGCGACTTTTGCAGCTAGTCTGGCCTCTGTGCACTTCCGGCGGAAATCCTTTGTGCACAGCCAAGCCTGGGTCCACGGCACTCTAACCTGCATTGCACGACTTTCTAAGTTGTCCTCCGGCGACGTGGGACTCCTTTGTGCGACTTCGGGTGAGCACCATTTCATGCATCTTTGTAGTGCCTGTTCTGGCACTTCTGCGGTTGCTGCCTGCTTCTGAGAGGGCTCCTTGTCTTGCTCGACGCCCCCTCTGTCCCCAGACGCAATTGGCGACATCCTGGTCCCTCCTGGGCTACAGCAGCATCCAAATACCCTAACCGCACGATTTGCAGCTAGCAAGGCTTGTTGGCGGTCTTTCGGCAGGAAAACACTTGTCTCCTAGTTCAGCCTAAGATGCTCTGCTAAGCTACCATTATCTATCAGCCTATGCTGCTAGACACCCTATACACTAATAAGGGATAACTGGGCCTGGTGCAAGGTGTAAGTACCCCTTGGTACTCACTACAAGCCAGTCCAGCCTCCTACACGGCACCCCAGAACTTCAAAGTGGGACTCAAATTTCCAGCCATTCTTCTTTTAGGTCTCCCGCTTCCTCAACAATCCACCTCTTGTATTTTGAAACATCCCCTCCAGAAAAAGAAATGAAAGTGGGCAGAATTATTTTGTCCTGTGGATCAAGTAGTGTGCTATTGGTGGACTCTTTGGACAGAATGATGTGATTTTGCAGATTTGCATTACAAGACAAGTGAAGGATTAAGCTGTCAACCAAGTCATGAATTTCAGGGTTTTCATTCACACCTGCATCTACAAACCTTTCAGATACCTTCTTTAGGTGGTCCTGTAGCAGATCCAACAACAGGATAGCTTGGCCCATCGTACCTTCCTCCTTGCTAACTTCCTGTGTGAAAACCTCAAAAAGGAGTAGCATCTGTGTAAGGCATTTGACTAAGTCCCATTTGTCCACATCCTTGGTCACATATTTCCCAATTGTATCCCATCCTCTTTGATTAACATAGTCATTGATATACCTGCATTGCTCAAACAGAAGTTGCAACATGTAAAAGGTCAAGTTCCATGTTGGCACCTCCCATATAAGGACGTTACCTGGTTCTCTATTAGCATGCTAAATAATCCACAACTGCTTCTAGGGTTGAAAAGAATGGCTGAAATTAGTGCAGATTCTTCTGCAGGTAGTCAGTGTGCTACTGACTATGTTTTCTTTTTTGGAGAAACTCCTGCACAACCAGGCTGATGCAATGCACCAAACACAGGACCCTGAAATAGCCACCGTCTGCCATGGCCTTGACAATATTACTGCCATTGTTTGTGGTAACAAATCTAATTCTGAGACCTCTAGGTAGCAGCCATTCAGACTCCTTGCTATTAAATGAGTCCAAGATGTTTGCAGCTGCATGTGATTTCTCCTTGGCGAACATGGCTATTGTTGCATGCCGCCGAACACTCTTAAAACTTTCCTCAGGCCTAAGAACTGGAGATAGCTGTTGCCTTAACCCCTCAAAAGAGGTCCAGTGTGCAGTGATGCCCATATAATTAGTCACCTGACAACTGGTCCACATGTCTGTTATAAGGTGGATAGTGTGGCCAACACTTTGCTGTAAAGATTGTCCAACCAATTGCAGCACACCGTGATGCAGTGCTAGAACAGCAAGTCCGGCAAAATAGGTCCGGGAAGGAACTTTTCATTTCAGGCATATAGCCCCCACAAATTCTAAAAATCCCACTCCTTCCACCAAAGAAAAAGGGAGGAAGTCCAGGGCTTGCATTTTTGCCAGCTTCCCATTATACAAACGTGCCTTGGAGTAGTTATAGTCATAGGGCCCCTCCTGCCTAAACATGCTTGTAATAGTAGCCTAGATTTTCTTATTTTCTGGGCCAATGATGCATACGACTTTCGAGAAGTAGGAAGTGGTAGCCTCAATTGCCCATATTTATACTTTTTAAGCGCTGCATTTGCATCATTTTTTTATGCAAAAGCGGCGCAAACTTACATAATACAATTTTATTTTGCAAGTTTGCGCCGCGTTTGCATTAAAAAGCAACGTAAATGTGGCACTAAAAAAGTATAAATATGGGCCAATGTGTTTCTTGAGGCAGTAACTATGACATGGTGTCTCCATCTGACTCTGATTCTTGTGTCATTTTGAGGTCGTTGAGGCAGGTGAATCTGGCGCACTGCTAGGGACAGGGCTACTTTGCAGGAAAGATGTCATCTTCCTCTTCTTCAGGACCTCCCACTGTGATTGGAGCTGATGTTTCCCAGCTCTCCTTACCTTCACCCCCACCACATTCAGCAATTTATTTAAGGTGCTCCTCGGACACTGGCCAGACAAAGGAAGCATGGTAACACTGAAGAAAATACTACCATTGATTCAGCAATGCAAAAGATGAAAATTAACTAAGCTGTACAAAGTTTACAAAAACACACATCCTCCTATGGCATCAACTATTACCCACGTAGACACTTTTTGCGGAAGTAAAAACATGAAATACAAACAATAGCCAACATTTTTTATTTAATCCATTGCCATCCCACCCCTAGATGATGTTTTAAAAAACATACTCCACAGAAACATTTTTGTCATGCACTGATGCCTAGTGATGGGCCTATTGGCTGGATAGCCCAATGGAAGTCTAGGCCACATAGTAAAGTAAATGAATATTGCAAATGTAATAACATGGACAAAAGGTACTGAACTGTGTAACATTTTTCCTTTACAAAACATGAAAAATGAAATGCAAAACATAACTAGGTCCCTACTGAAACTCCAGGCCACCCACCACAATCAAATTAATAAATCAAATAAAATACTAAAATCAAGGACGTATTTCTCTTCACACAATACATAACTACCTAAACCTTGTTCCTCAAAATAGCCAAAAAATCATCCAGCGAACTAATACCCTAATCATGGGGCCTCGTAGTAATCAAGAATAATTTTTTAACTGACAAATTCGTATATGCCATGCAGCCGCAACGAACTTGCTAACTGCACAGAACAGGGGACAGGATGTGTCCCTCATCATAATCCTTAAAGCATCTATACAACATCTGATCCCCATGTTCTTACAAACTGGACGTAGCCACCTCTGACGAGCAATCCTATATGCTGGGCATATGAACATAAAATGCACAATGGTTTCCGGAGAAGTGCTACAACTCGGACATAAATTAGTTCTCGAAGCAGAATCCCGCCTAATGCAAAAGGATTTAAGAGGCAGGCATCCATATCTGAACTGAATATAAAGACTCTTACTTTATGGATCAGTAATAAGATCCATAAACAGTTCAAAACACGGATGCCACTTGGTGTCAAGAAATTGAGAAGTCAATCTGCCATGAGACAAATGAAGCAAGTAGTTTCCCCTGACATACGCTGTATGCTGTTTTTAGATGCTTCTTCTGCTCTTTCCTTAAGTTATAAGGATGGCTCCAGTAATTACTAAGACCCAGAATGTAAAACCATTTTGATATGTGTTTAAACCAAGGAAGAGTAAGCATGTTAGGTCTATCTAAAATATCTTGGATGGATTCCTTATATATGAGTAGCTCAGGAGTAGTCCAAACACGTACCCAGAAAAGCAGCGGTCTTAAAGCTATAATGTCTGAGATACGTGCAAGTCTGAGGTCCCAATACATTGGTAACAAAGGAGTATTACGTGGACAAGCCAAAAGTGATCTTACAAAATGATTTTCGCCTATTGAAAGTTTACCAGCATTTGAGTATCCCCAGATTTCTGCCCCGTAAACCACAGCACTCTGAGCCTTTGCCCGATAAATGTTTATTGCTGGAGTGACTACTCTCTCGATAGTCGACTTGTGGAAGCACAGAATTGCTCCAGATCTATGTGCCAGGAGGGCTGAGCTTTTATTAATCTGGGCCTCCCACTGCATATCCTTACTAATTCTAACCCCTAGATAATCAGTGGAGAAAACCTTACTCAATGGAGTCCCTTTGTGAAGGATGGTATATCCTTTGGTGGGACCACGTCCCATGGTCATAACTTTAGTTTTGGTGTGATTAAGCTCCAACCCAAAGTCATCACAAAACAGGCTAAACCTATCTATTAATACCTGTAGGCCCATCGGTGTTCGGGAGATCAAGAGAGAATCATCAGCAAATAGCAGAATCTGGATTTTTGTGTTATTCAAAGAGGGCACATCATTTTGGCAATTAGTAATAACTTGCACTACCTCATTGATGAACAAGATGAAAAGAGTTGGAGCAAGGACACAACACTGTTGTACCCCTCTCTTGATATCTATTCTGTCAGTGAGTTCCACCTGGTTGCCCCATCTTACTTGTGCATACGTGTTCTCGTGCAGTCTTAGGATTAAATGTACTAAATTCTCTGGGGTGCCAATTTTGTTCAGAACTCCTGACAGTTTCTCTCTAGGCACAAGATGAAAAGCAGATCTCAGGTCTACAAAGGCCACATATAATTTCTGTCTGGCTAAGGTGACATACTTCAAGAATAATAGTGACAACCTAAAGACTTGGTCCATAGTGTTAGTTTTTGAACAAAATCCAGCCTGTAAAGGGGATAAAATCTGGTTCTTCAAAACTCATCCGTAAGTCTGGCCAGAATTTGTTTCACAAAAATCTTTTGGAGGATATCAATAAGGCTAATCTGTCGATAGTTCGCTGACAAACCTACATCGCCTTTCTTATAAACAGGGATTATTTCTGCATCATGCCATGAATCAGGAATGGGACCACCTGCTGCTATGGCATTGGACAATAAATTGATATACCATGCCCACATAGTGGGCTCAGATTTAAACAGATCCCCAGGTATCTTGTCAGGGCCAGGGGCTTTAGCTGATCTCAGAGAATTAATAGCATCAGTTGTTTCGGCTATAGAAAAGACAATGCTCTCCGAGGAGCTTTTTGTAGAAGCTACATCAACATCATAACTGATAACCTTAGGGTCATGCAATACAGGATAGGCATAAATTTCAGAGAAATGGGTTACCCATCTATCGGGTTGAATATTTGAGCTGAGAGAGTCATTTCCCCCTCTCGATCTGTAAGCCAGCAGTCTCCAAAAAGAACCATCATCCTTATTTTTAACTGCAACCAATAACCTCTGCAAAATTCCATCTTCCCAGGTTTTTTTTGCTTGCTTCAGGGCCTTAACATATTTAGATTTAGCATCCACAATATCTTCTTGAAAGAGGTTTTTTAATGCCTCTTTTAAATTAGATCTTGCTAGAGTGCAATCATTATTATACCATTCGTTAGAAGAGATGATATCAGGTGACCGCTTTAGGCGAGTTTCTTTATAGAAAATACCCTGTAAGGTATCCACCAATTCCGTATGAATTGTCAGAATAGGTATAGTAGTGAACTCTTGTTCCCCAAAAACTGAAAAGAGATTTAGAAATGATAAATAAATATCCCTGATCTGATATGGATTTGCTGCCACATTTTGCCAGCTAACATGAGTTCGTCTATGATTCAGTCGAGGGATTGGAACATTAGTAATCTCTATGTGTCGCGTTTTTAGAAAAGCTTGGTTGGTTAGTACAAGGCACAAGGGATTATGATCACTGTCATGGCGAGAAATGATTTTCATATCTAGTGTACTAGATCAAAGCCTGATATCCACCAGAATATAATCGATAGTACTAAAAGAAAGCCCTCACTTAATTGTAAGAGCACGATTTGGATCAGATCTAGTGCGACCGTTGCATTCTCTCAAACCATGTTTTAAACAGAGTGCGGCCAACTGCATGGATACACACGATGCAGGAGAGGGAACCATTTCCTTGGGTTGAGGGATACTCCATAGTTCATCTTCTTCACTAATTAAGGTAATAATAGTGCCATCAGGTACAAAAGAACAGTTAAAATCACCTGCAATCATCAAAAAATTTGGAGGATCTAAGGACTCTACAAACTCAGACAGATGTGTGAGTATCTCAGATTCAGTGGTACGAGGAACAGACCTTGCATATACGTTTAATGCAGTTAACCTAAAGCCAGGACAAAATGTGAGCTGTATACCCAACAAATCATGAGAGTTAAATTCAATCACAGAATGACCACAATCTAGCCTATTATTCAATGAGATCATAAGTCCTCCTATACATCTGCCAAATCCTCTAGTAGCTGATTGGGCAGGAGAGAAATAAGACGTGAAACCCTCTGGATGATACGATTCCACAGCCCAAGTTTCCTGAAATAAACAGACATTATAATTGTTAACAAAGCCAAACCAATCTGGAGCATCTAGCTTTGATTCTATTCCCGCAATGTTCCAGGCCAGAACATTAAGTTTTGTTTGTGAAATCACCGTTTGAGTTCTTATTTGAGATACAGACATTAAACTCCCTTTGTATTCTTCCTGACATTCTCCATTTGTTGTAATTGGCATTTTTGCATGAGAAGCAGATAGTCAATCCAAATCAGAAAGTGAAGGGGAATGATTCTCAGCCTTTGATGATAAATGGATAGCTGGTAGAATAACTACTCATCTGCCTGATTTCCAATTGAGCAGCAGCCCCTGCGCAACATGTCTCCAGGAGGGTGTCTGCAGAGTCTAAGAACCGACTTCCTACCAGAACTTAGAGAACTGGTCCGTGCATCAAAGGATATGAGGTTGTTGACAATACTGCTATCATAAAAGAGTATAGATAAAAAATCAAAATCCGACCCCAGTTGATTATGTCTACGGACCTCTTGTATATCAGACCGGATGACAGGAAGACAACTCCTTTGTGTACGTATCCAAAAGATTACATTGTTAATGAGAGAATCCTTGGATTCCATGTTGCCCTGTGGCAATCTGGATACCCCAGTTAAATATAAGCAATTACCATCCCTCCTTCGTCCATATGTTCCTTTCGGATCAAGCAATTGCATAGGTCTCACACAGTCAAAGGAAGAAAGTTGAGGGGGACTTGCATGAAAACCTGCTCTAGGAAATCTCTCATGGACTTTGTCCGAAACTATAGGACAAACATTACCTAATTCCCGCCGCCCAACAGAGCAAACATATTTATTGACACCAGGTTTAAAAGTTTGCTCATTAGTATTGTTAATGGGCTGGCAGGATGGCCTGTCGTTGGTTCCCCTGTCCCGATTACAAATAGGAATGGAGGTTGTTTTGCTATTACAATTAGATAAACTTGGAACGTTAGTGCTTGTTACCAGATCGAGTTTAAGAGCAACCTCATCGGCCAAAATACCCTTGGAATCTCCCCTCTGGTCTTTGTGATCGGAAATTTTATTCAGAAGTGTTATCAATAATGACTTAATATCATCCAGTTTGTGGGAGATGATTACCAATTGGGAATCTTCATTACTGCCCACCTTGTAAGCCTGGATCCCCTTGTTAGTTCCATCTGTGGTTAAAATTTGAGGGCATTCCGGTCTTATATTACTAGAAGAGAGGACCGAAAACCTATTGGAGCATGGAATATCAATAATAGACGGTGACATGGAACTAAGTGGTAAGACGTCCTCAGCATGAAGTTGTCCTGCTAATTCCATGGAAGCTAAAGATGACGAAGACTTCTTTGGAGGAGAGGGGAGTATGTCCTATAAGCACCCGCGTTGAAGGGGCCGCACCCCCTCCAGTCAGCAAAGTAGAGTGGATCCTGGGACTTGGTGTCCCTCTGGTCACGGGAGCAGGCGGCGGTGATGTGCGGCGCGCTATAAGCGCCTGCGTTGAAGGGGCTGCTCCCCCTCCAGTCAGCAAAGTAGAGTGGATCCTGGGACTTGGTGTCCCTCTGGTCGCGGGAGCAGGCGGCGGTGATGTGCGGCGCGCTATAAGCACCCGCGTTGGAGGGGCCGCTCCCCCTCCAGTCAGTAAAGTAGAGTGGATCCTGGGACTTGGTGTCCCTCTGGTTGCGGGAGCAGTCATGCAGGGACACAGAATAGTTAAGCAAGAAAATGCCCACTTTCTAAAAGTGGCATTTATAAACTTACAATTCAAAAACCAACTTCACCAAAAGATGTATTGTTAAATTGTGAGTACAGCGACCCCATACTCCATATCTCTATCTGCTCCCAATGGGAAATTACACATATTATATAGTTCAAGGCAATCCCCATGTTACCCGATGGGAGAGATAGTCCTTGAAATAGCTAAAATGGAATTTAGCAGTATTTCACTATCAGGACATGTAAAGCACACGAGTACATGTCCTACCTTTGAAATACACTGCACCCTGCCCATAGGGCTGCCTTGGGCTTTCTTTAGGGGTCACTTACATGTAATAAAAAGGAAGGTTTGGGCCTGCCAAGAGGGTGCAATTTCCAGGTTGAAAGGGCAGTTTAAACTGCACACACAGACACTGCAGTGGCAGGTCTGAGACATGTTCACAAGGCTACTCATGTAGGTGGCACAATCAGTGCTGCTGGCCCACTAGTAGCATTTGATTTACAGGGCCTGGGAACACATGGTGCACTATGCTAGGGGCTTACTAGTCAGTCATATATGCCAATCATGGATTAACCAATCACCAATACAATTTAGACAGAGGGCATATGCACTTTAGCACTGGTTAGCAGTGGTACAGAGCCAACCAAAACAAGTTAGAAAAAATTGGAAGAAGAGGAAAAGTGTTTGGGGATAACCCTGCAAAAAGGGCCAGGTCCAACACTTGTCAATAGCAACAAACAAGAAATATTACAAATATGGCTCCAAGACATGAACTTTGATGGCTGTGACTCCCAACTTTCATTGAATGCCAAGTCACTTGAGTTCACCTTGGACACCAGCTTCACCAACAAAGAACACAATGCTAAAAAATCCTCTGTGCTATTGAAGCCTGAGTACTCTTGCATCTAGATTGTGGTAACAGACTTCCACATGAACTCCCAGAAAGGCATCCTAGACGCCACAGCACATCTCATCCAGATCCTGAAGAAATATGATCACTTCACTCCATCCTGATGGAGCTCTACTGAGTCCCCTGGTCGAACCGTACTATTTTCATAACCAGCTGCATCCTTTAAAAAGCCATCACAACCATCAGCCCCTTTTATCTTGCTGACAAGCTCACCATCTCTGGTTCTGGGCATGCCTGTAGCCATTACACCATCAGACTGCAGACATTAGAAGTATTTAAAAAAAGCAACGCAGCAGGATCTGGAAGAACTTTCCTGTATGCATCAGGACTTCCCCTATACTCTTCCAGTTTAGGAAAGAGTTGACGATGTACCTCTTAAAAGAACACTACATTATAATGCATTAACAGTTACAAACTAGTTATCTCTCCTACCATTGCGTGACTGTATCATGCTACACTGCCTTTTGGCTACATTTGAACTATGGAAATGCCACAAACATACATACATGCATACATACAAACATACATATTTACAGACATACATACATACATACAGACGTACATACTATGCACCGTAAGTGAAAGTTACCTTTTGCCCTTCACAAAGGTCGCTGAGGTGGCTGATATATAGGCGCTCAAGCATTGTGGCTATTGCAAAACTATTTTGTGTTGCTTACTAACTAACGTATAATATTATATTTAATTATGGATGGAATTAGAGAGGTAAACACATTCACCACAAGCATTTTTATTTTTTGTACTAATAATATTGATATTAGTAGTAGAAGTAGTATTAGTATTAGTATTAGTATTTGTATTTGTATTTGTATTAACATTTGTACAGCACAGACCTCAATACCTGGGTAGCAGAGTGTCTCACATAAAACAAAGTACATTGAGGGGGTCATTCTGACCTCGGCGGTAAAAGGCCCTTACCGCCGGTCAGAAGTCCGCCATTCTACCGCCGCGGCCGCGGTAAACCGCCACGGTCATTCTGACCACCAACTGTGAATCCGCCAAAAATCCGACATCCAAGGAAGGCCACCTCATCAGCGGGCCGCGGAAAACTGGAGATGACCAAACCTCCACCGTCACGCCAACACAAACACGCCAATGCCATTCTGACCCACGAATCCACGCGGCGGTCTTTCAACCGCGGTATTCCATTGGCGGTACACACCGCCGCGCTCAAAATACACACACAGCTCCAAAACACAGCCACATTGGACAATTCGAAATACACACACCTGATACACATACACACACCACTCCCACACACCCATTACAATATAAAACACACACCCACATCACCCACAAACCCCCACTGGTTGGAAATCGGAGCGAAGGCGAGAGCGAGAGAGATAGAGATAGAGAGAGCGAGCACAACAATAGAAAACCCCAACACACACAGGAACCCAACTTCATCACCCACACCACATCCACGCACACATCACCACATATCACCACGCACATCACCACAAACACCACCCCACACCTCATCCACACCACCCCATGGCACCCCAAAGACACCCAAGGTTTTCGGACCAAGAACTCCGGGTCATGGTGGAGGAAATCATGAGGGTTGAGCCCCAGCTCTTCGGCACACAGGTGCAGCACACCACCATAGCAAGGAAGGCTGAGCTATGGCAAAGGATCGTAGACAGGGTCAACGCTGTGGGACAGCATCCCAGAAATCGGGAAGATATCAGAAAGCGATGGAACGACCTACGGGGGAAGGTGCGGTCGATGATCTCCAGGCACAACATCGCTGTGCAGAAGACTGGCGGCGGACCCCCACCCAATCCACCCAAATTCACAGCATGGGAGCAAGAGGTGGTAAACATCCTGCATCCTGATGGCCTCGCTGGAGTACACGGAGGAATGGACTCTGGTAAGTCGAATCTCAACTACTTCACCCCCCCCAACCACCAGCATGCCAACCCCCCCTCACCCCCAATCTCAACACCCAAGCACACAACCTCCCTGCCAATGTCTCACCAGCACAACCCGCCCTAAACAACACCAACCCCTGAATGCCAACACAAACCATAGACAGCCACCACCAAAGCATGACCATTGCACATACCCATACACCCCCCCCCCAAACCCTCACAACACCTCCCACAAGGGAATGCCAGCACTGGGGGACAAGGGCACTCAAAATGCACGCCATGGCACACACAGAAACAATAACCATACTCCTTTACCCCTGCAGGGCCCGAACGCCAACACACCGCCACGGAGGGTCCAGATTTGTCCATCCCACCCCCAGAACAGGCCCCCAGCGAGGACAGCAGCTCTGTGGACCTAGAACCTGACGGCCAGCCCGGACCATCGGGGACCTCTGGACAGTCGGTTCCCCACGCACAGACACAGGCCACAGCAGACCCAAACCCCTCTGGGAATAACAGCACAGCTCCCCCCCAGCGGGCCCATGCCTCTGTCTCGCGGATGCATCAATCAGCGGTGTGTCCGCCAATACAGGGCACCCAGGCTGACCCAACACCCCAACAACAACAGGGACCTGGGGGCAGTGGTAGTGGGCACACCGTCCAGGGGACAGAGGCCCGGGGAAACAGGGCAACTGGGAGGGCTGCTGTGCGACAGGGGGGGATGACAGGCCCAGGGAACCCACTCTCCAAGAGGCCCTCACCACCATCATGGGAGCATACCATCACTCCCAGGAGACGATGGCGACGGTACTGGCCAGGTTCACCGAGATCCAGGTACAGCAGGAGGAACGGTACATGGGGTTCAGCAATGAACTCAGGAACATCGCTACCGCTATGGAGACCATAGTCCAGGCCCTCAACCGGATAGAAACCACATTGCGGGACCATGTGGCACCGCAAAGGGCCCCTGTCACTAGCCAGGAACAGCCTACCACCTCCGCCGGCGCTAGTGGTCAGGAGGCCCCCACAGAACGACGGGCCACCAGAACCCCACCTCCTGCTGAAGAACAACCACCCCGCAAGAGGAACCTGAGATCTCAAATGAAGACAGAGTAGGATGCCAAGACCCCCGGCAACCTAATATCCCCCCTGATGTCATCCCACTGTCCCACATTGTCACCCTGTCCAACCTTGAACTGCCCCTGCTCCATCCTTCCACAGGCATATGGACAATGCACCTGTGCGACCGAGAACTGGACTCTGCCATGGACATAACTCCACCCTCACCCATCACCGTTTTAATATCATGTACCAATATCTAGCACTAAAAATAAATCACTCATTGCACTGAAATCATTCTGGAGTCAGCCTGTATTATTGACAAATGTATAACACATTACTTATCAATAATGTTCTGTAATTTATGTGATGACAACATACCGATGTCAATAAGCATTAGTCCATGGGCTAACCAAGCAGAAGTCACGCAGTGGGTCATACAGCACTGAAAAGGGAAGGGAAAATCAAACATCAGTTTAAAAGAACTGGGGGGAAATACACAAAGTAAAGTTGCAGGGGCTTTCAGTAAATGTTAAATGGCGTGGCTGATTCCTACCTGTGTGCTACTGAAAATACTGTTGGATAACTCTGTCCCTGTTGTCTGGGTCGTCCTCTTCGTCTTCCTCCTCTTCACTCTCCGCAGGCTCAACAGCTGCTTCAACACCACCATCTGGACCATCCTCCTGCAGGAAAGGCACCTGACATCGCAATGCCAGATTGTGAAGCATACAGCAGGCCACGATGATCTGGCACACCTTCTTTGGTGAGTACATCAGGGATCCCCCTGTCATATGCAGGCACCTAAACCTGGCCTTCAGGAGGCCAAAGGTTCTTTCAATGATCCTCCGAGTTCGCCCATGGGCCTCATTGTACCGTTCCTCTGCCCTGGTCCGGGGATTCCTCACTGGGGTCAATAGCCAAGGCAGGTTGGGGTAACCAGAGTCACCAATTAGCCACACACGGTGTCTCTGTAGCAGTTCCATAACATAAGGGATGCTGCTATTTCGCATCACATACGCGTCATGCACTGACCCAGGGAACATGGCATTCACATGGGAGATGTACTGGTCAGCCAAACAGAACACCTGGATGTTCATCGAATGGTAACTTTTCCTGTTTCTGTACACCTGCTCATCGTCTTTTGGGGGTACTAAAGCCACATGGGTCCCATCAATGGCACCAATTATGTTGGGGATATGTCCAAGGGCATAAAAATCACCCTTCACAGTGGCCAAATCAACCTCCTCAGGGAATACAATGTAGCGCCGCATGTGTTTCGTCAGGGCAGATAACACTCTAGACAAGATTTTTGAAAACATAGGCTGAGACATTCCAGATGACATAGCCACTGTTGTCTGGAATGAGCCACTTGCCAAAAAATTGAGGACTGACAGAACCTGCACTAGAGGGGGAATTCCTGTGGGTTGGCGGATGGGGGACATCAGGGCTGGCTCCAGCTGGGCACACAGTTCATGTATACTGGCACGGTCAAGTCTGTAGCGTAGTATTATATGGCGTTCTTCCATTGTCGACAGGTCCACCAGCGGTCGGTACACGCGAGGATTCATCCTTCTCATCGCAAGTCCCAGCGGACGGTGCCTAGGAAGGACAACATGGAGCACAGAGTCAAGCAACCCACAGGTACGTAACCACAGCTTGCACAGTAATTGACTTGAAATGCAGTGAAAGGCTTGTATGAGTGGCAATGCAAGGCCTAGGCCTCTGTGACGCAGTTGAAATTATGCCATGTGGGCCCTTGGAATGGCGGCTGCCTGACCTGTGAAGTGGGACAATGGGATGTGAGGTCACTGCGCTAGCGTGGCACACCGTGGCGGTAGGCAGTCGAAGACCGCTGTACGAAGGCGCATTGGTTAACATTGAACCCTATGGGTTTCATGAGCCAATGACGATGTGCGCCGGCGGTCGCGGTACGCACCGCCGCGGTACGCACCGCCATGGGCGTGACCGCCATTTTCTATCTCCTTAATCACTCGAGACCTGATCATCCACAGGAGAGGACCTATACTGCAAGTGCTGCTGTGACCTCGGTCTGGAAGATACAATGGCTGCTGCGACTGGGGAAAGGGCCCCTGCCTTCACTTTTGAAGAGTTGGAGAAACTTGTGGATGGGGTCCTCCCCCAGTATGCGCTACTCTACGGTCCTCCAGACCAACAGGTAAGTACACTGAGTGCACATTGAATGGGTTATGCCTGTGTGGAGTGGGGTGGATGTAAGTTGGTGGGGTGGGGAGAAAATGAGGAGTGCAAGGCACGGCAGATGAGAGAATGTGCCACATGGCAAGGTTGGGGAGGGGGGGCATTCACATCTAACAAGCAGAAAAATAAAGTTTTTTCTTTCCCACCCTGTACATGTCAAACAGGTCAGCGCCCATCAGAAAATCGACATTTGGCGTGCCATCGCCAAGGAAGTCCGGGCCCTGGGGGTCTACACCAGACGGGGCACCCACTGCCGCAAAAGGTGGGAGGACATCCGCCGCGGAACCAGAAAGACCGCCGAGTCACTGCTGGGGATGGCCTCCCAACCTAGGAGGGGTGCCAGTCATACCCTGACCCCCCTGATGTCCCGGATCCTGGCGGTGGCCTAACCTGATTTGGATGGGCGCTTGAGGACATCACAGCAGACACAAGGGGGTGAGTATCTGCACATTCTGCTATCTTTACGCGCAGTTGAGGCGTCTGGGTGGGGGAGGAGGGCTGTGGGTGACAGTAGGCCAGGGCGCTTTCTGTAGTGTAGTCCCCTCCCTTAGACATGGCCCTCTGCCCCCGCCCCCCACCTCTGTAGGGTGCCAAGTACAGCTAACCATGGTCCTGCATCACACATGTGCGCGTTTGTTGTCCCTAGACCTGTTGGCCGAGTCAGAAATACTGAGTAGTGTACCCCGATTGCGCGGCTTAGTGCATGAGGCACCTGTGTCTGTCCTCTCCGCCAACGGTGTTGACATGGCATGCACTCAACCTGTTTTTATTTCTCCCCCCACCCTTTTTCTATCTCTTCATGTGCATGTGTGCATTAGCATCGTCAGGCGGAGGAGATTTGGCATCGGAGCACGAGGGAGCTGCAAGTCACAAGGCCCCGGTGGGCACTGGAACAGACACCGAGGGCACCAGTGATCTGGAGGGCGAGGGGAGCACCACCACGGGGACCGGTGAAGACACCAGCGACACGGACACGTCCTCGGTTGGGAGCTCCCTAGCAGTGGCGGCAACATCCGGGCCCCCCGCCTCTACAGGTACAGCCGCCACCCAGCGCACCAGCACCGCCCTCCCAGCAGCCCCTCAGCCTTCGCTCCGTGTCCGCTCGCCCAGGAAGGCGGGCGTCTCCTTCGCCCCAGGCACCTCAGCCCCTGCCCCTGTCACCCCTGCTGCCCTCAGTGAGGAGGTCATTGACCTCCTTCAGACCATCATTGTTGGGCAGACTACCCTTTTGAATGCCATCCAGGGGGTAGAAAGGGAGGTGCATCGGAGCAATGCCTACCTGGAGGGCATTCATTTGGGTCAGGCTGCCCATCAACGATCGTTCAATGCTCTGGCCTCAGCACTGACGGCAGCCATTGTCCCTGTTTCCAGCCTCCCTCTTCTAACTGCATCCACCCTTTCTCTGTCTCCTGTTCCTCAGCCTATCGCATCCACACCATCAGACCAGCCTGCACACACCTCAACACCCAAGAGCAGCTCATCCAGACACAAGCACCACAGATCCCACAAACACTCACCCAAGCAACACCCAGATGCAGACATTCCAACAGTCACTACCACCTCTGTGTCCCCCTCCTCCTCGTCTCCCTCCTCCCTCCCTGTGACGTCTACACTCACACATGCATGCACACCACCATCAGCCAGTGCTTCCATCACCAGCACACCCTCCAGTCCAGTCCGCACACGTGCAGTCACCACCCCCACTGCCATTTACACGTCCCCTGTGTCCTCTCCCACTGTGTCTGTCACCCCCTCTTCCAAGACACATAAACGCAGGCAGACACCCAAACAACAGCCAACCACCTCACGACAGCCTACGTCTCAGTCACCTGCACCCAAAGACAGCACACCTGACTCTCCTACAACCACATCCTCTTCCTCCACTTCCATCACCACTACTCCTACCCTTTACCTTGGTCCTAAGAAATATTACCTCTCTAATCTTAACCTCTTTCCCTCCCCTGACCCACCCCCTCCATCTGCTAAGAGTCCCAAGAGCACCTCAGCCACCACCAGCCCTGCTTCGAGTGTCACAGTGGTGCATGGGTTCTGGAGTCCACCCTTTGGCGGCAGTGACACTTCACTCAGCAGCAAGGACACATCCAGCCCCCACCCAGGCAAGAGGACCCGGAAACTAAAGGGCCGCCGTGAGAGGACCGACACGGCTGCCCCCAAGGAGCTCACTTCGCCCGCTTCACCTGCCACAACAGCCAGGGGAGGGAAGGGCCCGAGAGCCCCATCTAAGGAGCGAAAGGGCAGCAGGGCGGAGAGGTCAGCCAGCAGGAGCGCGGAGAAGGAGGGCCCCACAAGCCCCATCCTGGCTGCAAGGGACGAGAACAAAGGGCCCAGGACTCCGTCCCCGAAGGGGCCTGCCACTGCATGGTCGGAGGGCGAGTGAGCAGGGAGTCCAGGCCAGGTCTGGCTCCCTAGACTTACTGGAAGAGCACCGCTGAACAGGGCCCCCCGTGAAGGCAGTCACAGCTGAACAGGGCCCCGCCGTGCAGAAGAGCACCACTGAACAGGCCCCCGCCGTGCAGAAGAGCACCGCTGAACAGGGCCCCGCCGTGAAGACAGTCACCGCTGAACAGGGCCCCGCCGTGCAGAAGAGCACCGCTGAACAGGGCCCCGCCGTGCAGAAGAGCACTGCTGAACAGGGCCCCGCCGTGCAGAAGAGCACCGCTGAACAGGGCCCCGCCGTCTCAAGCACCGCTCCGCTGGGCCCTTCCTGTCAAGCACCGCTCCGCTGGGCCCCGCCGTCTCAAGCACCGCTCCGCTGGGCCCTTCCTGTCAAGCACCGCTCCGCTGGGCCCTTCCTGTCAAGCACCGCTCCGCTGGGCCCCGCCGTCTCAAGCACCGCTCCGCTGGGCCCCGCCGCCTCAAGCACCGCTCCGCTGGGCCCTTCCTGTCAAGCACCGCTCCGCTGGGCCCTTCCTGTCAAGCACCGCTCCGCTGGGCCCCGCCGTCTCAAGCACCGCTCCGCTGGGCCCCGCCGTCTCAAGCACCGCTCCGCTGGGCCCTTCCTGTCAAGCACGCTCCGCTGGGCCCCGCCGTCTCAAGCACCGCTCCGCTGGGCCCCACCGTCTCAAGCACCTCTCCGCTGGGCCCTTCCTGTCAAGCACCGCTCCGCTGGGCCCCGCCGTCTCAAGCACCGCTCCGCTGGGCCCTTCATGCAAGCACTGTTCACGGTTCACTGTGCACACCATGCATCCTCCTTGACCAGTGGAGAAATGTATCCACCTGATGGACTGTGGCTTTGCACTCCCCAGGATGGTACAGTGGGCACCCCACCCACTGTAGAGACATTGAGAGACTGTGGCTTTGCACTCCCCAGGATGGCACAGTGGGCAACCCACCCACTGTAGAGACATTGAGAGACTGTGGCTTTGCACTCCCCAGGATGGCACAGTGGGCAACCCACCCACTGTAGAGACATTGAGAGACTGTGGCTTTGCACTCCCTAGGATGGCACAGTGGGCATGGTGGCCCCTTCGTGGATCTGGCGTCGTGGACTCATGTGGCTGTGGTGCCCCCCCCCTTCACTTCCCCCTGAGGTGCCTGTAGTTTTGTCATCAGATGCCCCTGCAGTGTTCTCTCCAAAGGACCCAGGTCTCCTGTGTGGGCTTTGCCCTTGTGTCGCAAAACTTTGGCCCACGGACAAATCGAAATTCGTAACATTTGCAAGGCTAATTGCTTCGGTTATCCACTGCTGTGTATATGGACTTTTTGAAATGTAAATATTTTTGATAGTTGACCAATACTTCTCAGAGCCTATTTTGTACATACATTTTTATTCCCAAATTGATTATGTAATTGCATTTTTTATGGGGGTTTGGGTGGTGTCACTGTGACTTGCTGCTCTGCATTGGTGTGTACATATTGAGGGGGGGGGGCGTCGCATATGTGTGTGCCCGTAACTTTTTCTCGTCCCCCCTCCCCTGTGTCGTAGGTGCGGTACTCACCGTTGTCGTCTGCGCCGGCCTTCGTACTCGTGGTAGATGAGCAGGTAGACGAGAGCAGGTAGGATGTTTAATTCGGGTTCCATGCTGTCCTCCTTCCTCGTGGAGTGCGTAGAGGTGAGCGTTTTCCCGTTCGTAGTCTGTTTCCGCCGTGTTTTTATCGGCGGTGCTCCCGCCCCGGAAAAGGTGGCGGATTGGTGAGTTGTGATAGTGTGGGCGGTACATTGTCTGCCGCCTGCCTGTTGGCGGTGACCGCCGCGCTGTTTGTCTGTACCGCCGTGGCGGTCGGAGTGTTAAAGTGGCGGGCTGTGTTGGCGGTTCCCGCCAGGGTCAGAATTCCATTTTTTGGACCGCCAGCCTGTTTGCGGGTTGGCCGCCGCTTTATCACCGACCGCCAGGGTTAGAATCACCCCCTGAATGTCTTAACAACATATAGCGGTACATTCTGTAAGAATAATAACACCTAAGGCAAAACTACAAGAAGACAGGTGCAGCAAAAGCAACAATAGCAACAATAGTCAATTAACCCCCAGGGTGCCTGGGGCAAGCTGTTCTCGTCCAGGCACACTGTTCCCGTGTGCCCGGGATGAGACCAGCTTGACCTGCACCTGGACCACAGAGGTAGCGCTGGCACTCCCCCTGTGGGCCTCACTGCTACACCCCCCAGTTGGGAATGAAAGGGGAATTACTTCTCCTTCGACCCCGACCCCCCTGGCAGTTTGATGATGTCAGAGCACTCACAGCGCGCCAACGTCATCAGAAGCTGCCGAGGACGCGCTGGAAGCCACTTGCTTCCAGCGCATCTAGAGAAAGGACCCGTTTTAGGTGAGTCTTTCTCTTTTGGGGAGTTTTTTTTGGGGGGGAAACAGAGGCAGGGGAAAGGAAAGAGTTTTTCCTTTCCCCCTGTGCTTGTTTTCAATGGATTCCTGCTTCACGATCCCGGGCGGGGCCCAAAATTGTGGAGCAGGAATCCCCACTAGGCACCAGGGATTTCCTCTGAATTTTATTTTGGGGAGAGACCCCTTGGGCAAGGTTCGCTCCACTGTGGGCAAAAATTAAATCCTGTTTCGGCCCACCCTGAGGGGAAGATCGCCTGTTTTTGCACCCGGGGGGGGTCGAAACCCACTAGAAACCAGGGATTTTATTTTCATGATATTTTTGGGATGCCCCGGGGACAATATTTTTTTATATCTTTTGGCCCTCCCTGGGGCTAGATCGGCCAAGTTTTTGGCTGATCTCGCTCCGGTGGGTCAACACCCACTAGGCCCCAGGGACTGTGTGTTGCTTGCATGTGTTTTGTGTCTTGGGGCACCCCTTGGGCAAGGGTCGCCCCCCATAGGGTGGAATTACTGTTGGCCATTTCTGCCCCCTTGGGGGCAGATGGACCTATTTCTTTTAGGCCCATCTGCCCCCAAGGAGGGCAGAAACCAACTATATGCCAGGAATTTTTTTTTTGTTCCCCCTTTTTTGTGCTGGGGGGCCCCCTTTTATCCCTTTGGCAAGGATTGCCCCCTAAAAGCCACCCAGAGCTGTTGGCCATTTCTGCCCCACTTGGGGGCAGATCAGCCTATTTTTGTTATGCCCATCCGCCCCCAAGGGGGGGCAGAATCCACTTAGGCTCAAGGGATCCTGTGTGTTTGGGTGTGTGTTTTGTGGGGGGGCAGCCCTTTTGGCGGCAAGGGACGCTCCCCCAAAGCAGGGCACATTACTGATGGCAATTTCTGGCCCCCTTGAGGGCAGATCGGACTATTTTTTTAGGCAGAAGCCACCGAGATGTGGGAGATTTTTTTTTTGGGGTTCTCTTTGTTTTTGTGAGTGCTGGGGGCACCTCCTTTGACAAGAGTGGCCCCCCGAAGGGGGTACAGAGCTGTTGCCAAATTTCTGCTCCCAGGGATCTTGTGTGTGTCTTTTGTTTGGGGGGCAGTCCCTTTGGCAAGGATTGCCCCCCCAAAGTGGGGCACATTACTGACGGCCATTTCTGCTTCCCTTGGGGGCAAATCTGCCCATTTCTTAGGCCTATCTGCCCCCAGGGGGCAGAAGCCACTAAGACGTGAGGGATTTTTTTTGTTCCCCTTAGTTTGTTTGTGCTGGAGACGTCCCCTTTGGCAAGGATCCCCCCCCTCCCCAAATAGGGTACAGAGCTTATGGTCATTGCATATCGGCCTATTTTTCTTCGGCCCATCTGTCCTCAAGGGGGGCAGAATCCACATAGGCACCAGGGATCTTGTGTGTGTGTGTGTGTTTGTGTGTGTGTGTGTGATTTGTGTGGGGGGCAGCCCCTTTGGCAAGGGTCGCCCCCCAAAGGGGGACACATTACTGATGGCCATTTCTGCTCTCCTTGGGGGCAGATCAGGCTATTTTTTCTAGGACCATCTGCCCCCAAGGGGGACAGAAGCCACTTAGGCACCATGGACAATTTCTAAGTTCTTGGTGGCTGGGTGTTTGTCAACTGGCGAAGTATTTGTATTTGTGATTATAACAGTTCATTTCATCTTTTTGTTGTAGTTCAAAGCTTTTGCTTCCTTTGCTGTGGACCATTTGTGTTGTCATATGTCTAATTATCTTTTTTTGTTTTCTTTTTAGTGGGATATCATTGGTGATTGTTGTGTCTGTGCAGAGTAGTTGCCGGTGAGTAGCTTTTTCAGGCAAGTGAGTGGTATAGTTTTTTAGTACATAACTCTTTGTGATAAAGCTGCACTTTATTACTTATTTAATGCTGGTTGTTGTTGGCAATCCATTTGTTATTAGAAAGGATCATGGCTAGCTGCAGAGTGACCGCTCAGGAGGTTGTTGGCATGCTTTTTGAGTCGTCTTCTGACCATGATTATGAGACTGACTCTGTATCTGAGGCAGGGTAGGAAGTGAGAGATTCTAGCATTGAGTTTTCTCTCCGAGGGGATTCTTCTGATGAGGAAGCCACTCTCAGTGCAGATGAAGGGCCTGTTTTAGAGGAGGACATTGATGTACTAAGATTGCAGCATGGTTTCCCATTAGATGACCTGACACCTGGATTGCCCTAAACATGGAGCAGCCACAGTTACCTGCATTTATTGGTCTCCCAGGGTGTAGAGTCAATATGGAAAACTTTTTGGATGTCAATTTCTTTCACTTGTTTATGGATGATGTATTTTTGGAAGAGATTGTGGAGCAGACTAATTTGTATGCAGAGCAATATTTGAGGGACAACGCTGCCAGACCTAGGCCTCAGTCTAGTGCTACTAAGTGGGTTCCCACATATCTGGAAGAGATGAAAAAGTTTTTAGGTTTAACTTTTTTGATTGGGTTGATAAGGAAGCTGTCACTGGCTTCTTATTGGTCTACTATTCCCTTGATGGCAACGGCTATATTTCCTGCAACTATGACTCGTAGTCGCTATTTGCTTCTTCTTTGTACGCTGCATTTTTTATACAATGCTTCAGCAAAAGGATCTGTAAACACAGAAGCACGATCCGGTGTAAACGCGATGCCACTAAACTAACCAGCCACTTCCTGCTGAAAAACCACTCTCCGGATGATATGTTCTGGACAGTTCTCGAGCAACTTCCCCCGCCAACCCCCAACATGTCAAATAAACTGTTTCGGGCCGAACAACGCTGGGTGTGGAGGTTGCACACTGATACCGCTGGTCTGATCGATGAGATACCCTGGTTTTCTCTCCAATATTAGACCATGCACTGGTAGTCTACCAAACATTGTCGGCCTTCCTTCCTCCCTTGCCCCCTCCCTTTGCACTGACTTTCTGTGCCCTTCAGTGTCCCGCACCCATCTACCTTCCCTGCATATTTAATCTCTTTCTTCCTGTCCTTTATATATATTTTATGCCCCCCCTACCCTCATACTTTTCTTCCTCATGTCCCTCATGTCTCCCCCGGAGTCCTCCTTCCCTCCCTCTTTTCCCTCTTTCTATCCATCTTTTCTCCTTTCTGCCTACAGCCCACTTTTCTTTTCCTTTCCCTCCACCCCAATGTGTCTCCACTCCCCCTTTCCAGCCCCTCTGTCACCTTTTCCTCCCACCCTTCGTTCCTGTCCTCTTCTGATTTTCTTTATTTCTTTCTGCCCCCTGTTTTTCCTTCCTTTACTCTCTCTTTTTCTTTCCCGTCATTCCCTGCTAAACCCTTCCTCCCTTTCTTCCCTTGGCAGCCTCCGCCGCCCCCCTTCGGCATCCTCTTTTCTTCCTCTTCCCTTTTTTTGACCTCTTGGCCTCACCGCTAGGCCACGGAACGGAGGGCACACAGCCCCCCGGCTGTTCCCACCGGCCACCGGGGAACTACATCTCCCGGCAGGGTCCGCAGTGACCGGGTCACTCCATGACGCCATCCCCGCGTCAGGGCGGTTCCCACTAGCCGGCCGACTGGTGGGGTTTCTCCACTAACCTCCGCAATCATTTCCGGGCCCCACGTCTCCAGGACATTGGGGCTCAGGTAATACAACAATCCGGAGGCCGTACTTCCGGGTCCTAAACCCATTCCACGCCCGGACCCTGGGCAGCGGCAGTGATTGCCTCCACCTGATCGTAATATTCTTTGACAATTACCATTATATAAACTCGCCTCTCCCAGGCCACTCCATTCAAGCGGTCCTGAGAGAGGACAACACAGGCGTACAGTGAGCGCCCACCTTTGATGCAGTGAGTGACCCGGCCTCTTCTGGACAACACAGATAAGATGCCATCAACTTTTCCTCGTCTCCTTCATTTTTCCCTCTTTTCTTTCTCTAACTTATCTTCTGCTTTTCTTCTTTCTCTCCTTTTTAGCCTATTAATTTTTCCTGTCTCCCCTGTACCCCACTCTCCCCCTTTTTTCTCTTCCTTATTCTTTCTTCCATCTTCTCCTCTCCAGTGCTCTTTTCCTCCTGCTTTCTTCTTTTTTCTTCTTTCTTCTATTTTCATCTATCCTTTTCTTTGGGCTAGTCGCCTTCCACGTTTTGGATCCAAGCAGGTTCCCTTTTCATCTAGGGGCCTTGCCCCCGCTTTCCTAGAGGCCGCCCCCCCTTTTTTTCCCCACCCTTCCCCCCCCTTATTTTCCTGTATGTTGTCACCCTCACCTGTTTCTTCCCTTTCTCCCTCTCCTGAACCTTAGTGTCTGACAAATAAGGGGGCACTCCCTCTCGAGGACGTCAGAGGCCAATAGCCTTTAGGGACAGGGTAAGAAGTTCATTCTCTCCATCCCCTTTTTATTGTCCTCCACACAGATGTGATTTGTTGCCCATATATTATATGATGTATGCCCCGCGCACCCAGTAATTCTGTCTGCTGCATAATTTTATACTTCACGTGTGCTGTGGTTTGCTGTGTATTGCTGTGTCACAGTGTTATTCTCATTGTTGGTCTGTTTTATCTCCATCAGGCCCCCTCCCAGGTAGCTCCCGGGCAAGGTAGGCCCCCAACACTCTATATATATATTTTTATAAATTTCACAGCACTTATTTATACTCCGAGCATGAGTAGCAGGGATCCTTTGCCCTGATGAATGCCCCGAGACTTTCCTGAGCTCAATACTGAGGGCAGAAACATGTCGGCTCCTTCCTCATAGATAGGTGACCCTGTGAGTCATTGTTCTCACAGAGGTGTCCCAATCTCCACTTGTTTAACCACATCAAACAGAACCTTTATTAAATAATTACACAGGTATCTGTTTAGGTGTTTTTATTCCTTAGTTTAGCTGGATCCCTCTATTTCCAGAACCAGATTTAATTTACGGACTCCCTCCTGTTCCTTTAACAGTGAGGTTGAGTCCGCCCAAGTGGCACTGTCCTACCTGGGTGGGGCTACGTGGTCATATGATGAAGCATGACACTATATAGTGTGTGAGACCACCTGGTCCGTAAAGGAAACTCCCCACCGTGTCCCCCAGACTCTCCACAGCACCTTTTTTACTGATACCTCACCTCTAACAGAGGATCATGAGGGATCTGGTGTTGCAATTGATACACCATTGATTTATCCCTCTTTAGATTTAATGAACCCCGTACTCTCTGTTGTGACTTTGTAATAAAATTTGATCTACTGAACCATCACTCACCCTCATGCCAAATCCAACCAGTATGTGTGGTAAAATGACAAAACCTGTTCCGCTGTAATCAGCCGTTGCAGCACACCTGTGACACGCTAGGTGTCTCAAGTGGACCCCTATAATGAAGCATGCCACCAACTTTGTTGGTGGGTGAGGGGTCTTTTTAACATAACCTATGAGTGTTTCTTTTCACAACTTTAGTGTTTGGCACATCACAGAAGTACGTGGACACATCAAAATGATATATTACAAAACTACCTGTGTTTGGGGGGGGCACCTATGTTTTTAGTCCCGGGTGTAGCCTTCATCTAGGGAAACCTACCAAACCCAGAAATTTTTTAAAACTAGACACCCCAAGGAGTCCAGGGAGGTGTGGCTTGTGTCAATCCCCCCAAATTTTCTCATCCAGACTCTTCTACAAACCTCAACATTTTCTTTAAATAGCATATTTTCCTGACTTTTCTTTGTAGGATCACCGATCCGGCACAAAATTCCTACTCCCCAGAGTTCCCCTCAGTCTCCCAAGTAAAATGACACCTCACCCCAAAGCACAGTCAGCCTAAAGATGTATGAAAGAAAAATATGTGCTATCAACTCGCTGTGCTATCCCCTCAATCTCTACAAGTTTTTGGCCTTTTTCTGTTGCAGGCACCTGGCCCACCCACACAAGTGAGGTATCATTTTTATCGGAAGACTTGGGGGAACGCTGGATGGAAGGACATTTGTGGCTCCTCTCAGGTTCCAGAACTTTCTGTCACCGAAATGTGAAGAAATATTTTTTTTTAGCCACATTTTGATGTTTGCAATGGATTCTGGGTGAGAAAACACTGGGGGATCAACGCAAGTCACACCTCCCTGGACTCCCTCTGGTGTCTAGTTTTCAGAAATGTTAGTGTTTTGTTGGTATCCTTACATGGCTACTGAGCCCAGGACCAAAAATGCAGGTGCCCCCCCCCCCCCAAAAAAAAACTGTTTGTTTTTTTGTTGATAATTTTGATGCGTTCGTGTTGTGTTTTGGGGCATTTCCTGTCTAGTTTTAAAAAATGCACGGGTTTCATAGGTTTTTCTGGGTACCGGCTGAGCTAGAGGCCAAAATCCACAGGTAGGCACTTTGCAAAAAACTCCTTTGTTTTCTTTGGGAAAATTTGATGTGTCCACGTTGTTTTTTGGGGCATTTCCTGTCGCTGGCACTAGGCCTACCAACAGAAGTGAGGTATTGTTTTTATCAGGAGACTTGGGGGAGCACTGGGTGGAAGGAAATTTGTGGCTCCTCTCAGATTCCAGAACTTTCTGCCAGCGAAATGTGAGGAAAAGGTGTTTTTTTACCCAAATTCTGAGGTTTGCAAAGGATTCTGGGTAACAGAACCTGGTGAGAGCCCCACGAGTCACCCTAACTTGGATTCCCCTAGGTATCTAGTTTTTAAAAATGCGCAGGTTTGGTAGGTTTCCCTAGATGCCGGATGAGCCAGAGTCCAAAATTCACAGCTAGGCACTTTGCAAAAAACAGCTATGTTTTCTTTGGGAAAATGTGATGTGTCCAAGTTGTGTTTTGGAGCATTTCCTGTCACAGGCATTAGGCCTACCCACACAAGTGAGGTACCATTTTTATCCGGAGACTTTGGGGAACATATAATAGCAAAACAAGTGTTATTTCTCCTTGTATTTCTCTACATGTTTTCCTTCCAAATGTAAGACAGTGTGTAAAAATGACATCTATTTGTGAAATGCCGTGTAATTCACATGGTAGTATGGGCACACCGGAATTGAGAGATGCGCAAATAACCACTGCTTCTCAACACCTTGTCTTGTGCCCATTTTGGAAATACAAAGGTTTTCTTGATACCTATTTTTCACTCTTTATATTTCAGCAAATGATTTGCTGTATACCCGGTATTGAATGAAACCCAATGCAAGGTGCAGCTCATTTATTGGCTCTGGGTACCTAGGGTTCTTGATGAACCCTATATATCCCCGCAACCAGACGAGTCCAGCAAATGTAACTGTATATTGCTTTTAAAAATCTGACATCGCAGGAAAAAGTTAAAGAGTAAAACGTGGGAATTTTTTTTTGTTTTTTTTACCTCAATTTCAATATTTTTTTTATTTCGGCTGTTATTTTCTGTAGGTAACCCTTGTAGGATCTACACAAATTACCCATTGCTGAATTCAGACACAATTTTGTCTACTTTTCAGAAATGTTTAGCTTTCTGGGATCCACCATTGGTTTCATACCCATTTCTGTCACAAACTGGAAGGAGGCTGAAAGCACAAAAAATTCTAAAAATGGGGTATGTCCCAGTAAAATGCCAAAATTGTGTTGAAAAATTGAGTTTTCTGATTCAAGACTGTCTGTTCCTGAAAGCTGGGAAAGTGGTGATTTTAGCACCCCAAACTCTTTGTTGATGCAGTTTTCAGGAAAAAAAACACAAGCCTTCTTCTGCAGAGCTTTTTTCCCTTTTTTTTTAAAACAAATTCTTTTTTTAATGTATTTTGGCTAATTTCTTTGTCTCCTTCAAGGGAACCCACAAATTCTGTGTACCTCTAGAATCCCTAGGATGTTGGATAAAAGTGACGCAAATTTGGTGTGAGTAGCTTATGTGGGCACAAAGTTATGAGGGTCTAAGTGCGAACTGCCCCAATTTGTATTACATTTGAGTTCTGAAAAAAACCCACTGGCTTCAGCTTAAATGCCACACGCATAACTAATTAATCAATTATCAGACGTTAATGCCACATCGGAATTCTGAAGACACTGCAAGCAAGAATGTGTATTTGAAAAAAAATAGAACTGGACTAGATTTCCATGGTATTACTTTGGGAAGAGTGAAAGCTTAAGTTGTTTCTTGAGCAAATTGTGCGGCCTTGGAGGCCCGGAGGCATAATGAAAAGGCTCCAGGTGGGTAGGGCTCACCACCAGAAGAAAAATGAGCCCAGTTTCAAGTGACATGTCTTAACGGAGCCCGAGATATAGAAAGAAAAAGGCCACACAGCACATCAAAAACAAGCAACTGTAGACACTCATTATGTATGCACACCCCAGAGGGAATGCCCCATAATGTTGTGAATGGCCTGAAGCTGGCAAAGTGTTTTACTCTGCTTGTGGTGCCCCTGGGATAGTGGGGCAACCACCAGCAAAGAGGAAAGGAGTGCAGGGGAGTTGCAGGAGCACCACAGCTTCCCCCAAGGAGGTCCAAAGGAAACTTGCCAAAGTTACCAACCGTAAGTTCAGAGGGTCTAAGAAAAGGTGACCAACCCAGGAAGTTGTTTGGTTCTAAAGCACTCCCAAGGCTGGAGCTGGTTTTCTATAGCTGGGAGTGCAGTGTCCTCTGGGGTCTTTTTCTATAGTTGCTGTTATGTGGCCTAAAGATTGTCAAAAAAGAAATAGACATATGCAATATGTTTGATAAATGCTTTATTTAAAAGAGTTAGTCATAATGGTTTGAACAATTTAATTGAAAAGTGTTATTTATAATGCTTCAACAATGCTTTCTTTAAAAACTGTTATTCACAATGATTTTAAGGAGTGCACCATCCAAAGATATTTACAATGCGTTATTTAAAGGGCAATTAACAGTGATGGTAATACATTTGTCTGAAAGGTTGCAATGGTTTGTTATTCATGACAACTGCAGATGGATTATGGTTACTGAAGTCAGAGATGGAATGAAGTATTATAGTGGCATGTGATTCTTATCTTGAAGTGTGATTATCTGAACTTGACGTAAAGTTGAACCCCTGTATATGGGTATGTGCTATGTTGTACGTGGAGGGGAGTACTGTCTTTTTTGAGGTCATGACACTTTACGGGTGAAATGCAATGCTGCCAAAGGTATTTCAACTATATTTATATTTGGTAACTACTGTGCAGTACTGAGTAGTTTGTATGTAAAACAATTACTTTTCCTTTTTCAAAGAAAAAGCACAGACTGGGCAATGATTTATTGCATGTTATTATTGTGTGCCATCACTGATGTTATTTAAAATGTCTTCAGTGATGTCATAAATGATGGCGTAGAACATGTCATGAATGATGACATATGTGAGGTCATAAGCAGTGCATGGCAGGGATGCAAGTTATACTAACTATAAATGGAGAATTTCTTAGTTTTTTTCAGCTCCAAATGTTAATGTTGTCGTTGAGAAATTCACTTAACTGTAACGTTACTTTAACCTTTGTTTCTTTCAGTGAATTTTTCAGTTTTTAAAAAATATGAACATAGATACTTTTATTATATCTAGCTATAACATTGCCATAACCTTTGTTTTATTTCAGTGACTTTTCAGGGCTTTCTTTAAAAGTAAATTATTTATTATGAGTGTATGTATGATAGAATGACTGTATAATACATGTTATGCTCAGACAATATTTTAGTAAAAGAATGTCTTTTTGATTGTAACAAAACAGGATGTGGTTGACAGTTTGCAAAATCTTTGTATAATGTGTTTGAATATTAAACAGAGAAATATTTAATGGAAATTGTTTATTTGCCCAGTTATTGTAACTCTTATAACAGGAGATTTCACCAGCAATCTTTTTTTTCAGGTGTCAATAATCTTGCGAGAAGACGCTCCTGGTCGGCTCGCAAGGTTGTAAAGTTCTAAATTGTATTGTCATCTGTTCTACACGATTTGTATCATGTTTTCAGTTACTAGCTAAAGGTGTAGTGAATAAGAGGTGGTTGCATATTTCTTTATTTCTTTATTTTTCTTTAAAGTGACGGCTCTCGCAAGGCTCTGAGTGTACTCTGAGGGGGCTATACTTCATGTTTGGTCGTCACGACCAACTTTTAAGATTGCATATTTAGAATTAAGATAATTACAGTGTCTTAGTGTCATTTTCATCAAAATGGAGCATTAGGCATGTTGTTTAAGGTAGAAACATTTATTGTGTACTATTCAATAGAAGATATAATGGAAGTAGTTTTTTACAGTCTTGCGAGACACCTGCGAGATACTTGTGAGAGTCCTGGAAGAGGAAGCATACCATAAGGAAGGATTCTGATTGGTTCCTATGGATGTCTTTATTTAGAAGAATAATATTCCATCCTTTTTGGTTCATTTCTCTATTGCACTTTGGTGAGAGTGCAGATATTTGTTTTGCTCTCCTTTCTTGTTTGACTTTGAACAGGAAGATGTCTTCATCTGATTCAGATATACAGCCAGGAGCTTTTGCACCAGCCCAGCCACCTCTCTGAGATGACGTGTGTGCGCTTTCGGGTGTATACCTAGACTGGCCTATCCAGTACTAGTACTAGTACTAGTACTAGTGAGCGCAGACGGACTGCCCTTTCCTCTCAGACCTCTCTCTGAAATGACAGGTGGGCATAGTGGTCAGTGGTGAAGGACTGCCCATTTCTCTCAGACCTCTCTCTGAGATGACTGGTTTGCATAGTAGTGGATAGGGAGAGACTGGTCTCTCCTGGGAGACCTGTCTCTCAGTTGACAGGAGTGTATAGTAGGGCGTGAGGAGAGAGACTGGTTTTTCCACTGAGACCTCTATCTAAGATGACTGGTGTGGGTAGTAGGGAGTGTGCAAGGACTAACCTCTCCTTTCACACCTCTCTCTCAGATGACAGGCATGCTTAGTAGTGTGTGGGAAGGGACTGCCCTTTCCTGTTAGGCCTCTCTCTCACATGATGGATGTGCATAGTAGTGTGTGGAGGGCCTGGCCTCTCCTTTCACATCTCTCTCTCAGATGACAGGTATGTATAGTAGTTTGTGGGAAGCGACATCCCTCTCCTGTCAGACCGCTCTTTCAGATGACAGATGTGTACAGTAGGGTGTGGGGAGGAGCTAGCCTCTCCTTTCAGATCTTTCTCCCAGATGACAGGTGTGCATGGAAGGGTTTGTGGAGAGAGACTGGCCTCTCTACTGAGACCTCTCTCTCACATGCTGAGTGTGCATAGTAGGGTGTATGATAAGGGATTGGCATCTCCTTTGAGACTTCTCTCTTTCAGGTTACAGTTGCATGTAGACGGGTGTATGGATGGACTGGCCTCGCTGCTGAGACCCCTCTCTCTGATGGCATGCTGTGCATAGTACTATGTGGTAAGAGACTGTACTCTACTCACAACTCTAACTAAGCCTATGTGCATAAATTGTAGATATGATAAACACCATCGCCTGTACTTCTCATTCCCACAGTGGCAAGTGTGCATATAACAGTATATTCAAAGATCACCTACTCCTTTCTACTTTTCAAAATTCTTGCAAGATTTTAACATTTAAAAAAATAAAAATAAATTTAATCATCACAGTACTAATCTCTTACACACTTTCTCTCAATAAAAAGGATGACAATATGCATCTCTACTACTAGAGTGTATTGAGAACTCACATACTCCTTTTTACGATTTATGATCCTGAAGCAGTCCTGTGAGATCATAATTGTTTTTTAAAAACATTATACTCTTATAATCTTAGCAATGGTTACCCCTTTAACACCTCCTCTATAAATCTAGGCGGACAGAATGCCCTTCTGCTGGCCCCTTAAATAGCTTTTTTACTTCATTTTCTCAACACCTCCAACTTTTCACAATAAACTGCAATGGCAGCCCTTCCACTTCTAACATCCAAACACCCAGATATTCAGAGTGGTTGCACCTACAGGACTCACAGAAGCCTCTCACTCCCATAAGAGCATGAAGGCTCACAGAAAAAACTGACCTCTCAACCAATCACAGGGCTCCATTTTTGATTTTGCACTCTTGTGGGAGGTTTGCGAGACTATTGCGAGCCCAACTGCCAAAATATAAGATTATATTTTACTCTTAAATTTTCAAAACTACTGAATGCATTTACACCAAATCATAAACAGCACAATTAGCAGACCTAGTACTAGCTTCCTGACGAATTTAGAGAAATTCCATTTAGCAGTTTTTGCTGTAGCCTTGTCTAAAGAAGTCTATGGAAAATACATGGGGATTTTACATTTAGGGGCCCTCTCTTTTTCCTCCCTTTGACAGATCACCCTGAAATATTCTGTGAAGAAGCTGAGGTGGTTGAACTTTTTTTGGGGGAAAGTTTTGTGAGGATTCATTAAACTGAGCCAAAGTTATTAGTAAACCAAAAAACGCTCCATCTATGGAAATGTAGATCTAACTATAACTACCTATTGGCTGTCATCAATAGGTAGTTATAGTCAGGATCTTGTTTCCATTGGAAAAGTTTTTTTTGTTTTGCTAATTACTTTGGTACCGTTTGACAAATATTCACAAAATTTTCAAAACCAGTGTGCCAGTCAGTTCAGCTACTGTCTATAAAGATTCAGGGTGATTTTTCAAGCAGGCATCAAGAAAAAGGGAGACTCCCAAAATGGATTTTCCCTATACAGTTTTCCAATTTTCAAATTTGAACATGATTTCAGCCCACATCGCTGATTGGGATTACACCAAATTTGGCAGAAATCTAGATCTTGGTCCAGAGAAAATACTTTTGATAAATTTCTGTAAATCTGTTTAGTAGTTTTAGAGTTATTAGGGAAAAAAGATTTATGCATAGCCAGGGGCTCATCTACACATGCCAACAGCAATGCCATGATTGGTTGGCCACAACCTGCCAGGAAAGTTGGTTAAAGCTGGCTGCCTTTCACTGAGTGGTCAGGCACATGCATTACTCTCCTATGTGAAGCCGGAGTTCATCATCGCTGTTGACACCTTGTGGTGCACAAATTAATGATGTATCTAGATTCCAATATCCTTAATGTTTAGACGCTTTTGCCTTCACTTTCCCCCAGTGGTGATTGGTCCAAGCAAAAGAATCTCAGCAGTTCTCAATTACTAGAATGTATTTTTTCATAATGTCTTACAATGGGATACGTGGTATCCCTTTTTGCTATGCTCCCTTACTGGATGCGTTGTGCTGCCAATGTATTTTTTATGACAAAGGCAGATGGATGCATAGAAATACTGTCTTCTATGATACTATCTGTAGGGAGTATGGGCCAAAGTTTTCTAAGGATCTGGGAAATAAGTGGTGTATCTATGGAGAAATCAATAATCATCCTAATTTGATGTCCTGATTGCTCCTGTCTTCTGTCAAACACAAATCCTGAATGATTTACTGACTGAACTCCACTTCTAGCTGTGTTTAGTACTGTCATCCTATAACCTCTGGTTCAAAATATTGTAATAATATCTGCCTCAGCCACGGCAAAGACTCTCTCAGTGGAACAATTCTTTTTAATTCACAAAAAGTTCTCCATATGGAATACTTTACTTAAGATTACATGGATGGCTACTGTGAGCATGAAAAACTGAATTACCAGCTATGGGGTTTCTAAATAGCAAGATGTGTATCATGTAAACCCCTACAAAGACTGTCAGATCCAGTAAACTAACCTCTTCCTGACTGAGATTACGGGGGAAGTATAGAGGCAGAGATTTGTCATTCAAAAGGGCCATACACTCCTCTGATGAGTCTCTAGTTCTCTTCCACACTACAAACAGGTCATCTATATAATGGACCAATGAGACCAGTTTGGATACCCAGGGTTTATGTTTATCAGCCAAGGCCACCTGCTTCTACCCACCAGCCCACATATATATATTTCCATAGCTGGGGGTGAAGCAGGTGTCCATGGCTGTGCCTTGTCTTTGCTATAGTATTGGCCTTCAAACAGATAGTTGTTCTGATTTAGATAACATTTCATGATCTGTGTTAATATACAGTTATGCTGTTAATACTTTAATGGTTGACCTTTGAAAAAATATTCTACTGACTGTACTCCATCATTGTGTGTAATGCTTGTATAGGGACTTGTAACATCAAGAATAATCACAAGAAAGCCCACCTACCATTCAATGCCTTCAATCTTTTGTAAAAACTCTTTAGTGTCCCTCAGATGCAAATCTAAATCCTTAACAAATAGAAATAAATAATAGTCAGCTGAGTATAACAGCTTTGGGTTGGCGTGCTACCCTAAGCTACTACCAGTCGTTTCATGCATTTTAAGCAGCTTCCCATCGCCTTTTGTGTGTTTTATATATCGCTGTAAATGGTATGGGTATGGCAGGACGTGGGTCCCGTGCTCACTGTATCACTGGAACCAAGCTGTTCATGGCTGGTGGGCTGTTGCACAGGGTGAAACTGGCCCTAGGTTGCTTGTGTTTTGCTTTAGGGAGGACCTGGTTTGGCAGATCAGACTGAAGTGTTTCCATTAGGAGCAGGGCCAAGACTGATTTGCATATGGCTGGTGCAAAACAGAGGTGGCATTCTGAGAAAAACAAGAACGTCTTTCATTACTTACCTAACCTACTATCAGTGGCCAGACATGTTGCAAAAAACATCCCATCTCCTTTTGAGTGTTTTCAGTGACACTTGAAAGCATATATTAATAAATAAATGTTTACTCCTACTCCTCATTGTGTCTGTATATGAACAAATGCTGAGCAAATGTTTAATATTTTACTGTTTTATATAAGTTTACAATTTAAATTTTTAGTTTTTGCTTACTATCCCTTTTCTATATGTACCTACATATTGGAATGTACCCTTCACTTACCTTCTCCTTTACTCTTCTTTTAAATATATTACTACCTGCTCTTTCAGGTGAAAATGTTATGATAACAACCAGCTCTTTATAATACTAAAATGGAAAGGAGTTCTGAGAGTAACTTTTTTTAAACCTTTTTATTTTGTTGTTCTTTTGCCACACTATAGGTCAACCAGACCAACTATAAAATGAAGAAAACATACTCACAATAGGACACTATGAAACATGCTTTTAAAAAAGGCCTAGAGGTTTTCGGGAGGGCAGCAGTGAGCTATCACAAGCTCCAGATGGATCTTATGATCTCTATCCCCAGTGACTATAACTGTTTGGCAAGCTAAGCAGTAGTTTTCTGTCCCCAAATAAGGCTTAATAATGTTACACTGCTGCCTCAACATGTTCACATTCACTGCCAAATCTGGTGGTGTAATGACAGTTTGTGTAGATGTAGTCATTGGCAGGAGTATTTGGATGAAGTGGACAGTCCAGCCATTGCATATCCCCTGTTCCAACATATGTTCTCTTCTCCAGTTGCGCCAAATCCAGCACTCTTCTCTTTTATGCACGAGCAAAATGGGTGGAATGAGTAGCATGAAGGGGTTTCTGCATTCCTCACTTCCCTGAAGAGTACTGCTAGCCACTTCCATGGAGTATCCCCTTGTGACACAATGAACATGTCACATGCCAGACACTTACTTTTTTCACACCTGTAAGGAGAGTGAAGAACTGTCACACCACTGATTCTATAAGAAGCATTCTATGTTCCAGTTCTTTCTCATGTATTACAGCAGCAGGCACAACAGTGTGTTTTCCTCTTTCTGCCATGAACAACAATTCAACTCAAACAAAGAGAAAGCCGCAGCAGAACTGTTGCACTTCAGAACAGGTCGAAAGCATACCAAGAATGATCAAAAATAAAAATATGCTTTCCATTGGTACTTCTAGCTTATCAGAAGCTTTCTAAGTACCGTAGTACCTCCAAACTAGTGTCACTGTACTGGCAGAAACTAACATAAGAGTACTTGAGAATGCTCAGCAAAAACAAATAGACACAATATATTAGGTTACAGTACTGTAGCCAAATTCACCCAAACCAAAAACAAAACATACTTTCAACTATTATCTTTTATAAATATGCATTTTTCACTGACGGTTATATATGCATTTTTCACTGACATTAATAACATACAAATACATGTAAAACAATTGCAACTTATAAAAGCCCATAACATCCTCAAAAATCCCAAAGGTTAAAGTTATAATTAGGGGATTTCATAATAGTACCCTACTTCACAACACATTTGAACTACAGAAGCACTAGAAATACCATAGTTATAGTTTTTTTTCATGTTTATTAAAACATTATTTGCCAAACTTACACTACATCCCACAGCTTTAGGTGACATTTATATGTCTCTCATACACTCAGGCAACTGCAACTCACCAATTGTGTATGCAGTATATAGGATTTAAATAGGTGTTTCGAAACAACCCATAACTTTGTTTTTAATTTTGCATACATTAGAATATAATCTTGAAAATATTTTCTTGTTAATATTTTATAAATATGACGAGTTATAGTTGCTTGAATGCATAAGCAAACTTTAAATTTTATGTGATGCTGTGGGTTGTAGTGTAACTTTGGCAAATAGTGTCGGAATAAACATGGAAGTCTGCCTTTCAATAGAAAGAGCGCTTTTTTGGTGGCTAATAACTCTGGCCTCATTTGATGATTCTGCATGAAACTTTCATACTTTCATCAAAGCTCCTTCCTGGAAAGTTTCAGGGTGATCTGTCAAGCGAGGGCCAAGAAAAAAGGGAGGTTCTCAAAATACAAAATACCCATGCATTTATCTTAGACTTCTTTAGGCAGGGCTACAGCAAAAACTGCTGAACTGAATGATGTCAAATTTGGCAGGGAGCTAGATAGCAGGCCACAGGTTGTGCTTTTTCCTGATTTGGTGTACATTTGTAGTTTTTGAGAATTTAAGGGTCATAAATAATTGTATATTTTGGCAGTTGGGCTCGCCAGAGCAAAATTAAAAAATGGTGCTCTGTTATTGGGCGAAAGGCAATTTTTTCCTGTGAGCCTTCATGCTCCCACGGGAGCGAGTCGCTCCAGTGAATCCACTGAGTGCACTGATATGCTAGCTGTTGGAGTGCTAGAAATGAAATGGCCGCCATTACTGTTTACTGTGAAAAATTGGAGGTGTCATGTGGAAATGAAGTAAAAAAAGCTATATAAGTGGACAGCAGAAGTGCATGCTATCTCCCTTAGATTTAGAGAGCAAAGACCATATTTATACTTTTTTAGCGCCGCATTTGCGCTGCTTTTTGACACAAAATCGGTGTAAACTTACAAGTTTGCGCCGATTTTGCATCAAAAAGCGGCGCAAAAGCGGCGCTAAAAAAGTATAAATATGGGCCCAAGTGTCTAAGGGTTAAGTACTCTGAAGAAAATAAAAATGTATATATTTTTTGGGTTGTCATTTTTGATTGAGAAAAGATAACAAAGGCTCTTCGGTACAATACAGTACAAAACAGTATACAAAATACACATTTCAGTGGGGGGTGTAGGGAGAGGAAGGAAAAATGAGAAATAAAAGGGGAGGGGGGAACGCACATTGCTGATGATGCTTATCTCAGTTACGAATAGCCCTGACTTCAAGAAACAAGGGACCCAGGTGCCCCACTGAGAAGAGTAGTACTCCTAGATAGCCAATAGGAAGGAGGCAGGCGGTGCATGGGGTGATAGTGCGATTGGAGGAGAGGAGTAGACCATAGAAGAGAAGAGAAGCAGAGAATGACCCAGAATGGTGACAAAGAACAGTCAGCAGGGCAGAAGAAGGGGCATGCAGTTCCGTAGACGGGAGCGGAGATGGAAATGGAGCAGACCCAGATTATGGCAGAGCATTGAGCCTGTTCCGAAGGTGGGGTAGAAGGGGGCAGGGAAGGAGGGGAAAGGAACAAAAAAGAAGGGAGAGGGAGAAAGAAGATGAAAGAAAGAAGAAAGAGAGAGAGGGAGGGGAATGGACACCAGGACCATTGCAGTGGAGAAGAGTGAGAGAGTAAAGGAGGTGGAGAGAGAATTCAAAGAAAAGGGAGAGATGATAGGGGAAGGAGGGATGGGACAACCATCAGTTCAGGGACATGAGGTTCCGGACATGCTAGGAGTCAACAAGGAGAGGCACCCATGTCTTTAGGAATGCTAAAGATTGATCCTGTAGATTGTAGATGGCACGTTCATCGGTTGCTGTCTGAACCATTGCCACCATCCAATCCTCGAGCAAGGGCAGAGTGGGGGAATGCCAATGGTGATTAATTCAGATTTTGATGTATAGTAGGCTGTTTAGAAAGTAAGGAAGGGGCATCCTAAGTGTCATGGAGGCCCCCAGGGTGGTCCTGACTGCTGTAAAAAAGGTATTGATCGAAGGGCATTCACATATGATGTGTGTTAGGTCATGGTGGGTGGCCAGGCATCGCCTGCAATTTGCATGGGGCAGTAAGCCCACCCTGTGCAGCTTCGCTGGGAACCAGTGCCAATTGTGAAGTGTCCTGAAGAGTCCAAATTTCAGGCGGGCCTCCCACGTGCCTCTATCCAGAGCCTCCTTGATACCCAGACCGTTCTCCTCTTCAATTTCCATCTGCAGATGGGATTGCCACTTAATGCAGAGATTGTCATGGATAGGCTGTGAGAAAAGATGACGTGTAATGACTTTGTAGAGCCCTGATATCACACCCCTGAAGTGACCCCAGGTTCTGAGAGAGGCAGCATGGACAAGGTCTGAAGCTTCCATGGCTGGGCTCCCATGCATCACCACAGGCAATGCAGTAGCTGTAGGTGCCGCCACACCGGTAGGGGCAGGAGGCTGAATTCCTCTCGCAGGCATTCGAATGACTTAAGGTCACCATCATCCAGGACCTGATCAAGGCTGCGGATATCCAATGAAGGTCAATGTTCCCGGTTGAGGGTCTCACTGCCAATTTGCAGACTGCCATTGTCCCATATGGTGGCCCATGGGTGGAGGCGAGGTGCACACAGTGGCAGCTTCTCTGCTATAGCGAAGTAGCATCACCCCCACCAGCAGCAGCATCTGCAAAACTTTACAAATAAAATGATACAAACTATGTTTATCATCATTTTATTTTTAAAGGGGTGGGGCCATGGTGATGACCAGCATGGAGAGGGAGTGCACAGCACGCCCCTCAGTGCTCATGTGTATTTGGCTGGCCGGCTTGTGCTGGCCAAACACACATAGGCACTGAGCTCTCTCCAGCCCGACACTGTGTTGCTGGGTTGGCGACAGCAGGCAGAGGCTCCCAGTATGCCTCGGAGCACCAATCAAGGGCACTCCGGCAAATCCTAACACTGCTTTCATGCTGCCAGCAGCATGAGAGTAGTGCTCAGATTGGCCGCAGGGCAGGCTGGGAGCCTGTGCGTACAGTGGAGCCAGATAACTGGTGTTTGGCACGATTCAGGTAAGTTTTTTCAAATATAATTTTTCTTTCCCCCCGACGCCACCCACACCAGGTGCCTCCCTGTCCCTTTTCTGCGCTGTGACTGGGTGCACACCAAGCCAGGCCCTGTTCATGACTTGGAACATCGGGTTGGCGGAGCGAGGCTTGGGTGGGCTGTACTTGGGGTTGAGGCCATGCTGCCTGGAAAGTAACAATCATTCAGTAATGGCCCATTGTGGTGGGTCCAGTGTCTTGGGGAGCATACATGCCAATTGCAAGAGGTGGAGGGCCAAGGCATAGTGTTTCACTGATGCGAGTCCAAAGCCCCCACACAAACAATGCACCATGAGCTTAGCAGACGTCAGACAAGGGCGGGAGGAGCCTAACACAAGGGCTTGGATCCCTGCATCTATAAGTTGGAGGGTCGCTGGGGCACCAGGAGGTGGAGCATGCCCAGTACATATGTGAACCACAGCAGTGTAAGCATACTCACCATTTGCAACCTACCTCACATGAAAAGCCCTAAATGCGACCACTTCCCAAAGTCCAGTTTCATACAAGCGATAAGGGGGTCTAAGTTGTCTGCCACCATTCGATCTAGGCCCCAATTAACATAGATCCCTAAATATTTGAGGCGGGACGACGTCCATCGAAAGGAGTAACTATGAATAGCTGCTCACATGGTGATGATTGAGAGGGGCAAGGCCTCACTCTTGTCCCAATTCACCCGATATCCAGACTTGGTAGCAAAATTGTTGGTAACCCCCCATAAGGCCAGGAAGGATAGGTGCAGGTCCGTCAGGGTAAGCAAGATACCATCTGCATACAAGTAGAGTTTGTATCCTCCCCCAAAGGGATATCCCAGTGATATGTATATTGTTTGTAACTAATGTTTACGAATAGTAAAAAGGAGTAGATGAGTTCTCAATACACTCCACTAGTAGTAATGCATAATGTTGCCCTTGTTTTGAGGAGTAAGTATGTAAGATAAGTGCTGTGATGAGTAGACAATTCATTTTTATTTTCAAAAAAATGTACGCTCTCATGAGGCTCTTGCGGGATCATGAAAAGTAGAAAGGAATAGGTGATCTTTGAAAACACTGTAGTATGCCCACTTGCTGTTGTAGGAAGAGTCTTGCTGGAGATGGTGTTTATCAGAGTCTACCATTTTCACCATCAGCTTTGTAAGAGTTGTGAGTAGAGTACGGTCCCTTCCAACATCCTATTATACACACCCATTATCAGAGAGAAGGGTGTTAGCAGGGAATAAAGTCCCTCTCCACTCACTACTATGCACACCCCTCATCTGAAAGAGGGGTCTCAGCGGAGAGACCAGTCTCTGTCCACACACCCTATGATGCACACCAATTATCTGAGAGATGGGTCTGAAAGGAGAGGCCAGTCCATGTACACACCTTACTACGCTCTCCTGTTCTCTAAGAGACAGATGTGACTGAAGAGGCTAGTCCATGTACACATCCTACGATACACACCCGTCATCTGAGAGAGAGGTCTGACAGATTAGACCAGCCACTCCACACACACTATCATGCACAGCTGTCCTATGAGAGAGAGGTCTGAAAGGACAAGCCTGTCTTTTCCCCTCTTATTTGCTAAACGGTCATCTGAGACAGAGGTCTGAAAGGAAAGTCCAGTCCATCCATACACCCTACTAGGCATACTTATAATTTGAGAGAGAGGTCTCACTGGAGAGGTCAGTCTGTTTCCACACACCCTACCATACATACCTGTCATCTGATAGAGAGGTCTGATATGAGAGGGCAGTATCTCGCCACGCACTACTAGGCAGCAGATCCGTCATCTGAGAGAGTCATCTGACAGTTGAGGCTAGTCCATGAAGACACTGTACTATGCACACCCATCATCTGAGAAAGAGAAGTCTGGAATGAGAGGCCTGTGTTTCCCAACATCTTACTATGATTACCTGTCATCTGAAAAAAAGGACTGGAAGGAGAGGGAAGTCCCTCCCCACACACTACTCTGCACACCCATCATCAGAGAGCAAGATCTGAAAGTAGAGACCAGTCCACCTATACTGCCTACTATGGTCACCCATCATCTGAGAAAGAGGTCTGGCAAGAGAGGTTAGACCCTCACTACAAACATCTAAGCACACCCGTCATCTGAGATGTCTCAAAGGAGAGGCCAGTTAATCCACACACTGTACTGAGCACAGGTGTTATCTGAGAGAGAAGTCTGAAAGGGAAGGCCTGTCCATCCACACACCCTACTCTGCACATCTGTCATTTGAGAGAAGTCTGGAAGTAAAGGGTTGTCATTCCCCACACCTAACGAAGTACAGCTGTCATATGAGAGAGAGATCTGACAGGAGAGGCTAGTCCATGTACACACCCTATCTATACATACCTGTCATCAGAGAAAGAGGTGTGACAGTAGAGGGCAGTTCCTCACCATACACTGCTACAAGCATCTGTCATTTGAGACAAACTTCTGAAAGGAGGAACAGTCCATCCAGGCACCCTGTTAGGCACATCTCTCATCTGAGAGAGAGGTCTGACAAGAGAGGGCACTCCCTCCCTACACACTACAACTCCCATATGTCATCTGAGAGAGCGATCTGAAAGTAGAGGCCAGTCCATCTATACAGCCTACTATGCTCATCTGTCATGTGCGAAAGAGGTCTGACAGGAGAGGTAAGTCCCTCCCTACACACTTGAACACACATCCTTCATCTGAGATCTCTTGAAGGAAAGGCCAGTCCTTACACAAAAACTACTGTGGACAGGTGTTATCTGGGAAAGAGGTCTGAAATGGAAGGCCAGTCCACTCACACACCTTACTATGCACACCCATCATCTGAAAAAGAGGTCTCAAAGATGAGGGCAGTGCATCACACAGCCTACTGCGCACACCTGTCAATTGACAGAGGTCTTGAAGGAGAGGCTTGTCATTCTCCACACATTACCATGTACACCCGTCATCTGAGAGAGAGCTCTGACAGTAGATACGAGTCCACATATACACCCTACTATGAACACCCGGCATCAGAGAGAGAGATGTGACAGGAGAGGGTAGTCCCATACCACCCACTACTATGCACAACTTTCATCTGAGACAGAGGTCTGGAAGGAGAGGGCTGCCCCTCCTCACACACTACTACGCACACCCATCATCTGAGAGACAAATCCCAAAATAGAGGCTAGTTCATCCATACAGCTTACTATAGTCACCCATCCTTTGAGAAAGAGGGCTTACAGGAGAGAGCACTTCCTCGCCGTACACTACTACAAACAGCTCACAACTGAGAGAGAGGTCTGGCAGGTGAGGGATGTCCCTCCCAACACACTACTATGCACACTTATCATCCAAGAGAGGAATCTGAATGTGGAGGCCAGTTTATCCATGCAGCCTACTATGGTCATCCTTCATCTTTGAAAGAAGTCTGACAAGAGAGGTCAGTCCCTCCTGACACACTACTATGCACATCTGTCATCTGAGATCTCTCAGAGGAGAGACCATTCCATCCACACACTGTTTTACACACATGTGTTATCTGAGAGAGGTCTGAAAGGGAAGGCCAGCCCATCCATACACCCTACTATGCACACCCATCATCTGAGAGAGAAGTCTCAAAGGAAAGGGCAGCCTACCCACACACCCTACACTGCACACCTGTCATCTGAGAGAGGTCTAGAAGTAGAGGCCTGTCACTCCACACAACTTACTATGTACACCCATCATCTGTGAAAGGTTTGACAGGCAATGCAGGTCCATGTACACATTCTACTATGCACACCCATCATCTGAAAGCGAGTTGTGACAGGAGAGGGCAGCACCTCACCACGCACCACTATTCAAACCTGTTGTCTAAGCAAGACTTCTGAAAGGAGAAGACAATTCATTCAGACACCTACCTATACACACCCCTCATCTGAGAGAGAAGTCTGAGGAGAGGGCAGTCCATCCCCACACATTACTACGCATATCCATCCACTGAGATCTCTCAGAGGACAAGCCAATCCTTGCACACACTGTATTTGGCACATGTGTTATCTGAGAGAGAAGTCTGAAAGGGAAAACCAGTCCATCCATACACCTTGCTATGCGCATCCATAATCAGATCTGTCTCAAAGGAGAGAGCAGTTCATACACACACTACTACACACACCCATGATGTGAGAAAGAGGTCTAAAAGGAGATGCCACTCCCTTTGCTCACACTACTAAGCACATCTGTCATCTGAAAAAAAAGCCTGAAAGGAGAGGGCAGTCCATATACACACCCTACTACTCACACCTGTCATCTAAGGAAGAGATCTCAAAGGAGAGCCCTGTTTAATTAGGCGCTCGACTATGCACACCTATCATCTGAAAGAGAGGCCTGACAGGAGAGGACAGTACCTCCCCACACACTAAAATGCATACTTGAAATTTGAGAGAGAGCTTTGAAAGGAGAGGATAGTCACTCCTCAACCCTATTATGCACAGTTATTACTCAAGATGGGGTTTGTTTTCAGTGGAGAGGCTAGTCCCGACCATATCCTACTATTTTCCTACATTTGTGTTGTTATCCCACGAGACTTTTGCAAAACTAGGGTGTAAGCTTTGGGAAGTGAAGCTTGACGCATGCGGTTCATTCAATCTCACAAGCATCTCATGAGACCTGCATGGAAAATTAATGAGTCTGTCATGGGGTGTTTTACAGTCCTGCAAACCACTTGCAAGACCCGCATGGAAAATTAGCGTGCCTCCCACTAGGTGTTTTATTTGAGATTTTATAGGGAGAAGTAGAACAAATAGCCAAGGCTCAACCAAGAGTTAACATTCTTATTACATGTTTGAAGAAATGGTGTGATGTGATTGGGTGCACTACAGTTGTTGTAGTTTTACATTGTTAAATTGGTTAGTTGTAATAAAAAGGCTTAAAAGTACTTTTGATTCTTTTGCCTAATAATTTTGTATTAATTTCAATTGTAGTATAGTATTGCAATATTAACTAAAATTGGCACTTCTATCTTCAGGGACTGCAAATGTGCTGCTGCAATTATATCTATCCATATGGCACTATACATATCTTTTATGCTACAGAGATTTGGTAATGGAGAACCCAATTATGTTGCTATTCAAATACAGTGACTTGTCATGCAATAGTGAGGTGTCAGTAGAGAGATCAGTCCTTGTCCACAATGAGGTATAGGGACATCTGATACAGGCAAGAGGTCTTGGCACAGAGAGTAGTGCATCTTCATACTGTACCATGCATTTACCCATGCACTTGGTGTGAGCAGTGCAGGGTCCCCCAGGCACAGCCCCATCGTGCATTTCACTGCCCGAATTTCGGGCAGTCGGGTGCTGCTGCACCCACTGCATATCAACATTGCAGCGGGCTTTATTATGAGCCCGCGGCAATGTTGATGTGACTTTTCCACTGAGCCAGTGGAAATGTCAAAATAAGGGAGCCACCAATACTGCCAGCACTGACGGTATCGTGGTGCCCGCGACTTCGTCGGTCCTTTTGCAAAACCGCCGAAGTCGTAATGAGGGCCTAAGTTTCCATACACACTACTGATTATGGGGGCCATTACAACATTGGCGGTAAATGCCGCTTACCGCCGTGCAGAAGACCCCCAACACACCGCCGTGGAATTCCGCCACACCTATTACGACCCACAGCTCAGAATCCGCCAAGATCTAGACACCCACACAAGTCCGCCATACCAAAGGTCAGTGATAAACTGGCGATAACAAAACCTCCACCGTCACGCCAACAGGAATACGCCCACACTATCATGACCCACGAATCCACGCGGCGGTCTTTCAACCGTGCTATTCCTTTGGCGGTACACACCGCCGTGCTCAAAATGCACACACATTTACAAAACGCTACCACATTGGACTATTCCAAAAACACACACCTGATACACATACACACACCACTCCCACACACCCAATACAATATAAAACACACACCCACATTGCCCACAAACTCTTACAACCACAATTGTGACAGAAGGCCAGAGAGAGACATCATCATCTACAAACTAGCATACACAGGCACTCAACACCATCACTCACACAACATCAACGCACAAAACACCACACACCCCTAAACATCACCCCACACATCACAACACACACCACCCCACACATCACAACACACACCACCCCACACATCCCCCACACCACCCCACGGCACCGCAAAGACACCCCAGGTTTTCTGAGGAGGAGCTCAGGGTCATGGTGGAGGAAATCATTTGGGTAGAGCAAAGCTATTTGGATCACAGGTGTAGCACACCACCACAGCTAGGAAGATGGAGCTATGGCGGAGAATCGTGGACAGGGTCAGTTTGAATCGAGTGCGGTCAGTGGGACAGCACCCAAGAACACAGGATGACATCAGGAAGAGGTGAAACGACCTACGGGGGAAGATACGTTCCATGGTCTCAAGACACCAGATTGCAGTTTAGAGGACTGGCGGCGGACCCCCGCCTCCTCCCCCACAACTAACAACATGGGAGGAGTAGGTCTTGGCTATACTGCATCCTGAGGGCCTCGCAGGAGTAGCTGGGGGAATGGACTCTGGTAAGGCAAATCTTTCACTACTTCATCCCCCACCCTACCTGCATGCTATCTCATACCCCCACCCAAGCCCTCGCCCCATCACTCCAACTCCTCACATCTGTCTCACTATCACAAACCACACATCCCAACACCAAGCCCAGCATGCAACAACATACATGGACACCCATCACCAATGCATGGCCACTGCACATACCCACACACACCCCTAAACATTTAGCACATAAGGTCCTACACAAGAATGCAAGCACTGGGGTACAGGCTCACCCACCCATTGCACACCATGGCACACACAGATGCAATAATCATGCCTTTACATCCCTGCAGGACCCCTACCCAACGTCACTGGACAGGAGGTTCCAAACATGTCCCCTCCACCCACAGAAGAGGCCCCCAGTGATGACATCAGCTCGGTTCAACTGGATCTAGATGACCAACCCGGCCCATCTGGGACCTCGGGACAGTCATTTCCCCTCACACTGGCACAAGACACAACAGAGCCTCCCCCCTCTGGAAACACCAGCACAGCACCCACCCAGCGGGCCCATACCTCTGTCCCCAGGACACGTCAAGCAGCAGTGTGTCCACCACTACAGGGAACCCAGGCTAACCCACCACCCCAACAACACCAGAGAACTGGGGGCAGTGGGCACACGGTTCAGGGGACAGAGGCACAGGAACACAGGGGAACTGGGAGGGCTGCTGTGTGACTGTGTAGGACAGGCCCAGGGAACCCACTCTCCACGAGGCCCTCTCCAACATCATGGGAGCCTACCACCATTCCCAGGAGACAATGGCAACGGTACTGGCCAAGTTTCAGGAGACCCAGCGGCTGCAGGAGGAACAGTATTTGGGGTTCAGAGAGGAACTCAAAGCCATCAATACCACCCTGGGCACCATTGTAGGGGTGCTGAAGGAACTCGTCAACACCAGGAGGGACACTGAGGCACAACAAGGGGCCCCTGACACTAGCCTGGACGATGAACTGCCCACCACCTCCGCCGGCGCTAGTGGACAGGAGGCGCCACCACAGGACCACGCCCTGCAGATGGAGAACCACCCCGCAAATGGTCCCTGAGATCCAGGACAAAGACAGAGAACAATGCCAAGACCCCCTCCAAAAAATGAGACCACCATTATTGTCATCCTTCTGTCCCACTTTGTCACCCTGTTCATCCTTAAACTACCGTCAGCTCCACCTCCTATGCCCCTTTGGACAATGCACCTGTGAGACTAATAGACTGGACTCTGCCATGAACATTCCTCCACCATCACCCCTGACCATTTTACAACACCCTCCAATATTTTGCACTTAAATAAACACCCTTAAATCACAAAACAATCTGGAGTCAGTCTGTGCTTCAAAAATGTGTATTTGCAATAACTGTGGAAAACTGCTATATCCATTGTATTGTCAACATGCCTATGTCACACAGCTCCAGTCCGTGAGGAAACAAAGCAGATGTCACACAGTGGGACCCACATCTGTGAAATTGAAAGGGAAAGTGACAACTCAGGGTCCATACACTGGGTGAAAGTTACAGACAGATGAGAGGTAGAACAAGGGTATCAGATGTAGCAGGCAGTGATGTCTTCTTACCTGTGTCTCACTGGAAGTATTGATGAATCACCATGCTTCTGTTGTCCATGTCCTCCTCTGCTGCCTCCTCTTCTTCACTGTCCACAGGCTCCACAGCAGCCACAAGACCTCCATCTGGACCATCCTCCTGCAGAAAAGGCACCTGTCGTCACAAAACCAAGTTGTGAAGTATACAGCAGGCCACGATGATCTGGCGCACCTTCTTTGGTGAGTAGAATAGGGAACCACCTGTCATATGGAGGCACCTGAACCTGGCCTTCAGTCAGCTGAAGGTCCTCTCTATAACCCTCCTCGTTCGCCCATGGGCCTCATTGTAGCATTCCTCTGCCCTTGTCCTGGGATTCCTCACTGGGGTCAGTAGCCATGACAGGTTGGGGTAACCAGAGTCACCTGCAAATGTCGAGGGACAACTGTTAGACACACACTAACTCTTAGGGATATCCCCAGACCCAGACACCTAGTCACACTGTATAGAGTCCATGTCCTCACCTAATAGCCACACACGGTGCCTATGGAGTTGCCCCATCACATAAGGGATGCTGCTATTCCTCAGAATGTAAGCGTCATGCACTGAGCCAGGAAACTTGGCGTTCACATGGGAGATGTACTGGTCGGCCAAACACACCATCTGCACATTCATCGAATGGTAACTCTTCTGGTTTCTGTACAACAGTTCATTCCTGCGGGGGGGACCAAGGCCACATGTGTCCCATCAATGGCACCTATGATGTTGGGCATATGTCCCAGGGCATAGAAGTCACCTTTCACTGTAGGCAAATCCTCCACCTGAGGGAAAACGATGTAGCTGCACAGGTGTTTCAGCAGGGCAGACAACACTCTGGACAACACGTTAGAGAACATTGGCTGGGACATCCCTGATGCTAGGGCCACTGTTGTTTGAAAAGACCCACTTTCCAGGAAATGGAGTGCTGACAGCACCTGCACTAGAGGGGGGATTCCTGTGGGATGGCGGATAGCTGACATCAGGTCAGGCTCCAACTGGGCACACAGTTCCTGGATTGTGTCACGGTCCAGTCTGTATGTGACAATTACATGTCGCACCTCCATTGTCGACAGGTCCACCAGCGGTCTGTACACCGGAGGATGCCGCCATCTCCTCACCTTCCCCAGCGGATGTGCTCTATGGAGGAGAACAGCGAGCAGAGAGTCAGCCAACAATGCGGTACGCACCGCCGCGGATGTGACTGCCATTTTCTGTCTGTTCACTCACTTGATACCTGATCTTCGACAGGAGAGGACCTACACTGCAAGTGCTGCTGTGACCTCAGTCTGGAAGTGACGATGGCTCATGTGTCTGGGGAAAGGGCCCCTGCCTTCAGCACGGAGGAGTTGGAGAAACTAGTGGATGGGGTCCTCCCCCAGTGCACGCTACTCTACGGTCCTCCAGACAAACAGGTAAGTACACTGTGAGCATGCTGTATGGACAATGCCTGTGTGGAGTGGTGTGGATGGAAGATGGGGGGTGAGAATGAGGCGTGCATGAAACGACGGTGAGTGCATGTGCATCATGGCAAGGGTAGGGATGCAGGCCAATGACTATGATGGTGGGGACGGTTATATCTTCTCCTTTTCCCCTATACTATTCCTGTAGGTCAGCGCCCACGAGAAGAAGGATATTTGGCGTGCCATCGCCAAGAAGTCCGGACCCTGGGGGTCCACCACAGACGGAGCACCCACTGCCGGAAAAGATGGGAGGACATTCGCCGCTGGAGCAAGAAGACAGCAGAGGCTCAGCTGGGGATGGCCTCCCAATGTGGGAGGGGTGACCCCCCTGATGTTCTAGTACACTCTCATGCAGCTGATTCAGCACGCATAGGAAGTGTCTGGGTGGGGGAGGTGGGCTGTGGGTTACCCTAGGCCAGGGCGAGTTTAGTAGGCAAGGTCCCTTCGTAAGGCAGGCCATGTGGCACCCCACCCCACCCCACCTGTGTTCAGAGCCAACTACACCTAATCAGGCTCCTGTGACTTCCATGTGTGCAACAATCGGGCATAGGCCTTGTAACCCATGTCCCTGTGATTAATTAGGGAACTCAAAGTGTACGGCATAGTGCAGGGGGCTTCTGTGTCTGTAGTGTCCGCCAACGGTAGTGGTATTGCATGCACTGAACATGTCTTTCTTCTGTCTTCCCCCCTTTTTTGTGGTCTCCCTGTTTTTGTGTGCATTAGCATCATCAGGCAGAGGAGCAGTGGCACCGGAGCAGGAGGGAGCTGCATCCCACATGACCCTGGAAGGCGAGACAACGGAGTCTGAAGCCACCAGTGGGACGGAGGGCGAGGGGAGCTCCACGGCAGGGACAGGAGCTGAGACTAGCGACACGGACTCCTCCTCTGATGGGAGCTCCCTTGCAGTGATGGGCCCCTTTGTGCCCACCGCATCTACAGGTACAGCCGCCACCCCCCCTTACCAGCACCGCCCTCCCAGCAGCCCCTCAGCGTGTGCCCAGTGCCCGCTCACCCAGGAGGATGGGCATCTCCTTCACCCCAGGCACCTCAGCCCCTGCCCCTGTCAGCCCTGCTGCCCTCAGTGAGGAGGCCTTGACCTCCTCAGGTCCCTCACTGTTGGGCAGTCTACCATTTTGAATGCCATCCAGGGTGTAGAGAGGCAGTTGCAACAGACAAATGCATACCTGGAGGGCATTCATTCCGGTCAGGCAGCCCTACAGAACACTTTTCAGACTCTGGCCTCAGCACTGATGGCAGCCATTGTCCTTGTGTCCAACCTCCCCCCTCCAACTTCCTCCACCCAGACCCAAACACCTGTACCTCAGCCTATCCCAAGCACACCCTCATACCAGCATGCACACACCTCAACACACAAGGGAAGCTCTGGCAAACATAAGCACCACACATCCCACAGGCACTCACACAAGCATCATACCCATGCAGACATACCAACATCCACTGCCTCCACTGTGTCCCCCTCCTCCACGTCTCCCTCCTCCCTCCCTGTCTCGTCTCCACTCACACCTGCATGCACTACATCTTCAGCCACTACGTCCATCACCAGCACACCCATCACCACACCCTGCTCACGTGCACTCACCACCCCCACTACCATTCACATATCCCCTGTGTCCTCTGCCAGTGTGTCTGTGAGCCCTCCTCCCAAACTACACAAACGCAGCCACACACCCGCCCAACAGCCATCCACCTCACAACAGCCTCCAGCCCATGCACCTTCCCCCAAAGTCAGCAAACGTACACCTCCTACAACCACTACCTCGTCCTCCACTCCCAAACCCCCTCCATCTACCCATCCCAGTGTGTCCAAAAAACTTTTCCTGTCCAACCTTGACCTCTTCCCCTCACCTCCCCCACCCCTTCAGTCCCCTAGAGCCCGACTTTCCAGGTCCCAACCCAGCACCTCAGCCACCACATCAGGGGGAATAGTGGTGCCAGCAGTCACCGGCTTCTGGAGTGCGCCAAGCAGCGGGGCAGCCAGTGTGCCAAGGAGCCAGACCACGAACAGTCCCCCACCTAAGAAGCATAAAAAGTTGGCTACTGCCCAGCAGGAGAAAGGCAAAACATCTGCCACCAAAGGTTCTCCCAGGAGTACAGTTGGGAGTAGAAAGACAGCTGCACCACCATCCAAGGTGGGGAAGGGGCACAGAAAGAAATGCAAGTCACCGCAAACCTGCACGGCGGAGAAGACTGCCACCAGCACCGCTGCCAAGGAAACCGCCTCCACCAGCACCGCTGCCAAGGACACCGCCACCACAAGCACCGCTTCACAGGACACCGCCACCACAAGTACCGCTGCCAAAGACACGGCCGCCGCCAGCACCGCTGCCAGGGACACCGTCGCCACCAGCATCACTGCCAAGGGCACCGCCGCCACAAGCACCGCTGCCAAGGACACCGCCGCCACCAGCACCGCTTCCCAGGACACCGCCGCCAACAGCACCGCTGCCAAGGACACCAAAGCCAACAGCACCGCTGCCAAGGACACCACCGCCACCAGATCCGCTTCCCAGGACACCGCCGCCACCAGCACACCTGCCAAGGACACCGCGCCTCCAGCGCCGCTGCCAAGGACACCACCGCCACAAGCAACGCAGGCCAATGAGCGCCACTGAGGCCGCCACGAGCAGGATGAAGCACTCTGGGCACAAAGCCCCCTTGAGAACCAGTGGAGAATCTTATCCACTACCTCTGTCCTTGGCAGGATGAAGCACTCTGGGCACAAAGCCCCTCCAGAACCAGTGGAGAGATACATCCACTACCTCAGTCCTTGGCAGGATGAAGCACTCTGGGCACAAAGTCCCCTCCAGAACCAGTGGAGAATCTCATCCACTACCTCTGTCCTTGGCAGGATGAAGCAATCTGGGCACGAAGCCCCCTCCAGAACCAGTGGAGATATACATCCACTACCTCTGTCCTTGGCAGGATGAAGCACTCTGGGCACAAAGCCCCCTCCAGAACCAGTGGCGAATCTCATCCACTACCTCTGTCCTTGGCAGGATGAAGCACTCTGAGCACAAAGCCCCCTCCAGAACCAGTGGAGACTGTTATCCACTACCTCTGTCCTTGGCAGGATGAAGCACTCTGGGCACAAAGCCCCCTCCAGAACCAGTGGAGAATCTCATCCACTACCTCTGTCCTTGGCAGGATAAAGCACTCTGGGCACAAAGCCCAACCCAGAACCAGTGGAGAATCTCATCCACTACCTCTGTCCTTGACAGGATGAAGCACTCTGGGCACAAACTCCCTCCAGAACCAGTGGAGAGAGACATCCACTACCTCAGTCCTTGGCAGGATGAAGCACTCTGGGCACAAAGCCCCCTCCAGAACCAGTGGAGAATCTCATCCACTACCTCTGTCCTTGGCAGGATGAAGCACTCTGGGCACAAAGCCCCCTCCAGAACCAGTGGCGAATCTCATCCACTACCTCTGTCCTTGGCAGGATGAAGCACTCTGGGCCAAAAGCCCCCTCCAGAACCAGTGGAGACTGTTATCCACTACCTCTGTCCTTGGCAGGATGAATTACTCTGGGCACAAAGCCCCCTCCAGAACCAGTGGAGAATCTCATCCACTACCTCTGTCCTTGGCAGGATGAAGCACTCTGGGCACAAAGCCCAACCCAGAACCAGTGGAGAATCTCATCCACTACCTCTGTCCTTGACAGGATGAAGCACTGTGGGCACAAACCCCCTCCAGAACCAGTGGAGAGAGACATCCACTACCTCAGCCCTTGGCAGGATGAAGCACTCTGGGCACAAAGCCCCCTCCAGAACCAGTGGAGAATTTCATCCACTACCTCTGTCCTTGGCAGGATGAAGCACTCTGGGCACAAAGCCCCCTCCAGAACCAGTGGCAAATCTCATCCACTACCTCTCTCCTTGGCAGGATGAAGCACTCTGGGCACAAAGCCCCCTCCAGAACCAGTGGAGAATCTCATCCACTACCTCTGTCCTTGGCAGGATGAAGCACTCTGGGCACAAAGCCCCCTCCAGAACCAGTGGCGAATCTCATCCACTACCTCTGTCCTTGGCAGGATGAAGCATTCTGGGCACAAAGCCCCCTCCAGAACCAGTGGAGACAGTTATCCACTACCTCTTTCCTTGGCAGGATGAAGCACTCTGGGCACAAAGCCCCCTCCAGAACCAGTGGAGACTGTTATCCACTTGAGAGACTGTGGCTTTGCACCCCCCAGGATAAAACAGAGGCCAAACCACCCACTGGAGAGACTTGTGAGACTGTGGCTTTGAACTCCCCAGGATAGAGCAGTGGGCAAACCACCCAATGAAAAGACTTGTGAGACTGCAGCTTTGCACTCCCCAGGATAAAGCAGTGGGCAAACCACCCACTGAAATGACTTGTGAGACTGTGGCTTTGCACTCCCCAGGATAGAGCAGTGGGCAAACCACCCACTGAAATGACTTGTGAGACTGTGGCTTTGCACTCCCCAGGATAAAGCAGTGGGCAAACCACTCACCGAAAAGACTTGTGAGACTGTGGCTTTGCACTCCGCAGGATAGAGCAGTGGGCATGGAGCCCCCTTATGGATCTGGCGTCGTGCACTCATCCGGCTGAGGTGCCCCCCCTTCCCTTCCCCCTGAGGTGCCTGTTGTATTTCTATCTGATGCCCCTGCAGTGTTCTCTCCGTATTGATCAGGTATCTTGTGTAGGCCTCGCCCGTGCATTTTGGGCCCAGTGGTCCACGGACTTTAATGGTGCAATAATTGGACTTGTATTCTTGGTGTATATCTTTGTTTATAATGTATATATATTTTTGAGTACTGGATTTTAATCGATTACAAACGTCCAAATCATTTGCTTTTGTCTTTGCATTCTTCTGGGGGGGTTGGGGGTGTAATTGTAATGTATCAATATGTATCAGTGTGTGTGTTGTAGTGGGTGAGGGTGGGGGTGTTAGGTGTTGCGTGTGTATGTCACTCTCTTTTCCCTCCCCCTCCCGAGTGTCGTAGGTGCAGTACTCACCGTGGTCTTCGAAGCCAGCGCTCCTGCTCCTGGTAGAGGAGCAGGAAGACAAAGACAGGGAGAATCTGGAGTTCCGGTTCCATGGCGTTCTGGTTCCTCGTGGGGTGTGTAGAGGTGAGTGTTTTCCCTTCCAAGTCTTGTTTCCGCCGTGTTTTTGTTCGTGATGAATCCGCCCAGAAAAGGTGGCGGATTGGCCTGTTGTAATACAATGGGCGGTACATTGTGTCCCGCCTGTCTGTTGGTGGTTACCGCCGCAGTGTTTGTTTGTACCGCCGTGGCGGTCGGAGTGTTAAAGTGGCTGTCTATGTTGACAGTTTCTGCCACGTCGTGATTCCTTTTTTTGTACCGCCGGCCTGTTGGTGGTTTTACCGCTGCTTTAACACTGACCGCCAGGGTTGTAATGACCACCTATGTCTGTCATGCTGATGAGGGCTGTGACTGGACAGGCAAATCTATCCTCACACCCTAATATATATGGCTATATGATTATTTCCCTTGGCAGAGTGCTTAGTGGAGAGATCAGCACTTGTTATACTCACTATAGAAAAGTGAGATCTTACGTGTGAGCTGAATACCTTCTCTACCCTACTATGCATACTATTGAGCCTGGTGAAAGGAGTGAGTGAACAGGCAGTGTCTCTTTACACCCTACTCTACATACTGGTTACCTTCATGCAAGGTCTCAGTGGAGAGGCCAGTCGTTCGCCATAGTGTACTATACACAGTTGTTAGGCTGTGGAGAGGTGTCAGTGAGATCCCAGTGTCTCCTTACACCCTACTGTTGGAATTCTTTTAAAAGGTCTCATTTGAGAGTCTAATTTCTCTCCGTACCCTACTATTGGGGACTATAAGCCATGAGTACTGTAATAAAGGAAAGTGTAAATTCTTCTTCTAAAAAAACATTTTTCATCTTGTGAGACTCTCACAAGATCATAAAAAAGTGGTGGTGTACACAGAATCTTGATGGAAAATGTTACTGGGGAGAGTGTCTCTCTCCATACCCTACTATATACACATCTAGCCCTGGGTGCTACTGAAGAACTCAATCTATTCAGACAGCCTAGTATGCACTTCTGTTATACTGAGAGAAGTATCAATGGGGAGGTTACTTTCTCCCCACACCCTGGTAGTGTGGATTATGAGCGATAAGTATGTAATGAAGAAAAATGTAGATTTTTCCCCACAAAAAATGTACGATCTTACAAGTCTCACAAGATTGTAAATAAAAAAAGTACATGGGGAGTGAAAATCTTTATCAAGAGAGAGGCTTCTGTGCAGAGGTTTTTGTGCTTGCACAGTCTAATACTTACACCATACAATACGGACCTATATTGCATTAAATATTGTTTGAATGTTTGATCTTGCGAGAATTTCGTGAGAGCTGGACAAACACATGAGTGAGAGGAGGCATTTGCGTGCTCCCGCTCTAGTGAGACTCTTTTGGTTGTCAGAATTAAAAGGTATTTACACCATTAAATAATCACATAATGTTGCAATAGGATGGCTATGATAGCAGTCTTTGTGTTTATAGTGTGCAATGTTCAGTTACTCATAGAACTGGATGCATTCCTTGATGTTATATAGGAAGATCTGTTCCCTTCTGCAGTAAAGTACACTCTATCTCACCTATAGACACCAGACATTTCAAACCGGATGTTGTTATGATATATTGAGTCCATGCCATGGTCGCGAAGAAATGCAGAAACTGGTTTTTTTACATGCTTCTGCGATTTCTCAATCTTGAGACAACATTTTTCGACCATTGCCATTTCTGCCTTTGACATACATTACAATATACAATGGTATTTTGAGAAAAGATAGACATCATTTGTGAAAAAGTCTCCTTCATTTAGATTTCAAGCGTAACTCCTGTAATTGTGCCTCAGTCATTAACACCACAGTGCACTTTTATCAGGTCTGGATACTACAATCCAAAATTCCCTCAATTAATGGTAAAAATTGACGCCACTCCATACCTCAGTGGCCAGTCCAAGTTATGTCCAAGACTCTTGTTAATACCACAATTAATAGCATATTCTCTAGCCCAGTGAAGTCCTAAAATTGAGAGGCAAACCATTGTGCAATATAGAGAACCCAGTCATATGTAAAGAGCTCAGTGGAATGAGTAAGCTCCAGGAGCAACATTGTCATATCAGGAGAGAAAAAATGGGAGGGTGGCAAAATTATAAATGTAATTGGTAGAGTTTGGGCAGTTATAAAAAAAGGTTAGGGTGTGATTAATTGTTATTTTCATGGTGCACAGTTACTTGCTAAACAACATGGGCTTTTCTATTGGCTGATTTTCACATTTTAATATGATCTCATGAGTGGCTTGCAAGAGTCATTGGGCTTGATGAGAGGGACCTCATATGATCCCATACGACTCTCACAAGTGTCACATGGAACTTGACCGAGTGAGTCTGGCATAAGGTCTTTCTTTCAAACTTGCAAGAGCCTTGCGAGTTGGATTGTACAGGGAGAGAAAAGACGGTGTATTACCACAGTACTGATGCCATAAACTGATAAAAACAAGTACAAAGCAAAAGACATAAAGCACAGGTAGTCAAGATCAATTAATAAACTAAAACAAAAGGTTTCATAAGATATTAAAGGGGATTATGGTACATGTAATGCATGTACTGTGAAACAGATACATTTCTTCAGTGTAGAATGTAAGACTGAGGTCAGCCAATAGTTGACTTTCCCCCTACAAAATAAAAAAAAAAAGCTTCAATATGATTGCCTATAAGGCGTGAGGGTTCAGATACTTGTATGTGTTGCATAACCTTAGACACACAAAATGGTCCTTGGTGGTTTGGAGGTGAAGCAAGTGTAATCTCTTTGACTTGTGCTCAAAAGACTTAATTAGATGTTTGATTAAAAGAGATTGGTGTATTCAGCTACCTCTAAGGCACAGCTTCATTATCAGGTAATTAAAAATATTGTGTAATTTAATTTTGATGTCTCTGACTAAAGATTGAAATAAAATAATATATTTAGACAGAACTTTTAACATATTTGTTTATTATGCCAGTTTTAGTAAATTGGATGTTTAAAATGCGAAATAGAACTTAAAACTGCTTGCTATTGAACGTTAGCTGATTGTATCTTTCAAATATTGTTGAGATCTCTATGACATAACAACAGGCTGTTCATACATTTTCTTTCAGGACCAGAATAGTTATTTATGATTTTCTCACTGTATACCAGCTTTACAGATATAATGACAACCATAGGCCAAATAAGCATTGAACATTATTCTTTTAAGGTTCATATTTGCCATTGATGAATATTAGAGAATCCATAGACTAAACCACAGTATTAGAGTGTCCATTTGATTTGAATAAAAGGATTATAAACACAACGCTTTGGTTTACCTATATAAGGTTTTTCTCCTGTTGACACGTACACAAATTATATATTTTCATCTGAGACAGGCATTATGAACATGTTCTAAGAATGCCGCTTTGTTTACTAATGAAGCAAACATCCTGTTTACCCATTTTCTATCTTGATGCACATGTTTGTTCGTAAAAGATGCCAGGAACAAAACTCATTTACTCTGAGCAAGGCGTGTTGATGCCGAAACACGTTTGGTGTTTATTTTGGCATAACCATAGAACTAAAAAAAAACTGTTGTCACTTAATTCATTCAGAGTTTAAGGCATCTTTTTCGGCACTGGAGTGTGAACTGTGGCTTCTTAAGAAGTGATATGTATATATATGTTGCCTTCTGACGGTCACCTGTAGGTATAGTTATGACCTTGTTTCTATAGGAGAAGCGTTTTTTGTTTTTCCAATAACTTTGGTGCCATTTGATGAATTCTCACAAAAATGTAAAAACAGGTTTTCCACTCAATTCAGCTGCTGTGTTAAAAGTTTGGGGTGCTTCATCAAGCGGGAACAAAGAAATGGAGGGGGTTCCAAAACGTGTTTTCCCCATGCAATTTCCCTTATAGATGTTAGACACAACTACAGCCTGAACAGCTGGATGGAATTACACCAAATTTGGCATAAGCCTAGATCTTGGCCCAGAAAGTGTGTTTTTTTGTAATTTGATGTAAATCTGTTCAGTAGTTTTGGAGATGTTAAAGGAAAAAAGAAATATGAATATCTAGGAATGTGGATCATCCCTAGATCTGTCAGATCTCATGCTAAAATCTGATTGACTGCCAACACTTAAACCAGGAAGTGTTGGCAACCGTCTTGGGATGTGAACTCAGCCAAGTTACAAGAAAAAGGAAAAAAAAACAGAAGGTTGCAATAAAGGAATACCCTGAACTACCCAGGCATGGTGCTGAGGTTCCACTGGGACCACCACCAGGGGCCAAAAAACATTTTTGCTGCAAATTCCTGGAGGATCCACAAATCTATGCATACATAAAAAAAAAACACATGCGTGGTCACCCACACTTACTTTCATGCTGCTTTTCACACATTATTTAGTGATCCTTCTCCTTGCTTCTACCTCATTTTAATTGCTTTCTCCTTGCTTTTGCCACCTTTTTTGTGTGCTTTCTCCTTGTTCTTCTCTCATTTTCACTGCTTTCTCCTTGCATTCCCCCCCATTTTTTTGTGAGTCTTCTCCTTGCGTTTTCCTCATTTTCACTGCTTTCTGCTTGCTTTTCCTTTGTTTTTCGTGTGCCTTCTCCTTGCTTTTTCCTCATTTTCACTGCTTTCTCCTGGCTTTTCCTCCATTTTTTGTGTTCCTCCTCCTTGTTCTTCTCTCATTTTCACTGCTTTCTCCCCATTTTTATGTGTGCCTTCTCCTTGCTTTTTCCTCATTTTCACTGCTTTCTACTTGCTTTTCCTTTGTTTTTTGTGTGCCTTCTCCATGCTTTTCCCTAGTTTTCACTGCTTTCTCCTTGCTTTTTTTTCATTTTTTGAGTGCCTTCTCCTGGCTTTTCCCTTGTGCCATGGGATTGATGCATGTGTGGCCGTGTGCAGCAAGGGGTTTGAAATATGTGAATGGTAGGTCGTATGGCCTGGCAGCAGGCCAGGCCATATGGCCAATCCCCCAGTAAGTTAAAAAACATAGAAATTCTCTGAAAAAACTAAAGGTTACAGGAACGTTGTAGTGAGGAACTAGCATTTAAAAAACCCTTAGTGGGGAAAACTTGGCTGATTGCAGAAGCCACCTCACTTTTTGCCCCCACCTTTAGCTGATTCTGATGTTTTATGACTCTGACTGTGCTCTGAGCACTGCTAACCAGTCCCAGGGCCAGTGCTCTGTGTAAGATGGTATAAACAAATTAGGCATCATTATAATAGGCTCTGACAACCTACCTATAAGTCCATAGTACATGGTAGGGCATGTTGGTTTAGGGACCACAGTATAGACAGTACACCCACTGGTGCATTGATGTGGTGTTCAGTGTCATTGTAAAGGTAGGCTGTCCTTGCTGGCTGTTTTTAACGTCACGTTAACGCTAAAGCCCGGATTTGACTTTGGAATTGAAAGTACTTCCAAAGTCTCAAACTACCTTATTTTTGCATATAAGTCAATCCTAAGGTCTACCCTAGGTGTCCCCAGGGTTGGGTGTTGTGTAAATAGAAGCAGGGACTGTATAAGCAATGTTTTATAAGTCATGGTGTGGTAAGAACAGTCACGTTTGTTGTTTCCCCATTGTACTGAATGTGACCCATAGGCTAATATGGCATGGAGAGACTTTGGCCCTCATTATGACCATGGCGGTCGCTGATAAAGCGGCGGTAATACCGCCAACAGGCTGGCGGTAAATACCACCAAATGATGACCATGGTGGTGATATCTCCGATAGACAACCAATGTACCACACCGACTGCCAGGGTGGAAACAACACGCACCACAGCGGTAGCCGCCTACAGCCAGGTGAAAGACAAAGTAGCGCCCACCATATTTTGACCCTGCAATCCGCCTCCTTTTCCGGGGCTGTACCAACACCATCAAAAGCCTGGCGGAAACAGAGCACAAAAGTGAATGGACTTTCCATTGGAGACACAGGGAAGAACCACTCCGTCATGGAACCCGAACTGTAAGTTTTTCCACATTATGCTTCACCTGGAACACCAACACCGGCGAAGACAACGGTGAGTACAGCCGCCTCCCACACAAGGGAGGGGGAGGAAAATGAGAGTGACATGCACAACACACACCCGACACACACACGCACCATACACACAACCATATGCATAACAAAAACAAGTTGACCATGAAAATCTGCAGAATAATGCCAAGGCAACAGCAATTTTCGAAAATGATTATAATCAGTCCAACAATAAATTCAACAATCCGATTTACACATTAAACAGATCTGTACATGTGCATAAAAAAGGGACACTGCCCAGTCCATAGTTCACGGGCCCACATGGCCACAGGGCCAAGTCCAAGTCCTCACTTGAATCCTGCCCCAATATGAAGAGAACACTGCAGGGGTATCTGTTGGCATATAGGCAGGCACCGCAGGTGGAGAGGGGCACCTCAGCCGGATGCGGAAACAAGCCCACTGATTATGGATGGGGCAACATGCACTGTGCTTGGGCCTGGGGAGTGCAAGGCCACAGTCTCTCAAGTGAGTGTCTTCCCCACTGGTTCTGGAGGGGGCAACATGCCCTGTGCTTGGTCCTGGGAAGTGCAAGGCCACAGTTTCTCAAGTGGGTGTCTTCCCCACTGGTTCTGGAGGGGAAAACATGTCCTGTGCTTGGTCCTGGTGAGTGCAAGGCCACAGTCTCTCAAGTGGGTGAATACCCCACTGGTTGTGGAGGGGGCAACATGCCCTGTGCTTGGTCCTGGGAGTGCAAGGACACAGTCTATCGAGTGGGTGACTTGCCCACTGGTTCTGGAGGGGGCAACATGCCCTGTGCTTGGTCCTGGGGATTGCAAGGCCACAGTCTCTCAAGTGGGTGTCTTCCCATTGGTTCCGGAGGGGGAAACATGTCTTGTGCTTGGCCGTGGGGAGTGCAAGGCCACAGTCTCTCAAGCGGATGTCTTTCCACTGGTTCTGGAGGGGGCAACATGCCCTCTGCTTGGCCCTGGGTAGTGCAAGACCACAGTCTCTCAAGCGGGTGTCTTCCTCACTGGTTCTGGAGGGGACAACATGCCCTGTGCTTGGTCCTGGGGAGTGCAAGGCCACAGTCTCTTGAGTGGGTAATTTGCCCACTTGTTCTGGAGGGGGCAACATGCCCTATGCTTGTTCTGTCCTGTGCCGCACAGCAGCCCTTGGAGGGTGGACTATATGGTGTCCTCCAGCGGTGATGGCTGCACTGTTGTGATGGTTGTGGGAGGCTCCTGCTCAGCCCCTGCACCGTCAGATGGCCGCACTGTGGTGGTGGTTGAGGGAGGCTCCTGCTCAGCCCCTGGATCCTCTGATGGCAGTACTGTGGTGGTGATTGTGGGGGTCTCCTGCTCGGCCCTGCAGCCTCCGATGGCTACACTGTGGTGGTGGATGTGGGAGGCTCCTGCTCAGCTCCTGCACTCTCTGATGGCTGCACAACCATGGCTGCCAGTGGGGGCACTGTGACAGCTGCTGTTGCAGGCTCCTTCCCCTTCTTTGTGGCTGGTGCAGGCTCCTTCCCATTTATTGTGGCTGGCTCAGGCTCCTTCCCCTTATTTGTAGCTAGTGCAGGCACTTTCCCTTCTTTGTGGATGGTGCAGGCTCCTTCCCCTTCTTTTTGGCTGGTGCAGGCTCCTTCCCCTTGAGTATTGTTTGCCTGGAATCCTTTCTACCACAAGTAGGTGCTGCTACCACTGGGCCCGTGGACTGTTTGGCTGAGGCGCTTGGCTGGGTTGGGAAGAGGTCAATCTGGGAAAGGAAAAGCTTTTTAGGGACGTTGGGGCGGGAAGAGGGAGGATTGATGGGAATGGAGTGTGAGGGAGTGGTTGTTGGCGGTGTTTGTTTACTGGATTTGGGTGCAGGTGCATGGGCAGTATACTGTTGTGAGGTGGATGGCTGTTGGGTGTCTGAGTGCTTGCATTTGTGTACTTTAGGAGGGGGGACAGACATGGTGGGAGAGGACACAGGGGACGTGTGCATGGATGTTTTGTAGCTGTCTGCCAGTAAGGTGTGTGTTCTGCTTGGTGTGGTGATGATGCTGGTAGTGGATATTGATGTAGTGCATGCAGGTGTGAGTGTGGACGTTACTGGGTGGGAGGTGGAGGAGAAGGGGAAGACAGTGGAAGTTGTTGTGGCTGTAAATGAATGGTGTTTGTGTGAGGTGCCTGTGGGATGAAGTGTGGTGATAGTGACACTCTTGGGTGTTGTCTTGTGTGCATGCTCATCTGCCTGTGTGCTTGGGATGGGTTGGGGTTGAGGAGAATGGGACTGGGAAGTGGAAGTTGAAGGGTGGATGGTAGAAACAGGGACACTGGCTGCCATCAGAGAGGAGGCCAGAGCCTGAATCGATCTCTGTTGGGCCACCAATCCACTGTGAATGCCCTCCAGGAATGCAATAGATTGCAGCATCTGGGCTGCCAGCCCCTGGATGGCATTCACAATGGTTGTTTGCCCTACAGAGATGGCTCTCCGGAGGTCAATAGCCTCCTCACTCAGGGAAGCAGGACACACTGGGGCAGTGCCTGAGGTGCCTGGGGCGAAGGAGATGCCCACCCTTCTGGGTGAGCGAGCACAGGCAACTCGCTGAAGGGGTACTGGGAGGGCAGTGTTAGTACAGGGGTGGCGGCTGTACCTGCAGCTGGGGTGGTCACAGATGTGTCGCCACCACCAGGGAGCTCCCATCTAAGGAGGTATCAGAGTCTGTGTTGTACCCTCCAGTCTCCGCCATGGTGCTCCCCTTGCCCTCATCCCATTGGTGCCCTCAGTGTCGGTGGACTCCGCCTCCAGGGTCCTATGAGATGCAGCTCCCTCTGCCACCGGTGCCTCTGCTCCTCTGCCAGATGATGCTAATGCACATGAGGACAGGATGACAAAACAAGATAGAGGGGGAGAGAGACAAAGGATACACTGGGCCAGTGACTGCACCAACACCACAGTTGACGTACAAAGCATCCTCACACACAGGGAACAGGCCTACGCACTATGCATTCCACTACCAGTGAAATGGCTACTCAACAAGGAAAGAGGAAAGAGGAGGGGTACACACCGCCAAATGCAGCACACCTGGGACTCACGCAGCCCTGACCAGTAGTTAATACTAACAAGCTAGGTAAGCAGTATTTCCCCTTCAGAACCTTAGCCACTGGAGGACCTATGCTGCTATGTCTGGCCTGGCCTAGGGGCACCCACTGACACAAAACCTTCACCCAGATACCACCCCTCCTGCCGCAAGCTTCAATGATGGCCACTGTACTCACCCCCTTGTGGCTGCTGTGATGCCCTCAAGCGCCCATCCAGCTCAGGATAGGCTCCGGGTTATCAGGGGATCAGGATCCGATGAGCACCCCTTCCTCGTTGGGAGGCCATCCCCAGCTAATCCTCTGCGGTCTACCGTGCCCAGTGTCTCAGGTCCTCCCACCGTTTCAGACAGTGGAACCTCTGCCTGCCATAGACCCCCAGGGTCTGCACGTCCTTGGCAATGGCACTCCATATTCCCTTCTTATGATGGGTGCTGATCTGCAGAGGCAATACAAACAGGAGAACACCATTAGAAAAACAGTCCAGCCAGTAACACAAATGACCCACCTTACCTGTTTCCATAACCATTGGCACACACATAGCCCAGCACACAACGTGTACACCACAAAGAGGACATCCACCCACCCCCTTACATGGGGCCTTCACATACACAACTCTATCCATTAATGCCACCTACATCATGCCCACAGTGTACTCACCTGTTGGTCTGGAGGCCCATACAGCAGTCCCTACTGGGGTAGGACCCCTTCCACCAGTCGCTCCAACTCCTCAGAAGTGAAGGCTGGGGCCCTTTCCTGGTCACACGGGCCATAGTAGGTTCCAGACACAGGTCACAGCAGCACATGCAGTGTAGGTCCTCTCCTATGGAACGTCAGGAAACAAGTGAGGAATATGATAGAAAATGGCAGTCATGTCCGCGGCGGTGCATACCATCACTGACAGCGTAGATCACCATTGGCCACTGTACCTTATAGGGGCCAATATCAGCCAATGAGGAATTGCACGGCGGTTCACGGCCACCTACTGCCACTGCTCACAAACTCAGCAGCATTACCCCACTTCCATCTGTCTCTCCACACAGGACAGGCGGACGCCATTTCAGGGGGGGAATAGGCCTATGGATTAATGCTGCGTCACAGGATAAATAGGCACATACTTCACAACTTACACTGTCCAATAACCTGTTTGCAGGTTGCAGACTGCTGTTGTGGCTCCGTTGTTCAGTTTGTAACAGCCTTCTCACTCTTTTGTCCCTTAGATACCTACCACTGTGGATGAATAGGAGATGGAGACACCCCCCTGTGTACAGACCCCTGGTGGACTTGGCTACACTCGAGGACAGGCACATTATAGTGACCTATAGACTGGACAGGGCCACAATCACAGAGCTGTGTGCCCAATTGTAGCCTGACCTGATATCTGCTATCCATAACCCCACTGGGATCTCCCCTCTTCTGCAAGTGCTATCAGTTCTACGTTTCCTGGCAACTGGTTCTTTCCAAGTGACAGTGGCAGCAGGAATGACACAGTTAATGTTCTCAAATGTGCTGACAAGAGTGTTGTCTGCCCTGATAAAACACATGTGCTGCCACATTGCATTCCCCCAGGTTCAAGATTTGGCCACTGTGAAGGCCGGATTCTATGCAATGGAACATATCCCCAATATAATTGGTGCGATTGATGGAACACATATTGCATTTGTCCCCCCCCCCCGCCAGAATGAACAGGTGTTCAGGAATCGTAAGAGTTTCCACTCCATGAATGTGCAGATGGTGTGCTTGGCGGACCAGTACGTCTCCCACATCAATGCTACGTATCCTGGGTCGGTAGAGGATTCCTTTGTCCTGTGAAATAGCTGATGGCCCAACTACAGAGGCACAGGATGAGGCTAATAGGTGAGCCCTAGTTCCCACCCAGTATATGTTGGTGTATGCATATGGTGTTGGCCATATAGGATAATGTGTGGCTAAATGTTGTCCCTCAATATTTGCAGGAGACTCTGGTTACCCAAACCTATCATGACTGCTGATCCCGTGAGGAATGCCAGGACAAGGTACAGAAGAACGTTATAATGAGGCACATGGGCGAACCAGTGGGACAATTGAAAGGACCTTTGGCCTCCTGAAGGCCAGGTTCCGGTCCCTCCACCTGACAGGTGGATCCCTGTTCTACTCACCCTAGAAGGTCTGTCAGATTGTGGTGGCATGCTGCATGTTGTACAACATGGCCCTCAGACAACATGTACCTTTTCTGCAGGAGGAGGAGACTGGAGATGCCCCTGTGGCAACAGTGAACCATGTGGACAGTGAGGATGAGGAGGCAGAGGATGAGGATGTGGACAACAGAACATCTGTGATCCGTCAGTACTTCCAATGACACACAAGTGAGACAGTGCAACTTTACATTTCTATGACTTTTATTGCATTCTCTGTGGCATTGGCATTGTGCTGGCATGCTGGTTTTTCCCACTTCTTTTCCCACTTACTGTTACCTCTGGATTTTAATTTTGCAGATGTTGGTGATTTGACAAATACTCCCGGTGTGATCACAACAGACAACTACAGGTCATTAATTCTATGCTAATTCTATGTACAGTTCATTTGCAATGGTTGTAGCTGTTTTAATCAATACATATTTTTAATGCATGACATACTCGAAGTCCAATTTTATCCAAGGGTGTTTATTGTACTGCTAATATATAGAGGGAAAAGTGCAATGGAATGGGGTGATGATGGAGGAAAGTCCAGGGTATTGTTCCATTCTGTTCGTAGCACAGGTGCATTGTTGATGGGGACATAGCAAGGGGAACAATGGCAGTTCAAGGTGGACAAGGGGACTGAGTGGGACACAAGGGAGACAAGGGACAATCAGGAGAGCCTCATTTCCTGGTAGTGGTCTTGGCAAGTGTCTCTGGCTTCTGTCTAGTTCACAGGGAACGTTTGCAGGGTGGTTCACCTCACCCACTAGCGGCAACAGAAGTGGAGGGCTGTTCAGATGACTGGCTAGTGGCAGGGGCCCGCTGGTGTGACACTGTCTCCCTCATAATTTGGGCCATGTCTGCCAGCACCCCTGCTATGGAGATCAGGGTGTTAGTGATGACCTGAAAGTCCTCCCTGATCCCTTGATACTGTTCCTCCTGCAGCTGCCTGTTCTCCTGCACGTTGTCTAGGATCTGGGCCATCATGTCCTGGGAATGTTGAGAGGCTCCCAGGATCTCTGAGAGTGCCTCCTGGAGAGTCGGTTCCCTGGTCCTGTCCTTCCCCTGGTAGACAGCAGTCCTCCCAGTGTCCCTGATGGCCTGCACCTCTGTCCCCTGACCTGTGTGCCCACTGCCACTGACCCCAGGTCCCTGACTGTCTTGGGTTCTTGGGTGTGAGGTGTGCCCTGTGGTCCCTGTACAGGTGGGCACACTGCTGATTGACGTGTCCTGGGGACAGAGATTTGGGGACGCTGGGTGTGTGCTGTGATGTTGGTTCCTGATGGGGGAGGCTCTGTGGTGGTCTGTGAGTGGGCTTGGGTGACCGGCTGTCCAGTGATGGACAGGTAGCTCATCCAGATCCTGAAGACCAGAGTTACTGTCATCACTGTGGGCCTCTTCTATTGGGGGACTGGATAGTGATGGCACCTCATCTCCAGTGACATTGGCTGGTGCACCTGTGGGGATGTAAATTATGTGTTATGCCATGGGGAACAGGGTCAAGACTGATTTGCATATGGCTGGGTCCTAACTGGAATGGCATGGGTAGCCAAAAAACAATGGATTTAGGCCCAGATCTCTGTACTGGAGGTGAATGTTTGACATTGTTCAGCATTCTGTCCATCACTTGTTCTTTTTGCATTTGTTGCCCCAAGTGGGAAGGGTATGCCCAGACGTGGGTCCCGTGCTCCCCATGCCACTGGAATAAAGCTAGCCTTGCTGATGAAGGGTGAGACCCTGAAACTGGTCCTAGGATGCTTTTTTCCACTCCAGGGAGGACCTGGCTTGGCAGTTCAGGTTGGAATGTTCCCATGGGTAACAGGGTCAAGACTGATTTGCATATGGCTGGGTCCAAACTGGAACGGCATGGGTAGCAAAAAAAATTATGGATTTATGCCCAGATCTCTGTACTAGGGATGAATGTTTGAAGTTGTTCAGCATTCTGTCCATCACTTGTTCTTTTTGCATTTGTTGCCCCAAGTGGGAGGGTATGCCCAGACGTGGGTCTCGTGCTCCCCATGCCACTGGAATCAAGCTAGCCTTGCTGATGAAGGGTGAGACCCTGAAACTGGTTCTAGGATGTTTTTTTCTAGGCCAGGGAGAACCTGGCTTGGCAGTTCGGGCTGGTCTGTTCCCATGGGGAACAGGGTCAAGACTGATTTGCATATGGCTGGGTCCAACCTGGAATGGCACGGGTTGCAAAAAAGTGATGGATTTAGCCCCAGATCTCTGAATTGGGAGTGAATGTTTGACATTGTTTAGCATTCCGTCCATCACTTGTTCTTTAGGTGGTGGTTGCTCCAGCCCCTTTTTAAGTCCTGCGGGGTAAGTTGCGCCAAGGCCACACTAGCACTGTGTGCTAGGCCTTGCAACATCAGTGCACACAACTCTGTAGCGTCTTATATGTGGGCTGAATGGCTCCACTTGAGAGAATTGCCAACTAAGCTGGGCCTGACCGAACCATAAGAACACCTTAAGTTCTAGCTCTTCTCCCCTGTGTTGGTCGATTGTACATGATGGAATTAGCCATTGTCAATTACTTTTCAGCAAGTGGATCTTGGAGGGCCTGCAGTACTAAGGTATTAGTTGCTGTGCCAATTATCCCATGCACAATCGTTTTTCCTTTGTGTCCCTCTCTTAAACCACTTTTTGAACTATTGGCGCCTGTACTAGTATCTGGCATCTAATGAATTCTTGTGGTGTCTTAATGACTGTACTGTATGTGCATTTTACTAGACGGGCCCCTATGGTTCAATTAGTTAAGTGTTTTGCTAGTTTGTGTGGAGCTGTATTGCTGCATGACGTCTATTCTATATGTGACCTTTTGTTTTATACTTGTTAATTGCTTTCATTGTATTATTGGTTTTATATATATTGTTGTTATACATTGTAAGGCTTATAGCTGACACAAATAATAATAAATAAATAAAACATCCACAACAAATATATCCTAAGATATATCCCAATATGCCGCAATAAGCAAAAACAAAATCATGACATCATATATCCTTGTAAGTCCCTTCTAAAGTATTAAAACATTTCCATAAAGTGCTGAGTGTATATATGTATACAACAACACAAAGAATTACAGATCATTGATCGTCTCTTGGCAATTCACATCCTCAAAAAGGTTATCACACATTATCTATTTACAAAACTCTATTAAATGTTCGAGGATTCTTACATATTTGATCTGTACTCTTTTCTTATATATCTTTAACATGTGCAATATTGAGCATACTGTGGTATACTATCATATGTCCATATAGATTTTTCATAAGCTACATCAGTATGTACATAAAGTGCTGCATATGCATGTGTGCACGTTAACACATGGTAGTACAGAAACAACTCTTTACAATTGTTGTCCCAGACCAATTTTTAAATACCTGATTTAAGTCCTACACATGAAGCACTTGAGAGTACTGCATGTAAAGTACCACCACTGTTTCTCAAATGTGCAAAACCGAGCAAAAAAAGTGCAAATCCGCAAGTAAGGGTGCATCTTGATGTTCAAATGCTTAAACTGTAAAGTACAGATTTCCCTGATGTAACCTTAAAATCAAGGGCAGAGACTATCTATGTGCAAAATAGCGCATAATGGTATACATCCTCTCTAGATGATTCTTATCCCAGGCCAGTTTAAGTATCTGATTAAAGTGCTGGGTGTAAAGTGTAAACCACTACATAATAACTAGGCAAAAAGAGGGCAAAGTATTGCAAATCTGCAAATAGTGGGGCATCATGCTGTTCACATATTCCAATATTTTAAATGTTAAGTAATTTCCTTAATAAACTCATGATTATGAGAGCAAAGACTCCATCTCAGACACAATTTTGTACGATTCGTGTAAGAACATGTTAGTCAAAAAGTACTTGTGCTCAGGCTGTTTAAAAAGGACATCAACTGCAATTACTAATCAAAGATCCTCCAATTCTGCCTGCTTCATAAAGATTCCATCCAGCAATCAAATCAAACAGCAATGGGGGAACTTTGAGATGTCAACCTATAACCCCCCATTTTTCGTAGGTCTAACTCCCTATTCCCACCATCGGGCTTCTTCGTCACTGTAGGAAAGTCCTCCTTTTTGCCCTGGTCATCCCAAACTTTTTGGACAGATGCTGGTGGTTACTGACTCTTGGCTGTGCCCTGGGTACTGCTTGCCAGTTCCAGGGCCAGTGCTCTTTGTAAAGTGGATATGCAAATTAGGCTAATTATAATTGGCAGTATCAACCTACCTATAGGTCTCTATTATATGGTAGGGCATGTAGGTTTAGGGACCCCAGCATAGGTAGTGGACCCTTAGGTGCACTGCTGAGGTACCCAGTGGCATTTTAAAGGCAGGACTGCCTTGCTGGCTGTTTTTAAACTAAAGTTATATGCAAATTCGACTTTGGAATTTAAAATATTCCCAAAGGCTTAAACTGCCATATTTGTACATATAAGTCACCCCTAAGGTGTTCCCTGAGTGCCCCTAGGGTTGGGTGCCATGTAACTATAAGCAGGGACCTTATAAAAATGTTTTATGAGCCCTGGTGAGGTAACATAGCCAAATTTGTTTTCCCCTCACTTTAGTGAATGGGCTCCATAGGCTAAAATGGGGACACTTTATTTTAGTCAACAGAGTCCCTATAGGAGCCTGATATATCAAGTTTGGTATCAAACTAATTATTATAATAAATCCCACAACTTGCCATTGGTGGATTTAAGAAAATTAGTTCAGAAAAAGAGTTTTAAAACTCTACCAGCAAGTTGCTAACTTCAGCTCTGTAGTGACCTTCTCTGATTGGCCAGCCTCTGGCAGCCTGGCCAGGGTGCCTTGATGAGTTGTGAAGTGGCCCGAGCTGAACACAAAGGAAGTGCCTGGAGAAGGAGATCTGCCTTAGCAGATGGTGAAACAGGATGGGGGGAGAGCAGCCAAACTGGTCTTCAAAGGAGGGAAGGACATTTGGAGCAGCTCAGGACCTCCCGCATTTCCTGCAACCCCAGACTATGAGGTGCACTCTTGATTAGATTAGGAGAGGGGCATGTTAAGGATTTTTAGCCACTCCAGTAGGTGGGCTCAGCCAGACCTACTCTCCAAAATTCAGGTTCAGCCATGTTGGATTTTTAAAGAATTTTGCTCCCTGGGACCGATTTTTGCCACACTTCCCATGAAGTGGTCATCAAGGTGGTAGTGGCCTACCTGTGATTGGACAGTCGCCTCCTCCCGCTTTTCACCCCCGAAACAAGGATAGGGCAGAGCTGCACCCACATTTCAGATCCCTACAAGGAACAACATCAGAAGAAGAAGGACTGCGGTGTGGACCCCTGACCTGCACTTCGACTCCGCACTCTGAAGGACTGCACCTGCTGCACACTTGGGCTTCACCACTAAAAGTACTTTGCCTGGCTTCAACTGGTTTAAGAAGGGACTCCCAGATTGCTACAGGTGAAACATGGCTAACCAGAGTCTCTGCATCAAATCCTGAAGAAACTGGCCAGCTGACAACTGTCCAGTCGTCACTTTAGGAATTTGAGCCAGGTGTATTCTGGGAGTTGGAGTCCTAGCCCTCAAGGAGCAACACAGAGCTTCTGGAAACTTGGAATGAACTGTGGACTTCTAAAGGACCTTCAAAGATCTTCTGGAAGAACATCCAAAAATTTGGAGAAGATTGGAGAACTTTTGGTAAAAAGCTTGATAAAGAGACCGACCCGCCGTTGAGAGTAAAGCCAGCTTACATTGACCATGACCCGGTCTGACTGGCAAGTTCATCCCACTAAAAAGCTCCGGAGCCCCAGACTTCCAGGATTTCATTCGGGACTCCTGAAGAGACAATCGGACGACGTAAACTCAAATTCGGCTTGCTGTGGAGGGTCATCTGACGTTGGAGAGAAAAAGCTCCAAAAAAGTGACTAAGGGGGTCATTCTGACCCTGGCGGCCGGTGGCCGCCAGGGCCACCGACCACGGGAGCACCGCCAACAGGCTGGCGGTGCTCCCACGAGCATTCTGACCGCGGCGGTTCAGCCGCGGTCAGAAGCGGAAAGTCGGCGGTCTCCCGCCGACTTCCCGCTGCTCGGGGGAATCCTCCATGGCGGCGGAGCGCGCTCCGCCGCCATGGGGATTCTGACACCCCCTACCGCCATCCTGTTCCTGGCGGGTCTCCCGCCAGGAACAGGATGGCGGTAGGGGGTGCCGCGGGGCCCCTGGGGGCCCCTGCAGTGCCCATGCCAATGGCATGGGCACTGCAGGGGCCCCCGTAAGAGGGCCCCACTGTGTATTTCAGTGTCTGCAATGCAGACACTGAAATACGCGACGGGTGCAAACTGCACCCGTCGCACCCCTGCAACTACGCCGGCTCAATTCTGAGCCGGCGTCCTCGTTGCAGGGGCATTTCCTCTGGGCCGGCGGGCGCTCTTTTGGAGAGCGCCCGCCGGCCCAGAGGAAATGTCTGAATGGCCGCCGCGGTCTTTTGACCGCGGTGCGGTCATTTGGCGGCGGTACCTTGGCGGACGGCCTCCGCCGTCCGCCAAGGTCATAATCACCCCCTAAGTCTGAAGTTGACCGTGGCTTCCCACGCAGCGTACCTGAGGAGGGCTCCAGGGTCATGCGATCAAGATTCAGCTTTGGCCCGGATGAATATTTTTGTCCCAGAAAAACTGTCTAAGTCTGAATGTAGAATTCTTTACTGAGGACTCTTGCGACGCATATCCCAAGAAGGCTCCAGGGAGGTCGTAAAGAATTGGTGACTTCATCCCGCTGAAGAAAATCTTTAGGAAAAGATTGTCAGAAGATAAACTTTTGACAAAGGCCTCTTGTTTGCTGTAACTCAGCAGGGCTGGTTGGCCTTAAACTTTGACTTTGTCCTGGTCGAGGTGTGAACCAGATATCCAGAGCGGTTCTTTCAGTTTTTAAGCGCTAACAAAACATTATGACCCTCATATGGCAGCGGTGGCCATCCCACTGCCGATAGGCTGGCGGTGAAGACCGCCATATTACGAGGTTGGAGGTTTAGCCGAAGCCAAACCACTGAATCCCTGCCCATCCAGACGCTTTTCCACAGTCCGCCATGCTGGAGGTGAGCACCTCCAGCATGGCGGACCCTGCAATACCGCCAGCGGTATTATGAAGTGGGAGAATGCTAACATCCTGGCGGTCGCACCGCCCCAAAATTCTGGTGATCTTGCATCCTGGTGACAGGAATAAGCATTCCTGTCACCAGGACATAATAGCACACACATCAAATACCTCCACGCATGTATGCAAACACTTCTACATGCACACAAACACACACCCACGTACTCACGCAAACTCGACATACAAGCCCACTCGCACACACATACACCACTGCACGCATACATACACTCCCCCTTCCACAATGCATTGAGGCACTCCCACTCACCCACGCATTCACACAAACATACACACACTCACAATCAGCCCTGCATTCATAAAAGCACACACCCCCACTCAGCCTCACATTCATACATTCAATCACACACTCACACTTGCACACATTCAACACCCTCCACATTCAAGCACACAAGCAGACACCACACACTCTCACTTAACACCCCCCACCCCCCTTCTCTGTCGGATGATCAACTTACCTCATCCATCAAGGAGGTCATCTGGGAGGGGAGGGATCCTGGCACTTCCACTGCCTGCAACGTCCCACCATTAGGACACCACCACGCAATATTACTGGTCGTAATACAGTGTGCTGCATCCTTTTGGTGTGGCGGCAGTGTTTCCTGTGTTTTATTTTATTACTGTTTTGTGATACTTGAATGCTTTGCACACTTTGGTTCTCATTACGAGTGTTGGGATCTTAAGACCGCCACACTCATGAAGGCAGTCAGACCACTTCAGACAGGGCTGTCTGACCACGCTATTATGACCGTGGCAGATGGGCCACGGTCTGACCGGCACCACTGTCAATTTGACGCCTGTCAACAGCTCTCGGTATCAGCGCTGCCCTGGGGATTACGAGTCCCCTTTCCACCAGCCTTTGCATGGCAGTCTCACCACCATGCAAAGGCTGGCAGAAAGGGGTCGTCTGGGGCCCCAAGGAATGAAGGCTGTCGCCATATGGATGAGGAACCGCAAACTGAAGTTGAACTCAGACAAGACAAAGGTCCTCATCGTCTGCGCCAACCCCTCAGCCTGGGATGACTCCTGGTGGCCAACAACTCTAGGAGCAGCCCCAGCACCCACCAACCAAGCACGAAACCTGGGCGTCATCCTCAACTCAGCTCTCTCCATGACCAAGCAAGTCAGTGCCGTCTCCTCACCCTGCTTCAATACCCTCCTCATGCTCCTCAAAATCTACAGATGGATCCCCACAGATATAAGAAGAACAGTCACCCAAGCCCTTGTCAGCAGCAAACTTGACTATGGAAACGCCCTCTACGCAGGAGCCCTGGCCAAATTCCTCAAATGACTGCAACGCATACAAAACACCTCTGCATGCCTGATCCTTGGTGCCCACTGCCACATCCACATCACTCCCCTTCTGAGAGACCTACACTGGCTCCTAGTCAACAAAAGGATAACCTTCAAGCTCCTCACCCACGCACACAAGCCGCTCCACAACACCGGTCCAGCCTACCTCAACAGACGACTCACCTTTTACACACCGTCCCGCCAACTCGGCTCAGCCGATCTAGCCCTTGTCACTGTCTCCTGCATCCGAAGAGCAACTACCGGAGACAGATCCTTCTCCCACCTCGCAGCCAAGACCTGGAACACCCTTCCCTTGCCCCTACGACAGACCGAAGACCTGCTGACTTTCAGGAAGCAGCTCAAAACCTGGCTATTCGAGCAGTAGCAGCAACCCCCTCCCCTCAGCGCCTTGAGACCTCGCTGGTCTTAGTGCGCTCTACAAATACAATGATTGATTGATTGATTGTAGGGACCCCCATGCAGAGCCCCGTTGTGCATTTCTCTGCCCGAATTATGGGCAGTTTAATTTGTGACAGGTGCTGTCGTACCTGACACACCACAACATTGCCTCTGGCTTGATTACGAGCCAGCGGAAATGTTGTGGTGAGTTTTCCGCTGGGCCAGCAGGTAGAAACTCTGTTTTTGCCCAATGGGCCAGCGGAAAACTTTGAATAGGGCGGGCAGCATACTGCCAGCACTGGCAGTATGCTGGCTGCAGCGGCTTCGGCGATCTCTTAAAAAGACCACCAAAGTCGTAATGAGGGCCTTTGTCTCTTCTAAGTTAAGCCTTGTTGCTCGCTGCTAAACTGCCAAGGGTTGAGCACACACACCCTATCTATACACTCTAAAAATACACACAGCGTACCTGGGTATAGATATATATCCTTGTATACACATAGTTAATACTAAATGTGTGGGTATGCATGTATATATTTATTATATTTTAGTTATAGCAAGAAGGAAAAAAATAACACAAAAACATCAAATGTTTTTAAAATTAATCTATATATAACAATAAAAGCATATCTTTCACTTTACATATATATGCATGTCATAGTATATAAAAAGACATTTTATTTTCATAACAAAAGTAGATGTGAGTGCGTATATGGCTTTATGCTTCTGTCTTTGAAAGCACATATATGTCACAATAGCTGAATCAGATTATAAAGAAGATAAAGTTAAGTGTATTCAAGTGTATATTAGATAAGGTCGATTGTAGGGATGCTGCAGGACACAAATTAGTTCCATTACCAGGTAGAGAAATGAGTCCCGGTGCTGAGTATGTTTGTGGGGGGGTGGAACTACGACGTGACTTGTGGTGTCCATGTCAAGTACACCAGCCAATAGTTTAGTCCTTTTAATACATGGTCAGACCATCACCTTTCCTACAAACCACCTAAATCCTTGGTGTGTAGTTCTTTCATTTGAAAAAGAGAACCTGTTTGCAAGGCAAGAATTAAAATTAGAATCTCTAATGCAAAATTAAACAAACCAAATAATTTGATGTTTGTTACATAAAGATATTAAAATCAGTTTATTACAAGTCAGGTTTCTAAAAAGAAAAGGCCCTGTGGCTCACAATGTGTAGAAGCATGCAGAAAGTTTCAACATTTTCTATAATTACCTAAGAGTGTAAAAAATAAACATATTGCCATGAATATCTCCTTTCTATTTATCACTGTACAGCTAGACAAACAGAGCTGAAGAAAGAAAAGCAATTTTTTGGTTTAGCTCTTTATACAGTTACCTTAAATGTGCTCCGTGACCTTATCAGCCTTTTCCATTTGCTGCTAGCAGCAGGCATTGTCGTGGCAGCACCGTAAAGTAATAAATAATGACATGTGAGAGACTACACCACTTCCTTATAAAAGGCGACTAAGTGTGTCATATACTGACAGTGTATGTATATTTACGTATGATAAAATATGCATGTTAAGGTATAGAGATGAAGTTATCAAGGTATAGAGATGGGGCTATCATGTCCCTGTTCATGGAGCTATGTTTTCATTTATAGGCAAATGCATAAATTTGAGGGAGTAAGCAATCTTTGTATACTTAGACACAACAAACGTGTATATAAGACTATGTACATATTGCTGCTTCTATGTAGATCTATGTGTATATATTGATAGAGGGGTTTATGCCTATTACTAACACTTTACTAAGTGTTATGTGTGTGTATATATATATATATATATATATATATATATACACACACACATATACATATATATGTGTGTGGGTGTGTCTCTATAGATGCATATGTGAGTTGCAGTTATTTGTGAAAAAAAACGAATACATTTCAAGACCTTTCAACCTTTATAACATCCTTCGTCTCTTTGATCCATCCCTAACTTTTCGGAATACTATGAACTTCCAAACATCTTGTGCAAACTTCTCCTGTCTTTTTATCCAATTCACCCAACTAACAGACAGACATGGCCACTGCTCCCAATAACAACTCACATCTCTCCTTTTGTAATCCACATCCATTATTATATCCCTGCTCACACACTACTATACCCACGAGACTTCAAGAGCACAGACTTTTCAAATTTAACAAAACTAATCCACAAGGAAAAAGAGAAGCACAAATTACTAATATCTTTAATATTTAACTCTAATCTTGTGTTCTGGAGTAGTATGCTACTTTCCTCAAAGCGCTTCATAGACTTGACAGGGGTAGTATGCATTACATATAAGTATGTTTTACAGTTACAGCTACTATATGAAATCAGCAAGAACTTACTGGGTACTGAGATATTGATATGGTCGGGGATAGTTTATTTCTAGCATCTATAATACATATACTCACATATTTAGGTAGCAAGACTCATCTTTGTGGGGTGGCAATGATAGTCTGGATCTTTTTGCCTTGGAGAGGCACAGGCTTCTGAAGAGTTATTTGTAGAGTGCAGGCCTTGAAAAATTTCTCTCCATGGAAATAAAGTGAGGCAATGTCAGAAACTGAGATGAAATGTACATTGATAAGAGGCGTGCATTAGGTTGTTTTAACAGGGGACTTAGAGTGGTGAGAAAATAAAAAAGAAATGTATGCATTAAAGCCTGAAAAGGACAAAGGACCAATTATCACGAGAGTCATATTCTTAAACTAGTGCTCTCCTTCTTTCCCTTTGTTCTCTTAGTGACCTGACAGCCTCATCCCTTCCGTTCTCATTTTAATATGCCCACTATATCCACAGTATTTTACTTATGCTAGGACCTGGACTCGGAGTTGTGATGTTGGAGTATTAAGCAACCAACAGTACTTATCAACGGTGTCCATGAGAGTATTTACCAAGTATAGTGAGTACAGGTGCGTCAGAGAATAAATTTGGTCTGGATTGTTCCTCATTAACCTGTGTGGGTGTGCTATTGTGTAGATAATCTTTATGATAATGGTGCCTAAATTTGTGGTAGTCTTAGAACTATGAGGTAATATGTTCCTACACACAAGATTCAAATATCATTCAAAGTACATTAAATCTTCTTTTCAGGTTCAGATCTTCAGCTCCCCAACTACTAGTTATAATTCTTCTTCTAATGTTCACGGATGTACTTCTTTTATATTGTTCCAAATCTCATATTTGTGATTGTTCTTCTTTTATATCATCCCAGATCTAATGTCTTTTATATTGTTCTAGATGGGCTGTGGATGGAGTCCCTTCCACCAATGAAAAACAATGTCATCAATAGGGACTTCTCATGAACGTCCCCTGTTCCCCTACAATCAGGCCATCAGTTTGTGTACAATCCCGTTTTATCTACAATACAATTTGTGTGTAACCACCCTTGGATTAAAGCGATTGACAATTCTTTCATGCCGGTCCTAGGAATTGAGGAGTATCCTCTTGATGCTGCAGTAACTGTCGTTAAACCTGAGGTTAAAATTCCAGGCCTATATTTATCAAAAATTCATGCAGTGCAACACGCCATTCTTCTGCACTGAGTGAAAAGAAAAGAGCAGGAATGTGCAGTATTTACAATTGTATGGTGCATTTCTGCCCTCTCCTAGCGCTGGCACACTTTTGGCTGCCTAGCGTCATTGTAGGTGCCCTTGCATCATGTTTCAAAGGTACCTGTATTGCTGCTTTGCTGGTAGGTTTGTTATTGTGCAGAAAGGGGCACTTACCTGAACAAAAACAATTCTTAGAGGCATGTTCTTCTTTCTATGTGTGTTGCAGAATGCAACACACTTACAAAAAGGAAGCAACTAGGACAAATAAAAATATGGTGGGGAGGCGTACAATTCTGATGCATTCCTAGGGCTACCAATGTTGATGAACCCAGGAATGTGTCAGAATCCATGGGTGGATGCGTGGGTAGACCCATGCTGTACCCATGGAATGCCTCCCTACTGAAGAGTAATGCAAAGCTGTGATTTGCGCTACTTTGCATTACTCTAGATTTATCAAGCTGTGCATGGCCGCTCAAGAGGCCCTTCTGTGGCTTCATAAATCTCATTTAGGTTTTGTGCCATCCTTGCGCCCCCTTGTGTGGCACAAGGGTGACACAAGAACCTTGATAAATATGTCCTCCCCCATCCTTCCCCCCCGTATTACCAATATTAAAAGCAGCTAGATATTCTCAAACGTTTCATATTTTGATTTTCACTTAATAAACCTCTAACATATTTTTAACTAAATAATAGCAGCCTTTGAATGATTTTTTGAATATTTGAGATGGGATTACCATACGTTTAACACTCTGATCTGACGATGTGCCGCCGGCCTTTTAATCAAGGTCCATATCCTAAAGTAATTAATTGTGGAACAGAAAAAAGATGTTGCCAGAACCCAAAACAAACTAGCCAGTGACACAGCAATCACAATAAAAATAAATACCAGGATGTAGTGAGTCATCCTAACTAAAGCATAGGAAATTAAGGGATCATCTGCACTTTAAACATAGGTTTAAGGCTGTGGTTAGAATTCCAGACCAGACTTACTAACAGTTCACACAGAGCAGCACAACAAGTTGCAGTGCAGTGTTGCATGAAGCAGAGAAAGCTGACCTCTTTCATGTTTACAAAGATAAGGCGCTTTTCAGCTGTCTCCCTGTGCCACCAAACTTGTATCCTTTCTGCACAAAAACAATTCTTATAGGTTTGTTCCTTCTGTGAAGTACATAATGGAGCACACGTGCAAAGAGGAAGTAATGATGAGATATATGGATATTTCTCCTAGTTACGCCATGTTCAGATAGGCACACCATTTTGACATAAACGTAGGTTAACTGGGGTCAGATTTGGGTCAAATCTACATGTGTAGATGCACAGAAACACCAAAGACATTATAGGGCAAGGCCAAAGCGGGCAATTGCAATCCCCACCTTCTAAGGGACCATGAACCTGTTCTCTATCTTACTTCAGTCTTTTTGTCTATGTCAGTCTTTATTTTATAATTCAAAACTGTTTGGCATCATGGGACTTTAATTAGTAGAAAAATGGGTAATAAAATCCAAGGTTGTTCTATACAGGGGCCCCTAAAATATTTGTGGCCTGGACCCCTAAAATTGCTAAGATAACTCTGGGATCGCCTATGCTCCACCCTTGTAACACCGACCCGGCACAAGGTAATGCAAGACTCTGTGGTGAAAAGTGAAGCAAGGCCACTTAAATATCGATTTACGTGGCTTTGTAAATAGCATTTAGCACTTGTGTTGCCTTGAGTCGACTTGAGTGATGCAGGAACAAAGTAAGTGCTTCGTAAATCTACGCCTAACTGTTAATAATTTAGAACAAGCATTGTCAAGGCTAAGAGGCCTTACTTCACAAGCTTGTGCAATGGTTAAGTTTAAAATAAAACATGCAACCACATAGGTTTGGTTGAAGTATGCTTACAATAAAAAAAAATAATAATAAAAATCAATGCCCATGGCAGGGTTATGATTTTATTTTTAAAAAAATATATTTATTGGTATTCTGTCAACAAATAAGCAATAGACAACTTATTCCGCGTTATCCTCCCTTTGTCCCATTCCCCTGTGTCCGCTCCAGTTCCCTTTTGTTATTTTTATCTTCCCATCTGGCCACTGTCGTTCACAATCCCACCCAGTCTTTGCATGGCACAATTTGAGTCTATGTATATGTCACTGGTGCTGTTCCTCTGCTACATCTGATTCTTCTGATGATGCACTCTGTTCCCTGGAGTCATTTTGTGTGTTTTTCAAGCGGTCAAGCAAGTGGTCCCGTCGCCGGGTCCCATCCACGCTCCCTGCCCCCTTTGCCACTTCCTGGTGCAGGACCTCTCCGTCTGCCTCATCCCATTTGACTAGTTTGTCTCTCCCCCTTGGTGCCTGAGGGCCCCTTGGGCCTTTCCATTGCATTGTAATCTCCCTTTTCATGAGTATCAATGCTAGATCCATGTATTTATTTGTGATTCTTTTCAGGTGGGGTCTGGGAAAACACCCCAGTAATGTCACTGTTGGGGTGGGCAGGAATCTTCTGCCAGATACTGTTGCAATGTTGTTTAATATCTTTTCCCAGTATTGTCTCACTACTCTGCACTTCCAGAGCATATGTATTAGGTCGGCTTGTTGTTCCGTGCACCGAGGGCATGCACTGTTTGTATTATGATACATTGATGCTACTTTTATGGGGCTTAGGTATGCTCTGTGAAATATGTACAGATTAATCAGCTTGAAACAGGAGTTTCTGGAGACTTTACAGATGTGTGTTGGGATTTTTCCCCACAGTAAATTGTCTATGTGTTCCTCAGTGTCGGCTTGCCATTGGGTCTTTAATTTATCTAGGGGGTGTAGTGTATCTCTTTGTAATGTTTTGTAAAGTGTTGATATCACTTTCTACGCTCCTCCAATTGGGCAGATACTGTGGCATCCAGCATGTGTGGGGGGTTCCTTTGAACCTTGTTTCCAGTGTCTTTGTATTAGTGCTGTGAGTGCTCTGTGTGTAAGGAACAGCCCCGCCGGGATTCCATGGTGGGTCATTAGGTCTCCATACGTCAGCAGCCCCCCATCAAGGTAATGGCAGACACACCCAGTTTTGTGATTCCCACAATGATGTTGCCCCCAGGCAGCGTGGTTAGGCTGGTCAAAGGGAGGTTCGGTGAGTATGGGAGTGTGGTTTGTGTGCGCTGCAAGCTACGTTTCAGCAGTGGTTCAGTACTTGAGTCTCTAATGAGCCCGTCCCGTGCTTCCCACTGGGCGTGAGAAGTATTCCTGCAATAACTGTAACTGGGAGCTCCCCCGCCTGTATCTCCAGCCCATTCAGGAAGGCTGTGTGTCATTTTCTAGCTAACCTTCGAAGCTGCCCTGCCTAATAATATAACTCCATGTCTGGGGCTGACAGCCCCCCTTCTGTTGTAGGTCTTTGGAGTTTGTGTAAGGCTAATCTATAATATCCTGCACCCCATATAAAGCTAGTGAGGATAGAGTCGATCTCTCTAAAGATTGGGTGGGGGATTATTACAGGCAAGGTCGAGAAACCATATAGTAGTCTTGGCAGGGCCACCATCTTCAACAGTGCCACCCAGTCTGTCACTGATAGGGGCAGTGTCTTCCAGAATTGGGCATCAGTTCTCGACTTCCGAATCACCTTGCTCACATTGTCCTCCAATAAATCTCCCATGTCATGGTATATGTTGACACCCAAGTAACGAAAAGTAGTCTGGGACCAGCCCAGACCCCGTCCATTTAGGACCTGGGGTGTTCCTTGTTGTAGTGGGTAAAGGAGGGATTTCTGCCAGTTTCTGTGGAGTACCGGCATGTCACCAAACTGCTCCAGCAGAGCCATTGCTCCTGGTAGCTCCGCGTTTGGGTCCCTAAGGAATATTAGCATGTCGTCTGCGTAGAGTGCAATTTTATTTGTCTGCTCCCCTATGGTGAGTCCCTCATAGTGCCTCCCCGTTCTAGCCATCTGTGCCAGTGGCTCGATTGCAATTGCAAAGAGCAAGGGCGATAGTGAGCATCCCTGTCTTGTGCCCTTTCCAATTTTATACGATCTCAATATTGTTTTGCCCGTACGGACTCACGCTGTGGGGGTTGAGTAGAGTAGCTTTGTCTACCTGAGGAACCCAGGGCCAAGACCCATCTGCCACATTACTATTACTAAGTAATCCCATCGGAGGCTATTGAATGCTTTTTCGATATCTACCACTATCACAGCTGGTGTATTAAGGGTTGGGGAGCCCAATTGCATTATTTTAATTAGTATCCTAATATTAGTAGCAGTGCTACGATTTGGAATGAAGCCTGTTTGGTCAGTATGAATCAATTGTTCCATATGGGGCAACAATCTTGTGGCAAGGGTGCAACTCAGTATTTTATAGTCCATGTTAAGCATGGATAGTGGGCGGTAGGAATGTACATCTGTTGGCTGGCGCCCCTGCTTTGGCAAGGGGACCACAATGGCTTCATTTGTGGATGGGCGTAGACTTCCGTTCTCAAGTGCCTCTTTGTAAAGATCACTCAATCGCGGTGCTAGGAGATCTACGTATGCTTTATAATCTTCCGCCGGTAGTCCGTCTGCCCCGGGTACCTTCCCTCTAGCCATCGCCTCCACTGCTGCCGTCACCTCCCGAGGAGTTGTCAATCCTCCCAGTGTCTATTGGTCATCCCTGCCCAGAGTAGAGAGCTGGGTGTTTACAAGGCTTCGCAACTGTTCGGGCCCCAGGGGTACTGCTGGAGGAGCGTACAAAGTCGAGTAGTATTCGGTGAAGCTAGTGTTAATCTTGGCCTGACTGCATAATCTCCCTCCTATCGGGTCCAACAGCTCTATCACCAGTGATTGCTGTCTTGGCGGAGCAGCGAGCTAGGACAGCAATGCCCCTGCTCTATCTCCTTCTGCATGCTGTCTGGTATTGTATTTCTTATAGTCAAAGCATCTAAGCTTTTCCAGAGCCACTGCTATTTTATTTCTAGTCTCAGATATGTTCGGGGCAAGTTCTGGTTTATCTGGTCTGTTACGTTCCAGGGTTCTCAGTTCTGACTTGTGTTTGTCAATTTCTCCCTTTAAGGATTTCCTGACCCCCATTACCTCCGATATGCAGAGACCCCTTACAGTCACTTTAAATGCTTCCAACTCTTGGGCTCGGGAGGATGTGGAGCCCTGGTTGTGCTCAAACTATTCTTTGACCCTGTCTCTGATATTTTGATGGAAGGTACTATCTTCCAGTGTTTCGGCACTGTGCCTCCAGTCTGGTATCTGGGGACATTCTCTTTTCCAATCTAATACGAGCAGTAGCGGGTTGTGGTCGTATATAGTACGGCAGAGATATTCTGCACTGCATACTGTACAGTTCACGTCAGGGTATGTTAAAAAAGCGTCCAGGCGGACATGCAGGTCATGCATGGGCGAGTAGAAAGAGTAGTCCCTCTCTTGTGGGTACAGGTGCCTCCAGGAGTCTATCAGGCCCCAGTCCCTTTGCCAATCGGTGAAACATTTGGCCGTCTTGATTATAGAGGAGTGCGCTAGAGGCGGGTGGGATCTATCCTTCTCGGTGTTTGCAATACAATTAAAGTCACCTCCCACGATTGTGGCCTGAGTTAAATGTGATCCCCACTTATGTGAAAGTGCATTTAGAAAGGTGTTTTGGTCTTGGTTAGGTGCATAAATACCCCCTAGGGTGACATCCTGCCTTCCCAGGCGACCTGTCACTAGTACGTATCGTCCCTCCCTATCTATAAGTGTGCTTGTTTTTTGGAATGGGACCCCAGGGCGGACCCACAGCAGGACCCCCGTGCATAAGCTGAGTATTCTGTGGCGTACACCTGTCCTCTCCATCTTTTCGATAGTGTTGTGACCTCCTTTCCTATGAGATGCATTTCTTGTAGGATAGCTATGTGTATGCCACAACTTTTGAGCTGGTTGCATACTTTATAACGCTTGTTCATGCTATTCAGTCCCCTGATGTTCCAGGTAAGGAGCTTATAGTCTAATGCCCTTTCCATAATCTATGGGGTGTATGATATGTGGGCTCTGACAATTCTAGGTGTCCATTTAGAATATGACAGTAGCCAGGGGTCTGGCCAGAGGGTCGTGTAGCCTGGAGCTGGATCACCTATTCTAAACTTATTAACTACTAACAAAGCAATTCTCTTCATATCCAAACTCCCTCTCCCCAGGACCGGATTTCTAACTTTCCCCGTCCAAACCTTCCCCAACTGGAAAAACATTGTGTGTGGGGGCTGAGGTGAGATCCGTGTGCTTAACCCATTGGCCGCCTCCCATACCTGGTTCACCCAGTGATATGCCCATCATCTCGGCTCCCCAGTGTTACTTGCAGTTCTGGATAGTGGCAACGCTGTGGATTCAGGTAGCCTGCAGTCTAGTTTTGTGTGTTGTGCTGGCTTTCCCGGGATCCAGCAAGTTTCACAATCCCATGACGGCAGGGATCTCCTGCAATGTTCCTGATCTGATGCATACTTCCTCGCTTGGTTTTCCCCGGGGCGTGAGGTAGAGTCATCTGTTCCTCAGATGATTTTGTCAGATGTTCCGGGGGTGATTCACGGCAGGTTCTCCATCGTATCTAGTGATGAACAGGAGGCACCATCGGATAGTGATTCCCGGTCTGAATGAAAGTCAGATGGGCGTGGGGAGCCCTCTTTCACCACCTCTTCCCTTTCTTGCAATGCCTGATTACGTGGCGGAGCTGCTCTCGTGAGGCGTCTCCCCTTCTTCCTGTGTGGTTCCTTTTGTGATTTTGTGGCTCTTTCCTGGCTTTCTTTCTCAGTCATCCCCGGAGTATCCAGCCATTCTTGCGGCCTGTTGCGGCGAGGTGAAGAAGAGGGTGTTGTTGTTTGTGATAATTTTTAGTTTAGCCGGGAACAGCATAGCGTATGGATCGTCCTCTGAGTCGCTGTTTGATTTCTATAAAGGTGGCTCTCTGTTTTTGGGTATCCCTTGTGAAATCCGGGAAGACCATTACCTTCTGATCACCCATCATGATCTCCCCTTTTTTCCTTGATTGGGATAGGATGAAGTCTCTGTCTTTAAAGTGTAACAGCTTTGCAATGACCGGGCGTGGCCTAGCCCCCGGGGAGGGGCCCTGGCCGGTACTCTGTAGGCTCTCTCTATTGCAAAGTACTGTGACAAGCCCTCTGGGGCCACCTCCCTGCGTATCCATTGTTCCAGGTACATTTCCATGTCTGGAGCTTCCTGTTCCACTTTCTCAGGTAGACCAACCAGGCGTAGATTACTTTTCCGTGCCCTATTTTCAGCATCTTATGCGCAGGCTTCTAGGGGGTCATTACAACCCTGGCGGACGGCGTTAAAGCGGTGGTAATACCGCAAGCAAGCCGGTGGGAAAAAAAGGGAATTATGACCGTTGCGGAAACCGCCAACAAAGACAGTCACTTTAACACTCCGACCGCCACAGTGGTACAGACAAGCAGCGCGGCGGTCACCACCAACAGACAGGCGGGAGACAAAGTACCGCCCACAGTATCAAACCTACCAATCCGCCACCTTTTCCGTGGCGGATTCACTGTGGATAAAAACACGGCGCAAATAGCCATTTCAATGTGAAAACGCTCATCTCAACACACTCCAGAAGGAAGGAGGGCACCATGGAGCCGGAACTCCAAATACTCCCTGCGATAGTCTTCCTGCTCCTCTACGATCATCAGCAACGCCGGCGCCGAAGACAACAGTGAGTACTGCACCTACGACATAGGGGAGGGGGGAGGCAAAAGTCAGGGACACACACATGCAACACCCCCACCCCCACCCTGACCCTCACCCACTACAACACACACACCAATGCATATCCAAACATCACAGTAACAACCCCCAACCCCCCTGAAAGAATGCAAAGACAAAAGGAAATAAGTTGAACCATTGTAATGTATCAAAATACAGTAAGCTAATATATACAGATATATATACACATTCAACAAAATATACATCATGATTAGTAGTGCAGGTATGCACCATTCAATGTCCGTGGACTACTGGGCCCAAAATGCATGGGCGAGGCCCACATCAGATACCTGACCAGAAACGGAGAGAACACTGCTGGGGCATCAGATCGAAATACAACAGGCACCTCAGGGGGAAGGGAAGGGCGGGCACCTCAGCCGGATGAAAGCACCACGCCAGATCCATGACGGGGCTCCATGCCCATTGATGTATCCTGGGGAGTGCAAAGCCACAGTCTCTCAAGTCTCTAAAGTGGGTGGTTTGCCCGCTGTACCATCATGGGGAGTGCAAAGCCACAGACTCACAAGTCTCTACAGTGGGTGGTTTGCCCACTGTACCATCCTGGGGAGTGCAAAGCCACAGTCTCTCAAGTCTCTACAGTGGGTGGTTTGCCCACTGTACCATCCTGGGGAGTGCAAAGCCACAGTGTCACAAGTCTTTTCAGTGGGTGGTTTGCCCACAGTACCATCCTGGGGAGTGCAAAGCCACAGTCTCACAAGTCTTTTCAGTGGGTGGTTTGCCCACTGTACCATCCTGGGGAGTGCAAAGCCACAGTCTCTCTAGTGGATGACAGTCTCCACTGGTTCTGGAGGGGGACTGGTGCCCAGAGTGCTTCATCCTGTCAAGGACTGAGGTAGTGGATGCTGTTCTCCACTGGTTCTGGAGGGGGACTGGTGCCCAGAGTGCTTCATCCTGTCAAGGACTGAGGTAGTGCATGCTGTTCTCCACTGGTTATGGAGGGGGACTGGTGCCCAGAGTGCTTCATCCTGTTAAGGACTGAGGTAGTGGATGCTGTTCTCCACTGGTTCTGGGGGGAGACTGATGCCCAGAGTGCATCACTCTCCCCGTGACGGTCCCAGTTCCGACACTGCCCCTGCCGAACATGGGCTACCGGTGCTTGAGTTGGCGGGCCTTGCCCTGTTCAGCAGTGCTTGCCATGGCGGTCTTTGCCCTGTTCAGCGGTGCTTGCCCTGTTCAGCGGTGCTTGACTTTGCAGTTTCTGACCTGTTCAGCGGTGCTTGCCATGACGGTCTTTGCCCTGTTCAGCGGTGCTTGACTTTGCAGTTTCTGACCTGTTCAGCGGTACTTGCCATGGCAGTCTTTGCCCTGTTCAGCGGTGCTTGCCCTGTTCAGCGTTGCTTGACTTTGCGGTCTCTGACCTGTGCAGCGGTGTTTGCCATGGCAGTCCCTCAATGCCCAGTGGGGCTGTGGCTGCCGGGGACCTCCTGGGCACTGACTCTGGCGGTGGTCTCCTGACCACTGACGATGGGACTGCCCTCTTGGGCACTGACTCTGGCAGTGGTCTCCTGACCAGTGACGATGGGACTGCCCTCCTGGGCACTGACTCTGACGGTGGCGTCCTGGCCAGTGACGATCGGGCTGGCGGTGGCCTCCTGGGCAGCGGGGATGATGGCGACCTTCTCCACCGTGCTGCTCTTCCCAGACTTTGGCGCTTTCTTCTGCACCTTCCCCACCTTGGAAGGAGTCACAGCTGAGTCAACACTCCCCCCGGGACCCTTGTGAGCGGCTTTGCCGGCTGGAGTCTTCCCCCTATCCCGTCGGGCACTGTCCAACTTCTGGTGCTTCACAGGGGGGGGACTGGCTGTGCTTTGGCTCCGTGTCACACTGGCTGCCCTGGTGCCCGGTGCAATCCACAAACCTCTAACAGGCACCACTGGTACCAGAGATTTTTTGGCTTAGGTGCTAGTACGGGACCTATGAATTGGAGGGGGGGTGGTGGGAAAGAGGTCAACGTTGCTCAGAAAAAGTTTCTGATGAACACTGGGACGGGTAGCTGGAGGGGGTCTGGGAGTGGAGGAAGAGGAAGTGGTTGTAGGAGGTGTAACTTTTGATGATTTGGGTGCAGGTGCATGTCCTGGAGGCTGTCGTGAGGTGGATGGATGTTGGGTGTGTGTGTGCCCGTGTTTGTGTACTTTGGGAGGGGGCGTCACAGACACACTGGGAGAGGACACAGGGGACGTGTAAATGGTAGTGGGGGTGGTGAGTGCAGGTGAGCGGGGTGTGGTGGTGGGTGTGCTGGTGCGAGTCCTAGTGGCTGTAGTGGTAGTGCATGCAGGTGAGAGTGTAGACAACACTGGGAGGGAGGAGGGAGATGACGAGGAGGGGGACACAGTGGAGGCAGTGGATGTTGCTGTGCCTGTATGTGGGTGATGCTTGTGTGAGTGCCTGTGGGATGTGTGGTGCCTATGTTTGCCTGAGCTTCCCTTGTGTGTTGACGTGTGTGCAGGCTGGTCTGATGGTGTGCTTGGGATAGGCAGAGGTACAGGGGATTTGGTCTGGGTGTAGGAAGTTGGAGGGGGGAGGCTAGAGACAGGGACAATGGCTGCCATCAGTGCTGAGGCCAGAGATTGCAGGGTTCGATGATGGGCAGCCTGACCAGAATGAATGCCCTCCAGGAATGCATTAGTGTGTTGCAACTCCCTTTCTACACCCTGGATGGCATTCACAATCGTAGACTGCCCAACAGTGAGTGACCTGAGGAGGTCAATGGCCTCCTCACTGAGGGCAGCAGAGTTGACAGGGGCAGGGGCTGAGGTGCCTGGGGCGAAGGTGATGCCCACCCTCCTGGTGAGCAGGCACGGGGCAAAGGCTGAGAGGCTGCTTGGAGGGCGGTGCTGGTAGGGGGGGTGGCGGCTGTACCTGTAGAAGTGGGGGACACAGATGTTGCTGCCACCACAAGGGAGCTCCCATCAGAGGACGAGTCCGTGTCGCTGGTTGCTGATCCGGTGACTGCTGTGAAGCTCCCCTCGCCCTCCGTCCCTCTGGTGTATTCTGAATCCATGGTGTGGCCCTCCAGGGCAATGTGGGATGCAGCCCCCTTGTGCTCCGGTGCCATGGTACCTCCGCCTGATGATGCTGATGCACACAAGAACAGGGAGAGCACAAAAAGTGGGGGGGAACGACAGAAGAAAGACAGGTTGAGTGCTTGGCTTACTGCTACCGTTGGTGAACAATACAGACACAGCAGCTCCCTGCACTACGCCGTGCTGTTGGGCTCTACAGATGCAGTTCCTGGGATATGGCCAACATGGCTATGGTGGACATCTGCACACATAGATGGCACAGGGACATGTATACCTGTACTTGGCACTCTACAGAGGTGGGATGGAGTGGCACATGGCCTGCATTACGGAGGGGCCTAGCCTACGGAACTCGCCCTGGCCTAGGGAAACCCACAGCCCTCCTCCCCCACCCAGACCCCTCCACTGTGCGCAAAGTCCGCTGCATGAGAGTGTACTCACCCCCTTGTGTCTGCTGTGATGCCCTCAAGCGCCCATCCAACTCAGGGTAGGCCACCGCCAGGATCCGGAACATCAGGGGGGCCATGGTGCGACGGGTACCCCTCTTATGTTGGGAGGCCATCCCCAGCTGAACCTCCGCCGTCTTCTTGCTCCAGCGGCAAATGTCCTCACATCTTTTACGGCAGTGGGTGCTCCGTCTCTGGTGGACCCCCAGGGTCCGGACATCCTTGGCAATGGCACGCCAAATATCCTTCTTCTGGTGGGCGCTGACCTACATGACATGTACAGGGGAAGAAGAGAAGTCATTACCAACTGCACCGTCGAAGTGAGTGGCCCACATCCCTACCCTTGCCATGTGGCACATGGATTCACAGTCCTTCATGCTCGCAGAACTCTGCCCCCTTCCTTCTTACAACCAGCCCTCTCTACCCAGGCATAGCCCATACAACTTGCACCCTATGTACTCACCTGTTGGTCTGAAGGACCGTAGAGTAGCGTGTACTGGGGGAGGACCCCATCCACGAGCTTCTCCAACTCCTGTGCAGTGAAGGCAGGGGCCCTTTCCCCAGATGCACGTGCAATTGTCTCTTCCAGACCGAGGTCACAGCAGCACTTGCAGTATAGGTCCTCTCCTGTCGAAGATCAGGTATCGAGTGATTCAACAGATAGAAAATAGCGGTGACGTCCGCGGCGGTGACGTCCGCGGTGGTGCGTATCATCACTGCCGGCGCACTTCGTCATTGGCTCCTGGGACCCATAGGGTCCAATGTTAACCAATGCAGCATTGCGCAGCGGTCTTCGACCGCCTACCGCAATGGTGTACAACGCCAGCGCAGTTACCTCACATCCCATTGTCCCAGTTTAGAGGTCAGGCAGCTGCCATTTCAGGGGCCCACATGGCTTCATTTTCAACTGCGTCACACATACCTAGGCCTGGACTCAACATACATACAGACAACTTTTTGGACCATGTTTTGTGTTCTGTGTAGCTGTGGGTACATACCTCTAAGTTGCTTGACTCTGTGGTCGCTTTTGTCCTTCCTAGGCACCGTCAGCTGGGATATGTGAGGAGATGGCAGAATCCTCTGGTGTACCGACCGCTGGTGGACCTGTTGACAATGTAGGAGCGACATTTAATCATCAACTACAGGTTTGACCGTGCCACAATCCAGGAACTGTGTAGCCAGTTGGAGCCAGACCTGAAGTCAGCAACCCGCCATCCCACAGTAATCCCCCCTCAAGTGCAGGTGCTATCAGTGCTCCATTTCCTTGCAAGTGGGTCATTTCAAACAACAGTGGCCATGACATCAGGGATGTCCCAGCATATGTTTTCAGAGTGTTGTCTGCCCTGCTGAAACACATGAGGAGCTACATCGTTTTCCCTCAGGTGGAGGATTTGGCTACTGTTAAAGGTGACTTCCATGCCCTTGGACATATCCCTAACAGCATAGGTGCCATTGATGGTACCCATGTAGCTCTGGTCCCCCCCCACAGGAGTGAACAGGTGTACAGGAACCGGAAGAGGTATCATTCAATGAATGTACAGATGGTGGTGTTTGGCAGACCAGTACATCTCCCAGATAAATGCTATGTTCCCTGGCTCTGTGCATGACTCATACATCCTGCGGAATAGCAGCACCCACTATGTGATTGGTCAACTCCAGAGGCACCGGGTGTGGCTATTAGGGGACTCCGGTTACCCCAACCTGTCATGGCTATTGACCCCAGTGAGGAATCCCAGGACAAGGGCAGAGGAAGGCTACAATGAGGCCTATGGGCGGACTAGGAGGGTGATCGAACGCACCTTCGGCCTCCTGAAGGCCAGGTTCAGGTGCCTCCATATGACAGGTGGTTCCCTATTCTACTCACCAAGGAAGGTGTGCCAGATCATCATCGCCTGCTGTATGCTTCACAATCTTGCTTTGCGACGCCAGATGCCTTTTCTGCAGGAGGATGGTCCAGATGACGCTGTTGTGGCAGCTGTGGAGCCTGTGGACAGTGATGAGGAGGAAGCAGAGGAAGAAGGCATTGACAACAGGGACTCAGTCATACAGCAATATTTCCAGTGACACACAGGTGAGAACACTTTCTTGACTGCTACAAGTACTTTCACACTTCTACCTCTATCGTGTCTGTCAATTTCAACCAGTATTTCGTAACTGAGTTGTACATTTCCATTACGGTTTCACAGGTGTGGCTACCAACGTGTGTCATCTGCTTGCATCCTTCATGAACTTGTGATGTGTGACATAGTTATGTTGACATTACTTTTGAGAACGGATTTTGTCACTGTCATAGCTAATACACTTTTTCTAAATCAAAAGGTTTTAGCACATCCAAGGTAGGGGGGGAACTCTCAGGCGCCCTGTGGCGGCCCGGGGCAGCGCCGTGGGGCCAGCGCACCCCGTTCGCACAGGTGCGCACTTGCCCTGCTGCTCCTGATACTCCTTTCGGGCTTTGACAGTGCAGGTGTGAGGTCCGGGGTGCACTCCCCAAATCGAAAAGAGGGAGGGGGGTCACCACTTCCCCGCTTACCGCTTCACTTCATCTCCAGTTTTAAACGCAGGGCCCGGGGTCAGCAGCCCCCGCCGCTTTTCCCGTGCAGGTCTGGTGAGCCCCTTTGTCTGTTCCCCCTCACGCGTCCAGGGTCGGGGGGGTTAACTCTCCACACCTTGAAGTCTCGGTAAGGGTCCAGGGCAGAGCTACGGAGCTGGTGCCCCCTCCAACTCGAAGCGCGTGCTCGCCCCGCTGCCTCTGATGCCTCGTCCAGGCCTTGGCGGCTCAAGTGCGAGGTCGGAGCAACTCCCTTCTGCCGCCAGCAGTGCGTTCCCGCGCGAGAGCAGCTCCTCCCATCCAGAGCCAGACCTCACTCACTGCGCACCTCGGGAGCTGCCATTTTGTCAGGCGGCCTCGTCCCGCAGCCCAGGTCGACCGCGCCGCCATGTTTGTTCAAACTCCCCGCCACATGACCACAGACTGCCACTGGGGTTCCTCCACTCACTTACGTATTTCTGGCGAGAGCCAGGGTTCAGGGCGATAGGATAGGCGCACAAAGGTTGAGGCCGCCTGGCGCTCCGTTTTACGCATGCTGCTCCTTCGGCCTCAGGCCACGCCCCCGGTAGGGTTATGGTTTAGGTGGTTTTTAGGGTGGCTGGAAGGATTTAAAATGAGGGATTAAAGGAAAGAAATGTACATTGCAGGAATGACATACTAGAGAAGATTGGAGGTGGTGGTCAATCATGAACTAGCTTGCTCATTCATGAACCAGCCCAGTGCAGAAAACCACTGGATTAGGAAAGGAATCACCTCATCTAAATTGGAGATGACATGGAAGATAATCATCTTCAGCATGGATTTCACCAACCTGTTGCTGATAGGAGCTTCTGGTGGTAGGAAACAGTTAAGAAGCAAATCACTCCGGTTGGAATGTGCTTTTATAACTGAAAAACAGGACCTGTTTCAATTTGTACATAAAATTGGAAAACATGGAGCCATCATGGTTATAGCAAGAGTCGTACACTGTAAAGCAATATTCAACTTTGTTTTAAACTGATAACAGCCTTCAGGGTCTTTTACAAATATGAAGGAGGGCCTCCAAGTCACTTGGGTAGTATGGCCTGAGTCCCTTTCCTCCCAGGAAAATCGTGCTTATGGTATCTGGAGTATACAGCTGCAAATGTGGACCATAAAGGGCTTGTGCAGAAATGGCACAATCACTTTAACAATAACACCTTCCCAGTAGTCAAGATGGTAAGAGCACTTTAGCAATAACAACTTACAAACGGCCAGCATGTCTAATGGCCTAATCGAATTGGAGGCTTCTATCTCAAGAATAAAATAACAGAAACGCCATTGATGTGCAGAAAAAGATATCTCCCTGCAAGCTGGATGCGTTTGTGGCTATTCCTGTCCATCACCTACATGCCATTCCCCTCCAGGAAATACGGAAGTTGGAAGGCTGAACCTAATTAAGGGGGACTTTTTGATTTGCATAGACTGGAGGCCTGGTGAAGAATGGCCCGCAAGTCATAGGTTTCAGACTAAGGATTCAGATATCGCTCTGTCATCAGAAAACTAGCTATTGTCTTACGTATAAATGAAGCTGTAGGAGACCTGTTGATTTATGGTAGAGCTCACACTTCATCAAACACTAAGTGAGAACCTTAAGCCACTGTTTTATTGCAATTACTTAATTTTCACAACTTCACTGTAAGCAATCTTACACAGTACTCTCTGGTTTTAAGTCATAATGTCGAAAGGTAGTTTTCAGTTTGCTTTGCTGATACCATATATGCAAACATCTGGTAGTAATTGTATTGCTGCACCGTTTATTATTGTTTTCTTTTAAAGGGGCGGGGCCACGGGGGTGTTCAGCAGTGATGGGGCATTCAAAGCACTCCCCCTCTCAGCGCATGTGTGTTTGGCCGGCTGTCTCGGGCCGGCCAAACACACTTGCGCAGTAGGCTCTCTCTATCCCAGCAACACAGTTGGTGGGCTGGAGAGACCCTGCACAGACTCCCAGTCTGCCTAGGAGCACCCTGGCTGGGTGCTGCCAACCAAAACTGACGCTGCTCTGAGCAGCATCAGGATTGGCTGCAGGGCAGGCTGGGAGCCTGCGCCTGCCTGCAGCAGAGGAGCTGCGAGGTGTGGAGAAAGTAAGTGTTCTTTTTTATTTAATAAATTAAATATTTTTTTCTCCCACTTATTCCCACCCCGCGCGCTGCCCCAACCCCTTACACCACCATTTAATGTGGACATCTCTTGTGACAGGATTGCATAACTAAAGAGCAGGACCAAAGTTCACCACAGAGATGCATTTCTGACTCCTGCAGTGCAGTGCTCCCCTTTCTTTCTGTAGATGCTGCATACTAGTAAGTGCAGAAGAACATCGTTAATGTACATGAAGAATTGCTGTGCCACAAAAGGGTCCAGAAGATAGCGTTGCAGCAGATATGCTAAAATGAGAATATTCTAATGATTTGCGTCTACATACTAATGAGAAAAACGATATTGAAAACTAATAAATGAAAATAACATGTAATGTGCAAAATGTGCCCACGGGGAGTGGTCACCATCTGTGTTAACAGTACTAAATAATGTGAAATGTTTAAAATGTTGTATTAATATATCATAATTGATGGTATAATCTATGTTTGTAATGCCATATGTTCTTAAGTTAGCCAGAGGACTGGTCGGCGCTGGGCCTTGCTTGTTTAAGTGTGGATACGCGATGAGAAGCCATGGACTTCAACTGGAGAAAAGGACCTTGAACTGTACAGAGTTCAGCAACAAGCTCTGCTAGAGAAATCTGCAAACTCACCAGCAGACAGGAGACGATCAGAACAAATTGATACAATTATGTGTAGAGTAGGCTAAATGTACTTTCCCAGGACTTGAACAATGGAGCTACTGACTAAGAGCTGGGGGCAACAATTTTGTTACCTGAAGAACCAGACGATGTTGTCATCGACAGAAGAACCTATCATGTTAATGGAACTTGACTCTCAAAATAACGTAGACAAGTAGTAAACACAAATTACAGGTTAGAGTCATAACCCTTGATAAGACTGACTAATTGGAAAATTGTGGGATGGACTGAAAGATCCTAATAAAAAGTAATGACATGAGTGGAAAAATTAGAACGGAGAGGCTAAAGTTGATGATGTCAGGAGACGCTGTCCGAAGTGCTGAAACCTGGGCTTGCTTTCCATGAGCCTGAGCCCTGCTGATGACTGATGACTTGGAGACGAAGACTGACTCGTTGCTGATCTATCTTGTATAGGTAGCTATAACTTGACTGACTAATGAATGCTTTTTCTTTCTAGGTACCAACTGCGCTGTTTCAAATGTTTTTCTATCTTAGTTAGATTTATTTCCAATTAATGATTTTTGACTAAATTGTTTTTGCATGAAGACCCACATGCTGATGCTAATTAGAGATAGGTAGGCAGACAAGGGTGACTAATGGTGACTTTGACTTGGACTGACTGACTTATATTGCTGAATTATTCAATTGCTCATGAATTGCTATGCTCCGTTTAACGTTGGTTGCATATTAATAAAATCTTGAAAATTCATTGCTCATGTTGCTAATAAAGGTTTGGTAATTATGAATTTGAGTTGAATAAAAGGGTATTTCATTAGTATTGTAACTAATAGGGAATAAAACAAACTAACTAACATATGAGTGGTGGTGGTTTCTTATTAGACTAGTTAATGGTTTTGCATGTTGACTAGAAAATTATTGTTTGTGTATCTTACTTGCTATACTTGTCTAGGATACCCTATGCGATCCAAAAGATTCATCGACCTATACGCGTCCCCTTGTAAGTTTACTTACTAAGGACAAGGCACGCTAGCAGTTTTTGGTAGCAGCTTGATGGTTAGTTCCCTTAGGGAACTAGTTAAGGGCGAGTAAAGGTTGTGGTGGTAGTTTAAAATTGAGTATAGTTGTTTTGATTGTATGAGGTTTGAATTTTGTTTTTTTAAAGTGTCAATGGTAGCAAGGATAATGTCCCCTTAAGCCCAGAAATGACTTTCCCAGATCCGTTATCCTGTAGGTAAGGTTGAATATGTTCTCGGTGTATTTTGAAATAGTACGAGAGTAGTAGAATTGCGCTTGCCTAAGCTCAAGCAGACCGCAGGTGAATTATGATGTATGTGAGGCAAAAGATAGGGAGTTTGCGTACTCCAATTTAGGGTTAGTAGGAGTGTGCGTACTCCAAAAGGTATGAGAGTAGGGAAGTCGTCGAACTTCATTTGTGTGTGGCGCTTTGTGCTCAAAAATTGTCCACATGGTTGTTGATGATGTACAGACACTGTGTGGTCTAAGACTCCGGAATATATTGACAAGTGTAGGAGACACTTGGGTATATGTTGTAACCTGTCTGGTTTAGTAGGTTGATCGGGCGTAGTCAACATGTCTGAGTCAATGTTGGATGAATAAAAGAAGCTTCAACTGAATTTGGCGAGTCCTATGTGCACCAGGTCAGACCCAAAGATCAGCTGAGAGTAAAATTTGTGGGTCGAATATTACTTGCGGATGTAGGGGACTGAGAAGGAAGAATAGCTAAGGTCCCAGAGAGTGCCTTTTAGTGAAAATCTATAAGGTGCCTGAAGCGATTGTGTCCCTTACTGTAGTAAACCAGCTGATTTGTTTTAGTTATTATTTGGTGAAGACGCTCGCAAATTAATCGCATTAGTTGAATGAATTTGAGTTGGGGGAGGCAAAGCAACAAAACTAATAAAGGTTTGGTAATTATGAATTTGAGTTGAATAAAAGGGTATTTGATTAGTATTGTAACTAATAGGGAATAAAACGAACTAGCTTTCATATCGTATGAGTGGTGGTGGTTTCTTATTAGGCTAGTTTATGGTTTTGCATGTTGACTAGAAAATTATTGTTTGTGGATGTATCTTACTCGCTATACTTCACTGAGATACCCTATGCGATCCAAAAGATTCATCGACCCATATGCGCCCTCTTGTAAGTTTACTTACTAAGGACAAGGTGCGCTAGCAATAGTGATACCTGAAGTGGAGAGAGGAGGGCACTGTCCACAGGCCTGCTCACAGCAGGGCACTGTCCAGCCGACTTCCTGTGCACAAGAAGGACGTTTTCTTTGCCCCTCAAAATGACCGAGGCAGCTCACACAGTATTAAGCAAAAAGTTAGTTTAATTTATTGAAATAAACTGCCTTTACATTTGAGTGAACATAGTTTTATCGTAAAAAGGTGCTGGACTTCAGAAGGTGAATGAGCAATAAAAATACCTTTTTATCTCGTTACAATTTCTGCATGTTCAAATAAAGAGGTTAAATGTCAGGTGCTGTCTGCTGCTTATTCATTTAATGTTATGATGCTCTTTCTCTGACTGCAAAGTGATAGGATTTGGTAAAGTGAACTGTGTGAGAATCCTGCTGCTGTACAGGCAAGGCCACTGGAATTATTTGTCAGGGAAGGCCCAAATTATGAATAAGCTTACCTAAATTATGAAGCAAGAAAACACAAATTATGCTGATTAGTGGGGCATATTTTGGGATAGTATAGGACTCTCCAGGCAAAGGTTTCAATCTATTAGTACCAGTTCCACATCCAAATGCAGCTTTAAGTAACTGAAAGTTGAACAGTCAATCTTTGCAAAGGACCTTCCACTATGCAGCATCAGATGTTGCAGTGTTTTTAATAACCTTTGATTCGTTTGAGCTAGAAACAAAAATGTTTGTTAACATTTGTAGATTCTGCAGCAAATGATGGATTATGAAGCAAATACGCGAATTCATAATTATGTGCCACAACTGCAAAATCACATAATTTCAGTGATACTGTGTACAGGAAGTGCAAAAAGAAAGACTGCAGGACGTTAGTCTGTTTCTAGTACACAAAAATTGTAAATATCTGTGTGATGGAAACAAATATTTTAATAGGACCAAAATAAATCTCAGTGATGCACAAATGATAAATGTTGTATTGTGGTCTGTTGCAGCATTTGTATAGCACTTACTACCACTTTGGTAGCACTGAAGCACTTACGTACATGTGCAGAAAATTATGCCATATATAATGTGGTGTGTGGTTGAAGGGTGTTTTCTTTGTTTTATGAACCTATGTGGGAAGTGTTTCCATATTATGTGTGATGACCACCGATAGAGTTACGGGGCGCAGTGCGTAGCAGTGGTGGATGATGAGATGTGGAAGACACAGACATGCAATTTATGGTTTTTCAGTACACCTGAATAGCTTTGCAGGTCCCTCTCTTGTATTTTTTATGATTAGATTCTGCTTAGCTGATAACTGCACTGGGATGTCAGATCAAAAATGTGTTTAGTTGTCGGCCTGAGTTGGCTTGGTGGGAGGGTCAGAGAAGTGAGGGATCTGATGGGATATGCATTGTTACTATCACCCCATATCTGAAAGTCATTGTGAGATGTAAAAAGACAGCCATAGTATATAGATATTTGGAACCTCCTGTCCTGATTAAATTAAAGTCTTCCGATTGACAAACTGTGTGTAACAGATCTCTTCAGTTTTTCCATGCTTGTTAATTTTGCGATATCTTATTTATTGATTGCACAATACTGGTGATGGTCAACCTTTGCAGCAGATATGTGTTATATGAATATAAGAGGTATGAATTACAGTTGGCTGGTAACCACCGAGCATTATAAAATTAGCATGGATCAGAAATGTCGATTATTAAATTACATATTTATATAAGTCTCTGCAAATCATAGGTCAGCACTTAATTTACCTGCATGTGAAAAGTAGTTTACTGGTTGGTTGTTCCCAATCTGTGGCTTGTAAGATGCAGATTGAGCTAAGGGTGTGACTATCATTTTTACCCGAACGTGTTGTGATGCAGCTGTTTGAAAATTGACAGGTTTTCAGCTGTCCAACTGTCTTTTGAAAAGTAAATGCTCCTGAATGTTTTGAATCCTGGCCAGGCAGTTGGTTCCAGAGCTGGGCGGCTTGAAAGAGCAGTGTCTCCTATGGATTTCTTATGGTAAGGTGATATGAAGATAAGTGGTGCAAGCCTGGAGTGTAATTACCTGTTTTGTTTCCATTGCTGAATATAGTATGTGTGAAATAATGGTCCTTTTCCTTGAAGGTTCTGTCGAAAATGCACAGTGCCTTGGGCATTGCCTTCCTTGCTGTAGGTAGCCAGTGAAGTGATTGCAAGGCTGAATCCGTGTATTCCCTGGGGTGAAGGCGGAGAACAGGTTTTGTAGCAGTATTTTGGATGAGTTGCATTTTTAACATGTACTATAAAATATAGGTATGAATCCATAGTTACTCCTAGGTTTTTGACTCCTACCAACCTATTTGGAGGGGCCTCATGAACCTAAGGCCATTTGGTGGTAGGCTGGTATTTTTTCACATGCCAGTAGATCATAAACTCTGACTTTGAAGTTTTGAGCTTTAGATTTTGATTCACCATCCATGTGTTTGTGGCCTGAAGACAGTCATCAAGTTTTTAAATTGTAGAGGTCTTCCAAACCATCCATTTTAAATGATTTGGGTGTCATCTGCATAGTTGTAATAGATGAGGCTGAATGCTTTAGTCAGGTTGGGAAGGGGGGTTAAGTAGATGTTGGTTAATAGAGGGGAAATTATAAACCCGTGAGGGACCTTACAGTGTTGTGCGTGAGGAGCTGAAGTGAAAGGTGGTACCAACAATAGTTCACAGTCAAAGCTGAGAGGCTGAAAATGTAATGGGCATCAGCAGAACTACCTTCTCACATTTCACATTTGGTATGACAAAAAAAAAATTGCTGTGTGAAAAAGATTGCACAACCATAAACAACATTCAGACCCTCATTACAAGTTGGTAGTCTTTTGGTAAGACCCCCGAAGTTGCGGGTGCCAAAGACCGCCAGTGTTGGCGGTATTCTGCCCACCGATTTAGGAGTCCACAATGAGGCCTGCCAAAATCCAGTCACAAATCCGACACTGTCAGGACAACCAAGGACGGGATAGAGGCGGTCCTACCACCAGCACCGCCAAACTGAACAGTTTCTGCCCTCCAGATTACAACCCACAAATCAGCACAGCAGCGGAAAACCATTGGCGGTGAGAACCGCCGCAGTCAAAAACTCACCTCCACCCCATTGGACAATACGAATTCCCCACACCCGAGTCACATGCACTCACCACATACACTACTTATTGCACTATATATCACCCCTCCCAGCCCCCTACAATCCTTTGCAACCACAACTACCAACATAGTCAGCGAGGAGCACACCAACGGAGGACCCTGCACGTTGATACAAATAGGCACCATCGCTCTTTACACGCATCACACACCACACAACTGTACCAGCAATACAATACACACATCACCATTGCACACAAACACCAGATACCACCAGATACAACCAGCACACACAACCAAACATCTGACACACCACCAACCACCCTACACTGCACCCTTGCACACAACACACACCACCACCCACAACACAACCACTGTGTCACGTCAAAAGCACCCACAATTCAAAGACGATGAGCTGAGGGTCACGGACAATTGAAATCGTCAAGATAGAGCCACAACTGTTTGGAACACAGGTCCAGCAAACATCCATAGCCAGGAAAATGGAGCTATGGCAGAGAATTGTCGACAGGGTGAACTCAGTGGGCAACTGTTGAATGTGGCCTCTCTGCAAAGTTACCCTCACACTTCTTGCCTTCCTCCTTTTCTTTTTCTGACTTTATTTTTGCTGGCCTTAGGACTCTGCGCACTTTACCACTGCTACTCAGTGCTAAAGTGCATATGCTCTCTCCCTAAAACATGGTAACATTTGTTCATACCCAATTGGCATATTTGATCTACTTGTAAGCCCCTAGTAAAGTGCACTACATGTGCCCAGGGCCTTTAGATTGAATGTTACTCGGGGGCCTGCAGCACTGGTTGTGCCACCCACCTAAGTAGCCCTTTAACCATGTCTCAGGTCTGCCATTGCAAGGCAGTTTCACTCCCACTTTGACTTGGCATTTAACAGTACTTGCCAAGCCCTAAACTCCCCTTTTTCTACAAATATGTCACCCATAAGGTAGTCCCTCGGTAACACAAAGAGCAGGGTGCTGTGTAGATAAAACGCAGGACATATACCTGTGTGTTTTATATGTCCTGGTGGTGAAAAACTCTTAAATTTGTTTTCTACTACTGTGAGGCCTGCTACTTTCGTAGGCTAACATCAGGGCTACCCTCATATACTGTTTGAGTGATAGATTCTGGTCAGAAAGGGGTAAATAGGTCATGTTTACTATGGCCAGATAGTAACAGAAAATCCTGCTTATTGGTGAAGTTGGATTTGATATTACTATTTGAGGAATGGCACTTTTAGAAAGCTAGCATTTCTCTGCACCTAAAATCCATCTGTGTCTTACAGCCTGTCTCCAATCCATGTCTGGGCTGGGCTGGTTGACAGCTCCCTTGTGCATTTCACCAAGACAACCAAAAACACAGGATGCTCAGTCATACCTGCACACATCTGCATACTGAATGGGTCTTCCTGGGCTGGAAGGGTGGAGGGGCTTGACACTTACATTTCAAAGGCTAGTGGCCTGCCCTCACACAAAAGACTGCCACACCCCCTACTGGGACCCTGGCAGACAGACCTGTACTGAAAGGGTATCTTGTGCACTTCGAAACCACTCTTTGAAGTCTCCCCCACTTCAAAGGCATTTTTAGGTATAAACTGGGTCCCTGACCCTACCAACTCAGACACTTCCTGGGACAGACACTCTGAACGAGATCCTGCAACCTGCCAAAAGGAGCTTCCTGGCTGCCCAAAGGACTCACCTGGACTGCTTTGCTATGAAGGACGGTTGCCTTGCTATTGTCCTGCTGCCTTGCTGGTCTCTGGCTCTGCTGAGAAGTTCTCTCCAAGGGCTTGGATTGAGCTTGCCTCCTGTTCCTGAAGTATCAGGGCCAAAAAGACATCTTCTCTCAAAAGGAACTCCTTGTGTGGTGATAATCGATGCACATCCTGTGGGAAATGACGCACAGTCTGGCTTGTGGTGAAAGACTCACCGCATCACCAACCCAGAACGTCACAGCCCGGCTCTCCAAGTGGAGATCAACTCAGCGCCAGGGTTGCGACTGGAAATTTGATGCACAGCCCATCGGATTGACGCATCACTGAGCCAGAACGAAGCAGCTCAACAACCTGCGTGAGGAATCGACACAGCGCCGGCCGTCTGACAAAAACTCCGACGTATCGCCCATCGGATCGACACAGCACCTATGACTTTGTCCAGCAAGGCCAGAATTTCCATGCATCGTCCGTGGGCATCAAAAGACCCTGCATCACAAGGAGGATTCAAGCCTGCACGTCAGAATTCAACGCAAAGTCCTTGCCCCATGGAAAAGATTCAACATATCATCTGTGTGTGCCTAGAAACACGACGCACACCTTCCTTTTTCCACGCATCTCCTCCTCTGCGGTCTACGTGCGTGTTACTTTGTGCACACAAGAGACATTTGCTGCTTTTCAAAGACTTAATACTCTTCTTATCATTGCAAAAGTGATATTTCAACTTGTACTTATAAAATCTAGATCGTTTGATATTTTTCTAAGCCTGTCTGGTGTATTTTAATGGTGTTTTCACTGTGGTATTGCATGATTTATTGCACAAATACTTCACACATTGCCTTCTAATTTAAGCCTGACTGCTCAGTGCCAAGCTATCAGAGGGTGGGCACAGAATAATTTGGATTGTGTGTGATTTACCCTGACTAGGATTGTGGTCCCTACTTGGACAAGGGAGTATACCTCTGACAATTAGAGACCCCACTTCTCACAGCTACTAGCCACACACAAGGGAGGACATCCAGAAGAGGTGGAACAACGTACAGGGATAGGTGCATTTCATGGCATCACAACACCAAATTGCCGTACAGAAGAATGGCGGTGGGCAACCACCTCCTCCCCCGAGTTTGCAAAGTGGAAGGAGAAGGTCTTTGCAATACTGCATCCTGAGGGCCTGACTGGAATACCTGGAGGACTGGAGTCTGGCAAGTAACTATAACTCCCCTAGCACCAAGTACTACTCCCTAACATGCTTCCACATGACCCTATCACTCCCCAGCTCACCCAATCTACCACTCCAGCTCACACCCAATCACCTCACACACCTCCCCTGCATGCCACACGACCACCCAGCCACAATGCCAACACATTTCCTCCCAAGTGCATGGATAGCACTGCCAACTACAATCACTACAAATCCCACAATGCACCAGCCCATCTACGAATAAACCTGCTATGTCCACTGCACAGTGCAACTCCTGCATGCATAATTATTGCACCTGCCACACCAACTGGATGCTTCGACTGGGGACCAACACATGGCAATGACAGAAATGCAATCCCCATTTTTCAAACCCTAGTGGAACAAGGAACCTACCCCATATCCACTATCCACAAACAATGCCTGCAGTGCTGCATCTGTCATTGTCAAGCCACTGTATGCATCAGACAAAGAGACAACCAATCACACCTCAACCAGGCAACACGCTTCTACTTCATTCACAGGTACCTCTGTCACTGCCACCATGAAGACGGTGCCAGAGAATGCCAGCCATCCCCAGTATGAAGGTCCCAGTGATGACTACACCTCAGGATGTCTGGACATTGATAACTTACCTGGCCCATCAGGGACACCTGGCCAGTCTACCACTCCCAGCCTCACCTTGCTCACATCCAACTCCCCCTACCTGGTAGCAATAACAGCATAGCCAAGCCCTCATACCCAAACCTGTGTCACAAGGACAGGTCAATCAGCAGTGTGCCCCACAGTCAGACCAGAGTAAATCCCTTACACCCAAGACAATGAAGGTCCTGGTGACACTGGGAGTGGGCACACCATGCCAGTGGCACAGGTACAGGTGGCCAGGGGGCGTGGGAGAGCACCTGTGTGCCAGAGGAGGGGGTAGCCAAGGGAGCCAACTGACCAGGAATCCATCTCCCAAGGCCTGGGAGCATACCAGCAATCCCAGGACAAGATTGGCCAAATACTTGCCATCTTGGGGGAAAATCACCAGGAGGCCATGCAGGAGTTGCAGGCCCTTAATGCTTGCATGGCCACCATTGCAGGGGTGCTCAGTGACCTTCCCAACACCCTGCGTCCCAGCTCCAACCAGCAGCAGGCCCCTTCCACTGGCAACCCCTTATCTGAGCCATCTACATCAGCAACAGCCTGTGGTCTGAAGGCCGTAACAGGGGAGCCACAGCTCACTGACGCCTCTCTCTGTAGCTGAGGAACCCCCCACAAACGTCATCGTCCATCCAGGTATCCGGCTGAAGCAGATGTCAAGACCAATCCCACTGCCAGGAAGTGACCCTCTCCTGAACATCCTACCTTATGTGCCACTGACATACCTTGTTGACTGTTCAATGTAATTTTCTCGATTTTACCTATGGCCCTTGGACGCTGGACCTGTACTACCTACAACTAGGCCATCCACTCTGATGATTTCATCCACCATGACCCCACTTATCAACTATTGGGCACAATATGCACAATAAACACTGTAGATCATAGCAAATATATTTATGTCTTTATTGAGTGTTGTTATAATGTGCGTTCTGCTAAATGTCATGTGTAGTAATACCCCTCAACCAACAACCAGTGCAAATTACAGCAGGGGGAGGCATCCTCTGCAGGGTACCTTCTTCTTCAGAGATGTCACAATAGTCAGGTGAACGAGAATCAGCAGTCCAGCCACACACAGAGTAGATCCAGTAATCAAATCTGAAGAAAGCACAACACAGGTATACAAATCAGGATGTGAGGCATAGGGGCACACTAAGCACATATGCAGTCCATCACTGTGGTGGCCATTGTGGATTTGCAAGGCAACAGCCCACACATAGGAATGGGTAAATGGTACATCTGCACTGATGTATATAGCCAGGAGGGGCATTGTCATTAATCGAAGTGCAAGTATATCACCTGCTACAACAGACACAGCATACCTGTATGTCACTGGAAGTGCTGATTGATCAGCTCCACCTAGAGTGTGCTGCACCATCCTCATCTGCCTCCTCATCACTTTCCATGTCACCATCACCACCCCCTTGTCCAGTGGCCACCTCCTCATCTGAAGGGATGTAAGGGCGTAGGGCCAGATTGTGGAGTATGCAGCAGGCAACTATGATCTGGCACACCTTTTGGGGACTGTAGAGGAGGGCACCTCCAGAGACGTGGAGACACCCGAATTATGCCTTAAGTAGGCCAAAAGTCCTTTCAATCACACGCCTTGTCCTGCCGTGGGCCTCATTGTAACGTTTCTCGGCATCCATGGCATGGAACATCACTTGTGTTAAAAGCCAGGGCAGGTTAGGATAGCTTGAGCCACCTATACGAATAAAGGCAGGACATGTTACAAACCATGTGTTGACAGGTGCTACAACAGAGACACACATCCATATTGATACCTACCAATGAGCCAAGCCCTCTCTCTCTCAGTAGATGTGCCATCATCTGTGGGACATTGTTGTTCCTCATTATGTAGGTATCATGCACAGGTACCAGCAACTTGGCAGTCACTTGGGAGACGTACTGGTCTGCCAAACACACCACCTGCACTTTAAGAGAGTGAAAGTTTTTTCCGGTTACTATATACTTGTTTCTTTACAGTGGGAGGAACCAAAGCAATATGGGTGCCATCAATTGCTCCTATGGCATGAGAAATGTGTCCAAAGTCATAGAAGTCTGTCTTTACAGTGGCCAAATAAGCAGTTTGTGGAAACCTGATGTAGCTGTCCATGTGTTTTAGGAAAGCAGACAGTACATCCTTCAAAATGAAACTGAAGATAGGCTGTGACATCCTTGCAGTCAAGCCCACTGAGACCTGAAAGGGCCCTCTGGCAAAGAAGTGTAGTCCCGTCAAGATTTGTACTGTGTAAGGGATGGCATAGGGATTGTGGACGACAGGCAGTAGATTTGGCTCCAACTGGGTACAGAGCTCCATGATGGTAACACAATTCAGATGATAGGTCTGGACGATGTGTCTCTCTTCCAAGGTAACGAGGTCAACTAACAGATGGAACACCGGTGCATTTCTCATTTTCCACATTATATGGTATCTAGGATGGAGAGGAGGGAATGTAGAATTTGATTAGCACTCCACACATGTTAGCTGAATAAAATGTTGTGCTGCACACCAAACTATGCATACATGCCTGCACAGGGGACACACACTACATTGTGTATGCAGGAGGGCCATTTCTACCATCCGTGATGGCCATTGTTGGCCCTGTACATTGTTTGGGCCACACAACACATGAGAGATGTCCCATGCTGTGTGCACATTTCGGTCCTGCATGGGCCATGTATGTACATGTTACAGTGATCTATGGTGCAGCGCCCCTACGAGGCAGCTAGCAGGTGAACATGCAGTTCATATGACCTCCGCTCATATTACAGCACTGTGCATTGAATGCGACATATATGTGCCAATACATGATGGTACAACGTGGGCCGGCGCAACATTCTGGGCATATAAGTACTTATTGTTCAACAAAAAGCCATTTAATGTACATAAATTGGCAGGTGCCTATCCTGCAGCACAGGACAGATGGAAGTGATACAAATCCTCCGTGTATGCTTTCATGGCGGTAGGCGGTCTCAAACGCTGTGCAACTTCTCATTGGTTAACTTTGCTGCCTATGGAGGACCGGGGCCAATGATGATCAGCGCCGGAGGTGATGGTCATGTACGCGGTGGCCGTGACAGCCATTTTCTTCTGCGTTGTCACTTGACTCCTGACACTCCTGCAAGCAACACCTCCATTACGTGAGCTGCTGTGTACTGTCTCTGGGAGCCATCATGCCACATCCTGCAGGTGGTAGGGCCCCGGCATTCACCCAAGAAGAACTGGAGAAGCTGGTCAAAGCAGTCCTACCCCTCTATGGACAGCTATATGGGGCCCCAAAAGGAGCAGGTGAGCCTGTGTCATTGTCGTGTGTGGTAGGGGCCTGTGTTGTTGTGAATGCCGTAGGCATATCTGCCACCGAGTACATGCATGCTGGGAGCATGAATATTAGGAGTTTGACCCATTATAATGGATGTGGATGGCGATGTGGTGTATCTAATGTGTGCATACCATTGCTGTCTATTTTATGTCAGTCCTAATCACTTTCTCCTCCTGTCTGTGTCTCCCATCCAGGTCAGCAGCCATCAGAAGAAAGGGATTTGATGTGCCATCACCAAGCCAGTGTGGACACTGGGGGGTCCATAGCCAGCAGAGCAGCCATTGTCAGAAGCAGTGCGAGGACCTGAGACACTGGGCCTGGAGGTCTGGCTTCCCACTTCAACCACAAGAAGGGCGTCATTGGGACAGGGTATTGCCCCGATAGGTAACTAGGCAAACATATGTCACCTTCAGAGTGTAGGGATGTCTTGGGAAATAACAATGGGCTACTGCTACATGAGATTACATGAGATTACATGAGATTACATGAGATTACATGAGGTCAGATTGTACAGCAATTGCTGCTATTGGAGATATCATTGTGTGGACCTGTCCTTACAACTATGGGCTGGTACTTGATGTGGTAAGTGCCCTGGTGGGTCCCTGAAGTACCAACATTGTATATTCATGTCCTTGCCAATTCCTCTGTTGCAATGGTGAGTCACTACCTTCTTCATGTCCATATTTGTACTTATGTACACATCTGATGTTAACTGTCCATTACAGCTTTCCAGGTGCAATAGTTATTATCAGACTTGGAGTACAATTGCAATGGCATGCCCGGCCATGAGATGTTATTGTGAGATATGCACATGTTCATATGTGTTTTGGGAAGTTAGGTGCTGACCCTTTTCAACCCTATTTCTCTCTCTCTCTTTCTCTCCCTTTGTGTGCATCAGCATCATCTGGCGAAGGAGAAAGGGCACAGGTGAGAGGGGAAGCGGCAGCCCATGGGACCCAGGAGGCTGATTAGTGAGGCCGTTGGACGGAGGGCGAAGGGAGTGCCACACAGGAGACCAGATCATCTACATCATCCTCGGAATCCTCCTCCAGTGGACACTCCCTGGTGGTGGCAGACCTATCTGGGATCACCCCAGCACCATCATTGCCTGCCAGCTCCCTTACTAGAACGGCCCTCCCTGTAGCTACATATCCAGTTGCCAGGAGGGTGGGTGTCTCCTTCGCCGCAGTGACCTCTGCCCTGCTGCCCTCAGTGAGGGAGCTATTGACCTCCTGAGGTCCATCTCTGTGTGTCAGACACCATTGTGAATGCCATCCAGGGACTGGCGACTCAAGTGCAACAGAGCAATGTGTACCTGGAAGGCATTCACACTGCCATAGCTGCCCTCCAGAGATCCTTTCAGGCTCTGGCCTCCACCCTGACGGCAGCCAGTGTTCCTTTGTCTACCATCCCCTCTTCACCTACCTCTTCCCAATCCCCTCTCCCCGTACCCATCCAGAGCACACCTTCACACATGCATACATCTACCACAACAGACACAGTTCCACATGACAAACACAAGCAACACAAGGCCACCACCAGCATACACACAGACAACACCCACCTGCAGACACAACAACATCCACTGCCTGCACAGACATCCCACCACCCCCTCTATCACAGACACTTTACCACTCACACCCACTGGCACAACATCAACACTCCCTGATCCAGCCACAACTCCCATATTACCCACAGTCACCACAATAGCTGACCCGCAGACATCCACCCCAGTCACCATATCTGCACTCACCACAACCACCGTCACCCCCACATACAGCACATCCACCATTCCTGCAGCCACCACCACAACACACAGTCACCCATACAGCATGGCAATTCCCATTACCTCCTCCCTCCCTCCTCCCAAGACACCAAAACGCCCGCACTCACCCACACAACAGACACCCAGCACACGGAAGCATTATACTCACGCACCTGCGCCCATGACACACACAGACACATCTGACAACCACTCCATTCTGTGCACTCCCAAACGCTTTTCTCATGACCGCCCTTGTGTCCCTAAGAAATGTTTCCTTTATGAGCTGACCCACCTCCTTGACTCTCTCCCACTCCGTCAGTCCCGAAGAGCCCTGTGTCGCTGCTCAAATCCAGCCCTTCCACTTCTGCCTCCCCCTGTACTCCCCTGGTGTTGCCCATGCTCTTCCCCCTGCCAAGGTGTCCACCACCTAAACCCAAAGTCCCCCCTCCCAAGGCCAAACCTAAAGACTCTCCACCAAAACCCAAGCCTACACCCCCTAAACCCAAGGCCAAATGCAAGGACACCCCTCCCAAGCCCAACCCCCCCGTCGACCACCACCCGTCACCCCTGAGGTGCCTGACTGTCCCTTAGATGCCCCAACCATGTGGAGGTAATTTTGCAGTCAGGAGTCAAATTAGGACTCTGAGATGTGCCATTTGCGTCATGGCACAGAGACACATTGGACTGGCCAATGACCTTTTGCCTGTATAGTTCTTTATTTATATTTGAGTTTGTATACATCAAGCCCTACTTGGTATTGGTATTGATGATGACTTACTTGTCCTGCCTTTCATTCAACATGTCTGATTTGTTTATGTGGGCTTTGGTTTGTGGTTGTGTGAGTTGTGTGTGTTAGTGGTGCTGGCTGTTGTGCCTGGAATTCATGTGTGTGTATGTGTATGTGTGTATGTGGGCCTGCCATTGGTCCAGCTGCTACTGATGTGTTTTATTTGTGTAATATGATTGTGTGATTCCATGCATGTGTGTAGCTCATTTGAGCATTGTACATGGTGTGAAATGCTGTGGTGGTGGTGTGTGCCATTGTGTGGTTGTTGTGTGTGCCCCCATGTATGTCGTGATGGCTATGTCATCTGCATTGTGTGGGTGTGGTGTGACATTTGGTATGTTGTGTGGGTGGTTGCTGTTGTTGATTGGTTGTGTTTTGTCTTTGTGTGTTGTTGGTATGTGTTGTCATGCGTAAATCTGCAGTGCAATGCATTGGCAAGCGTTTGTGTAGCTGCGGTTGTGATGTTGTGTGTTGTGCATGGCGTGTGTATTGTTCGTGTGTGTGTGTGTGTGTAGGTGTGTGTGTGTGTGTGTTGGTATGGTTGTGTGGTTGCGTGAGTGTGTGTCCGTCACTAGCCATCCCAGATGTGTGTGTTGTGTGTGTATTCTAATACCTTTTCCTCCGGTGTGGGCTAGGTATGTGTACTTACGGTTGTTGTCCTCTTTGCTGTCACCGTTGCTGGTTCCAAAGACACAGGGCCAGCAGGAGCTTTGGGAAGACTTCACGTTCTTGTTCCATGGCTCCTCCGGAAGTGTTTTTGTTCCTGAAGGTGAGAGTCTCTTTTTATATCATTCCTTTCCACCAGGGTTTCGGTGGCGGTGCGACTGCAGCAGAAATCCTGGTGGTGTGCAACCTTGTAATACGATCTGCAGGAACATGGTCCCCGCCCGGCCTGGAGATGCCTACTGCTGTCCGCCGCTGTCCATCCGCACTGGCTGTGCTGGTGGTGGATTGGCTGTGTTTCGTTCAGAAGACCGCCATGGTCATAATATGGCGGTCTCATCCACTGGCCCGGTGGTGGTGGGACCATCATCACCACCATGGTGATCCTCGCACAGCCAAACTTGTAATTAGGGCCTGAGTGTTGTAGATCTTAAGCCAGCAACTTTTATGATCTTACCTTATCCTGATACATAAATGGTTGTCACTACCTAAACCTACCAGTCATTCAGAAGCACTGTCCAATCAGGAATCTTCAGATTGAAATATGGCAATGTTTTTTAGTTAGCCTTTTGTGCTAGGGCAGAGTCATTACAAGTAAGGTACGACTTACATTTCACTGACATTGCTCTAACCTACAATGGCCTGTTATAATATAAAACTTTGTGAGGTAATGTTCTGCTCTAGCAATCTTTATTTTTTTGTAGGAGCCAATGAGTTTGTTAGGTTTATGTGCCTGCTGAAGAGGACTGCAAAAATCCCTAACTAGCAGTAGCGTGAATGTAAAATGACATAATACAGCATACCATGTCACGCACGGCTGCTAGAACAGACTATCGGTCTTTCAAAAATGGTTTAATATCTAAATAACCCTGCCAAAGTCAACATACTAAAGATTGTTCTCCTTGATCTAAATATTGTGGAAACCGTAATCAGGGCATACAAGGCTGAAAGCCTTTGCATTATAATTGACTTCTTTAGACATCTTCGCAGAACATCCAGTAACATTTTCTGTTTTTTTATGTATTGCAATTTAAGAACTGTGCAGTATGAATCTACTTTTTAAAATATATTGACTCCTTTAAATTTCTGTTCTATCTTTATCTCATTGATTATCATAGCAAATAAATTTCTGTTATGAGTTCCTGTGTTATTAATGTACCAAATGCAAAATATTTGGTGTACATTTGGGGTAATGTTTTTATTGGGAGAAGCGTAAGAACGCTGGATTGTAGGGATTTTATGGACCTTCACAGATTCTGTAATTTTCTTCCATAGAAATAAGGAAAATCTGCGATTTAGCCAAAGTTTGGTGTTTGCTGGGCATTCTGAGTAATAAAAGATATTGAGAGCTACACAAGCCAGACTACTAGACTACCCTAGTTGCTTTATTTTGAGAAATGTCTGGGCTTGGAAAATTTTCCTAGGTGCTGACTAAGCCGTGGCCTAAAAGCTGCAGCTACCCACATTTTCAAAATGGGTCAATTTGCATGGTAAAAACTTGATGATTTCTTATGTCTTATGGGGCTTAGGGAGCCTTTCCTTTCACAGGTAATAGCCCAGTCACACCAGCAGGGAACTGTTGCTAGCAGGACAAGTGTTGCAACACTGTATGGTAGGACATTTGTGTATCCCCACAGATTCCGTTAGCAAAATCTGGTCTCACATTGTTTTGTGGTGCAATATCAGTGCACACAGTCTGCTACACAATAACACAAATAAAAAAATACTTGGGACTCGTGGGAAGCATTTACCTCACATATTGAGTTTGATTTTGGAAAAGAAATGACATATTGAAGCTCAGTGGACCACAATGTGAAGGTAGGGTGGTGGATGTCAATGGCTCACCTTCTGCCCTTAAACAGTTAAATTCCACCAGCTCCGTGTAGCATGATGTCTGGTTCAACAAGAATTGACAACAAGTTGCATTGATATGAATGCCACATTGCACGTGCATCTTTGTTCCATGGTTGTAAGAGACACCTCCTGTTCCAGGAGGCCTCCAGAATGGTATGTTTCAGTGGTGGGGAATCAGCGAAAAGCCCAGTGGTCAAAGAAAGGTGGAAGGTGCTGCTGAGGGCCATGCACATCCAAGAGAAAGTTTCCATTGTCATACATGGTCTATGGAGAAGACTGCAAGAGAGAGTCTAACAATGTTGAGAAGTTCAGAGAAGATAGAACAGAAGCTAGAGAGAAGAGATTCTAGAACAGGAGAGAAGATTGAGAGAAAGAAAGTTAATAGAAAAATCACAAGAGGGATCAGGAGAGAAGGGAATGAGAAGATAGACACAGCAGCAAACATAAAAGGATAGTGAGGAAAACACTGAGAGAGGCAGTAAGAGCAGAGATTGTGGGTGCAGAGAGAATAAAATAGGAGGGAGAGCCTAAAGGAGCAAAACGAGAGTTAGATACGGTAAAGAAAAGATGATTGGAGATTTTAAGTGGTTGGCCAGTACACCTGGTCAAATGTGATTTCTATGGACAATTTAGCATTTCATTTTATTGTCTAAAAGGGATATTAGTGTATGATTGAAAAATCATCTTGCATAGTGGTCTTTAAAATCCTAATAACATCTAGCCATTGTTACTTGATCCACATTTTGTTTTGTAATTGCTTAAACCTGTCTTATTACGAGTTACTACATTATGCTTTCTCTTTAAATGCATATCAACCCTGTCTACATTTGCTGGTGTAGTCTTTGGAAAGTGCGACCTACTTGCTGAAAAGTCCAAGTTCTATTAAGGATGTGATTTACTTTTAATGTAATTTTAATTATGTCAGTCTCTCAACACTTTCTTAACATGAAGCTTGACGTTTGTCTGCACCTGTAGTAATATCAAACAATTACTCAACTAGTAAATATTCTACATTTCTAGTACACATGACAACATCCATGCCATCCATATTCCCCACTCAGAAAAGTGCATGCTCATCCAAGCAATGACACATAGAGGGTGCCATCTTGAGTATTCTATGCAAGATGTCTACTGCATGTGGAAGACTGGAGAATGTCTATAACTCCTGAAGTGGAGGACTCTGTAGCATCCAATGGAAAGTTCCATGGAAGCAGTATCCAAAAGAAAAGTTATCACAGAGCAGAATTCTAGATGTAAACGATTAAACCACCACTAAGACAATTAGTGGCAGTGCTCCTACCTGATCATCTATGGCTCCTCTAACTAGAGATGCATCTAGTGTTCTTAGCCAGGTATCATGCCTCAATATGCCCAGAGGGATAGGCTCACCATGCCTATCTGTCTTACTGGTAGAGGTCTAACAAAGGTCTCTTTTCAGACAACACATTTCCCATAACCTACCTGTAACTATGAGGGGTGTCTATCAATGTGAGAGCCGGGTTCAATCCCATGTAGTTTTGACTGGTGCTTTTGATCAAAAGTATTTGAACTATCATTCTTTAGTCATGCCCTTATAGTGAAATACATTGAGGGAGCTTACCAACTTCTCCTGGAAAATTGCATAAAAACTCTACTATGTTTTCACTATTGTTGTCCCCCTAAAATGTTCAAAACACATTATTTAATACTAAATTCCCCAAATGGTCCTGATGGATATGCTCCAAAATCTCTGTAAAGTTATTTTAAATTAGTAGTGATCTAATATAACACTTCAGAAGTTGGGCGGAACTAGGAAACATCATACTATACAAGAGCACATGAAATTTCCTATGAGGTAAGGTATTTCTCTTTGGTTTTATGATTTTCTGATGCAGAATGTGCCATGTAGGACATCCACTAGCAAAACGTTGAATGTGGAGGCTGTGCATTTACCACCTAAGGTGGGGGGGTAGGGCACTGAATTGAGATTTAGAAAAAAAAGATAACTTAATAAGCTTTGCACTTCACAAAGCCTAAATAGTTTACAAAATACACAAAGATGTGGCTCCGCCTACTTTACTCCTTTACACTTCTCTACTTTAAATCACATTTAATTGAAAGGATTTAATGTTGAATTGTGGAAAGTCGATTGAGTGTGCTTTAATATGTACCTAAAGGCCCACTTATTTCTTCACATAGAATCACATGGTGTGCCCCCTGAATATCGAAATCAGACTATCGATAACACAGAATATCGGGGATAGAAGATTGCATCCAAAATATCAATAGGTAAGTATAGATTTTCTATACCTTACACCACATGTATGTGCATACGCAATGTCTATAGCTTTAAAGTATGCAGATGTGGAGTTAGGAATGGTACATCTATATTATCCTATATGCACTTACCATTTGAATTTCTGTCCTCGATTATTTGTGTAATTTATTAGTACAACCAGTATTTGGGAAAGAATACACCAATAGAGCACATCTTTAATGTTTGGTCATAGCCGAGGCAATGCCCCCCCCCCCCCTTAAAAGTATGCTTCTGGCTACAGGCCTGTGCATAGGGAGCAAGCCTGACCACTACAATGGAGCTTGGGTGGTTCTTCCCTCGAGACAATATGGGAAAAAGGTAAAAAACTGTGTATTCTACAACACAATTTTTTCATAATATATTCAATTATATCAGTTTTCAAACCATAGTAAATGATGACCTTGCAGTGCACCAGGATACAGCAATCTTTATTGGGACTCTTCAATGATTCCCTCATCATCACTCTCTAATGGTGCCTCTCATTGCTCCATAGCCCCTTTCTTACATGTACTTCATTTGTATTATAGCGCCTCTTTTAAGAACGTAGGGTGTTGGAACACTTCACATCATACACAAATAGAGAGACAATGTATAGTGCGTGTGTACTTCACTCTATAGAAAATGTTACATAAGACAAAGGGGACTACAGGGTGTAGGATTCACAAGTCATCTATACTGGTAGGCATTGAGTGCTTGGTCAGTACGTAACAGTCATAAGGGTTGACTTTACTAATAGCAATGTTATTCTACCCATTCATTTTTTACTTTATTTTAATTATTACAGATCATACAATTACAGTAAAACATAGTAAAACCAATAGTTGTGATATATAAAAAGAAGAGTCATTAAAGACTGTGAAACAACATAACTTTCTAACCTGTATTTGCATGCAGCTCTTAGTTCACAACTCACTGTGCTAGATTATGTTTGTAACTTATGAACTGCACAGTAACAAAAGCATCTCTGTGATAAAAGTAGTAGTTACAGCAGGCATATTAACCCTCTGTGCTACCTTAGATGAGTCAAAGCCGCCCCTAGACAAAACTCTAATCTCTCTCTAGCAGATACATTAATCACCAGAATTATCTTGGCACTTTTTTGTTGCCTGAAAACTGTTGAATATGCAAGGAACTTTGCAGTGCATTTAAAACTGCTGCACTTCTACAAAACTGCTCCCCCAGCAACAAAAGCAGCCCCCACCCTTCCAGCCTCCCAGGGAAATGCCCGGCGAGTCTGACCTTGATTGTCAACTGCATTTGTATGACTGTCTAAACCCATGTGATGGTGCTACTGCACCTTAAGCTTTGCCTCTCTGATGACATTTCACAACACAAGCTGCACACGCATGAAGATACTACCACTCATATACATATGTTGTCAAACAACACCATTCACAGATATTTGCCCTCATACTGATGGTTACTATGGCGGTGATTCTAACCGCGGCGGGCGGCGGTCGCCGCCCGCCATGCGGTTACCGCCAAATGACCGCGTCGGCCATTCTGGCTTTCCCGCTGTGCTGGCGGGCGACCGCCAAAAGGCCGCCCACCAGCACAGCGGGAAAGACCCAGCAACGATGAAGCCGGCTCCGAATGGAGCCGGCGGAGTTGCTGGAGTGCGACGGGTGCAGTAGCACCCGTCGCGAATTTCAGTGTCTGCTAGGCAGACACTGAAATTCTTTTTGGGGCCCTCTTACGGGGGCCCCTGCAGTGCCCATGCCATTGGCATGGGCACTGCAGGGACCCCCAGGGGCCCCATGGCACCCCCTACCGTCATCCTGTTCCTGGCGGGAGACCCGCCAGGAACAGGATGGCGGTAGGGGGTGTCAAAATCCCCATGGCGGCGGAGCGCGCTCCGCCGCCATGGAGGATTCTCAAGGGCAGCGGAAAGTCGGCGGTACACCACTGACTTTCCGTTTCTGGCCGCGGCTGAACCGCCGCGGTCAGAATGCCCAGCGGTGCACCGCCAGCCTGTTGGCGGTGCTGCCGCGGTCATTCGCCCTGGCGGTTTTTACCGCCAGGGTTAGAATGACCCCCTATGTGTGCACCAAAGTGTTATTTTTCCAGTGAGCATTTCCAGGCCAGATCCTGATGAGAGTTTGGAGAGGTGTGCAGAACGGTGGGGGGAAGGGTGCATTATGTCATCTGGGTAGATTTGGGTGTAGTGCAAGAAGGCTTGAGCAGTGCCCGGTTATGTTGCAGACTAGTTGTCACTGCAGCTAACAGTATAACAGAGGATGTGTTGAATTAATACAGAACATATGGTCCTGTAAGATGTAAGAGAGGTGTGTGGGTAGCGATGTCCTATTGAGGGAGTATACAGCGTGACAAGCGAAAACAGTCAATGCGATCCAATTATTACACAGAGGTATGATATTGCACCTAAGTGCCCTACTTTTACCATGAACCATTGGTGTGGTAAGGGCGAATGCACCTTGCCTATCTGAGTAATTAGAGAGCTATGTGCTTGGCGCTGTCCTACGTAGATACATATATGACAGGATCGAGGGTCATGGATTTTTTGAGACTGCATGGCAGAGGGCTTGTCAGTGAAGATTAGGATGTCGGTGTTGCAGAAATTTTGAACTAAACTAGACCTGAAAAATATCCATTTAAGTAAAGTGCAAGTGAATGAGCATAGATGTAGATGTACCTGCATAAATATTCATGCAGAGCATGCATGAATGCACATAAGTATCCTTGCACACTTTTAGCAAGGATACATATGGGGATCAAACAAGTTCTTCCTGAGCAAGCCTGAGTGGTTGGGCATCCATAGGTCTGTATGAATCGGTATCACAATTCATACAACTATATAGGAGCAAGCATGCATCATTTGAATTGATGCATATGCACTCCAAGCAAGCAGTGTGTCTATATCTTTAGCTGGCTGGTATTGTGCATCAACTCATGCAAGCGATGTTCAAGCAATGCGCATTTATATATCCTTCCATAGTGTGAAGTCATGTGTATGCACAGATATAGGAACAGAAGGTGTTCACACATGGAGTACATGTAGATCATAGGAAATATTATACATAAAGGTGAGGGCACAGATGTCGTGTGAATTCATAAATTGGTGTCCAGGTAAATGTTAACACTTTAGCTTGTTAACATAGATACTGGCTGGATAGGGGGCACTTATCTATGGAACTAAAATCTCTAAAAAAATAATAATTCCGAGGTATGCATGAATAGGCCCAGAATTAAGTGGGTATTGTAGTCTATGATTCCGAACTTTCATTTTTCCCACAGTTAAAGCTGTATTGTCCAGGTGGGATGCTACTCTGAAACCTTTAAGGAGAATGTGACATCGAGTTCTTGAGGACACCTGAAAGACATTTTTTCCCTTTTTAGTGACTTCTGAACTGTGCTACGTCAACAGTTTATATTTGGGGCTGCCTGCCTATTTATCACGGCACCTGCAGACGATGCAAAATGCAGCAGCTCACCTGATTCTTATATCTAAGAAAAAGATTCCAGGTGTATGTACTCTCAACCTAGATCACTGAGATCTGGTTGCATGATGGAACCACGCATGCAGCAACCACGCATGTCTGAACGACATGGTCAGAACAACGACGTGTTGTATTCACGCATGCCTTTACCATGTATGCCTTTACAATGATTTTTCATTGTAAAGGCATGCCTAGTAAATGTATGTGTGGAAACGGCATGCATGGTTGTCACGTGCCCCCCCACCTTAAAAACAGAAGTACCTCGACCCCCCATCCTTAAAAATTATCCCGATACCCCACCTACCCTGAGCCCTAAAACCGACCTCCACCCCAAAAAGAAAACAACCCAATGCCTTAAAAAAAATTACCCTAACCCCCCACCCAGCCCCTAAAAACAGAAGTACCGCGACCCCCCACCTTTAAAAACTACCCCGATACCCCCTTCCACCCTGAGCCCTAAAACCGATCCCAACTCCCCAAAAATAAAACCACCCAATCCCTAAAAACAAAACTACCCCACCCCCCACCCCACCCTTAATAACCCGACCCTCACCTAACCTAAATACACAATTTCTCCCACCCCTAAAAACCCGCCCCCTGCCCTAAATACAAAACTACCCTGACCCCAAACCCATACCCCTAATAACCCATCCCCACCCGCCCTAAATGCAAAATTACCCCAACCCCGCCCCTAAAAACCTGACCCCCCCACTTGCCCTGAATACAAAATTACCCCAACCTCCCACCCCACCCCTAAAAACCCCAAAACCCCACTTGCCCAAAATACAAAATGACATCGACTCCCAGTCCTAAAATCCTGCACCCCGCCCTAAATACAAAATTACCCCAACCACCCACCCCTAATAACCCGCCCCCCACCCTAAATACAAAAGTACTCCAACCCCCCCACCCCGCTCCTAAAAACCCAACCCCCACCTGCCCTAAATACAAATTTACCCCGACCCCAACCTGCCCTAAAAACATAACTATCCCAACCCCTAAATACAAAATGACCCTGACCCCCCACCCTGCCCCTAAAAACCCAACGCCCCACCTACCCTAAATACAAAATTACCCCAACCCGCCCCTAAAATCCCGACCCACTAAATATAAAATTACCCCAACCCCACACCTCAGCCCCTAAAAACGAAAGAACCCCGACCTCCATCCTCGCCCTAAACATCATAGTACCGACACTCCCACCCCTGCCCCTCAAAAAAAAAAATAACCACCCCAACCCCTTCACCCCCTGCCCTAACCCTAAAAACTACCCACAACCCTGACCCAGCCCCACTTACCTGACCGCGTCCTCTCTTGATGGAGCTTCCTTTTTCTCTGACTTAACCACACATGTGTGTTGTTCAGCACATATGTGGTTAAGGCAGAGAAAAAGGCCTGCGTTGTTCAGGCAAGCGTCATGCCACTTGCGTAAACAATGCAGGCGTGGTTCTGGACTCGCTGTTCTGGATCTTTCCCTGAGATCTAGGTGCCAAAAATGTCTTCAGATTACTTGGGTGCATAAAGCAAGAAGGGACAGAAGAGTTGTTGTGCACCTTATGGCTAAGCTATAGAATGCCCATCCTGTTAGCCTTTGGATACCGTCCCAAGAATCTATTTTCAGGAAAATTTGAAAACGTTAATTTTGAACTCTTCCCTCGAACTTCTTATCTGTGTTGGCGTTTTGCTATTAGCACCGGGATGCTCCTTCGGAAGCAGCTGTGTGTGTGACAAACTGTTTTTATTGTATTTTATGCAAACATGAATGTATGCAAGGAATATGCATACTTGCTTATTCAGCTGTTGAGATATGTCCAACAAATGGTCTCAGTCAGTCAGTCAAATAACTTTATTTCGCCTACAAGAACCACAAAAGCACAGCAACAATAAATAATTACACATGATTAAATAAAATATATACATTACATGTGTTTGGGTAAAATTATATAATTAAATACTGTTAGAAATGGGTTTTTTGGTTGGCAGTCAGGTTACCCTCTGTCCAAGCAAGAACCCTCACTATAGTCAGGGTAAGTCACACACAATCCAAGATTATCCTGTGCCCACCCTCTGGTAGCTGGCACGAGCAGTCAGGCTTAACTTAGAAGGCAATGTGTAAAGTATTTGTGCAATAAATCATACAATAACACAATATAGCACCACAAAGATACACCACACAGTGTTTAGAAAAATATATAATATTTATCAGGATAATTTGTAGGTCAAAACGAATAAAGATGCAATGTGAAATTGTAGGGATATCACTGGAAAGTGATATCAAGTGTCTTAAGTCTTTAAAAATCAATCAAAGTCTCTTTCAAGCACAAAGTACCTGGTTTGGAGTGAAAAATCTCTGCAAAGGGCCGCAGGAGAAGAGATACGTGGAAAAAGGAGGTGCGCGTCGATTTCTCCCCATTACACACGGACTTGCGTTGTTATTTTTCACGCAGGGAAGTCGTGCGCCATTTTCTGGTGTGCAGACAGTCTCTTTCTATGGGTCACGGGGATTACCAGATGTCCCGGGTCTGTGCGTGGATTCTCCTGCTTGGTTTCTGGCTGCGTCTCGTTCCGTGGGGCTGTGCGTCGAAGTTTCGCTCCCACAGCAGGCGTCACGTTGATTCTCCCTCTGGAAGTCGGGCGGCGTTGTCCTTGCAAGGCTGTGCGTTGAAGTTCCGGCTGCCCCGAAGGCGTTGCGTCGGTCAGCGTCGGTGTGCAGCATTTTTCTCGCCGCGGAACAAGCTGTGCGCCTAAATTTTCGGCGCACGAAGAGTCCAAATGAAAAAGAGAAGTCTTTTTGGTCTTGAGACTTCAGGGAACAGGAGACAAGCTCTATCCAAGCCCTTGGAGAGCACTTTTACAGCCAGATAAGGGTTCAGCAAGGCAGCAGGGCAACAGCAAGGCAGCAGTCCTTTGTAGAAAGCAGTCAGGTGAGTCCTTTAGTCAGCCAGGCAGTTCTGATCAGGTATGATTCAAGGTTACCATGTTTAAAGGGAGAGAGCATATGCACTTTAGCACTGGTTAGCAGTGATAAAGTGCGCAGAGTCTAAAAGCCAGCAAAAACAGTGCCCAAAAAGTGGAGGGAGGCAGGCAAACAGTTAGGGGTGACCACCCTAAGGCTGTCAGGTCTAACAAATACAAATTGAATACGCTCCCAGAGTGAGTCTGTACATTCTTGCTAAAACCATTATACAGATAAAAGTTTCCGTCTGACAATCCAATTTGCCCCAAGGAAATTGGCAACAGCAATCACTAGCATAGGCCGAGTGCCTGATCTAAGGATTCGAAGAGCTAAGTCGGACCTGCGAACTCCCAGCAGTTTACAAGCCGGGGCCAACCATTTCCTGTGTGAAGCAGTGTATGCAGGGCAGACAAATAGGACGTGAGGGAGGTTTTCAATGGGCAGATTGTTGTTCCGTCATGTGACCAGTGACTAGTAAATAGTCTTAATGGCAGGGTGCCATACGGAACTGAAAGTACAACTTCCTCTCTCTTGGCACCGTGATTATGTCCCAGAAAGCCTCATATTTGCATGTCTCTTTTAGGTTGGTGAAGTCACGTGATAGTGTAAAGTGAAGAGCAACCCTCGTGTCTTCAGAGTCTACCATGTGCCAGTGCAGTTTTTTAAAATCACTTTTTGAAGGGAAAGAAGTAGTGGTCGGGGAATCCCACATTTCTCTAAGCCCAAGACAGTAAAGTACCCCCTTGATGTGTCTGAACCAGGGGATAGTATGAGAGTGGTCAGCTTCTAAGATCACCTGCATGGCTGTAGTAAAGGAGGCGAGCTCCGGAGTGGTCCAAAGACGCCGCCAATACAAGAGGGGACGTAGACGGGCTTTGTGGTCAATGCGTTTCATGCCTAGGTCTTTAAAAAGAGGAATCAGTGGAGTACTTTATGGGAGGAACACTAAATTCATAAGACACCTTTATTTCTTGGGCTTTGGCATAGCCCCAAAGTTCAGCCCCAAAGAGGGCTGAACTTACTGCCTTGGTTTCATATTTCCGGATTGCGGGCATATTGGTTTGGTATATGAAAGGTTAAAGTCCTTTATTAAAACCCCTGTTGTTTCCTTTAACTTCAGTGCTTGTGTTGCAATATGTGATTTCCAAAGCATTTTTTCAATTACCATTATGCCCAGGTGTCAACCTTTTCAAGTGAGCTCTCTCTCGAGTGAACTTTCCTCTAAATGATCTGTGTAGATTAAGTGCCATCAGTTTCATTTTGGAGACATTGATTTCAAGTCCCCGTGTGGAGCAAAATTCCTCAAAACACGTGAGGAGTTTACATAATCCACTTGGGGTCTTGGATATCAGCAATGTATCATCTGCAAAGAGCAGAACCGGAATTTTCTGTGTGCCTAATGATGGTGCATCAGCCTCCAGTCTGAGTAAAGAGGGGGCGATATCATTTATGTACAGGGAGAACAGGATGGGGACAAACAAATGGTCTGTTAATGCAGTGATGTGGACCAGTATCCTTCCACCAATAAGTAATTGAGTAAGCACCCCACATAACTTAAATAGACAATCACCAAAATCACAATTACCTTCCTGCACTCATTTTGCACTACTGTCTACTACCCCTCAATAAGCCTCCAGCTAATGTACTCTTCTTTTAATCTTGTATTTTACCCCCTTCTTTCTTCTTTCACGTTCCTTTCTTTCCTTCTCATCCTACACACACTGAATTAACATTTCAGTGTTGCATGCCTTACACAAGCAACCAGAGTACATCACATTCCCATCGTCCCTATAACCCCTTTCTTGTCTGCCTGTTCATTTTCCAATCAGTGATTTCAAGTGGCCTTATAGCAGTGTAAGTGGTGTAGCACGTTGCAAATTGTAGTTGATTTAGGAGCTGTATATATTGCATCCCTTCAACTTAAAACAAAATTTGCCCTGCAAAAAACTTACTCCAGAGGAATGCTGGCCTCCATCCAATGTGATTGCTCTATTACTTGAAACATGACCATTTAAACTGTAAAATAAGAACTCCATCCAACCATCCATCCATCTGTTCAGTCACCCATTCTTCAAACCAAGCTCACGTGGGTCTGCCCAGTCATTTACTCATCCATCCATGCATTCATTCTTCAGTGCACTCACCCATTAACCCATCCACGCAGTCAGTTATTCAACCGAATCATTCATCCATCCACCCTTTAAATCCATCCATCTATCCACCCGTTCTTTCAAGAGATCTAGGAAGCTCTTGGTAGAAGTATAAAGGTTTGCACACAGCCCCATCTACAGGTTGTCACCCTGTACCTTTTATCCTATGTGTTTGTGCCCTATTTCGAAAGTCAGTTTTTTGGGAGTGTAGTATACTTTTCAGTCATAATTTCACCAGAGGTCCTGCAAAATATCCCTAAAGCAACTGCTCAGCACGTTGTTCAGCAGGCGAACATTCAACTTAACAAACGTACATTACAGCACATTCATGTAAAATCGGCCTTTAAATTTGCCAGTGTGGGTTTCTGTTTTGGTTTAAGCTGTGGTTATAAGTGAATCCTTCTCTGAATTTCTTTGCATTTTGGATCATCATTACTTCATCATGAATACCCAGTGTGCTGTGGTTTCAGAAGACGTAAATTAGAAAATTCAGATGGTCTGAGTCCCAGATGTGACTAGAATGTGGCTCAGTGGGGTTTGCAAATTTCCTGGGTATGTGTGTCAGGTGTTCAGAATAGGATTTTAAAATAAAGACGTGGGACGATGGAAAAACAACTTTTAAAGCATCATCATAGAACTAGATTCATTAAGTGATCCTTATAGTCAGCCTAAACATTGTGTGTGTGCATAACACCTTTGATCTTTTCTTTCTAACCCTTCATTTGATTCAATTGTTTATTTTTTCCCTTCAAGCGTAGTGTAGTATCTTAAAATGCCAGAAGATTTTTCAGATTTGAAACCTAGTTGATAGGATTTCGGTTCGGCCGTCATAAAATACACGAGGCATTTCGATACTTGTACTGGGTAGAAGAGACTTGAGAGCACCAGCATTATCTATGGTGTTAAATTATGGAACTTTGTAACATTTTTACCTTGATATTCACTGGGTGACAGTATGCTTTAAGGTGGATTTTGGACCCTAATTGAAGCCAACAATTGCGAACATATTTCACCAGATGCTCATGTTGACTGTGGATCAGTGGAGTACCAGTGGAGAATCCACAAGCCAGTTGTGCACCCATTTTAGCGATCCAACCATCTTCTGGAACTTTAGATGATCTCATTAGTCACATCCTTATAGCAGACAAACTAGGGAAGACTCATAAGAATAAGGTGAGGCATTATAAATGCCAGCCACTATGCATTGAGAAGGCCATTGGTAGCATGGTGTGTGGTGCAAATGGTACATCGAGGATGCAGCATTGTACCCCAAAGCATTACCAGATACTGTAAAGGCCAACTGGACCTCACTAGCCACTGCTAGACTGCAGGGATGCTGGTTGCTTGGCGTGCACACCATGGTTAGTTCAAATCTGAGACTGTTGAAAAACATGGAGCTGTTCCATTGTAGGAAAAATGCAAGGGTTGTTTGAGGCAAGGGTTAATATTCATGCTGCCGTATTTGTCAGGCTCCTACGATAACTAGCTAGCGCTTGCAAACACAGCATGGGGTTCCACACAGTACATGACCATGCTTGGCTACTTCCTGAGCTGTATGCTTCTCAGGTTGACTGCCCTGTTGTGGCATGTAGCATATGCTCTCCGACCGCACATAGCCTTTGGCATGCTGTCAGGGCTCCCTGAACTTCGGGTGTAGGGACCAGAAGTATCAGGCAGGATGTTGCAAACTGCCTTCGCGTTAAGTGCCTGCTTGCATGGCTCGTTGCCCATCTCTAATGCTGAACCTTTATCATGAATAACAACTACCCAATTTGTCTCCAAAAATTCATTAGAAATAACGTGTGCTGATAACTGTTTTATATTTGGCGAATAGTTACAGGGAAACGTGCTTGGGTGTGGCTGCTATGATGAAAGCAAGGATCCTTATGCTGTTACACTGTTTCTCTTTTCAATGTCTATTTCAGCCTGTTCAGACGTTTAGCTGCATTCAAACACGTACTCTCCTCCAGTTTCCCTTAAGTAGATCAGTGGAGACTTGCTGTATCTTGCCGGGAAATCACAGATGAAAAGAAGCACACAGTAGGATACTTCATGTGCATCAGTGCTAGCAGAAAGCTGCCATTATTCATTATCTGTTTGTCTTTTAAGTAGAACTGCGTACCGTACACTTCAGAAAACCATATGCCAGTGATTTAAATCTGTTCATAAAGGTTCAGCATTACATAAACTCTGCCACGCCATTCAAGCAGTTGCTATGGTTTCTGGTCCAGTCTGCCAGCAGAACAATGTTCCCATAGCTTCAGAAAGACACTAAGCAGACTCCAAATGAACTGAGCCTGAAAAGTAAGCACTAACGCGTGGCAGGAAATGCAACAAAGGATTATAACCCTGGACTTAGGCATGTTAGGGTGGCATCGGGCCAGCAAATGAGGGCCTGCACACCTGGAAAGTGAGGGGGAGTATTTAATAGCACAACTTACTCATTTACTCTACTCCGTGAAAAAATATATTTTAAGCTTTTTAGGTTTTAGCCCACTGTGGTTTAGGCGATAAAGTGACATGTTCTCGACGCACAGCACATCAGGCACTGAGAAAGTACAGAGGGCTGCCAATGTTGCCATATTCAGTCACCTCGGTAATAAAGTATGTGTGTGCATGGTATCTCTATAGATAAAGCTCAGCCAACGTGTATTGCAGCACTCTGAGCGGTCAGAAACGAGCATAAATCAACAAGAGGAGAGGAAGTTGGGTTGAATAATGTATAGTGATGTACTGTTCTTTAAAGAGGTGAGTCTTCAACTCTTTCCTAAATTGGCGTAACATTGGGGGCGGTCCCTATGTATTCAGGGATCTGCTGTTTTGTTTTTTAGGTCGTAGCCCACCAGACTTGCTAAAGACATCCTGGGGACATTCATAAAACTGACCAAGGAATGTATTCTGCCCATTGCTTACCACTCGCTTTGTTGTCTGTGAATTACATTTTTTGGCTTTCTATTATCTGGCTATATTTTCTTTTAGGCTGCCCAGCTTGAGTTCTTCCTTTAAGTTGTCCAAACCTTGTTTACTGTATTCTTCAACAAACTCGCTTTCTGTAAGCAGATCTAAAAATCTTGTTTTTATCTTACCACATTTGTTAGGCATTCAAGGACAGAGGTGAAATTTTAGGCTCCCTCTTCCAAGGAGCTTGGTGTTTATGTTACTTTCTCTGACTTCAAAGTGAGCATATTTATGTGACAATCCTGCTGAGTACCAATGTAAGAAGTGAGGGGATGTTCTTTTTTTTCTAGCACACAACAAAACAATTAACAGTACTGATGTTTCAGAATATATCAGAATTAGTACAAATGAAGTAAATTTTTTGTAATTCTAAAGTGTGGTGGAAACAAATATTTGAATATGATCAAAACACATCAATACACTAGATGATGAAATTTGCACACATTATCGTTTGAGTGCAGTAAAATCGTATTTCGGTGCAAATGTAATGCTCATTTCAATCAAAATGTGTTTTTCATTAATGGCAGTGTGCTTCCATACCATTCATACTCTACACTACGCCACGCCACTCCATGCTCTTCCACGCCATGTTATGCCACTTCATTCTACGACACTCCATTCCACTCTACGACATGTCACTCCACTCTGCACCTCTCCACTCTAAGACACTCTGTGACAGGCTATGCCACTCGACTCCACACCACTCCAATCTATGTCACTCACTCCATGACACAAAATGCTACTCCACTCTATGCCCCTCTACTTACCCCACTCCAATCTTCCCACTCTATCCCAGTCTATCCCACTCCACTCCAATGTACCCCAATCTACCCCACCCCACTCCACTTCACTGCAATCTACTCCAATCTACTCCACTTAAATCTACCCCACTCCACTCCACCCAATTCATTCCACTCCAGTCTACCCGACTTCAATCCAATCTACCCAACCCAATTTACCCACCCTGCTCCCCCACCCCTATCTACCCTCCCCACCCCAATCTACCAAACATCACTTCAATCTAGCCCAATTCAATCTGCCCTACTGAAACCCAATCTATCCCACTCTAACTTACTTCTTCCCACTAAAAGCCGATCTAACCCTCGACTCTACCCAAATCTGCCCACTCCATTCTACCCAACACCAATATACACATATTCCACTCAAATCTACCCCACTCCACTCCAATCTAAACCACTCCACTCCAATCTACCCTTCTGCAATCTTCCCTACCCCCAAAATACCCCACCCAGTCTACTCTACCCCATTCTACCCCACTTTACTCTACCCCATTCTACCCCACTTTACTCTACCCCAACCCCACTGAAACCTACCACACTCCACTGCAATCTACTCCACTCCAATTTCAACTTCACTCAAATCTATCCAAATCCACCCCACCCCACTTCACTCCAGTTTATGTACTCCACACTACTGAAATCTACCCCACTCCAATGTACCCACTCCAGTCCACCCAAACTACCCCACTCCACTCTAACTCAATATACCAGACTCAAGTCTACTCTACCCAATCTATCCCACTCCAATTTACTCATTATTACCACATGCCACCAAAATCTACCCAACTCCACCCTTCCAATCCACCCCACTCCATTCTACCCAACTCTACTGGACCTTCAATCTATTTCACTACACTCCTCTAACCCTACTCTAAACCAATCTACCCCACTTCAAATTATCCTGCTCCAATCTGCCTCATTGCATCTCAATCTACCCCACACCACTCTACCCAATTCCACTTTGTTAGACATGGGGTCTCTAGTTGGAAAAGGTAGACACCCTTGTCCAAGCAGGGAACACAATCCTAGTCAGGGTAAGTTACACACAATCCAAATTATCCTGTGCCCAACCTCTAGTAGCTTGCACTCAGTCAGGCTTAACTTAGAAGGCAATGTGTAAAGTATTTGTGCAATAAATCACACAGTAACACAGTGAAAACACCACAAAAATAAACCACATAGGTTTAGAAAAATAGATATTATTTATCTGAATAAAATAAGGTAAAAATAACAAAGATTCAATGAGCACAACTTGAAATATCACTTTTGCAAGTTTAAAAAGAGTCTTAACTCTTAAAAATCAATAGTAGCCTCTAGGCTACACAAAGTACCTGGTTTGCGTAAAAAATAACACGTATGGAGACTGCAGAGGAGATGCATGGGAAAATAAGGTGTGTGTGCCATCTTTCCACGCTGCAAGGGGCTTGCATCATTTTTCAGCATGCAGTTTTGGCTCCTGACACCAATTTGGGGATCTTTTTACCACCCAGGGACCATGCGGGGAAATCTTGGATGCACTGGAAGAAGGCATGGGTGTTGCATCAATCCATTAAGTGATGCGTTGAATTTTCAGTTGCAAGGCAAGCACTGCGTCAAATTTCCACTCGGGAAGTCGGGCTGCATCATTCTGGTTTGGCTGTACATCGATTTCTCGGTCGCAATGGAGGCTGTGTGTCATTTCCGGCAGGCCGTGTGTTTATTTTCGGTGTACAAGGAGTTTCCTGAAGAGATGAAGTCTTTTTGGCCCCAAGATGCTGAAAACAGGAGGCAACCTTAATCCAAGCCCTTGGAGAGCACTTCTCAGCAAAGTCAGAGGCCAGCAGGGCAGCAGTCGTTTTCAGCAAAGCAGTTCCGATGAGTCCTTGGGGTAGCCATGGAGTTCCTCTTGACAGATTGCACGTTCAGGTCCAGAAGTGTCTGAGTTGGTGGGATCAGAGACCCAGTTTATACACCCAAAAATGTCTTTGAAGTAGGGGAGACTTCAAAGAGTGGTTTTAAAGTGCACAAGTTCCCCTTTCAGTTCTGCCCTGTCTGCCAGTGTCCCAGTAGGGGGTTTAGCAGTCCATTGTGTGAGGGCAGGCCACTGGCTTTTGAAATGTGAGTGTCAGGCCCTCCACCCTTCCAGCCCAGGAAGACCCATTCAATATGCAGATGACTGCGGTGTGACTGAGTGTCCTGTGTTTGTGGTTGTCTGGTTGAAATGCACAAGGGAGCAGTCAACCAGCACAGACCAGACCTTGACTGGAGCTAGGCTGTAAGGCACAGATGGTTTTTAAGTGCAGATAAATGCTCACTTTCTAAAAGTGGCCTTTCTAAAATAGCAATATAAAACCCAACCTCACCAATAAGCAGGAATTTGTATTACCATTCTGGCCATACTAAATATGAATTATGTTTTTTAACGCTGCATAATATGTCGATTGATTCCGACATCAATACCTCTTGTTTTTGTTTTTAGGGGCCACTCTATTGTATATTCTGTCCCATATTTGAGTTTTTTAACATTTTGTCAATGTGCTAACAATACCTTACCCCTGTCAGAAGCTATAGGCTTAATCGTGCTACTCCCTAAGGGGCCCCCCGAATGCAGAGGGCGGGTAAGCATATGTTCTTTATGTGTTTGACACCACTTGATGCACAGATTCACATTGGGGGTGAAGGTCACATAACCGTGCTCTCACAATTGTTTGTATTATATTTTTTGTTTTCTAGGGCGACCATTTTTTGTTTCAGACCATTGACGAGACAGTTTACACAAATGTTGTAAGTGACTACTACTTAACTCTCATAGATGTAATTAGATAGTGTATTTTTGTATATATAGCCAGGAGAAGTCTAGTTTGTTATAGGTCCTGATGAAGCGTTAGAGGATCTTTCACGACCAATATTACGCGAAACATGTTGACCAGACCCTAGGGGACAGGTGACAATTGCCCAGCACTCCAGGCTTTCTAAAGTGGTTGAGCATCATTCTCATTTTCCACTTAATTATGTTTTTAATCTTGATCGTAACCCCTCTGGATAGATATTAAACAGAACAAGTTTAGGGGTTTCTAATCAATCTTAATTTTATCACTCTCCTGCCATTCAGAGTATCTGACCTCCATAATACACGGCAGCCACTCCACATCAAAAAGATCTCCGGCAAAGAGCCCCCGAAAGGGGAGCCCGTCAGACATTGCACCAGCCGGTCTGACGAGGAGCTTCCCGATGATGAAGCATGACACCCTTTCGGGTGTGTGAGGGTTTTAAGCTCCTAAACATTAACTGTTCACCCTAGAGTTAGGAACAGTGTACTTTCATTATTGATTACATGTATTGGGAGTATGTACACTGGACCTTGAATCCTCCCGATCCCTCTTTTTTGTTCATACTAAATATGACCTGGTTACCCCTTTCAGATCAGAATCAACCACTCAAAAAGTAGATGAGGGCAGTCCTAATGCTGGTCTATGTACGAAGCAGGCGTCACAGCAGTGGAAAACTAATTTAGGGGTTTTTCACTAGCAAGACATATAAAACACATAGGTACATGTCCTGCCTTTTACCTACATTGCACCCTGCCCTATGGGTTACGTAGGGCCCACCTTAGTGGTGACTTAAATGTAGAAAAGGGGGAGTTTAAGGCTTGTCAATTAATCTTAAATGCCAAGTTGAAGTGGCAGTGAAACTGCATTCAGACCTTGCATTGGCAGGCCTGAGACATGGCTAATGGGCTACTTGAGTGGGTGGCACAATCAGTGCTGCAGGCCCACTAGTAGCATTTAATTGACAGGCCCTGGGCACATGTAGTGCACTTTGTTAGGGACTTATAAATAAATAAAATATGCCAAGTGGGGATGAACCAATGTTACCATGTTTAAGGGAGAGAGCATATGTACTTTAGCACTGCTTAGCAGTGGTAAAGCGTGCAGAGTCCTAAAAACAGCAAAAACTGTGTCAGAAAAGTGGAGGAAGGCAGGCAAAAATTTGAGGGATGACCGCGCTTAGACTATCAAGTCTAACACACTCCAACCCAACCCACTTGTAGGAAGGTAGCCTCTTTCTTGCCTTGCTACCCCCACTTTTGGCCTGTTTGTGAGTATATGTCAGGGCGTTTTTACTGTCTCACTGGGATCCTGCTAGCCAGGGCCCAGTGCTCATAGTGAAAACCCTATGTTGTCAGTATGTTTGATATGTGTCACTGGGATCCTGCTAGCCAGGACCCCAGTGCTCATAAGTTTGTGGCCTATATGTGTTCCCTGTGTGGTACCTAACTGTATCACTGAGGCTCTGCTAACCAGAACCTCAGTGTTTATGCTCTCTCTCAGCTTTACAATTGTCACTGCAGGCTAGTGACTAATTTTACCAATTCTCTTTGGCACACCGGAATACCCTTATAAATCCCTTGTATATGGTACCTAGGTACCCAGGGTATTGGGGTTCCAGGAGATCCCTATGGGCTGCAGCATTTCTTTTGCCACCCATAGGGAGCTCAGACAATTCTTACACAGGACTGCCACTGCAGCCTGAGTGAAATAACGACCACATTATTTCACAGCCATTTTCACTGCACATAAGTAACTTATAAGTCTCCTATATGTCTAACCCTCTAACCCTCACTTGGTGAAGGTTAGGTGCCAAGTTACTTAGGGTGTGGGCACCCTGGCAATAGCCAAGGTGCCCCCAAATTGTTCAGGGCAAATTCCCCAGACTTTGTGAGTGCGGGGACACCATTACACGCGTGCACTACATATAGGTCACTACCTATATGTAGCATCACAATGGTAACTCCGAACATGGCCATGTAACATGTCTAGGATCATGGAATTGTCACCCCAATACCATTCTGGCATTGGGGGGACAATTCCATGCATCCCCGGGTCTCTAGCACATAACCTGGGTACTGTCAAACTGCCTTTCCGGGGTCTCCACTGCAGCTGCTGCTGCTGCCAACCCCTCAGACAGGGTTCTACCCCCCTGGGGAAGAACAAAGGATTTCCTCTGAGAGAGGGTGTTACACCCTCTCACTTTGGAAATAGGTGTGAAGGGCTGAGGAGGAGTAGCCTCCCCCAGCCTCTGGAAATGCTTTGATGGTCACAGATGGTGCCCATCTCTGCATAAGCCAGTCTACACTGGTTCAGGGATCCCCCAGCCCTGCTCTGGCATGAAACTGGACAAAGGAAAGGGGAGCGACCACTCCCCTGACCAGTACCTCACAGGGGAGGTGCCCAGAGCTCCTCGAGTGTGTCCCAAATGTCTGCCATCTTGGATTCAAAGATGTTGGGGCACAATGGACTGCTCTGAGTGGCCAGTGCCAGCAGGTGACGTCAGAGACCCCTCCTGATAGGTGCTTACCTCTTTCAGTAGCCAAGCCTCCTTTCTTAGTAGCCAAACCTCCCTTTTTTGGCTATTTAGGGTCTCTCCTATGGGCTATTCCTCAGATAACATATGCAAGAGCTCACCAGAGTTCCTCTGCACTTCCCTCTTTGACTTCTGCCAAGGATCAATCAATCAATCAATCATTAAACTTATAAAGCGCGCTATGTACCCGTTAGGGTTTCAAGGCGCTGGGGGGGGGGGCATCTGCTATCGGTCGAAGAGCCATGTCTTGAGGAGTCTCCTGAAGGTGAGGAGGTCCTGGGTCTGGCGCAGGGAGGTCGGGAGTGAGTTCCAGGTCTTGGCGGCGAGGTAGGAGAAGGATCCGCCGCCGGAGGTCTTGCGTTGAATTCGGGGAACGATGGCGAGGGAGAGGTTGGCAGAGCGGAGTTGGCGGGAGGGGACGTAGAAGTTGAGTCTGTTGTTCAGGTAGGCGGGACCGGCGTCGTGTAGTACTTTGTGCGCGTGGGTGAGAAGTTTAAAGGTGATCCTCTTGTCTACGGGGAGCCAGTGGAGGTCCTTCAGGTGGTGGTAGATGTAGCATCGGCCGGGTATGTCGAGGATCAGGTGGACGGATGCGTTCTGGATGCGTTGGATTTGTTGGATGTCTTTTGCTGGGATGCCTGTGTAGAGTGCGTTGCCGTAGTCAAGTCTGCTACTGACGAGGGCCTGGGTCACCATTTTTCTGGTTTCCGTCGGGATCCACTTGTAGATTCTACGGAGCATGCGGAGGGTGTTGAAGCAGGAGGAGGAGACTGCGTTGACCTGTTTGGACATGGTGAGGGCGGAGTCGAGGATGAAGCCGAGGTTGCGTGCGTGGTTGGCTGGAGTAGGTGGGGGTCCCAGTGCGGTGGGCCACCAGGAGTTGTCCCAGGCCGAGGGGGAGTGTCCGAGGATGAGGACTTCCGTCTTATCGGAGTTTAGTTTCAGGCGGCTGTTTCTCATCCATTCGGCGATGGATTTCAGTCCCTCGTGGAGGCTGGCTTTGGCGGTGTGTGGATCTTTAGTAAGGGAGAGGATGAGCTGGTTGTCGTTGGCGTAGGAGAGAATGCTGAGGTTGTGCTGACAGGCCAGTTGTGCGAGGGGTGCCATGTAGACGCTGAACAGCATTGGGCTTAGCGAGGAGCCTTGGGGGAACGCCGCAGATGAGATTGGTGGTTTCGGAGCGGAAAGGTGAGAGTCGTACTCTCTGGGTTCTGCCGGAGAGGAAAGAGGAGATCCAGTTGAGGGCTTTGTCTTGTATTCCGGCTTCGTGGAGACGAGTTAGTAGGGTGCGGTGGCAAACCGTATCGAAGGCGGTGGATAGGTCTAGGAGGATGAGGGCTGAAGTTTTGCTGTTGTCCATTTGCTGTCTGATGTCGTCTGTGGCGGCGAGGAGTGCAGTCTCGGTGCTGTGATTGCGTCTGAATCCGGATTGGGAGGGGTCTAGGATGGAGTTGTCTTTGAGGTAGTGGGTGAGCTGGGCGTTGACGATCTTCTCGATGACCTTTGCTGGGAAGGGGAGGAGGGAGATCGGGCGGAAGTTTTTGAGGTCGTTGAGGTCAGCCTTGGGTTTCTTGAGGTGGGCTTGGATGTCGGTGTGCTTCCAGCTGTCCGGAAAGGTTGCGGTGTCGAAGGAAAGGTTGATGATCTGACGAAGTTGGGGGGCAATGGTGGAGTCAGCTTTGTTGTAGACGTGATGTGGGCAGGGGTCTGATGGGGATCCTGAGTGGATGGAGTTCATGGTCTTTCGGGTTTCGGCGTCATCTACGTGGGTCCAGGTGGTGATGCGGTCGGCGTAGGAGGAGTTGTCGGGGGTGGGGTCTGGCGGAGGTGTGGAGTTGAGGCTGTCGTGGATGGCGGCGATTTTCTGGTAGAAAAAGGTGGCGAGTGCGCCGCAGAGTTTCTGGGATGGTGGGATGTCGTTGGCGTTGGGGTTGGAGAGCTCCTTCACGATGCAGAAGAGTTCCTTGCTGTCGTGCGCTTTGTTGTTTGGGCATTCTGTGAAGTGGGAGCGTTTGGCGAGCCGGATAAGTTGGTGGTGCTTGCTGTCTTGAGGGTGTCGTCCGTGTGGGTGTGGATCTTGAGGGTGGATTTGTGGACGATGGCTATTCCTCTACCAATTCCGTTGGTGTGATCTCTTCTGGTGATCTTGTAGCCGTCAGGGATGGCGATGGCGATGTCAGGGGTCGAGGAGTCGTTCCACCAGGTTTCAGTCAGGAAGGCTACGTCTGGGGCGGTGGTGTCGAGCAGGTCCCAGAGCTCGATGGCGTGCTTTCGTGTGGAGCGTGTGTTGAGGAGGATGCAGTGGAGGTGGTTGGTGTTGGTTGATGCAGGCTTCCTTGTTCTGTTACAGGTGAAGTTGCAGGTGCGGCAGGAGAAGGGTCCTTTGGTGTGCTTCGGAGTGGCCTGGAAGCAGGCTTTGGAGGAGCCAGGGTTAAGGGCGAGGAGTTCGCTGGCCGAGTAGCGAAGGCTGGTTGTGCGGGGGCGTGCGGACCAATGGGGGGTGGCGCTGGGCGCAGTCCAGGCGCGGACAGCCGCGCAGACGGGCTTGCCTCTGGCGCGCCTCTGGCGCGCCAGCAGCACCCGCTGCGTGGACGCGCAGTGCCAGCCATTAAGAAGGGAGGGGGAGGGAGGAGCAGCTGGGAGGCAGGAGGCAGGAGTAGCGCCGACTGGGGGCGCTAGGGGGGCAGGCCCGCGGGGAGGCAGCGGCAGGGAGAGAACGGCAAGGGGGAGCGCACAAGGGGCGAAAACCAGGAAAACAAGGCACAATAACAAGAGTAAGGCACAAGTCAAAAACAGTCACAAAATACGATAAATGACACAAAATACAATCGGAATAAAGCAATCAGAAGGGGCACAAATGGGGGCTAGAGCGCAAGGAGGCAAGGCGCTGAAAAGTGGAAAAAACACTTACAGGAACGGCGAAAAGCGGCAGAGAGCCTCGGGCCACGAACATGCTAGCAGCAGCATGGGCGAGGGTCAGGGGCACGAGACAGCAAGGTGGTGCTGCGGACATGGGGAGCGAGCTCTAGACCAAAAACAGGTCAGAGGTTGCTCACTCGCGACGTGCAGCGCCAGCCATTAAGAAGGGATGGGGAGGGAGGAGCAGCTGGGAGGCGGGAGGGAGCGGCGAATGGGGGCGCGAGGGGGGTGGGGCCGCGGGGAGGCAGCGGCAGGGAGAGAACGGCAAGGGGGAGCGCACAAGGGGCGAAAACCAGGAAAACAAGGCACAATAACAAGAGTAAGGCACAAGTTAAAAACAGTCACAAAATACGATAAATGGCACAAAATACAATTGGAATACAGCAATCAGAAGGGGCACAAATGGGGGCTAGAGCGCAAGGAGGCAAGGCGCTGAAAAGTGGAAAAAACACTTACAGGTACGGCAAAAAGCGGCAGAGAGCCTCGGGCCTCGAACACGCTAGCAGCAGCGTGGGCGGGGGTCAGGGGCACGAGACAGCAAGGTGGTGCTGCGGACGTGGGGGGGGCGAGCTCTAGACCAAAAACAGGTCAGAGGTCGCTCACTTGCGACGCGCAGCGCCAGCCATTAAGAAGGGAGGGGGGAGGAAGGAGCAGCTGGGAGGCGGGAGGCGGGAGGGAGCGGCGAATGGGGGCACGAGGGGGGTGGGGCCGCGGGGAGGCAGCGGCAGGGAGAGAACGGCAAGGGGGAGTGCACAAGGGGCGAAAACCAGGAAAACAAGGCACAATAACAAGAGTAAGGTGCAAGTCAAAAACAGTCACAAAATACGATAAATGGCACAAAATACAATCGGAATACAGCAATCAGAAGGGGCACAAATGAGGGCTAGAGCGCAAGGAGGCAAGGCGCTGAAAAGTGGAAAAAACACTTACAGGAACGGCGAAAAGCGGCAGAGAGCCTTGGGCCTCGAACACGCTAGCAGCAGTGTGGGCGGGGGTCAGGGGCACGAGACAGCAAGGTGGTGCTGCAGACCAAAAACAGGTCAGACTGTTGGATCGACTGCTGACTGTTCCAGGACACCTGCAAACGGGCAACAAAGTAGCAAGACGACTACCAGCAACATTGTAGCGCCTCATCCTGCTGGCTTTCTCGACTTTTTCCTGGTGGTGCATGCTCTGAGGGCTGTCTCCCTTCACCCTGCACTGGAAGCCAAGAAGAAATCTCCCGTGGGTCGACGGAATCTTCCCTCTGCCAACGCAGGTATCAAACTTCTGCATCACCAGTCCTCTGGGTCCCCTCTCATCCTGACGAGCGTGGTCCCTGGAACACGGGTGCTTGGTCCAAGTGTCTCCCAAAGTCCAGTGGCCCTTCTGTCCAAAATTGGTGGAGGTAAGTCCTTGCCTCCCCACGCCAGACAGCAAACCTGAGCACTGCGTGATTTGTAGCTGCTCCAGCTTTTGTGCACTTCTCCAAGGATTCCTTTGTGCACAGCCTAGCCTGGGTCCCCAGCACTCTGTCCTGAATTGCCCAACTCACTGAGTTGGACTCCGACGTCGTGGGACCCTCCTTTGTGACTCTCTGTTGACTGCTGTCCTCAGATCTTCTAAGTGCCTGTTCCGGTACTTCTGTTGGTGCTGCCTGCTTCTTCAGGGACTCTATGAGTTGCTGAGTACCCCTCTGTCTCCTCCTCCAAGGGGCGACATCCCCTTCATGGTCCCCAGCAGCACCCAAAATCCTCAGCCGTGACTCCTGCAGATAGCAAGGCTTGTTTGTGGTATTTCTCCCTGGAAACACTTTTGCAACCTCCAGCGCGCTGTGAGACATCTTCAATCCAAAGGAGAAGTTCCTAGCCCTTTTCGTTGTTGCAGAATCTTTGGCTTCTTCCACCTGGAGGCAGCCCCTTTGCACCTTCATCTTGGGTTTAGTGGGCTCCTGCCCCACCTGGACACTTTCGTGACTCTTGGACTTGGTCCCCTTTCTTTACAGGTCCTCAGATCCAGGAATCTGTCTTCAGTGCTTTGCAGTCAGTTGTTGTCTTTGCAGAATCCCCCAGCTCGACTTTACTGTCTTTCTGGGGTAGTAGGGTAAATTTACTCCTTATTTTCAGGGTCTTGGGGTGGGGTATCTTGGACACCCTTAGTGTTTTCTTACACTCCTAGCGACCCTCTACACACTACACTAGGCTTGGGGTCCATTTGTGGTTCACATTCCACTTTTGGGGTATATGGTTGTGTTGCCCCTAGGCCTATTGTCTCCTATTGAATTATATTGTGTCCTACAGTGTTTGTACTACTTTTCTAACTGTTTACTTGCCTGATTTTGGTTTGTGTGTATATTTTGTGTATATTACTTACCTCCTAAGGGAGTATATCCTCTGAGATACTTTTGGCATATTGTTACTAAAATAAAGTACCTTTATTTTTAGTAACTCTGAGTATTGTGTTTTCTTATGATATAGTGCTAAGTGATATAGTAGGAGCTTTGCATGTCTCCTAGTTCAGCCTAAGCTGCTCTGCTATAGCTACCTCTATCAGCCTAAGCTGCTAGAACACTACTAATCTACTAATAAGGGATAACTGGACCTGGCACAAGGTGTAAGTACCACAAGGTACCCACTATAAGCCAGGCCAGCATCCTACACCACTCCACTCCAGTCTACCACTCTCCACTCCAACATACCACATTCTACCCCACTCCTATGTACCTCACTCAAATCTACCCCACTCCCGTCCAATCTACCCCACTCTAATCTATCCCAATCCACTCTGTGCCACTAACTTTAAGCCATGCTGAAGAGCAGCCACACTGGTGTACCACATGTCTAAAACACAATTGCATTGGTGAGACCCATTGGCGTTGCCAATGCTTGGTTTTATTTTTATACTTCATAATCTGCTATCTGATAGTGTCCTGCCTGCGGGGGTGCTTGGATGCAAAACATATATGGGTGCTGGCTGTGATTGTAGTGTACATGATGCTGCAGACTTTGAAGATTGTGTGGTACATTGTAATTTTTAGGGTTGAGCCTGCGCTAGCGCATGAGTCTCGCTTGTAAGACTCTGTTATGCAGAGTAAATGACCTGGAGCCTGCCTGCATTCAACATTTGTTGGCTTCCCATCAGTCGTCTTTACAGCCTCTTTAACTGGCCATGATTGGCGTAGCGTAATTTCCAGTCACTTTTGTAGAGCACTGTTAAAAATAAGAGGCAGAAGACATAGCATAACATTTGATATCTTTCTTTGAAGCACAGAAAATGCGACAAGATAAATGCAGAAAACAGAATCTAAAGGCATCTTTAATGATTGCCTGGAATTTGGTGACCCACTAAAAATCGGCTCGCAATCATCCATAGTTTGGAAAACACTGTCAGCTAGAATATAACATTTTTAATTGCTCTTTTGGAAGAAACCATTGAAATTAAATAGGTTGTGATTGGTATGAAAACTATTCAGCCTCACTTTTTAGGCCCCGCCTAACAGCGCGCATGCGCTGTTCCTTCAAGGGGTATTTTACACTGTATAGGGCTTAGAGCCCACCCATTACTTACCTTTGGCTTGTTTAATTGTCATTTGTTTTAGCTGCCTCATAATTGGCCACCATACGCCTCACAACACTTCATTTTATTTCTCTGGAGTATGGCTCAATTATTAATTAATTAAATTTAATTAGTCTCCTTCCGCTATCCTTACACTGCTTGAACTGATTTATAGTACTTTATTTTAATTTTTTTGTCCATCATTTTGACTTTCATGCCTTTGGGTTGCTTTTAACTTCTGTCCTACAGTTTTATTTGTTGTTGTCTTAAATTGTTTTGGAATGTATCCCTTCCTTTTACAGCATCAAACAAAAGGCACAGACTTTTAAATAAATGGCATGGAATATTAAAACAGCCCTTGTGACTGCATGTGTTTTCAGGCTGTGCCTCTTCTTTGCACATACAAAGGATGTGTCTGTTTAAAGAGTACAGTACTCTGAAACCAGACTCCCATAATCTTTCCAGAAAAGCAGTTCAGTCACAGGCTTCAGGCTAGGCTGCCATTAAGAAACATACACATTTTGGACACACCTGTGCCTTTTCAAACACAAAGTATGTGGCTTTTTAAAGTGCCTCAATTTTGGACAGTGCTGCAATTTATCCATTTCTCTTTAAAAGCAGTGTCCTCAGTTTCATATGTATGCCACCTCTTCTCTGTGCATACAAAGTATGTATCTGTTTAAAGTGCTTCAGATTTGTGCAGACAGCAACTACTCCATTATTCCTTAAAAACTCTGCCTAAGTCCTCCTCATATGTATACCCCAAAATTGTTTTCAGGTGCCCTATTTTTATATGCACTTAGATGCAAGTTATGCAGTCTACCAGCCACAGTCTAACCCACACCACTCAAATCTACCCCATTGCATTCCTCACAAATCTATCCCAATCAACCCCACTCCACTTTAGTCTACCAGACTGCACTCCATCTCAGTCTACCCCACTAAACTCCACTCCAGTCTAACACAATCTACCCAACTCCACCCTAAATTCTCCCAGTCTACCCATTCCACTCCAAACGACCTACTGCTCTAAGCAACCGTACTCCATTCAACCCCATTTCCCTCCAATCTACCCCACCCCAATGCAGTCTAAACCTATCTACCCATCGTACTCAAATCCATATCAATCTACCCCATCCCACTCCACTCTATCCCACTCTACCACACTCCACTCCATTCTACCACAATCTATCCCATTCCACTCTACCCATATCTATCCCACTGCACTCCATCTACCCCACTCTACCTTGATCCCCCCACTTCAGTCTGACCCACTCCAATCTGCTCCACTCCAATCTACCTAATCCCACTCTACCCTACTCCAATCTGCCCCACTCCAATCTACTCCATTCAACTTCATTCTACACCACTCCACTCCAATCTACCCAACTCCACTCCAGTCTACCCCAATCCAATCCACCCCACTCCTCTAAACTCCAATCCAGCCCACTCCACTCTACCCCTATCTATCCCATTCTACTCTCTTAGTCTACCTCGCTCCACTTCAATCTACCCCACACTAAACACAGCCAGCCCACTCAATCCCAATCTACCCCAATCCACCCCACTTCAATATAACCCACCCCTTTCCACCCTAATCTATGTTGCCCCAATCTACCCCACTCTACGTCACTACACCCTATTTCAATGTATACCACTCCAATCTATCCCACTCAATTCCAGTCCACCCCCAATCTACCTAAATCTACTCTAACCCACATTACCCTACTCCAATCCACTTTACCCCCATCTACCCCACTCCATGGCTGTCTACCCACTCCACCTCAATCTACTCAACTCTACCCCAATCTACCCACTCCAACCTACCCCAATCCTGCCCAGTCCACTCAAATCTACCCCACCGCACTCTACCCCAGTCCACTCCACTCCTATCTGCCCCATCCCAACCTACCCCACTACATTCCAATCTACCCACTCCACTCTAATCCACCCCTCTCCACTCTAGTTTACTGCACTCCAATTCCACTCTACCCCAACCTACCTCACTCCACCCAATCTACCTCACTCCACTCCACACCAATCTACCACCCCCCATTCTACTCTACCCAGTCATCCTACTCCATTCCAAGCTACCCCGCTCAACCTCTAGCACAATCTACCTAACTCCACTCTAAATCAATCTACCTCACTCTAGTCTAACCCACTCTGCTATGCCCTGCTCCAGTCTACCTGCTCCACTCCAATCTACCCCACTCCAGTGTACCTCATTGTACACCACTCCACTCCAATATACTCCACTCCACTCAAATCTACCCCACTTCACTCCACCCCAATCTACCTCACTGCATTATACCCCACTCCATGCTACCCTACTCCACTCTACTCCAGTCACCCTAACCCACTCCAATCTAACCGAGTCAACTCACCTCCACCCTAATCTACCCTACTCCACTCTATCTCAATCTAGCTCACTCTAGTCTGCCCCACTCAACTCTGCCCCACGCCAGTCTAAGCCTTCACTCCAATCTACCTTATTACACTCTAGTGTACCCCAATCTACACCAATATACTACAGCCTACCCAACTCCAATCAAATCTATCCCAATCTACCAGACTCCACCACAATCTACCTCACTCTGTTCTACCCAACTCCAATCTAGTCCACTTCCCCACTCCAATCTATCCCACTCCAATCTACCCCACTTCAAACTACCTCGCTCACCCCACTCTGCACCAGTCTACCCCACTCAACTCCAGTTATCCCACTCCAATCTACCCCACTCCTCTCCAATGTACCCCACTCAATTCTGCTCCACTCTACCCCAACCTACTCTAAAACATTCTACCACAATCTACCCTACTCAAGTCTACTCCAATCAAACCCATCCGATCTACCCCACTCCAATCTAATCCAATCTGTCCCACTCCGCCTCACCCAACCCCACTCCAAGCCACTAACATTTAGCCATGCTCAACAGCAGCCACACTGGTGTACAACATGACTAAAACGCATTGCCAAAGCCTGTTGCGCCGCGTGGTGCGGCGCGAGCCGAACATTCGGCTCGGGCCGCATAGCGCGTCTACAAGACGCAGCGCGCCCCTAGCCTTTCATGCACCTTACGAGGCCCCAGATTTGGCATGGGGCCTCGCTCTGCTTCTGCACTCTGCGTTTCTTGTGCCTCCTGACCCCTCTTACCTGTTCTTTTTTCCTTCCTTTTCTTTTCTTCATTTCTTGGGTCTTTTTAGTTGTACCTTCCTTTATGTCTTTTCTCCCTTCCCATGTTACCTTTTTCTTCCCAGCATTCCTTGTTCCCTATTCTCTATGGTTCCTACTCTATTCTGTTCTATGTACTTTTCCCTATCTAAGATGGTGTCCTTTTACTTCCTGTTGGTCATTTCCTGTTTTTTGGTATTTAAGGGATGTGTTTTCTTCCTTTCCTTGCGCTGCAACACTTTCTGTTCTGATAGTGTCTTCGCTCCTGATTCCTCGCCTTTCGGTTCTGGATTCGTCAATTCTGTGTTTCCTGAATTTTGTTTCTGTTGATTCCTGTTCTTTTGTTCTTGTTTCAGGAATCTTTCTGTTTGGAGGTTTTTTCCCCTTTTTAGGGTTTTTTTCCCTCTGGCGCTATTTCTGAAGGGCATGGTCTGTTCTTGGCGTTTCCATTGCCTACAGCACCGTGGCTACCAGAAAGAGTCGCCCCTTTCTGGGCCAAAGCCGAACACTCAAGACCCACGCAACTCAACCTGCGGATTCCAGGCGTAAGCAGCACGTGAGTCGTGACAGATTGCAGCGCCAAACCATCCCGACATCCTCTAACACCATGGATGACACAGTGGCGGCTGCTGCAGATCCTGATCAATCTCTTCTGACAACAATTCAGCAACAAGCTCAGGAATTGCAACAACTACGCAATGAGAATGCTGCGTTACGACAGGCTTTGGCTTTCCGCAGTGGCGATGTTCCGACTATCTCGGCTTCTACTCCTCGTTCCTCCGGTGAACCAACCAAACTACGTGAGTTCCTTGATGCATTAACGGTGTATTTCGCCTTCCGACCTACCCAATTCTCCCATGACAGGACAAAGGTGGGTTATCTTATCAGTGCTTTATCCGGTCCTGCCTTGGCCTGGGCAACCCCGATGGTATCATCCAACGATCCGGTATTGTCGGACTATTCCGCTTTCGTGAATCGCTTCAAACAAATGTTTAGTCATCCAGGATTGGAGGCCTCTGCGGAAAAAGCCTTATGTGACATCCAACAAGGCTCACAAGATGTCCTTCAATATATTACACGTTTTCGTCAGCTAGCGGCAGAGACCACCTGGGTGGAACGTACTCTGGTGACTTTGTTTCGTAGAGGACTTAAAGAAGAAATAAAAGATGAATTAGTACATTCCACCAGAGTTGAAGATCTTCGTGGCCTGATGGATCAAGCACTTTCCATCGAGTACCGTCTTCAAGAACGAAGATTGGAGAAGAGAAGGAGTAGAGGGTCTTCCCAGCCAAGCACTTCACGGGTTTATCTGCATCGTTCTGAGGAACCTCGCCCTCCTGCTAGAGACTTAGAGGGGGAACCCATGCAAGTGGATACTACTCGAGGCCCGCTTTCCGCTAGTGAGCGGGAAGACAGACGTAAGAAAGGGTTGTGCCTGTACTGTGGGTCTGCTGGTCACATGCTTTGTACCTGCCCTGTACGTCCACCAAGGCCATCGGGAAACGCCACTTCCCGTCCTCTGTAAGAAGGAAGGTGACGGGATCATCGGCTATACCTTCCATCAGTTCATTTAATGACAATACAACATCCTTGTTTATGTTACCTGTCATGTTACAACTACCTGACGGCCGTCAAGAAAAGACTATGGCATTAGTAGATTGTGGTGCTAGTGGTATTTACATGGATAAGACTTGGGCCACTACTCAACAAATTCCAACACAACCCAAAGAAATTCCCGAACAAGTGCACACAGTGGATGGATCCTTGATATCCTCTGGTCCAGTCGATACTACTACCCTGATGTTAAGTTTACAGTTTGGTAACCATCAAGAATACATCTCCTTTGATCTCATATCATCCCCCAACCATACCATCATTCTCGGAATTCCGTGGTTCATAAGACATAATCCGTATGTGAATTGGGTAACCCGGACTATTTCCTTGTCTTCACAGTTTTGTCATGAGAACTGTTTCGCTTCCGACAAATATTGGTCACCGAAAAGATTAACACCTACTGAAAGTACTACCGGTTATTACATTAATACTGTCCAAGAAGTCCCTGAACATTATTTAGAATTTCAAGATGTGTTCCAAAAACCATCCAGACCTGTGTTACCCCCACATCGAGAATACGATTGTGCTATTCCCTTGGAACCTGGAACTGTCGTTCCCTTTGGGAGGATGTACTCCCTCACGGAACCCGAAAAGGAAGTTCTAAAAGAGTATCTGGAAGAAAATTTACAGAGTGGTCTTATTGTTCCATCATCTTCTCCAGCAGGGGCTCCTCTCTTTTTTGTACCCAAGAAGACAAAGGATCTTCGTCCTTGCCTGGATTTTCGAGGCCTGAATAAGATAACTATTAAGGATCGTTATCCTTTGCCTCTCATCAAGGATATTCTAGAAGCAGTCAGAGGGGCTCAACGTTTTACCAAACTGGATCTACGGGGAGCCTACCACCTGTTACGTATTAAAGAGGGAGATGAATGGAAAACGGCTTTCAGGACCCCATTTGGTCACTTTGAGAACAAAGTTATGCCTTTTGGTCTCACTAATGCCCCCGCAATCTTCCACAGATTTATGGACTCAGTGTTTTCTGACCTTTTGAACCAGACAGTTGTAATCTACTTAGACAATATTCTTATTTATTCTAGACGTCCCAAACTCCATTCTTCCCATGTGAAACAAGTCCTTCAAAGACTCCGGGCACATCAACTATCTTGTAAACCAGAAAAGTGTGAGTTCGACAAAACGGAAGTCAAATATCTGGGTTATCATTTAAGTCCCACCGGCATAGCTATGGACCAAGAAAAGGTACAAGCCATTCTAGATTGGCCTTCTCCTTCTTCTATTAAAGAAACTCAATGTTTTCTAGGATTAGCAAACTTTTATCGGCAATTCATCTTAGACTTTGCGAAACAGACCAGCCACATAACTCACACTTTAAAGAAGGAAAATTTAACGAAAGGGTTTGTCTGGACTAAGGCGGCTGAAACAGCTTTTCAAGATTTAAAGAAGGCTTTCACTCAAGCCCCCATCTTAAGACATCCAGATACCAACAAACTATTTATTGTAGTTACCGATGCTTCCGAAAGAGCCATCGGAGCTGTCTTACTCCAACAACAAGAAGATGATGGTCTTGAACATCCTGTTTTCTATTTGTCCCATATACTCTCTACATCAGAACAACATTACTCAGTACTTGAAAGGGAATTATTGGCTCTGAAAACAGCCTGCCTAGAATGGAGACAGTTTCTGATGGGTTCCAAGGAGCCTTTTTAGGTGAGAACAGACCACCGTAATCTACAATGTTTACGTAATTTTGTATGCCAGAATAGTCGCCAGACTCGTTGGGCCTTTTTCTTCAGTCAGTATGATTTTTACATCACCTATATTCCTGGATCCCAAAACATTCTGGCTGATGCCCTGTCTCGCCGTTATCCAGATTGTACTCCTTCCCCATCTCAGTATCTACTTGAACCTAGTGAGATCATTGGAGTAGCTCAGTCTTTCCTGGAGGAGGTACAACTGGAATACTCCAGCCTGTCTGATCATGAAGTAGAGAAACTAAGACCCTTATTATGTAAAAAACAAGGATATTATTATTATCAGAATTTGTTATTCCTCCCTACTAACAGAGTTAGAGAAAAGGCATTACAAATGTGCCATGATTCGCCGGTTGCTGGTCATAAAGGCATCAAGGCCACACAAGAACTTCTTTCGCGATTTTTCTGATGGCCTACCTGGAAGCCGGATGTTGAAAGGTACGTTCAGGCTTGTCCCATATGTGCTCAAGTCAAGACTCCCCGTACCAGACCTGCAGGATTACTACAGCCTTTGCCCGTTCCACCAGCTCCATGGCACACTGTTTCTACTGATTTCATGTGTTCGATCCCACCATTAGCAGGAAACCGGGTTATCATGGTCACTGTTGATTCCTTTACTAAGATGGCTCACTTCACTGCCCTGAAAAAGCTACCTACATCCCAAGAACTAAGCCAGATATTTATCGACCATATTTTCCATCTCCATGGACTTCCACATACCATTGTATCTGACAGAGAACCTCAGTACATTTCCCGGTTTTGGAAATATTTTTGTAGGACACTAAATATCAATATAGCATTGTCATCAGGTTTCCATCCACAGACCAATGGACAGACAGAGCGTCTGAACCAAGGATTAGAGCAATACCTTCGCTGTTTTTGCAATTCTACCCAAAGCAACTGGAACACTTATCTCCCTATTGCTGAATTTTCCTACAATAATACTGTCCATAGTGCCTCCAAGGTCACTCCTTTTTTCTGTTCTTATGGCTATCATCCTACCTCTTTTCCTATTTCTCCTCAGTCTACCTCTCCTCTGCCCGCAATTACTTCTCTTTCCAAATGACTTCTACAAATCCATAGACTAATTCGATCCAATTTGTTAAACACCAAGAGATATATGAAGAAAATAGCTGACAAGAAACGTAGGACCACTCCAGACTATCACCTTCAAGATAAAGTCTGGCTTTCATCCAAATTCTTGCCCTCACGCCTTTCTCAGAATAAGTTCACACCTCGCTACTACGGGCCTTTCCGTATTCTTCAGTTGATTAATCCTGTCACTGTCCGTCTTCACTTGCCTCATACATGGAAATTCATCCAGTCTTTCATGTTTCCCAGCTCAAACCTTATGTACCTGACCCTTACTCTCGTCAGTTTCCTTGTCCTCCTCCTGTATTAGTGGATGATGTCCCTGAATATGAGGTACAGGAAATGTGTGACTCTCGTCTTTTTCACAAACGTCTTCAGTATCTGATTCATTGGAAGGGTTATCCTCTCAGTGAATGCTCTTGGGAAGATGCATCTTCTATTCACGCACCTCTTCTGATTCGTCGCTTTCACCGTTTATTTCCCCTCAAACCTGGGCCTTCGGGAGGGGGACCTACTGTTGCGCCGCGTGGTGCGGCGCGAGCCAAACATTCGGCTTGGGCCGCACAGCGCGTCTACAAGACGCGGCGCGCCCCTAGCCTTTCATGCACCTTACGAGGCCCCAGATTTGGCATGGGGCCTCGCTATGCTTCTGCACTCTGCATTTCTTGTGCCTCCTGACCCCTCTTACCTGTGCTTTTTTCCTTCGTTTTCTTTTCTTCTTTTCTTGGGTCTTTTTGGTTGTACCTTCCTTTATGTCTTTTCTCCCTTCCCATGTTACCTTTTTCTTCCCAGCATTCCTTGTTCCCTATTCTCTATGGTTCCTACTCTATTCTGTTCTATGTACTTTTCCCTATCTAAGATGGTGTCCTTTTACCTCCTGTTGGTAATTTCCTGTTTTTTGGTATTTAAGGGATGTGTTTTCTTCCTTTCCTTGCGCTGCAACACTTTCTGTTCTGATAGTGTCTTCGCTCCTGATTCCTCGCCTTTCGGTTCTGGATTCGTCAATTCTGTGTTTCCTGAATTTTGTTTCTGTTGATTCCTGTTCTTTTGTTCTTGTTTCAGGAATCTTTCTGTTTGGAGGTTTTTTCCCCTTTTTTAGGTTTTTTTTCCCTCTGGCGCTATTTCTGAAGGGCACGGTCTGTTCTTGGCGTTTCCATTGCCTACAGCACCGTGGCTACCAGAAAGAGTCGCCCCTTTCTGGGCCAAAGCCGAACACTCAAGACCCACGCCACTCGACCTGCGGATTCCAGGCGTAAGCAGCACGTGAGTCGTGACAAAGCCAATAGCTCTTGCATAGGCGAGACCTACTGGGGTTGCCAATGCTTGTTTTTGTGTTACCTTATTCAGTTTTCATTTGTTTAGTTACACACATGTGAAGAGCGAGTTTGTGAAGCTAGAAATCATATACTATAAAAAAGAAAAAACAGAGGTATGAAGTAACTCTCAGAGCTGTCCATTGTAATGTATTTGAATCTGATGCAGATAAGGCCTTCTTTTAGCAGAAAATGTGTCACAGTGGCTGAAACTGCAGTGATGAGTACTTTAAGACAATTTATAGTTACAGCTTATGTTTTAATTTACTCATTAACAAATAATAACCCAATTCAAAACTCATTACCCTAATATTCCTAACTTATAGTTTAATCTTAACAGAAGTATGGCAAATCTGCCATACACAAGCGGAGCTGTTACAGCAATAGTAGAAGCTGATTTTGTACGCTGAACTTGTACAGCACGGTTTAAACAGTGAGAACACCACCTCCCACACAAATGCAGAATCACCAAACACACACAAACACTTATACTACTCACAACAGATACTTTAACAACAGCAGAACCACAACATACGTCAACAACACAGAAATAGCAGAGCTTGGACATAAGCTATACAAATACAGGCTTTCTTCACATAGAGAACAGGTATAATGTGTGCAGCAACTGAACAAGATCCTCTCGCATAAAACAGGTACAGCAATGAAGCTTGCAATGCTAGCCAATATTTCACAAATAGAATCAGAACAGTTTGTGTAGCACCATTCGAGCCTGCATTGACAGGAGTTCATACTTCCTCTGTAACTAGGCCTGAAAAAGTTACAAGGTATGGGCCTTTTTCACAGAGTATGATAAGCAACAATAAATGATTCCAGCATACACACAAAGGGTAAAGCATGTTTGCCAGAAGTGCCAGTTTCCCCTGCACAAGTAACATGTTTGTCATATTTGCAGCAGTGTAAACTTCACTAACCCTTACAGAACACTTCCAGCACAGAAGCCTGTTTCATAAAACGGCCCAGTGGAAGTATTCCAGGCTGGTTTGCCAGTGTCACAGAGGCAGCATAGACCTTCAGCCTCAAGGGGCTTAATTTGGAAAACAGTACGTGCAAGGTCCCAACGTTTTTTCTTAGGCACCCGAATGCCCACTTTGCTGAACACTAAGGCTGCCTAGTTTTAATTTTACTGTATCCCTCTTTATTTCTCTTTTCCACTATTCCCCTCTCTTTATCTCACAATTGCAGGTTCTTTTTCATCCCTGCTTCGTCCTACATTTCTCCTCCTCTTTCCTTCTCCCTGTTGATGGAAAAGAAGTCCACAGTACTGAGTGCCAGTGTCCACTACCAGAAACCACCTGCACAAATTAAGCATGGAACCACCACTAAGGGGTAATGAACATAGCTAGAATCAGATACATCTCTGGGGAAAGGAGAATCATTTAAGACACCAAACAAAAGAAAGAAACTAAAATATGTAACTGAAATAATGATGGCGACACAATTGATTTTCTACCTAGAAGGAATAAAAGCAACAAGTTTGTTTGCAGATATTATTTGAAAATATTGTTTTTGTTATGCCCTAAAAGTATTCAATACTCACAAATTATGCCACATTTATCAAATGTAAGATTCAACATGGTTGCATTAACCCCTTCCCCGCCACGGACGTAATGGTTACGTCCATGGCAGCGCCCGTGTGGCGCCATGGACGTAACCATTACGTCCTGAATGCTGCCCTCGGGAGAAGCGCTAGCGCTCCTCCCGAGGGCCGCCCCCCCCACCCCCCTAGGTCAGGGCTGACAGGGGAATCCCTTCCTCTTCAACCTCCGACCCCCCCCCACCCCCCCTGTGACGTCAGCGCGCGAGCGCGCGCTGACAATCACACAACCTCCCCCATCGCGCTGGAAGCAGAGCTTCCAGCGCGATCGAAAGAGAAATGCACAGCATTTCTCTTTCGATCACGTGGGGGAGGCCCGGAGGGGCTTCAAAGGGAAGGAAATGTATTTCCTTCCCTTTGAAGTCTCTCCGAGGGTTTCCGAGGGTTTCAAAAGCCGGATTGCTTGCACCAGGGATTTTTTTTTTATATGAAATTGACAGAAGGGCAAGGGTCGCTCCCAGGGGGTCATTTTTTTTTAAGGCCTTTTCTGCCCCCCCTAGTATTAGGCCGATCTGCTCCCAATGGGGGCAGAAACCTTTAGACACCAGGGATACTTTTTTTTTTTCTTTTGTTTTTTAGGTGTGGGATGCGACCCCTTAGGCAAGGGTCGCTCCCATAGGGGGAAATTATATTTAGGCCATTTCTGCCCCCTTTGGGGGCAGATTGGCTTATTTTTATGAGGCCAATCTGCCCCCAAGGGGGGCAGAAACCACTAGACACCAGGGAGTTTTTTTTGTTTGTTTGTTTTTCAAGTAAGGGGAGCGACCCCTTAGGCAAGGGTCGTTCCCTTGGGGGGCAAATTTATTTTAGGCCATTTCTGCCCCCCATGGGGGCAGATCAGCCTATTTTTATTAGGCCGATCTGCCCCCACGGGGGCAGAAACCACTAGGCACCAGGGATTTTTGTTGTTGTTGTGTTTTACAGATGGGGAGCGTCCCCTTAGGCAAGGGTCGCTCCCCTGGAGGGGCAAATAGTATTTAGGCCATTTCTGCCCGCTTTGGGGGCAGATCGGCCGATTTTAGGTCAATCTGCCCCCAAGGGGGGCAGAAACCACTAGGCACCAGGGATCTTTTTTTTGCGCCGTCACGCAAGGGGAGCGACCTTGCAGGCAAGGGTCGCTCCCCGGTGGGGGTGGGGGGGCAAATTTATTTTAGGCCATTTCTGCCCCCCTGGGGGCAGATCGGCCTATTGGTATCCTTTAGGCGCCAGGGCACATTTTTTTTTGTGTGGGTTTTTTTTTTGTTTGTTTGTTTTTTTAGAGATGGGGAGCAACGCATTAGGCAAGGGTCGCTCCCCTGGGGGGCAAATTGTATTTAGACCATTTCTGCCCCCCTTGGGGGCAGATTGGCCGATTGTAGGTCAATCTGCCCCCAAGGGGGGCAGAAACCACTAGGCACCAGGGATCTTTTTTTTGCGCAGTCACGCAAGGGGAGCGACCTTGCAGGCAAGGGTCGCTCCCCGGGGGGGGTGGGGGGGCAAATTTATTTTAGGCCATTTCTGCCCCCCTGGGGGCAGATCGGCCTATTGGTATTAGGCCGATCTGCCCCCGGGTGGGGGCAGAAACCTTTAGGCGCCAGGGCAATTTTTTTTGTGTGGTTTTTTTTTTTGTTTGTTTGTTTTTTTAGAGATGGGGAGCGACGCATTAGGCAAGGGTCGCTCCCCTGGGGGGCAAATTATATTTAGACCATTTCTACCCCCCTTGGAGGCAGATTGGCCGATTGTAGGTCAATCTGCCCCCAAGGGGGGCAGAAACCACTAGGCACCAGGGATCTTTTTTTTGCGCCGTCACGCAAGGGGAGCGACCTTGCAGGCAAGGGTCGCTCCCCGGGGGGGTTGGGGGGGCAAATTTATTTTAGGCCATTTCTGCCCCCCCTGGGGGCAGATCGGCCTATTGGTATTAGGCCGATCTGCCCCCGGGGGGGGGGCAGAAACCTCTAGGCGCCAGGGCAAATTGTTTTTTTTGTGTTTTTTTTTTGTTTGTTTGTTTGTTTTTTTAGAGATGGGGAGCGACCCATTAGGCAAGGGTCGCTCCCCTGGGGGGCAAATTGTATTTAGACCATTTCTGCCCCCCTTGGGGGCAGATTGGCCGATTGTAGGTCAATCTGCCCCCAAGGGGGGCAGAAACCACTAGGCACCGGGGATTTTTTTTTTGGCACCAATGTCACGCAAGGGGGGGCGACCCCATAGGCAAGGGTCGCTCCCGGGGGGGGCAGGGGGGTTGGGGGGTGGGGGACAAATTTATTTTAGGCCATTTCTGCCCCCCCTGGGCCCGGCTGAGCTAGAGGCCAAAATCCACAGGTAGGCACTGTTTTCTATGAAAAAATGTGATGTGTCCACGTTGTGTTTTGGGCCATTTCCTGTCGCGGGCGCTAGGCCTACCCACACCAGTGAGGTATCATTTTTATCGGGAGACTTGGGGGAACGCTAGGTGGAAGGAAATTTGTGGCTCCTCTCAGATTCCAGAACTTTCTGTCACTGAAATGTGAGGAAAACATGTTTTTTTAGCCAAATTTTGAGGTTTGCAAAGGATTCTGGGTAACAGAACCTGGTCAGAGCCCCACAATTCACCCCATCTTGGATTCCCCTGGGATTCTAGTTTTCAAAAATGCGCTGGTTTGCTAGGTTTCCCCAGGTGCCGGCTGAGCTAGAGGCCAAAATCCACAGGTAGGCCCTGTTTTCTATGAAAAAATGTTATGTGTCCAGGTTGTGTTTTGGGCCATTTCCTGTCGCGGGCGCTAGGCCTACCCACACAAGTGAGGTATCATTTTTATCGGGAGACTTGGGGGAACGCTGGGTGGAAGGAAATTTGTGGCTCCTCTTAGATTCCAGAACTTTCTGTCACCGAAATGTGAGGAACATGTGTTTTTTTAGCCAAATTTTGAGGTTTGCAAAGGATTCTGGGTAACAGAACCTGGTCCGAGCCCCGCAAGTCACCCCTCCTTGGATTCCCCTAGGTCTCTAGTTTTCAGAAATGCACAGGTTTGGTAGGTTTCCCTAGGTGCCGGCTGAGCTAGAGGCCAAAATCTACAGGTAGGCACTTCGCAAAAAACACCTCTGTTTTTTTCCAAAATTTAGGATGTGTCCACGTTGCGCTTTGGGGTGTTTCCTGTCGCCGGCACTAGGCCTACCCACACAAGTGAGGTATCATTTTTATCAGGAGACTTGGGGGAACGCTGGGTGGAAGGAAATTTGTGGCTCCTCTCAGATTCCAGAACTTTCTGCCGCAGAAATGTGAGGAACATGTGTTTTTTTAGCCAAATTTTGAGGTTTGCAAAGGATTCTGGGTAACAGAACCTGGTCCGAGCCCCGCAAGTCACCCCTCCTTGGATTCCCCTAGGTCTCTAGTTTTCAGAAATGCACAGGTTTGGTAGGTTTCCCTAGGTACCGGCTGAGCTAGAGGCCAAAATCTACAGGTAGGCACTTCGCAAAAATCACCTCTGTTGTCTTCCAAAAATTTGGATGTGTCCACGTTGCGCTTTGGGGCGTTTCCTGTCGCGGGCGCTAGGCCTACCCACGCAAGTGAGGTATCATTTTTATCGGGAGACTTGGGGGAACGCTGGGTGGAAGGAAATGTGTAGCTCCTCTCAGATTCCAGAACTTTCTGCCACAGAAATGTGAGGAACATGTGTTTTTTTAGCCAAATTTTGAGGTTTGCAAAGGATTCTGGGTAACAGAACCTGGTCCGAGCCCCGCAAGTCACCCCTCCTTGGATTCCCCTAGGTCTCTAGTTTTCAGAAATGCACAGGTTTGGTAGGTTTCCCTAGGTGCCGGCTGAGCTAGAGGCCAAAATCTACAGTTAGGCACTTCGAAAAAACACCTCTGTTTTTTTCCAAAATTTAGGATGTGTCCACGTTGCGCTTTGGGGTGTTTCCTGTCGCCGGCGCTAGGCCTACCCACGCAAGTGAGGTATCATTTTTATCGGGAGACTTGGGGGAACGCTGGGTGGAAGGAAATTTGTAGCTCCTCTCAGATTCCAGAACTTTCTGCCACAGAAATGTGAGGAACATGTGTTTTTTTAGCCAAATTTTGAGGTTTGCAAAGGATTCTGGGTAACAGAACCTGGTCCGAGCCCCGCAAGTCACCCCTCCTTGGATTCCCCTAGGTCTCTAGTTTTCAGAAATGCACAGGTTTGGCAGGTTTCCCTTGGTGCCGGCTGAGCTAGAGGCCAAAAGCTACAGGTAGGCACTTCGCAAAAAACACCTCTGTTTTTTTCCAAAATTTAGGATGTGTCCACGTTGCGCTTTGGGGTGTTTCCTGTCGCCGGCACTAGGCCTACCCACACAAGTGAGGTATCATTTTTATCGGGAGACTTGGGGCAACGCTGGGTGGAAGGAAATTTGTGGCTACTCTCAGATTCCAGAACTTTCGGACACAGAAATGTGAGGAACATGTGTTTTTTTAGCCAAAGTTTGTGGTTTGCAAAGGATTCTGGGTAACAGAACCTGGTCCGAGCCCCGCAAGTCACCCCTCCTTGGATTCCCCTATGTCTCTAGTTTTCAGAAATGCACAGGTTTGGTAGGTTTCCCTAGGTGCCGGCTGAGCTAGAGGCCAAAATCTACAGGTAGGCACTTCGCAAAAATCACCTCTGTTGTCTTCCAAAAAATTTGGATGTGTCCACGTTGCGCTTTGGGGCGTTTCCTGTCGCGGGCGCTAGGCCTACCCACACAAGTGAGGTATCATTTTTATCGGGAGACTTGGGGGAACGCTGGGTAAAAGGACATTTTTGGCTCCTCTCAGATTCCAGATCTTTCTGCCACAGAAATGTGAGGAACATGTGTTTTTTTAGCCAAATTTTGAGGTTTGCAAAGGATTCTGGGTAACAGAACCTGGTCCGAGCCCCGCAAGTCACCCCTCCTTGGGTTCCCCTAGGTCTCTAGTTTTCAGAAATGCACAGGTTTGGTAGGTTTCCCTAGGTGCCGGCTGAGCTAGAGGCCAAAATCTACAGGTAGGCACTTCGCAAAAATCACCTCTGTTGTCTTCCAAAAATTTGGATGTGTCCACGTTGCGCTTTGGGGCGTTTCCTGTCGCGGGCGCTAGGCCTACCCACACAGGTGAGGTATCATTTTTATCGGGAGACTTGGTGGAACGCTGGGTGAAAGGAAATTTGTGGCTCCTCTCAGATTCCAGATCTTTCTGCCACAGAAATGTGAGGAACATGTGTTTTTTTAGCCAAATTTTGAGGTTTGCAAAGGATTCTGGGTAATAGAACCTGGTCCGAGCCCCGCAAGTCACCCCTCCTTGGATTCCCCTAGGTCTCTAGTTTTCAGAAATGCACAGGTTTGGTAGGTTTCCCTAGGTGCCGGCTGAGCTAGAGGCCAAAATCTACAGTTAGGCACTTCGCAAAAAACACCTCTGTTTTTTTCCAAAATTTAGGATGTGTCCACGTTGCGCTTTGGGGTGTTTCCTGTCGCCGGCGCTAGGCCTACCCACGCAAGTGAGGTATCATTTTTATCGGGAGACTTGGGGGAACGCTGGGTGGAAGGAAATTTGTAGCTCCTCTCAGATTCCAGAACTTTCTGCCACAGAAATGTGAGGAACATGTGTTTTTTTAGCCAAATTTTGAGGTTTGCAAAGGATTCTGGGTAACAGAACCTGGTCCGAGCCCCGCAAGTCACCCCTCCTTGGATTCCCCTAGGTCTCTAGTTTTCAGAAATGCACAGGTTTGGCAGGTTTCCCTTGGTGCCGGCTGAGCTAGAGGCCAAAAGCTACAGGTAGGCACTTCGCAAAAAACACCTCTGTTTTTTTCCAAAATTTAGGATGTGTCCACGTTGCGCTTTGGGGTGTTTCCTGTCGCCGGCACTAGGCCTACCCACACAAGTGAGGTATCATTTTTATCGGGAGACTTGGGGCAACGCTGGGTGGAAGGAAATTTGTGGCTCCTCTCAGATTCCAGAACTTTCGGACACAGAAATGTGAGGAACATGTGTTTTTTTAGCCAAAGTTTGTGGTTTGCAAAGGATTCTGGGTAACAGAACCTGGTCCGAGCCCCGCAAGTCACCCCTCCTTGGATTCCCCTATGTCTCTAGTTTTCAGAAATGCACAGGTTTGGTAGGTTTCCCTAGGTGCCGGCTGAGCTAGAGGCCAAAATCTACAGGTAGGCACTTCGCAAAAATCACCTCTGTTGTCTTCCAAAAAATTTGGATGTGTCCACGTTGCGCTTTGGGGCGTTTCCTGTCGCGGGCGCTAGGCCTACCCACACAAGTGAGGTATCATTTTTATCGGGAGACTTGGGGGAACGCTGGGTAAAAGGACATTTTTGGCTCCTCTCAGATTCCAGATCTTTCTGCCACAGAAATGTGAGGAACATGTGTTTTTTTAGCCAAATTTTGAGGTTTGCAAAGGATTCTGGGTAACAGAACCTGGTCCGAGCCCCGCAAGTCACCCCTCCTTGGGTTCCCCTAGGTCTCTAGTTTTCAGAAATGCACAGGTTTGGTAGGTTTCCCTAGGTGCCGGCTGAGCTAGAGGCCAAAATCTACAGGTAGGCACTTCGCAAAAATCACCTCTGTTGTCTTCCAAAAATTTGGATGTGTCCACGTTGCGCTTTGGGGCGTTTCCTGTCGCGGGCGCTAGGCCTACCCACACAGGTGAGGTATCATTTTTATTGGGAGACTTGGTGGAACGCTGGGTGAAAGGAAATTTGTGGCTCCTCTCAGATTCCAGATCTTTCTGCCACAGAAATGTGAGGAACATGTGTTTTTTTAGCCAAATTTTGAGGTTTGCAAAGGATTCTGGGTAATAGAACCTGGTCCGAGCCCCGCAAGTCACCCCTCCTTGGATTCCCCTAGGTCTCTAGTTTTCAGAAATGCACAGGTTTGGTAGGTTTCCCTAGGTGCCGGCTGAGCTAGAGGCCAAAATCTACAGGTAGGCACTTCGCAAAAAACACCTCTGTTGTCTTCCAAAAATTTGGATGTGTCCACGTTGCGCTTTGGGGCGTTTCCTGTCGCGGGCGCTAGGCCTACCCACACAAGTGAGGTATCATTTTTATCGGGAGACTTGGGGGAACATAGATTAGCAAAACAAGTGTTATTGCCCCTTGTCTTTCTCTACATTTTTTCCTTCCAAATATAGGAGAGTGTGTAAAAAAGACATCTATTTGAGAAAAGCCCTGTAATTCACATGCTAGTATGGTCACCCCGGAATTCAGAGATGTGCAAATAACCACTGCTCCTCAACACCTTATCTTGTGCCCTTTTTGGAAATACAAAGGTTTTCTTGCTAGCAATTTTTTACTCTTTATATTTCAGCAAATGAATTGCTGTATACCCGGTATAGAATGAAAACGCACGTCAGGGTGCAGCTCATTTATTGGCTCTGGGTTCCTCGGGTTCTTGATGAACCTACAAGCCCTATATATCCCCGCAACCAGAGGAGTCCAGCAGACGTAACGGTATATTGCTTTCGATAATCTGACATTGCAGGGAAAAGTTACAGAGTAAAACGTAGAGAAACATTTATGTTTTTTTCACCTAAATTTCAATATTTTTCTTTTTCAGTTGTTATTTTCTGTAGGAAACCCTTGTAGGATCTACACAAATGACCCCTTGCTGAATTCAGAATTTTGTCTACGTTTCAGAAATGTTTAGGTTTCTGGGATCCAGCATTGGTTTCATGCCCATTTCTGTCATTGACTGGAAGGAGGCTGAAAGCACAAAAAATTGCAAAAATGGGGTATGTCCCAGAAAAATGCCAAAATTGTGTTGAAAAATTGGGTTTTATGATTCAAGTCTGCCTGTTCCTGAAAGCTGGGAAGCTGCTGAGTTTAGCACCGCAAACCCTTTGTTGATGCCATTTTCAGGGGAAAAACCACTAGCCTTCTTCTGCAGCCACTTTTTCCAATTTTTTTGAAAAAAACAAAGTTTTCCCTGTATTTTGGCCAATTTCTTGGCCTCTTTCAGGGGAACCCACAAAGTCTGGGTACCTCCAGAATCCCTAGGATGTTGGAAAGAAAGGACGCAAATTTGGCTTGGTTAGCTTATGTGGACAAAAAGTTATGCGGGCCTAAGCACGAACTGCCCCAAATAGGCAAAAAAAGGCCTGGAACAGGAGGGGGAAAAGGCCTGGCAGCGAAGGGGTTAAAGATTACAAATCCTTGTGTGCTGGACTGGGTTGCAGGTGCATGTACAGTGTGCGTGTGTGAGGTGGATGGCTCTTGAGTGTTTGAGTGGAGCGTTTATGTGTCTTTGGAGGGGGCAGACAGGGTGGGAGGGGACAAACAGGAAGTGTGTATGTATGTTGTGGTGGTGTCTGCAAGTGAGGCAGGTGTGCTGCATGAGCTAGTGATGGTGGTGGTGGTGGTGACTGCGCATGGCATACAAGTCTGCATGTCTGCTGTTGTGGTGACTGTGGGCAAGGCTGTACATGTGGCAGGATCTGGGACTGAAGATGCAGTGCTTGCAGGTGTGAGTGTTGATGTGACTGTGAGGTAGGAGGAGGAATGGGAGACAGTGGTGGCAGTGGCTGTTGTTGTATGTGCTCCTGTGTGTTGGCTGTGTGTGTGCTTATGGAGTGAAGTGTAGTGCCTGTGCTTGTCTGTGCGAGTCCTGTCTGTTGTCTTGGGTGCATGCTGGTCTGATTGTGTACCTGGGATGGGGGAGAGGGCTTTGGGACTTGGAACAGGTAGTTGGAGGGGGGACGGAAGAACAAAGGACACTGGCTGCAGTCAAAGAGGAGGCCAGAGCCTGAAACAATCTCTGTAGGGCGGCCAAGCCACCACAAATGCCCTCCAATTAGGCATTGCATTGCTGCATCTCGGAATCCAGCCCCTGGATGGCATTTACTATTGTTTACTGCCCTACAGAGATGGATCTTAGGAGGTCAATAGCCTCCTCAGTGACAGCAGCAGGGCAGACTCTGGCAGGTTCTGAGGTGCCTGGGAGCTAAGGAGATGCCCATCCTTCTGGGTGAGCCGGCACGGGCAACTGGGTGGGGGGCTACTGGGAGGGCGGTGTTGGTATGGGGGGTGGTGGGAAATGTTGTAGCTGGAGTGGCCCCAGAGGGGTCCGCCACCACCAGGGAGCTTCCATCAGAGGATGAATCTGAGTTAGATGTTGTAGCTCCTCCGTGGTACTCCCCTGAACCTCCAACCCAATGGCATTGGTAAACTCTGCCTTCTGGGTCCTGTGGGCTGCAGCTGCCCCACTCACCGGTGCCCCTGCTCTTTCAGCAGATGATTCAAATGCACAAAGGGACAGGATAAGAGAAGGAGAGAGGGTGGGGGAGAAAGAAAGGGTGCACAGGCAATCACAACAACACATATGGCATACACATCATAATCACTCACTGGAACTAACACTGTGCAGTATGAACCACTATGACAAACCATTACCTGGGAACAACAGCAGACATCACCATCCTCACACCTACTAGGACTCACTAAGCCATGTCTGTGTGGTATGCCAGCTACTTGCCAATACCAAATATAAATACCACCCTACATTGCAAAGCAGGACTCTGCAATATTAGATAAACCGCCATATTGGGGCATCCACTGACTAAAACCTTGCACCCAAACACCATGGCAGGCAACAAAAAAGAATACCACACAGTGTGTACTCACCCCCTTGTGGTTGCTATGCACTCCCCAAATGACACACTGCCAGCACACATATACATCTTCATACAGCCATGTCGCATCCACACTACCCATCAGGTACTCACCTGTCAGTCTGGAGGCCCATACAACTGCCCGTACAAGGGTAGGACCCCATCCACAAGCTTCTCCAACTTCTCGATGTGAAGGCTGGGGCCCTTTCCCATGTAGCACGGGCCATTCTGGGTTCCAGACACAGGACACAGCAGTACACACAGTGGAGGTGTTGACCTATAGAGAGTCAGGAATCTAGTGAAGTGGGACAGAGAAAATGCCAGTTATGTCACCACCAACTTTGATCATCATTGGGTCCTCTGCCAAATAGGCCTCCATGTTAACCAATGAGGAGTTGCATGGCGGTGCAGACTGCCTTCTGCCACTACGCCAAACACCAGTGGAGTGAGGTCACTTCCACCTGTCCATGCATACAGGACAGGCCGTTGTCAATTCCTACTGCTGGTACTCATGGCGGACAATTAAATGTGTGTCATAGGTACCGATGTCACACACCAAAACAATTCCAGTCTGCCAAATACATACATACATGCTCTGTGTACGGTGATATTGTGTATCTAGACTTCCTGTAGTCACACATACCTCATGTTTGGTTTTACTTAGATACCTACCACTGCGGAGGAGGAGGCAGGCACCCATGTACAGACCCCTAGTGGACTTGGCTACACTGAAGGAGTGGCACATCATCATCACTGATTGTCTGGACAGGGCCACAATTACTGAGCTGTGTCAACAATTGGAGCCAGATCTGATTCCTGCTATCCGTAGCACTACAGCAATACCCCCTGCAGTACAGGTACTGTCAGTGCTCCATTTCCTGGCAAGTGGTTCCTTCCAGGTGACTGTGGGCTTGGATGCAGGAATGTCACAGCCAATGTTTTTGAATGTGCTTGGAAGAGTTTTGGCTGCCTTGCTAAAACACATGTGCAGCTACATCTCACTCCCCAAGAGTGGAGATTTGCCCAGTGTGAAGGCTGGATTATACACCCTGGGACACATATCACATGTGATTGGGGCAATTGACTGGACCCATATTGCCTTGGTCCCTCCCAGGGTAAATGAGAAGGTCTACAGGAATAAGAACAGTTACCACTCCATAAATGTCCAGATGGTGTGCCTTGCTGATCGATACATCACTGCCAAGTTTCCTGGATCTGTGCATAATGCATCTGTGTTGAGGAGCAGCAGTGTCCCACAGGTGATGGCACGCCTACAGAGGCACAGGGCATGGCTCATAGGTGAGCTTGAGTCTTTACCCAATGTATGTCACTGTACGTCACCTGAAGTTGTACTCTGTGCCATTGTACATGAATAATGTGTGTCCCTCACTACTTCCAGGTGACTCTGGCTACCCAAACCTGTCCTGACTCTTGACACCAGTGAGGAATCTGAGGACAGGGGCAGACATTCGGTACAATGAAGCACATGGGCATAGCAGGAAGGTTATTGAACGTACATTTGGCCTACTGAAAGCCAGGTTCCGATGCCTCCATGTAACTGGTGGATCCCTATACTACACCCCTAAGAGGGGCTGCCAGATAGTGGTGGCTTGCTGCAGCTTCCCAATTTGGCACTCAGACGTCATGTGTCCTACCTGCAGGAGGAGGGAAAGACAATGCACCTGTGGCAGCAGAGGACACTGAAGACAATGATGAGGATGAGGAGGAGGAGGGAGGAGAAGGATGTGGAAAACAGGACACATATGATACAACAGTACTTCCACTGACACTCAGGTAAGATTGGACTACTGTCTCCATTATGGTTAAGTGATGTGTGGCTGTTGTGTTGTGCCCAGCATGGCCATTACTTCTCAATTGGCTGTCACTTATGCTTTCCTTTTTTGCAGATGTTGGTGTGATCACAACTGTGTACTGATGTGATGACTACAGACTCCTTACACACATTTGTTGGAGGGATTCACACATTACAGAAAATTTGCACAGGGTAATGCACTTTAAAACATTGCATTTTGCTGTATGATAAAGCACAGAACCTTCAGTTATGTTCAAGGGTGATTATTGATGTGCCAAAAAGGATGGGATAGTGCAAAAGAGTGGGGTGATAGTGGACAAAAACTTCAGTGTAGTGGCCCAGTTGGTTTGTTGCACCGGTCTAGTATCAATGGGGCATAGGAAAAGGAGCAATGGCAGTCCAAAGTGAACAAGTTGTCTTAGGGGCACACAAGAGAGACATTCCGGAGGGGCTCATTTCCCGGCAGTGATTTTGGTCTTGGCAACAGTCTCTGGTGTCTGTCTTGGTTGCAGGGAACATTTGCGGGGTGGTTCACCTTCTGCAGGGAGAGGGGCGCTGGTGGCCTGTGAGTGATGTGGCATGCCCTCCTGTCGACTAGCTGCAGCAGATGTTGTTGGTGGTAAGTAGACTGGCTTGTGAAGGGGCCCACCATGTCACCCAGCACTCCTGCAATGATGGCCATATTGGCATTTAAGCCCTGCAACTGCTGCATAACCTCCTAGTGGTTTACCCCCTGCAGCCTCTGGTTCTCCTGAAAAGACGGTAATGACCTGGCCCATCCTGTCCTGGGATTTTTGGTAGGCCCCCAGGACATGTGTAAGTGCCTCCTGGGCAGTCGGTTCCATGGGTTGGGCCTCCCCCGGAACAGAGCTACCCACTCACTAGCCCTTGCCCCCTGTGCCTCTGTCCCCTGAGTGGTGTGCTCACTCCCACTTACACCAGGACCATCATCGTCTTGCCTGTGTGGAGTTGTCTCAGGTCCCTGAACAGGTGTGCACACAAGTGATTGACATGTCCTAGGGACAGAGGATTGTGGATGTTGGGTGGCTGCTGTGGTGTTGGATTCGGATGAGTGGGCCCTGTGGTAGACTGGGTGTGGGATGTGGAAGCCGACTGACCAGTGGTGCCAGATGGGCCATGGAGATCATCCAGATCAGGACATCCAGAGTTGCTGTCATCACTGAAGGCATCTTCTGGTGGCGGACTGGGTTGGCGTGGGGCATGCTCACCGCTGACATTGGCTGGGGTACCTGTGGAAATGTGAAAGATTTGTCACAGTGATTGTCTGTCACATATTTATCCTTTCTGGCTTTCCCTATGGGTTGTGTGTTGTCCTCCCACCTTTGGTTAGTGGATGCTGCTGGATTGTGGAATTGGTAGTGTTACATGCTGCCCATGCATTACTGTTGTGTGTGTATGCAGAGCTGGGAGGGGTGTGCTTGCAGTGGTTAGGGCATGCAGGGGTACACAAATGGGGGTGGTTCACTTAATGGGATGGAGTAGGATGAAAGGAGTCAGTGTGAGGAGGTGACATGCCATGCAGGTATTGGTGGAGTTAGGATAGCAATGGTGGCTTACCAGTGTCCAGCCCTTCAGTGACTCCAGTGAGGCCCTCAAGATGTAGGATGGCCAAGACATTCTCCTCCCATACTGTCAACTGTGGGGGAGGAGGTGAGGGTCCACCGCCAGGCTTCATGATGGCTACTTGGTGCCTGGAGGCCACTGCACGCACCTTCCCCCATAGGTCATTCCACTTCTTGTGAATGTCATCCCTTGTGCGTGGATATGTTCCCACAAAGTTCACTCTGCCCACGATCTCCGCCATAGCTCCATCTTCCTGGCAGTGGATATCTACTGGACCTGTGCACCGAACAACTGTGGCTCTACCCTGATGATTTCCATCACCATCACCCGCAACTCCTCATCTGTGAAATGGGGATTGTTCTGTGGGGACATGCCTATTGTGTGGTAGGTGTAGTGTGTGTGTTGTGCAGAGTGTGATAGGTGTTAGGGTATGGTGTGTGGTGTGTGATGCGTGAAAGGTGAATAGGTGGCTGTGGTATGTGCGTGCAGTTGTATTATCTTTTGTTGGCAATGTGTAGTTGTTTTTTTGTGTTTGCAAAGGATTGTGGATTATGTGGGGGTGTGTTTATAGTGCTGTTGGTGGGTGTATTAGGTGTGTGTATGTGTTGGCTGTGGGTTTTCGAATCTGGCCAATGGTGGCTTTTGTTGGTTTTGGGAGACCAATTCTGCCGCAGCGGTGTGCACCGCCAATTGATAACCACCATTGAGTGTCCATTGTGGTGATTTGTGGTCCATAATTTGGAGGACGGTGTACTGCTGTCATAGCGGGGAGGGTGTAGGGTCTGAGAGTTTTTCACCTCCGTTGGGTCTGGTGGTATTGTTGTGGCTATGTTCTGTTAGTTTTGTGTTTGTGTCTCATTATCTGGTGGGCAGATTTCCGAGTCCTTGGTGGTCTGTTGGGGCCGTCACCACTGCGGTCTTCCAAAAAGACCATCAATGTCATAATGATGGCCTTAGTCTTCATATATCAACATTAAGGCCCTCATTATGACCTTGGCAGTAACTGCTGCCTACCGCCATGGTGACGGCAGAAACATACCATCACCGTGGCTACCAGCCGCCCACACACATTAAGGTAGCACTGCTACTAGCAGCAGCACCAAGCCAGAAAAACACAGCTGACTGTATCATGAGCCATGATACAGCCTGGCGGTGTTTGCTGGCGGACACTGCTGCTGGCAGCAGTGCCGTGTCCACTCTCCTGCCAGAGAACCCCCTACAAGCAGGTAAGTTGGGTTCTCCGACAGGAGATGTTGTGTGTTGTGAATGCGTTTGTGCGACAATGTATGCTGGTGTGTATTGCGGTGTGTGGGTTAGTATGTGTGCATGTGTTGGTGGATGTGGGTATGCATGTGTGTGATTGTGTATGTGTGCGCGTGTGGGTGTGTAAATGTGCGGGGACAGGAGAGGGAGGGTGAGGGTGGGGGAGGACCATGGGGAGAGGGACGGGGGGCAGGGGAGACCCCTATCAATGCCAGGCAAGGAATTTCCCTGGCACTGATAGTGCCTACCGCCATGGTTTTCATGGCGGTACGCTTGCCACGAAAACCATGGCGGTAGGTGGAATCATAGTCCCGATAGTGGGATTGTGACGGCCACCTGGCTGGAGACCGAAGTCTCCAGCCCAGCGGCCGTTACCACCCTGGCGGATGGAGTGGTATATTGGCGGTTTGGCTTGAGCCAAACCGACAATGTCATAATTTGGGAAAAGGTACCGGCAGCCTGTTGCAGTTTCTTTCCCCAAATTACCGCTACTGGCAGGGTTCTAATGAGGGCCTAAATGTTGATTTGTTTTGGTTAATTCACAGTACCACACCTAAACCCCCTAACGTGACTAGGTTAATAGATGCTAATGAGAAACTTGAACAAGACCCCTCTGATTCCCTAGGAATTTTGTGGAAACACATCTAGCCCTTTCATTTGTTACTTTTGCATGCCCAAGGTAAACAAGAAAGATACAGAAATGCATTTTCAAACCATTTCTTGAAATGATCATATTTCAAAAAATCATTGTATTCTTGCAAAGAAAATGTGAGCTGCGATAATTAAGCAGATGAGACACATAGGCCCTCATTATGAACTTGCCGGCAAACACCGCTGACCGCCGTGCTGACGGCCGACAAAAGTCCGCTAGTAGCAGCGGATTGTAGACCACCGTATAATGATGCTAAAAAGATAGGCCGCCAAAAAATTGACAACCTCCACCCACTGCCAGGGTCAACGACGGTGGAAACACAGTACAAATCACCCCACCACTGCCATGGATACAAACCCCCCTCACCAAATAATGATGCACAAATCAGCACGACGGTCAGTGAAGGTCGAACAACCATTGGCGGTACGGACTGCTGCAGTCAGCAATGGGACCCGCCAACAACAAATGCACACATTGGCAAATTTGAAAAGCACACACCTGACACCCATCCACACACCTCACACACCCATCCACACCACTATAAAACACACACATACACACCCCATAATCCTTTGCAATGCCAATCGCACAACAGATATTGACACCTCAACACGCATACACTGAACTAACCATTACACAAGTCACACACACAAAACCACCAGTAAAACTCAAACACTGCACGCCCACCATCACAAACCAGACACCCAACTACACAACAGCACCCTCACCAACACACCTACAACACACCAGCCACAACACACTCCATGGCACCCCCTAATCACCCCCACTTCCCCGCAGGGAGCTAAGGACCATGGTGGACGAAATACTCAGGGTCGAGACACAGCTATTCGTGGCACATGTGCAGCAGATGCCCTTGGCCAAGAAGATGGAGCTATGGCAAAGGATAGTCAACAAAGTCAGCGCTGTGGGAAACCATCCAGGCACAAGGGATGACATCAGGAATAAATGGAACGACCTGCAGGGAAAGGAGCATTCCATGGCATCACAACGCAGCATCACAGTACAGAAGACTGGCGGTGGTCTCCCACCTACTCCCCCCAAATACACTGACTTAGAAGTGAGGATCTTGGCTATCCTGCACCCCGAAGGGCCTCACTGGACCCCCTGGAGGACTGGACTTGGGTAAGTCAACTACAATACCCTTACAGTCACCACACCTATAATGCACTACCACCATGCCCCCATCCCCTACCCAGCCCACAATACTCAGACACTCCTATCCATGTTTTCTGCATGCCCACAACCCCCCATACAAATCACTATCCAGCCCCCTGTGCATAGTCACCAACCCATGCATGTAATGTCAGGAGCACTACAACACCCAGAATGCACAACCACTCCCTCACTAAATGCATTAAAAAGAACATGAACGGACCCTGCATGCTATTACATGGGAATGTAACCACCAATTACTGGTGACCAGTGGTATAAGGGATATGGCAATGACTGTTTAGGGAGCAGTAGACAGGAGACATACAAGACAAATGCAATCAACCCTAAACAAATACCCAAACTACCCTTATGAGACCAAGGGACAGTACTGCCAATGCCATATTCCATACAGTAATGTCACTACACAACCACACAAACCATTATGCACAAGAAAGTGCAGAACACCCACATCTCTATTCCCTCACACACAGGCATCACCACCCATGCCACCCGGATGGAGACGTCAAGGAGTAACAGTCCTCCACCTGAAGATGAAGGCCCCACTCAGGAGAGTGCAGAGGGATGTCTGGACACAGAGGAAATCCCTGGACGATCCCGCAGTCCTGGACAGTCACCCTCCAGAAGCCCCATCCAGGACACCACTGATACCTCTACCACTCAGCCACCACCATCAGCTCTGGCTCAATGCCCCCAGACCGGTGTCTACAGGCCATGGACTGTCTGCCCACCTGTACAGGGGGCTGAGTCTCCACCCTCCACCAGGCAAGATGATGAAGGGCCCAGTGCAAGTGGGGCTGCCAGACCTGTGCAGGGGACACAGGCACCGGGGGCTTGGGTAAGTGGGAGGGTATTGATGGCCCAGTGAGGTGGTCCAAAGATGGATGCTGCTGCCCAGGATGCCATTGCTTAGCATACCACTATTCCAAGGACAGGATGCCCCAGATCCTGGCCACGTTGGAGGAGAATCAGAGGCTGCAGGTAGCAAACCACCAGGAGGAAATGGAGCAATGGAAGCAGCTCAATGCTATCATGGCCTTCATTGCAGGGGTGCTGCAGTGCCAGACCAACATTCAGCCTGAGTCTTCCACCCACCTGCAGGCCCGCCCACTTGCCAGGACACTGCCCTGCCATCTATACCTGCAGCAGCTAGTGGACTGGTGGCACTGCCAGAGGACTCATGGGACACCAGCACCATTTCCCCTGCAGCCCAGATTCCCCCTCGCAGACGTGGCCTTAGACCCAGATATCCCAGTTAAACACCAGCCAACACCAAGCCCATCACCAGGAAGTGACTCTGCCCGGAACTGTCTCCCTTGTATGCCACTGAGACACCTTGTTGACATGCCACTACATTTCACCATCTTCCAATGGCCCCATGGACTCTGCCCCTGTGCTACCAACAGCTGTAGAAATGTACCTGAGTATATTGTTCACCATTTGTCCACTCCCTTCCACTGTCCCATCATTCATGTATGTTTTATCTTCAAATAAATACACTTGCACACACAAAATATCTGTCCTTATTTAATATAAGCAATCAAATGTTAATGTGTATGTATTAGCCAGTTTCCACCCAATGCCGCTTTAATTGCAGGAGGGGGGTCTAACAGACTGTAGTGTTTGAAGTATGTCACACTGTACATTCCATTTCTGTTACATACATCTGTTTCTTCATTCATAAAGGTGACACATCACTGGCAAGGGATACCAAAGCAGCATCTGTATGCAAGGTAAATGTTACAAATCAGTGCTACACTGTTCAAACACAATAATTCACAATTTCCATTTCTAATGTACAGACACACACAATTCACAAGTTGCAACATAGGGGTGAGTTCACAATTATCACTTAGGTCATCAATAATATTATCAACATGTGACCAATCACAGTTTCTATCATACAGTGCTGTGGATCGGCACCTGAAAAGTGCTTTCTGCACCCATCACCAGAGTGTAGACACATGGCAACATGCCAGATGAATAGTGTGTCACTGCCCGAAACGACACTGATGTCTCATAATTAAGCATGCAGACCTACTCCAGACAAGTACCCTGTCTGAGGGATGTTGATTCGAACCACTATCAACGCTGCAAACAGGTAAGTATGAGGTGTCTTCAGTAACATTACACACACATTACAATATAGGAATGTTCCCCATGGGTGGTTCCCCAAAAACACCTTAGTGAAACATACCCAAGGACACACAGCACTGTGTTGGTACTTAGTACAGAAGTCACCATGAAACAATGCAGTAAACCCATTTGAATAATAGAAAATGTACCTGAGAGTCACTGGAAGTATAGCCAATTTAGCTGGGTTCTGGAGTTGATGTCTTGCCCCTCTTCTTCTCCATCACTCTCATCCATCCTCTGAGGTGGCAGGGGTGGATGGACAGCAGCCTCCTCTTCCAGAAGTGAGATAGCTTTCCTCACAGCCAAGTTGTGCAGCATGCAACAGGCCACCACTATCTGACACACCTTGTCAGGGACATAGCATAGGGATCCTCCAGAGAGATGCAGGCAACAAAAGCTTGCCTTCAGGAGTCCTATGGTCTTCTCAATCACCCTCCTAGTGTGACCATGTGCCTCATTATAATGGACTTCTGTATCTGTCCTGGAATTTCTCAAAGGTGTCAGGAGCCACTACATTTTAGAGTAGCCAGAATCCCCTGGGTGAAAGAAGGTTAAACACACACTTTCTACTTGCATACAGCCTGCCTGTCACGTATATAACTAATACAGTGTCATACACACTCACCTATGACCCAAGTTCTGTCCCATCATGTGTGACACACTGCTGTTTCTCAGGACAAAGGAATCTTGGAATAATCCTGGGAACCTTGCATTGACATGAGACATGTACTGATCAGCAGGACACACCAGTTGGACATTAATAGAGTGAAAGGTTTTATGATTTCTGAACATTTGTTTACTTACTCTTGGGGGTGTGAGGGCTATGTGGGCACCTATAACATGGGGGATATTTGCAAAGGCATAGAATCCTGATTTGATGGTCGTGAGATCAGCTCTTTGGGGAAACTGGACATAACTTTGTAGGTGTTGCACGAGTGAATTCCAAAAAGTAGGCAGGATGTGGCTGAAGATTGGCTGAGATACACCGGCTACCATGCCGACTGTTACTTGGAATGAGCCTGTGGCCATAAAATGTAGCACAGATAGTACCTGCACAGTTGTAGGTATGCATGGGGATTTCTATTAGCTGGCATCAGATCAGGCTCCATTTGTGCACAGAGTTCCTGGATTGTGGCTCGATTCAGGTGGTAATTGATAATGATGTGATGTTCCTCCATAATGGCCCGATCTACCAGGGGTCTGTAAACAGATGGGGCCCTCCCTCGCCACATGGGTCTGTACCTATCGGGAGGAAGAGAGACACATTGAGTTGGGACATAAACTTACATAACAGGGTTCCTCTATTTATGTTGTACATGTGACACAATTGTCCCTCACAAAGACACAAATAAAGTGGTAATCCTGTCAGGGTAATGTGTGGTGAGGTGTATATGTTTCATTGCATCACATTGTAGGCACACTTCCACCATGATTCTATGAGGAGGACCAGTAATATAACAATATTCTATGAAGGGGAGAGGGAATGGAGCCATGGACAAGGGCCACGGCCAGACTATGAAGCCTTGGTGGATGCAAAATGGCAGACCCCTGCCCTACAGGTAGTGTAGTGCAGGAAGTGACCTCATTCCACTGGCATTATTCGTCATTGTGGTAGGCGATGTTCACCGCCGGATACCTGATCATTGGATAACATTGTTGACAATCGGGAAGCACGGCCAATCATGATCACCGCTGGCGGTAACGGTGCACATTGCCACTGTATATACTGCCATTTTGCCATGCCCTTACCACCTGTCTACTGCACCTCGAGTAGGGAAGTACTCCACTGCACGTGCTTCTGTGTCCTGACATTGGTCTTTGAGATGGCACATGCTACAGGGAAACGGGCCCAGCCTTCATTAGGGAGGAGCTAGAGAAGCCGGTGGTCGGGGTCCTACCCCTGTATGAAAAGCTGTATGGGCGACCAGGTGAGTTGCTATTTGTCGTCCTTGAATGTGTGTGAATGTGGCGGATGCTTGTAGGCATTTTTGTTGGCTGTGTGAATGCTTACCTGTAGTGTGTCTGGAAGTTTTTGGCTTAGCTATTGTCTATATGTATGTCTCCATGGGCTGTGTCAGGTTGAACTAGCATGGCATTTGTGTATGGGGCACCCACACTGACATTTGTTTCTTTACTCTGTGTGTCCCATGCAGGTCAGCGTCCATCAGAAGAAAGGATTGTGGCAAGCCATCATCAAGGAGGTGCAGACCTTGGGGGTCTACAACCGGCAGAGCACCCACTGCAGGAAGCAGAGGAAGTACCTGAGGTGCTGGGCCTGGAAGACCGGAGAGGCCCAGCTGGGGACGGCCTCCCAATGAGGGAGGGGTGCCCGTCGGACCCTGACCCCCCCAAATGGCCCGCATTCTCGCAGTAGCCTATCTTGATTTGGATGGGCGCTTGAAGGCAGCACAGCAGCCACAAGGGGGTGAGTACCAACACTGTGGTGATGCTACTATGATGAGTGTAGTTATGTGCTATGGGGTACATGCATTGTGGTGCTAAGCCCATAGACAGGTGTGTCCCTGCACTCCTGCCCCCCTCTACGTCCTTGGGATACTGTCCTTACATAGATATTGCTGGGAATGTAGGCATGTGAGGGGTCCCTTGTTTGGGCTATTGGTTTTAATGTAGCCTCAGGGATTTGCAGATTTGTTGTCTTGGCATCGCCTCTCATTGTTTCCCATTGCAAAGTTTAGCAGAGGGCCAGATTGGTAATGTAGTGTACTGTGGGATCATGCCTACTAGTCAGGGGCACATTCATTTCATATATTGTGTCTGTTGAGGGTTAGTGCCTGAGATGGGTGGGAGTGTATGTTTCTCAACATGTATATTTTTCCTGGAATTGGAATACTTCTTTCTTGTTTTGCTCCCCCCTCTGTGCTCTTGTGTCCTTGTGTGCTTTAGCATAATCTGGTGAGGGAGCTGAGTCACCGGTGAGTGGGGATGCTGCTGCCCACAGGACCCAGGGGGTAGAGTACACTGATGCCGAGGGGACCAGTGGGTTGGAGGATGAGGGGACTATCACAGTGGAGGCAAATACCACTGGAGGTAGTGACTCCCACACCTACTCCGATGGCAGCTCCCTGGTGGTGGCAGACCCTACTGGGCCACCTATTCGTTGCCATCTTCCAACACCCCCCTGTGGTGGAATAGTCTACAAACCCCCCCTCTACTTCAGTCCCTTCCCAAGGTCTCACAAGATAAAGAATGCTTGGTTCGGTGTATATTGTGGTACTTTTCTTTATTATTATTTTATTGGTTACCCTCCTTCAGTTACTCGGTCAAGTGTGCCCAAAAGTCTTCTTTGTATCTCCGATCTTCCAGTCTTTTCCTTTTTGTTTTTTCTTTCTTAGTTATTTTATTCTTCCTTCTGTAATGCACTGTCTCTTTTCCCTTTTTCTTTCTCTCTCTTAATGGTCTCTGATTTGTTTTCCTTTAGATACTGCTCAGGGTCCCTTGGGCATCTCTCCGGAGCGTGAAGAGGTAACAAAGGCTACAGAAACAGGAGGTAAGTCTGGGGTTTTATTCCTTATTTATACGTATTAGGGTTAGAGTACGTGAGGGGGAGTGAAATATCTGTGCACTCTCTGTAATTAGAATTTTTATGTGTATTGGTGGTTCTTCCCAGTGAATTTGTGTAAGTGCTTATAATGACAACAAACAGTTCAAGGGTTAGTATTTCAATGTGCTTGTTTTGACTCACAGGTAACTGGTTAGAGATACTCTCCTTGTTCTTCACAAAGATTTATATTGTATTTCCTCCCTGCCTCCCACTTTTTGTTCTCCTCTTTCCCATCCAGGCTGGGTATCCTTGTACAGCCAACAGGTGCTCGAGCCCCGTATACGGGCACACACCTGCTCCAGCCACGTTCCTCCAGGGACGTGGCAGGTTGTCAGGTTCCAAAGTTGAAGTCTGCCGCTGCCGTCCGTCTTTGCTTCTATCTGTGCGCAGATCCCCCAGGTCTCCTCTCCGTTTTCTCCTGCCATCTTTTTTCTCTTTGCCACCTCCTTACGATCATCAGTCTCCTCCTCCAGAGTCTGGTGTTTTTTCCTTTCACTCCACTCTTCCGCGTCCTTTTCTCTGCCCCCTTCCGACACAACGTACTCTCTCTTCCTGTTTCGTCTCGACATTTGGCTGTAGCAGTGCAATGCTCTCTATAGTGCCCCCGGGGCACTTCTCCATCGCCCCAATTGTGCGGGAGCCTCAAGGGGTCTAGTAATCCAGTTACACCCCCATACCAGCACTGCCCTCCCAGTAGCTCCCCACTGAGTTGCCTGTGTCCACTCACTGAAGAAGGTGGCCGTCTCCTTCGCCCCAGGCACCTCTTCTCCTGCCCCAGTCAGCTATTGACCTCCTGGGAAACATCTCTATAGGTCAGACAACCATTGTGAATGCCATCCAGGGACTGGCATCTGAGATGCAGCAATGCAATGCCTACCTGGAAGGCATTCAAGGTGCCATTTCTGGCCTACAGAGATCTTTTCAGCCTATGGCCTCCTGTTTGATGGCAGCCAGTGTCCCTGGTCTCTCTGTCGCCCTCCCACCACCTCTACCCCTTCCAGCACCCCACTCCCATCACCCATTCCAAGCACACATACAGACAGCCATGCACCACAAGCACCACACGTCCCACCACATGCAGGCACACACCCAACATAACAAAGCAGACACACCAACATCCACCTCCCCCACTGTGTCGCACTCCCCCTCCTCCCTGTCTGTCACCTCACCATGCACACCCACATGCACTGCACCCTCAGTCACTGCTGCTGCCCCCATTCTTGCAGTCACCACAACAGCTGACATCCAATCATGCACCCCAGACACTACACCTGCACTCACCACAACTACATTCAAAGACACTTGCAGCACACTCACCAGACCTGCAGACACCCACACAACATCCATATACACTGGCAGCCTGTCTTCTTCCACTGTGTCCATCCCCCCTCCCAAAACACACAAACGCTCACACTCATCCACTCCACAGACATTTACCAAACATAAGCATACTAAATAGGCACCTGCATCCATGTCTAGCACACCTACACCTCGAACCACCACTCCCTCAACCTCCACTCCCAAACCTGTCTCCAAAACCCCTCCAGCTGCACCTAAAAAGCTATTCCTCTCCTGTGTTGACCTGTTTTTACCCACTGTCCCACCCTGTCTTGTCCCTAAACATTCCCTTGGCCTCCCCAAGTCCACTCCTTCCTCTTTAAAGTCCTCCCCAATCTGCCCTTCCTATTCCAGTGCCCCTTCCAAGGGAGGAAGAAGGCCCATGTTGCCCCTGTTCCCTCTGCCACCCTCCGGTCCAGGCCCACTCCTCCTCCTTCCAAGGGCAAGCCCAAACCCTCTCCAGCTCCAAAACGTGGGCCAAAGACCCCCCTTCCAAATCTGAGTCCCCACTCCCACCAGCCCCTGCCCTCGCCCCTGATCTCTGAGGTGCCTGGCTGCCCCATTGATGCCCCTTCTCAGTGGAGGATTTTTTTCATTGTAGGAGTCAAGTGTGGGCTATATTTGTCCTTCCAGGACGTCAGTATGGACTGGCCTATGGTCTTGTTTGGACATTATTTGTTTAAAATAAATGTGAGTGCTCAGCAGACATGTCGGTACAATATTGACTCATTGTGTAACATTTCACTGTGGGGGTGTGATGAGCACAAGTGTGTGCAATAGTGCAGGTATTGGTTAGCTTGTGACTGGTACGTACATTTTGTTAGGGTACGTATGACTTGGGGTGCTGGGAGGGGTTGGGTGTGTGTTGCGGTGTGGGTGGGTGTATAATTGTGCCCTTTCCTCCCATGTGTGCTAGCCGGAGGCACTTACCATTGTCGTCTTCATCGGCGGTCACGGTCCTGGAGAAATATGGCAAGGAGAAGCACTGGGATTAATTCCAACTCTAGCTCCATGTTGGCGTTGGCGTGTTCTGTGTACCTCCGGTGAGTGTTTCCCTTTATATGGGTCGTTTCTGCCAAGCTTTGTGTGGCAGTGGTTCCCGCCGTGGAACTGATGGAGGTGTGGTGTTTCATTATATGGTGGGCAGGTAGGGCCTTTCCGCATGGCTGAAGACGTCCTCTGCCGTCGTTGACGGTGCTACCAAAATGGAGGTGAGTGGCTGGGCTGCTGGCTGATTTGCATGTGCTCCATTATATGGCCGTCAGGACTGCCAGCCTGTTGGCAGTCGTTACCGTGACCGCCGGTTGGGCGGTCTTTCCCGCCAGGTTCATAATGACCATCATGGTTGTAATAAGCATTATTAGCATGGTGAAAACATGAACAGTTCAACCATGTTAATTGTTACTAATGTTATCTCACTCCTATCTGTTGCTAAAACTATGCTAAAGAGAGCATAACAAGAGCACTCTTTGCCAGATCTATTGGGATAATCTAACATCCATACCTTGGTCGTATGTGTCAGGAGGCTGGTCAAAGTGTGCAGGCTATCTTCCTTCACAGGATGAAAGATGGAGTCAGCTGGGCTGCCTCTCAGTCACAGTTCACAGCAATTCCTTGATAATCTCAGTAAGAAGTGCTCCTCTGACCAAGCCAAGCAAGGATGTTGTTTATATAATAAATCACTGCCCTTATCGCACTGTGGCAGAGGGGCAGAGCCACTTCTTAGGTTTGTCATAAAACATAAATGGGTTGTCTCCGATGAGCACAGAGAAAGAAAAGAAAGGCATCACATTGTGATTGTATGACCTGGAACAAAATGTGTACAATACAGGGTGACAATGTTTCCCAACAATGAATGTGTATGTAGCACATTCTCATGTCAGATACAAATATGCAAAAGGTCACCATTAAAAAAAGATGTCAAGTTAAAAGGGGAATCTAAATTGGCGACTAAGATCGGGCCCTAGAACACACTCCCCTTGGCTGGAAAGGAGACTACTCAATAAAAATAGTAGCACTAAAAAAGATGTAAAGCCTGGTATCATACAAGAAGACACTTTAATAATATAATTGCAGTTAAAAACCACACAAACTATCAAAAAATGAATAAAAACAAATTCAAAAACAAGTAGCCAAATTAGACGGTCTAGGAGGCACTCAAATTGCAGGATGGCACCTCTGAAATGTTCACCATGTCCAGAGAGTCATTAGGGTCTAGGAAGGAACCCACATCTGCAACTGGCAGAAACATAGAGGCCTGAGGAGCATGTTCCAAGGAACGAGCGTGGTCATTACCAGCCTATTCAGCCGAAGCTGTAGGCATCGGTTCCATAAATGTACCCTCTGAAGAGGAGCCACACACCAGGAAACTGGCAGTAAAAGCATTTATCAATATCAACAAAAGTGGCTCATAATAGACATCCTGCAGCAGAGGATGCAACGTAAGACAACACGGTTGGTACACTGGAAAATGACGCACGAGCAGATTCATATCCATAGACGGCAACCACTGCATAGCAAGGCATCAGTCGCGTGCACACTCAAAACAGTACCTTAGACTGTGAAACACAGGCTATACACTCTGAAAACACACAAGCCAGAGGACAAAGACCAATTCTTGTTCAGTTCCTGCAACAATACACTCCAAAGTACTGTACCATGCATTCACAGAACAGAAGGATGGATGGCAATTTCATCACAAGTTGGCCTTGTTGTGGAACGTCCACTGCAGAACAACAAAAATAGAACAAAATAGCAATTAACAGGAATAACACCAGCAGAATGCTTCAGAAAATGCTTGAAAACAAGGCATGTATGAAAGGCAGAATCACTTCAAGTACAGTCTGAAAAGTAGAGGCAAACCCAGCCACCATCCCATCAAAAAGTGGGCCACTCCAGCAGTGTTAGAAGTGTTAAAAATATGGTGCACAAGCTTACCGAAATGTTGGGGTAAGCTACTGTGCAGAAGCAATTGTAGTCCTGAGGAAGATCAGGCAAGTTGAAGATCAAATGTTTCTTGGGCAGAAGTTCATGCCACATCTTTTGAAAAAAGAAGGCTTTCAGCCTGCTTTGTTTATTTAAGTTGATTTCAGAAATATGAACTATTGGCCTCAAGGTAACGTCTCCAGTTGTGTGTTTAGGAGGATTTAATACATTTATACAAGAAGTCACAACCTTGGAAACATCGACTATATATGGGACACCTGGTTTCCTTTCACAGCAACCTTGGTTGTTTAAACTCATGTAGCTGCCATAAGAAAGTAACAGAAATACTGACTTTACCAAGGGTACAGGAACCCACTTCAATTAACACACTAAGTTAGCCACGGATGCATTATAAACTCCATTAAGCCTTATCTCTTTCCAAACTAATGAACGGCCCAAAGAAATACCACATTCATTTCCACTAATGAAGACTTCTTTGTCTCCACACATACATGTGTAATTGAAGGGAAGAAACCAAGCTTCATGTAAAAAGGTTTCAACCATCTGGTCATCACTGGCTACTTGAAAATGTTTAAGAAACAATGTGAAATGAAACATAGAAAGTGGTAAGGAAATGTAACCATGAATGAACAACAAACAGTGTTTCTGTTAAAGTGAAAGACACTGTTTCTAACAATTCTATGTTGAGTATAGTTAAGATCAAATCTTTTTTTTGATATGATCTGTTTTATGTGTGACAAATTATAAGTTAAAAACAATTTTGTTGCATACAAATATTTCCATGGCACTCTAATCTGAAAACCTACAATGTCCAACTCAATTGCAAAATTGATCTCAACTGTCTCTGACCATGTGTAAGCACAGACATGTCAAATCAAATACCATTTAAACTATATTATTTAATAATTAATAAATACAAGAAGACAATGTAGTCATGCCATTATTCACAAAAGCCAACTCTTTTTTTCTAAATTTTCCTTATCAATTTCACGCAACCATTCAGTGGTTTCCTGTTGAGAATTTTTCAAAATGTTATTATAAGTGGCATATACGAAATGTTTAAAATGAGGATATCTGGAACCTAACAAGAATTTTCATAAATAGATGTCATCTGAAAAAGAGATAAGTGTTTTTTAACTGCTGACAAGGGGGAATGTTCTAATCATTCCCCCTTGTCCGCAGTTCAGGAACACTAAAGTTGCATTAAGTATAACTTTTCAATGCTGCATGTAGTGACATAACAGAGTGCTGTTACTAAATATACTAGGGGTCTGGTCTGCTTGCCATGAACCCTGTTGAAGAGTTTAAGAAACAGAAATTGCAGCCTATAGTGTCAACTGGCCACACTAACCACCTATCTGAACCAGAAATGTTCCATTCTGCACCATTTCATTAAGCTGTTATTTTCTGAAATTGTACTGTTGCAAGTTGTCAACCCATGCAACAGAGGGAATGCTAGGCATATTTTAATTTTCAATATTAGCTAACCCAAGACACAAAGGGGCATATTTATAGGCCCCTAGTTCCACCTTGTGCCACATTATTGTAATTTATTTTGACGTTAATGTGGCCCAACAAGGCCAAATTTCCAGTGCCTTATTTACAAGGTGACGCAATGCATGCATTGTGCCACCCTGTGACCCTTTGAGCTACATTATACCTGCCCCACGCGTAATGTGTGCAAAGGGGGTGTTCCCCCATTAGGGGAACCAGAAAAATGGTGCAAGGAAATCTATGGGATTTCCTTCCGTCATTTACTATGGTACTTTTAATGCCTGGTCAAGAGCAGGCATTGAAAGGGGGCTTCCATTCTTTAGAATGGGCCCCTATGTATTTTGCAGGAGTAGCGCCAACAATGTGGCACTACTCCTGCAGAGTACTTCAATAGAGTCATTAAAAATTACTCTATTACCCCTTGCCCTGCGCCATGGTACGCCATATTTTAAATACAGCGCACACATGGTGGCGGTACGGGGTGCTAAGGGGCGCAGGGAAAGTGGCACTGCACTCAGTGCAGCGCCACTTTCCATAAATCTGTCCCATAGTCTGTTGTAATGTTTTGTTCAAAAAGATCATTTGTCAAGGGATCAGGCAAGCCCAAAATAAAACTGATATTTGGAACCTGTGCTGGAGGAGAGAGGGGGCACTACCAGAACCAGATGTAACTGGTTGGAACCTCTTCTCCCCTTCCTCTGTAACCCACTGTAAAACTGAATATAAGTACAGGGGAATTTCCCCCACAATTTGGAGACATCTTGGAACTGGCCACAGAATGTTGGAAGGACTCACCAGGAACCGCTATGGACTGCTGTTGCTGTGCTGACCTGTGACCTGCTTGGTCACTGTGAGGAACTGCCTTCATCCCCCTTGTGCTGGCCTACTGCTGGGCACTGCCACCTGTGCTCCTTTTTTTTTAACTTTGTTCCCAAGGGACAGGGTGCTGTGGCCTCTGACCCATGTAACAACTTAAAGCACGAGGAGTGCTTTCTTTTATCTTATAGCGTCTGTAAGGCGCTTCGCTAAAGTTGTGTTGCGAACTGGGAGGAGCACTCTGCTTTAAGTATCTTCAAGCTCCTTGAGAGTGCTTTTTTGTCTTGCTGGTGGCACGCTTTGGGAAGCACTTGTGCAAATTTCAGAATCACAGCTGGGACCCAGGTGTTTCAAACAAAACAACGAGCGCGTCGAAAGTGCGCTGTTCCTGGGACCCCCGGGGCACCAACAGATTGAAGGAAAGGAGCAATCGCTCCTACCGTGCCCCCGGGGCGAAGCACGCTCTCAGGAGCGCCCCCGGGGCACAAGCAGGCACCTACTTTGGTGACTGCACACCGCTGCGGCCAGGGAGCCAGTTCTAGATGCCCACGCCAGGTCAGGTGCGGGCGAGTATTGTATTGTATTGTATTGGTTTATTTATAGAGCGCATTCAAGCAAAAGCATCAAAGCGCTAGACAAACTAGAGACAAGGGAAAAAGCACAAGCTACCCCAACAAAGTCTAGCCAGGTTTTAAGGCTCTTCCTAAAGGCAAGATGAATCGACATTTGACGGAGCGAGAGGGGCAGGCCATTCCAAAGCTTGGCCGCTTCCACCATGAAGGCCCGGTCTCCCCATCTGGCCTTGTTACAACGAGGCACCTTGATCATAAATTTGGAAGAGGATCTCAAATATCTCGACGGTTGATAGAGATGCAGAGTAGACTTCAAATAGTCGCATCCCTCCGACTGTAATGCTTTATGAGTAAGGCAGAGTGTTTTAAAAATAATTATCTTCCTAATCGGGAGCCAGTGTAAAGATGAAACACATCCACTGGCTGATGTAAACTGAGGGAGATTCAAAGTTAAGCGTGCTGCCGCATTCTGAATAGACTGTAATTTGTCTAAAGAAGATTTGTTTGCATTGAGCAGCAATGAATTACAATAGCCAAGTCTAGAAGTGACTAACGGCAGCACCACGGCTGCCTTAAGTCATCCTCTAAAAGATGTAACATTTTCTTAAGTGTTTTTAATATTCAAAAACAGACCTTGACTATATGATTAATCTGTAACTTAAAGGAGAGTGTGTCGTCAAAAATAATCCCTTCATTTTTTGCGATGGGCACGGGTGAAGGGCAACCCCCGCACGCCGGGGTGCCTCCAACTGTTGTCCCGAGGGGAGCTATTACACCCAAAGCACATAATCACTGTCTTATTCCCGTTAAGTGTAAGCCAATTAATGGCCATCCAATTGTTAATTGCTGTCATGCAGCATTGAAAATTCTCCTTAGTGTCCTCCCAGTTACGAGAAACGGGCACAATCACCTGTGTATCGTCTGCATATGAGACAATCTGGAAACCAAATGAACATACCAGGTTAGCCAGAGGCGCCATATATAGATTAAAAAGTTTTGGACTGAGGGAAGACCCCTGCGGAACACCACACGGAAGATGGAAAGAAGAAGTTCGGTGGTCTCCACAGGCCACCGTGATTGTTCTGTCCATGAGAAAGGAGCTGAGAAGCTGCCAAGCCTTCCCTCTCACTCCAGCCTGGAACAGGCGATTGAGCAGAATGATAGGAGAAATAGGTGGTCATTCTGACCCTGGCGGTCTTTGACCGCCAGGGCGGAGGACCGCGGGAGCACCGCCGACAGGCCGGCGGTGCTCCAATGGGGATTCCGACCGCGGCGGTAAAGCCGCGGTCGGACCGGCACCACTGGCGGGGTCCCGCCAGTGTACCGCGGCCCCATTGAATCCTCCGCGGCGGCGCAGCTTGCTGCACCGCCGCGGGGATTCCGACCCCCCCTACCGCCATCCAGATCCCGGCGGTCGGACCGCCGAGATCCGGATGGCGGTAGGGGGGGTCGCGGGGCCCCTGGGGGCCCCTGCAGTGCCCATGCCACTGGCATGGGCATTGCAGGGGCCCCCGTAAGAGGGCCCCTAAATGTATTTCACTGTCTGCTGCGCAGACAGTGAAATACGCGACGGGTGCAACTGCACCCGTCGCACAGCTTCCACTCCGCCGGCTCGATTCCGAGCCGGCTTCATCGTGGAAGCCTCTTTCCCGCTGGGCTGGCTGGCGGTCTGAAGGCGACCGCCCGCCAGCCCAGCGGGAAAGTCAGAATTACCGCCGCGGTCTTTCGACCGCGGAACGGTAACCTGACGGCGGGACTTTGGCGGTCGGCCTCCGCCGCCCGCCAAGGTCAGAATGAGGGCCATAGTGTCAAAAGCTGCTGACAAATCTAGCAGAACCAGAATCGAACCTTCTCCCAAATCGCCTCTACGACGAATAATGTCAGAAGTAGAAATAAGTGCTGTTTCCGTACTGTGAGCACCACGAAAGCCATGCTGAGATGGATCCAGTTTGCCATTCTCTTGAAGAAAAGTAGATAACTCATAATTAAGGTGTAACATTTTGGCCAGACCCGGCAGTAGTGAAATCGGGCGAAGATTTGTAAGGTCCGCAATATCCTTTCCTGGTTTTTTAGTGAGAGAGATCACCGTGGCCTGCTTCCAAACTGCCGGAAAAATCTCTTCTTGAAGAATCTCTGCAAAAACTGCTCCAAGCCCTCGCCACCAGCTGAGGAGCTAACTTTAAGATATGAGGTGGACAGAGATCCGTGGGAGCGCCTGATTTTAATGTCATGAGCAGATCACAGATTTTGTCGGCAGAGAGAGATTGAAAGCTATCCAGAGTATGCAGTGGTTCTACATGACACAAAGAAGCTTTGCCCTCTAAATCAAGGAGAGGAGGACTGAAGTCCATCAGCAAATTAGTAATTTTAGTGTTAAAAAAATGTGCCACAGACTGACAGAATTGAGGAGAATTTTCTAATTGTGAAACTGTTGACGAAGAAGATGTCAAGGCACGAACTGTATTAAACAGTTCCTTAGACTAATTCAAGGCTCCTCTAATTACTTTAGAAAAATGCAAAGTTTTTGCTAGCTTAATGGCTGCTTTATACTTCCCCTGGGCTTCCCTAAGTTTTCCTCTTTCTAAAAGGGATTTTTTCAGTAGCCATTTACGCTCCTACCTACGATAAATTTTTGTAGATCTTTCAATTCCCCCGAGAACCAAGGAGCCGATTGAACTCGTCGAACTTTGGGAATTATCACGGCTCGTGGTGCAAGCGTATCAATGGTCCTTTCCAAGCCCTGGTCAAAAATCTCAAGCTGAGAGCCTCCTGCTAGCTTAGCCTGGGCCCAGCCCACTTTCTGGGCCTGAGGAAAATTAAATTTGGTGATTTTATGCCATGGTCTTTTTTGGACAGAACTGGGAGGAAGTTTTGGTATAGGAGGCAACTGAGAAAGCATAAAAGATAATAAAAAGTGGTCTGACCAGTCTACCTCCCTATTCCCATTCCTAGAGATCAATCCTGATCTTGTAAAAATGGCATCCAACATATGGCCAGCCGTGTGCGAAGGAGTAATATCTCCAAAATGCCAATCCAAACTCTGCACGTAGCTGGTAAAGTCCACCAAGATGGGATCCGATAGATCATCTAAGTGAAGATTGAAGTCACCTAATATCAAAGCATTCTTAGCTAGAAGCAATGGTTCCAACATTGACGGCCAGGCCGCCAAAAAAGCGTTCTGGCCTGGCGGTCTGTATAAAAGTAGGCCTTCCTTAACCAGACTATTCTGAACTTTAATTTTGAAGTAGGTACCTTCACATATCTGGGGGCTGCACTTAAGTTCCATTAAGGAACAACTTAAATCATTTTTAAAAATGATGGCTAACCCTCCTCCTCTTTTTCCTTCTCTATCGTATCTAACAAGGGAATAGCCAGGAGGTGATGCAATTAAGAAGTCCGGGTCAGAGTCATCTCTGGCCCAGGTTTCCGTAACAAAAAGGCAGTCCAAGTTGGCTGACTTAATTAGTTCATTAATTTCAAGAGCGTGTTTAATCAAAGAGCGGGCATTAATCAAACCCATGTCGTGCTTTGCTCGGAGAGCTTCTCATTGCTGTGTGAGTCTAAAACATCACCTTCTTCCAAATGGGACGAGGGCTTCCAGTAACAATGACTGCAAACTGCACTCGTATCTACTGCCGGATCTAATCGCCTGCATTGGTGAGTGGACTGCAGACAGCCTGGGCGAGAGAGAAGGCTCATTGGAGTAGGTACCTTCACATATCTGGGGGCTGCACTTAAGTTCCATTAAGGAACAACTTAAATCATTTTTAAAAATGATGGCTAACCCTCCTCCTCTTTCTCCTTCTCTATCGTATCTAACAAGGGAATAGCCAGGAGGTGATGCAATTAAGAAGTCCGGGTCAGAGTCATCTCTGGCCCAGGTTTCCGTAACAAAAAGGCAGTCCAAGTTGGCTGACTTAATTAGTTCATTAATTTCAAGAGCGTGTTTAATCAAAGAGCGGGCATTAATCAAACCCATGTCGTGCTTTGCTCGGAGAGCTTCTCATTGCTGTGTGAGTCTAAAACATCACCTTCTTCCAAATGGGGCGAGGGCTTCCAGTAACAATGACTGCAAACTACACTCGTATCTACTGCCGGATCTAATCGCCTGCATTGGTGAGTGGACTGCAGACAGCCTGGGCGGGAGAGAAGGCTCATTGGAGGCCCCTCTGGACATCCCAGGGCTGCATGGTTAGCAGGACGCGGGAGGAAGGCACGGGTGAGACCCCCTCCCTCCCGGTCGCTGCCTAAGGAGCATGAAGCTCCCGTCCTTCGGCTAGGGGGCCCGGTTGTCGCTGGGCCCCCTTTTGATTTGTGGGCTTTGCCCCCCCTTTTTTTTGGAGGGCCGGTTAAGGCCTGGCCACCTATTGTTCTTTTGGGGCATTGTTGTGGCCTGCCCCCCTTGTGGAAGGGCCAGTGGAGGCCCTTGGGGCCCCCAGGGATCACAGGGGCCCATTATAAAACCAGAGGGGGTGCGTATCACTCCCTTATAATCCTATTCTTCAGAGTGGCCCCCAGAATGAGCACATGGAGCGCCGAGGGCCCCATTGTTTCCTTCTTGGCACTAGGAGTGCCTTTATATCACAAACCAGGTACTTTTGAAAGGACTTATATTCAAATGTTCCTAGTATGGACATGATGGATGCATATGTTAACCTGTGCAGTTTTATGATGTTTCATATAGGTATGCTGATGTTCCTTTTATGGGCCTAACATGCTAATATGTTTTTCTGGCTTGCCATATGTTTTATAATGTTCATGATACAGGCGTTTATGCTATTTCTATGACAAGTGCTTTTATTAAGTAATGTTATTCCTGACTACCGCTTGTGTTGCACAATACTAGGTAACCTGTGTGTTATATGTGACTACTGCTAGTTCTGCAGAGTAACTAATGTGTAACGTTCTGACAACTGCTAAGTTAGCAGGATTTACTGATATGTTGTGTTTGGTCTAATAATTGCGTTGTGTACAATACAGTATATTTTCATATAACGTGGTGTTTCCTTTGTGGTGGGGATAGTGTGTCACGTGTGTTGTGTGGGTTATCCAAACACTTTACACATTGCCTCCGGGTTAGGCCTGACTGCTCGTGCCAAGCTGCCATGGGGGTGAGCAGGGGTTATCTTGGATGTTTAACTCCGTTGCTCTGACTAGAGTGGATGGGTTCTACCTGGCATAGGTGCATACCCTAGCCAACCAGAAACCCCATTGCTAACAACACATAATTTACCTTGCATAACCTTGATGTTGCAAAATGTACTAAGGGGTGATGAAGAAGAAAAACAAACGGGCCCCTGTGGCCAGAACACAGGATGACCTTTTTATGGGGGGAAGGGATGGGCCCAAGTACTTTCAGTGCCCAGTCCGGAATGGGGACGATTGGCTCACAATTTGGCACAGTCATGCTGTTTCCAGGATGGTGCCGGGCGTTGAGGGCCCAAGCTCCTCAGCACATCTCCAACACCGCTCCTTTCCAGCTGACACTGCCCTGTGCCCAATGCTGCTCTAGGGCCACCACTTTCAATGCCCCCAGCAGGCAGCTGTTCACCCCAGCCCACTGCCTCCTTACTTCAACAAGGCCCAGAGTAATGTGCTTAACTGCAGAGGCTCTCCGTTCAGCCTACTTCCACAGTTTTAATTGCATTGACTGCGATGCGAGCTCTGAATGTCATTTTGTCCACTCAACTTTGTTGCTGTGGCAGGCCGGGTTGCCTGCCGAAGACCCCACAGAACCAGGAAAACCACGGGACCCTAGCATTAGTCAATGCTCTGGTGCAAGTGCCGCCGGTGTGGAGGGCTCCATGTAGATCCTGAAGAGGATAATTTAGTGCAGGGCCTTAGGTCTGGAACTCCAGACTATGCATCCATCCCCACTGCAAGTTTGGCCACACCCCTCTACTTAAAATTATTGATGAAACAGTGAGAAAGTTGCAAATTAATTTCATGCCCAAATTCAGGGCAGGGACCGCCCAATGTTCATTTTGAATTTGCTCAAGCACTTCAGGCAAAACAGCACTTGATGGGGTACCATGTCTGATGGTATATATCAGAGCAAACACAGTAACTATGTGACACAATCTTCATCTCGAAGCACCATGCCAAGTGAAAGGCACATAGTCAGAATTCTAAATTTATTTTGGGGTCCCATATAGGGAAACACAACTTCAAGCTGATTTGGTTTTTGTGCTATCCAAAATGGAATTTCATCCTACCTGATAGGTATTGTACCCATAATGGCATTAATATTAACTGGACTGATAGCAGTCACATCTAACTGTAGCTGCTGAGCATGAAGAGCCCTTGCTGGGGCAAAAGTCAATGTGCTCATAATAAACTGCATTAGAGGTCGATGCAGTCTAACTAGGTTATTTAACAAAGCAAGTGTGCCAAGCTGATTTAATGCTCCTGCATTTTGATATGGTCTACATTGGGCCACGGCTGGCCAGGCTACCTTCTCACTGCTGAGAGGGCCAAGTCTGACATTTTGAATAGCATCTGGGAGAGTGGCTTGGAACCAAATTTTAAGTTTCTGGTAATTTAATGCTATTTCTAAATATCCAGGATATCTATATTCAGCTGGAACTAGAGCTACAATCTATGTGTGAAATGTCTGTGTATTGGCATCGACTGCAGGAAAATTAATCCAGCAATTAAAAACTTTGGATTTATAAGCTTTGTATGCCTCAGTCACAAAGCTAACATCTCTACCACCCATTGGTGAGCCCATGTGCAAGTGAGTGACTACTAATAGTGTGTCTACAATGAACAGGTGTATTCACTGTTTGTGTCACATTTAATGAATTAAAGTCACAGAAAGGAAACACTATAGTGGGGTGCTTCTTTTAAATGTTCAAGCCTGAACAGCTTACATACATAAATAGGTGCTTTCCATTCAGCTAAAGAAGACAAATCCTTTTCACCATTGACGTCTCCATATACAGGGGAAAAAGGAGCTTTGGGCACACACAAGAAAACTATTCAGGATACCCATCAAATAAGTACCAGACCTAGAACATTGGTGGTGCCATGTTATATGGTTCTCACAAGTTTAGTCCGACTATGTATCATATCAAGAAGACCTTTGCAACAGGGCCTGATTTAGATGTTGGTGGTAATGGTCCTGCCGTCAGTTTTCTGACTGAAAAATAGACCTCCACCTTGGCGGTCTGCCTGCCAGAGTTAGATGTTGGCAGTCCCATAGGTGAAAACCCACCCAAGTCCTGACGACTCCACCACAGATTCCCATCTGCTGCAATAGCATCATAGGAAAGAGTGGCTGGCGGTGGAACTCCATGCAGAATTGGATGTGCCTTACTGTCAAGCAAAAAGTGGTGGTCTGACCTCCAATTCTGACTTTGCGGATTGGGGGTAAAGGAGTGCAAACTCACCTTTTTCTCAATTGCACTCCAGTTTCTGGCCGGATGCAACTGGACAGGATCCTCAGTCACTGCTGCCATGGGATTACAGGGAAAACAAAACTCTTCCATCTCTGGACATGAGGGTAGGGAACCTGTATTGGTTGGGTACATTGGGGAGTCACTGCACATGAGCTCTGGACTACTGCAGACATATACATGTCACAGTAATTTTTTAAAAGTACTGTGACATGCATATAGAGGGAAACAAGTGGGTAAGACATGGATGGGGACACACTGGTACACAACACACCCCGCACCTGCATAACTGTCATTATGGCATCAGTATTCATTGTCAAATGAATGATGGCACCACAATGATGGCACAATTACACTTGTCAACTGTGTAGATGTGTGTACATTGCAAGACGACATGTACCTTTCATGTTGTGCATTGAGTTATGTTTGTGACTTAGTATGTGTATGTGTGTGTGTGATGCGATTGGCTTGGTGAGGTGAAGGGAGCTATAGAGGGTGATGTGGTTGTGTCTGCAACATTCATGAGAGTGCTCTCATTGTTGTGATATCTGTAGTTGTTCTTCTGTGTGTGTTTTTATGTAGATGAATGTGTAGTTGTGTTGCTTTTTGTTATTTTGTCATGTGTGGGTGCAGTGTCAATAATTTGTGTATAATGTGTCATGGATATATGCCAATGTGTGTTTTCTGCATGTACGTGTTGTGCAATAGTAGAATGGCAATGGATAATGGTGTGTATGTGGTGTATTGTGTTATGTGTGATGTAGGGGGACACATAAGGCAAGGGTACAGTGTGTGTGTGCGACTTACCTGTATTCCTTAGCCACTGCCATTGTCCGATGTCTATTGGGTACCCGTATGTCTTCCCTCTCTCAGCAAACTACTGCCAGTACACTGACTACAAGATTGTAGAATAAATATGGCGGGCAAAACACCGCCAGCTTGACGGTCTTCTCGGGTCCGCTGCTGCAGCAGTTTAGCCGTAACACTTAGGCTCTCATTACAATCCTGGCGGTCGGTATTAAAGCGGTGTTAATACTGCCAACAGGCCAGCAGCAATAAAATGGGATTACGACCACGGCGGAAATCGCCAACATAGACAGCCACTTTAACACACTGACTGCCATGGCGGTACAGACAAACAGCATGACGGTCACCGCCAACAGTCAGGCGGAAGGCAATGTACCGCCCACACTATTATGACAGGCCAATCCACCATCTTTTCCGGGGCGGATTCAACGCAAACAAAAACATGGCGGAAACAGGACTTGGAAGGGGAAACACACACCTCTACACAACCCACGAGGAACCAGGATGCCATGGAGCCTGAACTCCAAATACTCCCTGCAATTGTCTTCCTGCTCCTCTACCAGGAGCACGACCGACGGCAGCGACGACCACGGTGAGTACTGCACCTACAACACAGGGAAGGGGGGAGTGAAAAGAGAGTGACACACACACGCAACACCCCCACCCCCACCCTCACCCACAACAACACACACACCAATACATGCTGAAACATTACATTTACACCCTCCAACCCCTCCCGAAGAACGCAATGACAAAAGGAAATGAGTTGAACCATTGTAATCATGTAAAATCCATTAGTCAAAATTTTATATACACTATAAACAAATATGTACATCAAGAATTCAAGTCCAGGTACTGCACCAATATAGGCCGTGTACCACTGGGCCCAAAATACATGGGCGAGCCCCACACAAGATACCGATCGAAACGGAGAGAACACTGCAGGGGCATCAGATGGAAAAAAAACAGGCACCTCAGGGGGAAGGGGGGGGGCACCTCAGCTGGATGAGTGCACGACGCCAGTCTCTCAAGTCTTTCCAGTGGGTGGTTTGCTCATTGCTTTATCCTGGGGAGTGCAAAGCCACAGTTTCTCAAGTCTCTCCAGTGGGTGGTTTGCCCACTGCTTTATCCTGGGGAGTGCAAAGCCACAGTCTCTCAAGTCTCTCCAGTGGGTGGGTTGCCGACTGCTTTATCTTGGGGAGTGCAAAGCCACAGTCTCTCAAGTGGATAACAGTCTCCACTGGTTCTGGAGGGGGCTTTGTTCCCAGAGTGCTTCATCCTGCCAAGGACAGAGGTAGTGGATGCCTATCTCCACTGGTTCTGGAGGGGGCTTTGTGCCCAGACTGCTTCATCCTGCCAAGGACAGAAATAGTGGATGCCTTTCGCCACTGGTTCTGGAGGGGGTTTGTGCCCAGAGTGCTTCATCCTGCCAAGGACAGAGGTAGTGGATGCCTCTCTCCACTGGTTCTGGAGGGGGCTTTGTGCCCAGAGTGCTTCATCCTGCCAAGGACAGAGGTAGTGGATGCCTATCTCCACTGGTTCTGGAGGGGGCTTTGTGCCCAGACTGCTTTATCCTGCCAAGGACAGAAGTAGTGGATGCCTTTCGCCACTGGTTCTGGAGGGGGTTTGTGCCCAGAGTGCTTCATCCTGCCAAGGACATAGGTAGTGGATGCCTCTCTCCACTGGTTCTGGAGGGGGCTTTGTGCCCAGAGTGCTTCATCCTGCCAAAGACTGAGGTAGTGGATGTGGCAGTCCACTGACGGTGGAGCAACATGGAAACTGCCCAGGCCCCTGGAACTGACCACCAGCCTCGTACGAATGATCACTGGGGATGGCAGCCATGTCTGCGGTGGTGCCACTGGCTCAGGATGTGGCGTGGCCGCTGGCAGTGCTTGCGCAGGCTCAGTAGCGGTGGTCATTGGGCAACGTTGCTGGTGGCTGGCTCACTGACCTCGGTGCTGGTGGCGGTGCCATGAGTGGCGGATCTGGTGGGGGGCTACTGACCTCGGTGCTGGCGGCGGTGTCATGAGCGGCGGTGCTGGTGGCGGCCTCAGTAGCGGCGGTGCTTGAGGCGGTCATTGGGCAGCGGTGCTAGTGGCGGGCTCACTGACCTCGGTGCTGGCAGCGGTGTCATGAGCGGTGGTGCTGGTGGGACACTGGCAGCCCTGTTGCTTGGCGCACTCCAGAATCCAGATATTTCTTGCACCACTGTGCCCGGTGATGTGGTGGCTTCGGTGCTGGGTTGGGACCTGGAAAGGCGGGCCCTAGGGGACGGACGGGAGGGGGGAGGTGTACGGAAGAGGTCAACATTTGAGTGGAAAAGCTTTTTCGACACACTGGGACGGGTACATGGAGGGGGTTTGGGAGTGGAGGAAGAGGTAGTGGTTGTAGGAGGTGTTCGTATGCTGACTTTGGGTGAAGGTGCATGGGCTGGAGGCTGTTGTGAGGTGTATGGCTGTTGGGTGGGTGTGTGGCTGCGTTTGTGTAGTTTGGGAGGAGGGCTCACAGACACACTGGGAGAGGACACAGGGGATGTGTGAATGGTAGTGGGGGTGGTGACTGCACGTGAGGGGTGTGTGGTGATGGGTGTGCAGGTGATGGAGGTAGTGGCTGAATATGTAGTGCATGCAGGTGTGAGTGGAGACGTGACAAAGAGGGAGGAGGGAGACGTGGAGGAGGGCGACACAGTGGAGGCAGTGGATGTTGGCATGTCTGCATGGGTATGATGCTTGTGTGAGTGCCTGTGGGATTTGTGGTGCTTATGTTTGCCAGAGCCACCCTTGTGTGTTGAGGTGTGTGCATGCTGGTCTGATGGTGTGCTTGGGATAGGCTGAGGTACTGGGGATTGGGTCTGGGTGGAGGAAGTTGGAGGGGGGAGGCTGCACACAGAGACAATGGCTGCCATCAGGGCAGAACAACAAACAAGATGTCCAGAAGGAAAAAATAGATACCCAACTATCCAAGCGAAAACCTCAATTTTTCACTGAAAAGTAATTTCTTTAATATTATTAAAGTAATTTCATCATAGTGTCAACTAATTACCTGTGCACCTAAGAAGACTAATACACAAAGTAAAATCTAAATATATACAAATCCTATACATAAAGAAAACAACCAACAATTCCATTCGGGCACCGTAATATATAAAGCAGAGGCTGCTTTAGCCATCCAGTGGCAAGCAGTCACAATAAAAGGTAGTGACCATAGTCTAAGGAAAGTATCTGGCCTCAGTGAGAGAAAACAATCACTGAAGAGATGTCCGATACAGTCCGCAAATTATAAGTCCAACACTTCAGGAATTCCAACGGACACTCCTTTGAAGTAACAGTTGACGCGTTTCGGCCTCAAAGAATCCGGCCCTCCTCAGGACAATGGAAACAGTGCCTGTATATACAGCAACAGCAAATTACTTAAAGCCATTGTGACACACAACCACTAAATGCACTACCAGATGCAGCCAACACCACATCTGTTCACCATAAAAAGCCACAGTGCACGAAAGGTGAGTGAAAACAGTTATTAATAACCCAATTCAAAAGACTTAATGGCATATAAAGCCCTATAAATTAAAAGTAGAAATGTAGTGGAAGTGAACTCAGAACAGACCCAGAGATGGAACAATAAAAATAATACAAATAAAATTAAAGCGCCCATAAAAGGCAATAATGATACACAGCCCTTTAAAAGAAATGAATTCATCATTGTATTGTAATGTATCTAAAAATATGAGGAGAGTATAGAAAGAGGGACTGACCTTAAGACAATAGATGCATGAATGCATCAACTGCAGAGGCGGTGAGAAGTAAATCAAAACTTGTGTGCTGCTGATTAAAGCACAAAAGATAATAAGCATTGCTGTGAGCTTCAAAATATCCTCAAACCACCCCAAGCTGAAAGAGCGCTAACAAACACAAGCGCATAACTAACAAAAGCGCATACCTCTTGATAGGTCGTGACCCGGATGACTACATTCCCGGAAACAGCTTTTCGGCATGACGCGCTGACCGAGAGCGTGTATGAATAAACAAACATGCCGGCGTCAGAAACCTCTCGCTATGCGTCCCCGTCATGGAAATAGAAAAGGTGACTACAAAGAATGGCTCCCTCCCTAACATTAATGGGGCGGCCATTTTTAAATGTGAAAGCAGCATGAAACTATACACCAAAACGAAAACAGAAGGGCCATGTTTAACATGACAAAAATCGGAATCACATTTATAAAACCCACAAAACCAGCTTTTGAGTAACACAACTAATACACACATAGAAACAAGTAAAATAATTAATTCATGAAAATACATACACTCAGACAAAAATACATAAAGGGAAATACATTAGAAAACTTAATACAAGTACAAAATCTAGACAAACCTCACATATATTATTTAAAAGAATTATTGAGAAAAACTAACTGACCCACCAATCTGTGTCCAAATGTGATATCTATGTATTTACAATATTTACAGCTATTAGAATAAATATAGAAACTAGACAGACAACTGCACATGTCATGAACCCACTACTATACATATGACATGAACAGTACCTTTCTCAAATATAACACATATATTTATTATTAAATTACTCCACCAATAACCCACCAAAATAATGGAAAAATAATAAATACATCTCCGGGGCTCAAAACCACCAACATCTTCTACTAAAAAGAAAGAAAGAAGCTATACAGGGCAAATCAAGATTTGGCCAATTACAATTAAATTAAGGCCCACATTTCCGACACATCATTTAAACCCCTACGGGCCATCCCAAATCTTTCTATAAGGCGTGCTTCCATTCTGTCCAGAACGGAAGATGTTGAACTTCCTGTTTTGGTTTTATCAACTAAATGAAGGATCCACCATCTGATGTCTTCTGTTCGATGATCCTGTTCAATGTAGTGATCCACCATTGGGGCACCGTGCACAGCACATCTAATCCTGGACATGTGTTACAAAATACGTGTTTTCGCAGGTTGTGTCGTCTGACCAATGTAGGTCAGAGAGCAAGGACAAGTGATGCAATATATCACATAACGGGTATTGCAGTTCGAAAAACAACGTTGGTGATGGATTTTGCCATTCAACTCCACCTGTCTGCTCTTATCGGTATACTGACAAGCCAGACAATTCATGCATTGGAAATGTCCGACGATTGGAGGAAGAGATAACATGCTTCTTAAATCAGCCTTTTGTTTAATATTAGAAGTAAACGGGGCATGTACTAGAGAGTCATAGATATTTTGACCTCTTTTAAAGGCAAACAAAGGTTTGTCTAACCGTACGGGAAGAAGTAACTTCCAGTTTTTTTCGATAATGGCCCTGATGCGATTGGCTCTGGGATTATAAGTCAGTACACACGTCAGAGGACAGACCCTCTTTTTTGGCTTAGGGACTAGCAGATGTTCACGTGGAGTATACCAAGCTCGTTTGCAAGCCCCTTTTATGATTTTCTTTGGATACCCCCTATTGATCAGTCTAGATGTCAAAGATTCTGCATTTTGGAAGTAGTCTTCTTTAGTAGTACAATTTCGACGAATACGAAGAAATTGACCATAGGGTAAATTCTCCTTAAGAGACCAAGGATGATTACTTGAAAAATGTAAGAGGGTGTTTTTATCGGTAGGTTTTTTTTAAAGACTCACCGAAATAGACCCTTCAGTCGATTGGATCCATAGGTCTAATAAATTGATCCGTTTACAGTCAGAAGACAACGTAAACTTAAGATCAGGAGTTAAATGATTGATCCATTGATGGAAAGCAGTAAGCATCTCCAAATCACCTTCCCAAATCATGAAAATGTCTTCAATATATTGTAACCACATTTTAATGTGATTATGAAAGAGATTATTTGTGTCAAAAATCCATTTATCTTCAAAAAATGCCATTACAAGATTAGCTCTTTCAGTTTCCGTTGTCTTGGCCTCCAGGGCCATGTGGGATGCAGCTCCATCCTGGTCCGGTGGAACAGCTCCTCCGCCTGGTGATACACACAAGAACAGGGAGAACACAAAAATGGGGGTGGGGGGAGAAAGAAGAAAGACATGTTCAGTGCATGCAATACCGCTACTGTTGCCGGACACTATAGACACAGCAGCCCTCTGCACTACGCCATGCACTTAGAGTTCCCTAATTAATCACAGGTACATGGGGTACATGGCCTATGCCCGATTGCTGCACACCTTGAAGTCACAGGAGCCTGACTAGGTGTTGATGGCTCTTCTACTGGTGGGGTTGGGGTGCCACTTAGCCTGCCTCACAAAGGGTCCTTGCCTACAAAGCTCGCCCTAGTCTAGGGGAACCCACTTCCCAGCTCCCCCACCCAGACACCTCCAATGCACGCAGAGTCAGATGGATGTGACGGTACTCACCCCCTTGTGACTGATGTGATGCCCTTAAGCGCCCATCCAACTCCGGATACGCCACCGCCAGGATCCGGAACATCAGGGGGGTCATGGTGCGACGGGCACCCCTCCCACGTTGGGAGGGCATCTCCAGCTGGATCTCCGCCGTCTTCTTACTCCAGCGGCGAATGTCCTCCCATCTTTTCTGGCAGTGGGTGCTCCATCTGTGGTGGACCCCCAGGGTCCGGACATCCTTGGCGATGGCACGCCAAATATCCTTCTTCTGGTGGGCGCTGACCTAGAGGAATAGTAGAGGGCAAAAGAAAAAAATGTAACCGTCCGGACCGTCACAGTCATTGGCCCACATTCCCGCCCAGACACACATACACTCACCATGCGATCATGCAGACCTCATTGCCCCTCCACCCACGTATCTTCTATCCACACCACTCCAAACAGGCATTGCACATACAACATGCTCACAGTGTACTCACCTGTTTGTCTGGAGGACCGTGGAGTAGCGTGTACTGGGGGAGGACCCCATCCACTAGTTTGTCCAACTCCTCCGATGTGAAGGCAGGGGCCCTTTTCCCAAGACACATGAGCCATCGTCGCTTCCAGACTGAGTTCACAGCAGCACTTGCAGTGTAGGTCCTGTCCTGTGGAAGATCAGGTATCAAGTGATTGAACAGACAGAAAATGGCGGTCACGTCCACGGCGGTGCGTACCGTCACCGCCGGCGTACATCGTCATTGACTCTTGGGACCCATAAGGTCCAATGTTAACCAATGCAGGATTGCGCAGCGGTCTTCGACCGCCTACTGTGACAGTGTACAACGCCAGCACAGTTAACTCCTATCCCCTTGCCCCACATTACAGGTCAGGCAGCTGCCATTTCAGGGGTTGACATGCCAATAATTTTAAATGCGTCACACATATCTAGGCCTTGCATACACACAGAGACAGGCACATAGCGGATTGACAAATGTGTGCAATAAAAATGTATTTTTCCTACCTCAGTGTTGGCTGACTCTGTGCTCGCTGTTCTCTTCCATAGGGCACGTCCGCTGGGGCAGGTGATGAGATGGCGGCATCCTCCGGTGTACTAACCGCTGGTGGACCTGTCGACAAAGGAAGAGAGACATGTAATAGTCACCTACAGACTTGATCATGCCACAATCCATGAACTGTGTGCCCAGTTGGAGCCAGACCTGATGTCAGCTATCTGCCATCCCACAGGAATCCCCCCTCTAGTGCAGGTCCTGTCAGTACTCCATTTCCTGGCAAGTGGGTCTTTTCAAACTACAGTGGCCATAGCATCAGGGATGTCTCAGCCAATGTTCTCAAACGTGTTGTCCAGATTGTTGTCTGCCCTGCTGAAACACATGCGCAGCTACATCATGTTCCCTCAGGTGGAGGATGTGCCCACAGTGAAAGGTGACTTCTATGCACTGGGACATATCCCCAACATCATTGGTGCCATTGATGGGACAAATATTGCATTTGTTCCCCCCCCCGAGGAACGAACAAGTGTTCAGAAATAGAAAAAGCTTTCACTCTCTAAATGTGCAGATGGGGTGTTTGGCACGCCAGTACATCTCCCATGTCAATGCCAAGTATCCTGGTTCTGTGCATGATGCCTTTATCTTGAGGAATAGCAACATTCCATATTTGATGTCTCAACTCCAGAGGCACAGGGTGTGTCTAATGGGTGAGCCCATGGGTGGGCTTGGCCCTAAGGATAAGTGTGTGGCAAACAGGTATCCCTGGAATATTTGCAGGTGACTCTGGTTACCCCAACGTCTCACAGCTACTGACCCCAGTGAGGAATGCCAGGACAAAGGCAAAGGGCCGTTACAATGAGGCACATGGGTGAACAAGGAGGATCATTGAGAGAACCTTTGGCCTCCTGAAGGCCAGATTCCGCTGCTCCATCTGACAGGTGGATCCCTGTACTACTCACTCAAAAAGGTGTGCCAGATCATTGCTGCATGTTGCATGTTGCACAACCTGGTCTTGAGATGCCAGGTGCCTTTTCTGCAGGAGGATAAGCCTGGAGATGGTCGTGTGGCAACGGCGGAGCTTGTGGACAGTGACGAAAAGGAGGCAGAGGATGAAGATGTGGACAACAGAAGTACACTCACTCAACAGTACTTCCAGTGGCACACAGGTAAGACACTGGAACTTCACCTTCCATTGCAGTTTTGTGTTTGACATTGATCATAGCAGCCTGATTTCCCTATTTCCATGGTCACTTACTGTACCCTTTGGCATCTCTATTTTCAGATCTCTGTGCCCCACTCTGGCTCCTGGTGTGTTTACTGCTGCCCAATACAGGTCATACCTATGTAAATATTACAGTACATTTGAATTGCAATGTTTACAGTTTGTGAAACTAATACATTTGTCCTAGAATTCACAGACTCCATACTTGAATTTGTTCAAAGGGTGTTTATTTATGTGCTAATAAGTATAGGAGGTATTGCAATGGGCTCAGTTGTTGTTGGAGGGAAGTCCAGGGTACAGTCCATTCTATTTGTATTACAGGTGCATTGTCCAAGGGGGCATAGGAAGTGGAGCAATGGCAGTTCAAGGTGGACAAGGTGACAGAGTGGGACAGAAAGGTAACAATCAGGAGAGTCTTATTCCCTGGCGGGGGTCTTGGCAATGTTCTCTGGCTTCTGCCTGGATTGCAGGGACCGTTTGTGGGGAGGATCTCCTTATGCAGGGAGGTGGGGTGCTGGTGGCCTGTTGGTCCTGTGGTGGGGCCTCCTGTCCACTAGCGCCAGCGGAGGTGTAGGACTGTTCTTTGGTTGGCTAGGGTCAGGGGCCCGTTGGTGTGCCACTGCCTCCCTCATGGTGTTGGCCATGTCTGCCAGCACCCCTGCAATGGTGACCAGGGTGGTGTGGATGTCCCTCAGGTCCTCCCTGATCACCAGGTACTGTCCCTCCTGCAGCCGCAGGGTCTCCTACAGCTTGGCCAGTGTCTGGCCCATGGTCTCTTGGGAATGGTGGTATGCTCCCAGGATGTTGGAGAGTACCTCGTGGTGAGATGGTTCCCTGGGCCTGTCCTCCCCCTGTTGCACAGCAGTCATCCCAGCTTCCCTGTTGACCTGTGCCTCTGTCCCCTGAACCGTGTGCCCACTGCCACTGACCCCAGGTCCCGGATCGTTCTGTGCTTGTGGGGTTGCCTGGGGTCCCTGTAGTGGTGGACACACTGCTCATTGATGTGTCCTGGGGACAGAGGGATGGGCCCACTGGGTGGGTGCTGTGATGGTATTTCTTGTGGGGGAGGCTCTGTGGTGGGTTGGGACAGTGGCTGGGTCACCGACTGTCCAGAGGTCACGGATGAGCCAGGTTGGTCATTGTGATCCAGGCCTGCAGAGCTGCTGTCATCACTGTGGGCCTCTTGAGGGGGGGACTGGATGTGGCTGGCATCTCCTCTCCGGTGATGTTGAGTGGGGGTCCTGTGGGGATGTAAATGCAGTGTTATTGCATCTGAGTGTGCCATCTTGTACATGGATATGTTTCCCTCTAAAGTGGTTATTAGCAAGGCAGCTTTGGCTTGTGTGAGTTGTGCTTGGTTTGGCTAAGTCATTGTCACTAGTGTGGATGCTGTGGTGATGGGTGTCCATGCAGGTCTGTGATGGGGGTCCATGCATTGATGTTGCATGCAGGGCTTGGTATTGGGTTGGGTGGGTTGTGATGGTGGGGTATATGTGAGGCGGTGGGGTGATGGGGGTGAGGGTAGGGGCTGTTGTTTGTGATGGCATTCAGGTAGAGTGGGGTAAAGTAGTAAAGATCTGACTTACCAGAGTCCAGTCCTCCTGCTACTCATGCGAGGCCCTCAGGATGCATGATCCCCAAGACTTGCTCCTCCCATGTTGTTAGTTGTGGGGGAGGAGGTGGGGGTCCACAGCCAGTCCTCTGTACAGCTATCTGGTGTCTTGCTACCACGGAATGCACCTTCCCCCTTAGGTCGTTCCACCTCTTCCTGATGTCATCCCTTGTTCTTGGGTGCTGTCCCACGAGGTTGACCCTGTCCACGACTCTCCAGCATAGCTCCATCTTCCTTGCAATAGATGTCTGCTGCACCTGTGATCCGAATAGCTGTGGCTCTACCCGGATGATTTCCTCCACCATGACCCTTAGCTCCTCCTCTGAAAACCTGGGGTCTCTTTGTGGCGCCATGGGTGTAGTGTGAGTGGTATGTGTGAGAGTGTGTGGGGTGATGTGTTGGGGTGTGTGCTGTGAGGTGGGTGGATGGTGTATGGGTGATGGTGTTATGTGGCTCAGATTCAGTGGCTGCTCCTGGTTTGTCTCTCTCTCTCACTTGCCAAAATGTTTGGGTAGTAAAGGGTTGTGGGTATTGTGGGTGTGTGTTTTATAGTGTTGTGGGTGTGGTTTGTGTATGTGTGTCAGGTGTGTGTAATCTGAATTGTCCAATGTGGTGTAGTTTTGTTAGTGTGTGTGTATTTTCAGCGTGGTGGTCTGTACCGCCAATGGTTTACCACGGTTGAATGTCTGCTGCAGTGATTCGTGGGTCATGATGCTGTGGGTGTATTTCTGTTGGCGTAACGGTGTGGGTTTTGGTACTGCCAGTTTATCACTGACCTTTGGTCTGGCAGATTTGTGTGGATGTCTGTATAGTGGTGAATTTCTCTGTGTGGGTCATAATACCCGTAGCGGTATACCTCAACGGTCACGGTATGTTGGCGGCAGTCAGCATGGCAGTAAGTGGCACTCACCACCAATGTTGTAATGAGGGCCATAGTTGGAATAAGCATTATTAGAATGGAGAAAATTATAAACAATTCACCCATGTTCATTGTTACTAATGTTACTTCACTCTTACCTGTTAATAATACTATACTAAAGAGATCATAATGGGAGCACCATCTGCCAGATCTATTGTGATAGTCTAACGTTCACACCTTGGTCTTATGTGCCAGGAAGCCAGTTGAAGTGTGCAGGCTATCTTCCATCACAGGATGAAGGTCAGAGTCAGCAAGGCTGCATCTCACTCACAGCGGTTTCATGTTAATATCAGCATGAAGTGCTCCTCTCACAAGCCAGCCTAGAATGGATGCTGTTTATATAATAAAACACTGTTCTTATTGAACTGTGGCAGAGGTACAGAACAGGTTATTTGGTTTATCCAAAATAAACGAGTTGTCTCTGACGTGCACAGAGAATGAAAACAAGGTCATCACGTTCTGACTGTACGACCTGTGACTAAGGGCCATATGTATGAACACATATTACCATTGACACAGAATGGGTAAAAACCTTTGCTACATCTGGCCCTAAATGTGCAGACTACAGGACGACAATGCCTTCCAAGAATAAATGCGTATGTAGCACATTCTCGTGGTAGAAATATGTAAAAAATCACCAATTGAAAAGATGGCAAGCTAAAAGGGGAATCTAAAATGTAGAGTAAGTGTGGTCCCTACAGCAAAGGTGGTAGCCACATCAGCACAACTTGGCATCAGCATTCACAGGTGAAAAACTAAGATCGTGAAGGTTAACACAGCCAGCACAACTGTAGTCATTTTTGCAGGTGATGCACTGTTATAGGTTGAGGCCTTCACCTACCTGAGCAGTGTCATAGGCAAGCAAGGTGGCACATATGCTGATTTCGAGGTAAGAATCGGCATAGCAAGGGCTACCTTTATTCAGCTAAAGACGATCTGGAGCTCCAAGGACTTAACACTGCAAACAAAGATCAGGCTATTTAACACCAACGTAATATCGGTCCTTCTGCATGGAGCAGAAACTTGGAGGACAACAGTGACGACCACCAACAAAGTCCAGACCTTCATCAACATCCCTCTGAGGAAAATCTTTGACATGTGCTGGCAAAACACCCTCAGCAAAAAACACCTATGGCAGCAGACTTCCCAATTCCCTGCTCATTAAGCAATCATGAAAAGATGCTGGGGCTTCATAGGGTCTGGACAGACCGCATCAAACACCACCAGGCAAGCCCTGACATGGAACCCTAAAATAATAAGGAAAAGAGGAAGGACAAAAAACACCTGGTGCAGGGGCCTCATGGATGGCTGCAAGGTGATGGGATACGCCTGGAGTCAGATTGAAAGAAAATACCAGGACAGAGGTGGATGGAGAGTTGTGGTTGATGGCCTATACCCCAGGCAGGGGAGTAGGTATAAGTGAGTAGGTAAGAAACACACTGTAATGAAAGGTTCAAGTTATATATTTGTGAGTTATGTGAGTCAAGGGAGGGTGACAGTCATACCCAGGGCCAGGCTAATTAGAGAACTTCACCTTACCTTATATAAATGAATGTGTTTTTTGCTGTTTGCACATTGTACACTGAAAACATAAGTGTGGCACATTGGCATACACTGATTTGTTGAGAATTTAAAAAAATTATCATGTTAGGAAATTTAGATTCAAACACAGATCTTTTAGTTCTGAAGCTTAAGGCCTAGCTACTAGATCATCTCTTTCCTCTGTGAAACCACTGTCGCTTACCTACAGCCATTATAATTCTATGCACAAGTTGGAATACATTTGGGATTGTAACACAACCATGGCCAACAGAGCTTATTTGCTGATATTAAAATTCTGCAGTTGCAGATTGACAGATCAATAATGCTTCCCTAAACAATCATTTCTTTCTATCTATGCATTTCACATTATGGCAGTGTTGCTATTTCATATCAGCAACCAACCAGATATATTTTTCTGCTTCTACATTTCAATGTTTTATGCAAAGAGAGCTTAATTTGTTTGCTTTTTTGCATTGGCACTATTGCAGGGCATGAAGGGATTCTGAGACAATGCAAGGGTGAATATAGTTGTCAGTGGGGATCACAGGCACCACCCACTGCTCTCATCAGCTATCTGCCTTACGAGTCCCACTTTCACCATATGTATTAAAATTAAATCCTACTAACACATGTCTCTCCAGTGCACCATGTGTAAAATGTGAGCAAAATGTGATGGTTGGCTGGCTGGAGGCCAGTGGGGTCTGGACAAGACTTTACATGTTTATCAAGGGTCTAGTATGTTTCTAATATAAGTGATAGAAATGTAATGGCACACATTTAAAAGGATGACAAAGTGAATTCTGTTGCTGTGAAGACCATTAGCAATATATATTTGATGGAAATGTAAAAGAATCACATAGCCACTATTTACAACAGGGTGAGCCTTTGGGAAGTGAAAAATTGAAGACTGGTGACCTAGAAAACCATAAACCTTTAGATAAAATTCTGTGCAGTAAGTTTAGGAGAAATATTATTGGTGATAAAACAATTAATATTTCACCATGAATGAAAATCATGTTGCTATATGAGTCTTTTATAGAAAGCCTCTATCAGAAACAACAAGACTGAAATTTGATTATTCACTGCAGTGATGTAACAACAGTGGGCAACCAAAATGGTTAGCCACTGCTGTTATGTCATCATGGAAAGCATTTGCTTTCTTTCTGGTTCCACCATTTATGGCATGACAGACGCAACAGCTAAACCAATTAAGTGGCAGTCATCTAAATTAGACATGCATCTTCTTATTCCTCAAAGCCTAGTAACATTGCTTGTCTCTAGAGATGGTAAATCAAGTACATTAATCTCCAGGTCCTCCAGGATATTTTATTCCACCAGGCATTTCCCTGCTGGGTTGGAGCCCTTGGAGGCCAGTTTTGAAAACCCAAGGTTGCTCACAGGGACTGTAGAAGTTGCTTGTGCATATTGTATTCCCATTGGTGTTTGTAGTGCCAAAATAAAATACTTATTCTTTCATAAAAGCAAGTATTTTACCGGGCAATCATTTTATGTTGCCGCTACAAGCATTTTGAGGTGTAAGCCTGTGTTCAGTCACCTGTATTCACCTCATTCCCCATGAGAAGCCTTGTTCTGCTCAACCCAGGCTATTACTGAGGGTCAAGTACTGAAAGGACACTTTAGCCCAGCTGCTCAGGATCCAAAGTAGGCCAGGCCCCAGGACATCAGGAGGAAAAGGCCTTATCCCACCCCAGCTGGGCTCAGTACCTCCTACCTTCCCCTGGGCCTTCTGAAAGGTATTTGGACACCCCCAGAGGGATCCTTGAACCTAGTGGGGCACAACACCTGGCCCCATTCAAATCACCTTCACCCCAATATTATAGTGCTTATGAAGCAAGTCCCCCTAGGATTTTTTCTACTCTCTTTCTGCTGGTGACCCGGCAATGAGGAGGACCCCCTTTAGCCCTATGTGTGGTGAGTGACAACTGATGCTTTGGGGTTAACTCAGAAGTCCATACTTCAAACACCCCCAGTTCTCAGTGAATATCCACTTGACTTTGGCTCTGAGATCAGGAAAGGAGACCTGCAGCTGCATTAGTGGCACACTGGCTTGTCTGGTCTGTCATCACACTGGAGACCTAACCTCCAGACACATTCAGACCCACATTGGACCCTGGCCTGGAGATCAGACCCAGGCCACTCTTGAGAATGCTGAGGATACCTGGGACCCCCCGGAACCCCTGAATACCTTGATTCATCAGCTGGGTGCAATGAGGGGACCCCCTCAAAGATAGCATAGCTTGCCCAGTAAGTTATCTGGCATGTTTGGGGCCACAACTGAGTGCCCACACTCTCTGCTCCCTGGCCTCCATCACAAGGTATGGTGATCTGGCAACCAGCTTTGGCCGAGGATTGCTCAAGCCACACCCTGAGGTTCATGCCCTTTATGGTACCCCCAAGTGTTAGACCTCATATCTGTGCCTTCATCCCTCCTGCTTTGCTGTTTTTTTTTTTTTTGGCTTTAGGTCACTTTACCACTCCTAACCAGTGAAAAGATTGGCAACGCCAGCAAGTTTATGACTGAAAAGGCCAAACTGTTGGCTGATAAATTACTTGTTGGTACTGGTGTCTAAATGCATGCACACAGATGGCTGGCAATGTTTAAATGAATGATTGAAGATGGCTGACACACCGCTCCCATATAGCATGATGTATACTTACACGTACTTTGTGTTGATGCGATGATATGTTACATGATGTGTGCATGCTCACATCATGAATGAATGAATGAATGAATTTTGACTCAGATAGTGCACGGCTACTTCAAGGAGTATCTCAGTGGTTTGCTCACAGGTCACCTTACAGAGTATAGTCCGACTCTCTATTTGTGCTTTAAGAGCCAGGTTTTCAACTTTTTTTTTAAAAGTGAAATCGCGTCCAAGGAGCGGATATTGAGGAGTAGATAGTTTCATGCAAATAGCCCTAGATAGGAGAAACAATGGCCCCCAACTCTAGTGCAGAGAGACTAATAGATTCTAGCCTGAAAACTGTTCGTTGACAGCTAATTTCTCGAGGGTAGGTATAAGCTGATTATTGTCGAGGTAGCCTGCACCAGTATGATAAAGTGCCAGTGTTTTGAACAGGATCATCTTCCTTCTTGGAAGGCACTGGAGGGTGCATAAGTGCAGGTACATGTGCATTCTTGGGGTAGGCTAAGAAGAATGTGAGTTGTCATGTTCGGGACCACCTGAGGTCTATGAATCTGGTCGTTGGGCAGTCCTAGAAATAGGGTGTTTCCATAGTCAAGTCTTGAGGTTATCACAGTCTAAATGACCTACTTCCTTACAGTGAATGAACGAAAATGCAAGAACTGTTTTAAGGTATGCAGTAGCCCAAAATATGTGTCTACCACAGATTTGATTTGAGGTTTGAAGAACAGACAGTTGTTGAATTTGACACACACATTCTTAACTGTTGAACTCTAAGGGGGGTCTTCAGGACAGAAAGTCCTGATTATTATAGAAGAATGGCATTTCAGATTTGTCTTTGTTACATTTTAGTTGATCGATGGTCACTGCATGGGCATCCAGTGAAATACGGCGGTAAGGCAGGCTTTGATGGATTCACCGGCGATCTCTTCTCCCATACCACAGGAAAACAGCAACTGAGTTTTATCAGCATATGATATCACCTTTCCCCACAGGGCTTCTGCCAGCTGGACTAGTGGGGTAAGATACATGCTGAATAGTGTAGGGCTCAGAGCCAAGCTCTGGGGTACTCCCACTACCAGCTCACAGGACCCTGAAGACAATCCATACCTCCTGTCCTCTACCCTCCAAAAACAAAGCAAGCCAGGCCAAGACTTCTCTAACTATCCTGATGGATTGGAGATGCATTAGAAGTCTGGAATGGGGGACGGTGTCAAAGGCCGCTGATAGATCTAACACTGCCTTCACACCAGCATCCAGGGTGCCTCGGATTTATTTGGCAATTTCCATTAATGCTGTGTCTGTACTAAAGTTGGGTCTAAAGCTGGACTTGCTAGGGTGGAGCAAGTTATTGATTTTAAGGGACTGGGAGAGCTGCTGATTAACATGCTTTTCCAGCACTTTATACAGGGCGGGCAGTAAAGATATGGGCTTATGGTTGGTCTGCCAAGGGTTTCTTTAGCAGTGGCAAGATCTTAGCCAGTCTCCAGAAGAAATGTACTGTTGCTGCCGACAGTGAAGCTTTATGCACCGTATTAAGGAATGAGTTAATTGTGATTGCCCCTAAAGCTAACAGGTCGGAGAGGTAAGGATCTCATGGAGATCCATATTTCTTGCTGCGAATGGCTGCTAACTAACCCTCCAAGGGAATGTGCTGAAAGCTTGAAAGTGAGGCTTTAGTCGTAGTGGGTGCGGTAGATTGCATTATGTGTGTCAAACCTTCTTCTAACTGAGTGCCAGAGGACAAGCTAGCTTAGATAATATAGGGCCTGATTTAGATTTCAGAATATGGGATATTCTGTCACAACGGTGACGGATATCCCGTACTCCGATATATCAATCCCATTGAAAATAATGGGATTTATATTTCGGCAGATGGGATATCCATCACAATTGTGACAGAGTAACCCATCTCCCGAGATCAAAATTAGGCCCTAGGTTCTTATTTTGGAAATAAGAAGCCAGCAGATCATACTACTCCCCTGGAGGATGTTGGAATCTAATACAGGCCTCAGGCAGCATGAAGGTTCTTGAAACTTTAAATATTTCTCTTGATTTGTTTCCTGTGCCCTCTATCTTTTCTTCCAAATATACCTTCTTAGCTAGTTTGACTTCTGCATAATATTTTTGAGAGCTGCCTTATTTCTGCCATTGGCTTTATATTATTTCCACCAATGTCTCTTAAAGGTTTTGTAGCAATTATTTTTTTCCCTGAGACTCTCTGTGAACCAGGAGCCGGCCGGCTTATTTCTACCTCCTATATGTTGGACAACTGGCGCAAGCTGATAGGTTGTGCTGTGAATCCATCTATCAAGGAGGCTTGCATCGTCCTCCACTGAGCCAGAGAGAGAAGGGGCACTTTCTTCCAGGGAATGTATAAGCTTCATTAACTGGACTCTGGACGTCCTAGGGGCTCTGACTGTCGGGGTTGCACTCTTACTAAGGCAGCCCAGTAAAAGTTAATCATGTAGTGATGCACCCACACTTGTGGAAAAAGATCTCCTGTTTGCTGAGTGACGTTGGAGAACATTTGGTCCAGCACATGGCCTGTGTGATAAGTCGAGCTGAGCATGTGTTGGGTAAGCTGGACTAGTAGGATAAGATACACATTGCATGACATACATTTTTAATTTACCAGTGTTAGACATGACAGCCTTAGGGAGGTCTTTCCACTAAAAGTTTGCCTTCTTGCCACCTGTATTGCTGAAATTCATTTCTGTTAAATTTAGGACTCTGTGCACTTTACCACTGCTAACCATTACTAAAGTGCTTTATCTCTCTCCCTAAAACATTGAAAATTTGCCTACACCTGATTGACACATTTAATGTACTTGTAAGTCCCTTTTATATGCTACTACACATACCCAGGCCTGTAAAATAAATGATCCAAGAAGACCTACAGCACTCATTATGCCACTCATTAAAGTAGCACTTCAAAGCATGTCTCAGGTCTGCCGTTGCAGCTGGTAGTGTAGCTTTAAACTGCCATTTCGACCTGGCAGAATCAACCTCTTGACAGGGCTAATCCTTCCTTTTTAGGTCGAGCCTAGGCAGCGCGCATGCGCTGTCTCTCGGACTGTTGTAATTGCTCTGTGGGCTCTATGGCCACGCACTGGCTTTTTATTGGCTGTTGCTTTTTCTTTGTTTGCTAATGGTTTATGGCATGCATTTGTCATGCCTTGTTTCGTGTTTATCCCTCCCAAAGTGCAGCAACCCAGTACAATCTTCTTACACAGGTTTCCTTAATAATATGCTATTGGAAATATTTTTATAGTTGCACTGTAGCAATCAGTATGTTTTGCACCGGTTTCATGTTTTTTTTTCTCGTGCTTTGCGAGAGTTGCTTTTAGCATGTGTTTGCTCTGTTTTAGTTGTTTTTTAAACGTCCTTCAATATAGCAGTGCACGCGTTGCTTTTTATTTAATGTTTGCACTAATTTATCTCATGTTTTCAAAGTTACTTAGGTTTGTAATTTTCTAAACATGCTTGTTTCATTTTTCTTTCACACACACACACACACACACATACGCAGTTTTAACCATACAAGCTCTCACGCACTTATGTACATCCTTTATTACACACAAACGCCCTGTATGTTACACACACATACTCTGTTTCACACACATCACTTACAGAGACATGCACATAGATTTTATTCTAAGGTTTGACCATCTGATATCAACATCGCAGTGTGCGTTTTCTTTTTATTTTCGTATTTACACAGTTTTTTAGGCTAGTGTTTTTTTTTTTTAAAGCGGCTAACAGTAGCAGTGCATGCTTTGCCTTTTATCTTATGTTTTCACACTCACGATAATTATTTACATTACAGCGATATAATGCACAGTTTCACTACGGTTACAGTAGTACTTATAACACATACATGCTGTCTTACACAAATAAGCTCCCAAGGACATACACACAATCTCTCTCCAACACATACAGTTTTTTTCATTCTCTAATACATATATTCTTTCTCTTTTTTTCTCTTTAGCTCTCTGTATCTCTCTCATTCAAACAGCACTCTCTCTCTTTCTTTCTTTGTCGCTCTCCCTCCTTCTCTTTGTAGTCGCACTGTAGCAATCACTATGTTTTGTACTGGTTTTGCGTTTTTGGGTTTCCAGTGCTTTGCGTGCGTTGCTTTTAACGTGTGTTTGCTGAGCTTTGGGTAATTATTTTTTACACGTGCTTAAATATAGCTGTTCACACGTTGCTTTTTATGTAATGTTTGCACAATTTTGGATAATATTTAATTTTGATATGGGTGCTATATGCACGTTGAAACACGTTCTTATGCACATGCATACATCCTTTCTCCCACACACTAGGGTTCTGTCTTACACACGCGTACTCTGTCTCACACACAGCACTCACAGAGATTTACTGATCAATTTTATTGTAAATTTGCACCATGTCAGGTGAACATCGCAGTGTGCGGTTTGCTTTTCATTTTGTGATTGCAGTTTTTGCATTTACTACTTTTTAAATTGGATTTATACATTTTTTTTACACACACACATGTGCTCATTTACCCATACAGGCACTCACGCACATACATACATCCGTTCTTACATACATACGCCCTTTCAGTTACACACACGTATTCAGTCTCACACACAGCACTCACAGAGACATTCAGCTCAATTTTTTTTTTAAAGTTTAGACAATGTGAGATTAATACCGCAGTAGTGAGTGCATTAGCTTTTTTCTCACGTTTCCAATGTTTCTTCACTTACTATTGTTCACGATGTGCTTCCTTGGTTTTTTGTTTCACACACACACACACATACACAGTTTTACCCATGCAAGCTCTCATGCACATATATACATTCTTTCTTGCATGCACACTCCTTTTCTGTTACACACACGTATTCAGTGTCACACAGCACTTACAGAAACATACATACACATTTTATTCTTTTGTTTGGACTATGTCAGGACAATACCGCAGCGTGCGCTATGCTTTTATGTTGTGTTTGCACAGTTTCGATTAATAATTACATTGCAGCTATATTATGCTGAATTTCCGTGTTGTTAAGTCACAGATTTTAACTGTGTGAGCACAGTTTTAAGTAGATACTGACCTAATTTTATACGCTACCAGTACAGGCTTTTATTGCACAGTTTCAGTTAAACTTCATCATTACTAAAAAAAAGTGTACAAACAAGTCTTTTGACGTGTACAAAGAAAGTCTGAAGCCTTTGAAGGTTTCTTTTGATCCTTAAAGGAATTTGCCGCAACCTTTTTCCCAGGAACAAAAGCAATTTAGTCACAAAGAGTCTGCATTTGCCAGACAGGATCCATTTGTTTGTTGATATGTCGAGAAAGATATTGCGTGCCTTCAATAGGAAGACAATTAGCATAGCATTAAAGATCGTTATCTTCAACCTAAACACCATATGTGGATGTTAATGGTGAGTTTTACAAGTATGCTAATTCACTCTTCACTGAAGGCGAGTGGGATCTTTGGTGAATACTGCCTATGTATTCTAATTATCACACCACCACACACTTTCTGCACAGTTTCAGTTACAACATTTTTATACCTTCATAACAAAACCAGTGTGTGCGTTGTGTTTTACTTCGTCTTTAAACAGTTTTAGTTTTAAAAATGTAAGAAATGGCTATTTTCCAATTTAGATGCGCAATTTATTTTTGATCTACGGTATGCACAGCTTTAGTTAGTAATTTATAAACCATTATTCTATAGAGCAGAGCGCACATTAGCTTTTATCCTGAGGTTGACAAGTTTCAGTTATTAATTAGCTTGCCATGATCTCATTCAAAGTATCCGTCCTGTGACATTGGTCCGCATAACTTACATACTCTCTCTTAAACATAGACAGTCTCACAAACAGGCACTTTTCTGTTTTCAACACAAATGGAATTTCGCTCTCTTTTGCTCATATACTCTCTGTCTTTTTTCACACTGTTTCTGTTGAGCTCTTACATTTATATAGCATTCTCGCCTTTTCTCACACACGCACTCATACACACCGCTATTTCTTTTCCACACACATTTACTCTTTTTCTTACTTCATCCTCCCTCTCTTTTTTAATCACACAAACGCTTCTAAAACATACAACCTTTCACACACATACACACTTTTTAAGACATACTACCTTTCACACACATACTCTGTTTCACACACATCACTTACAAAGACATGCACATATATTTCATTGTAAGGTTTGACCATCTTTTATCAACACTGCAGTGTGCACTTTGTCTTTATCTCGTGTTTGCACCAATATTTAGCTTAGACATTTTTGACACGTGTTTAAGAGTACAAGTGCGTGCATTGCCTTTTATCTTATGTTTACACACTCTCAAAAATTAATTACATTACAGCAATATCAAGCACAGTTTTCGTACCATTACATTAGTCCTTCTAACACATACATGCTCTCTCACACATATAAGCTCTCACAAACATACACATATTCTCTCTCTAACACATACTGTTTTCCTAATTCTATAACACATATACTCTTGGTTTTTCTTTCTATTTATCTCTCTGTATCTCTGTTATTCACACAGCACTTTCTCTCTTTCTTTCTCTCTCGCTCTCCCTCCCTCGCACTCAGCACTATTGGTCTCACACACACACTGTCTCTATTTATCAACTTCTTCTCCCTCTTACTTTTACAAATACACACAGGGTCTCTCACACATACAAGCTCACATGCACATACACATCTGTTTTGTTCCATGCACAAGCACACACTTTTAGACACACATACTCTGTCTCACAGACATTACTTACAAAAACATTTACAAAGATTTTATTTGGAGTTTTTGCCATGTATGTCAACACTGCAGTGTGCACTTTGCATTTTATCTCACCCTATACAAATATTTTGCTTCGTAAATTTTCATAATACGATTACATATAGCAGTGCGCTCATTGTTAACGATGTCCAAAACATTATTACATCTAGCAGTGAATGCAATTAGCTTTCAGATCGTGTTTACACTGTTTTGATTAATGATTACCTTACAGCAATATTATGCCGGTGGTAAAAAAAATGGAATCACGACCGTGGCGGAAACCGCCAAGATAGACAGCCACTTTAACAGTCCGACCGCCACAGCGGTACAAACAAACACCGCGGCGGTAACCGCCAACAGACAGCCGGAAGACAAGGTTCCGCCCACTGTATTACAACAGTCCAATCCACCACCTTTTCCGGGACGGATTCACCGCGAACAAAAACACAGCGGAAACAGGACTTGGAAGGGAAAACGCTCACCTCTAAATACCCCACGAGGAACCAGGACGCCATGGAACCCAAGCTCCAGATACTCCCAGCCTTTGTCTTCCTGCTCCTCTACCAGGAACATCAAAGACAGTGGCGAAGACCACAGTGAGTACTGCACATACGACACAGGGGAGGGGGAGAGAAAAAAGAGTGACACACACATGCAACACGCAACACTCCCACCCCCACCCTCACCCACTACAACACACACACAAGTACATGTTGATACATTACATTTACAACCCCAACCCCCCTGGAAGAATGCAAGGACAAAAGGAAATGAGTTGAACGTTTGTAATCTATTAAAATACAGTAATAAAAAATATATATACACACTATAAACAAATATATACACCAAGAATACAAGTCCAAGGTATTCCACCATTAAAGTCCGTGGACCACTAGGCCCAAAATGCATGGGCGAGGCCCACACTCGATACCCGATCAAAACGGAGAGAACACTGCTGGGGCATCAGACAGAAATACAACAGGCACCTCAGGAGGAAGGAAAGGGGGGGCACCTCAGCCAGATGAGTGCACGACGCCAGATCCATGAGGGGGCTCCATGCGAACTGCTGTATCCTGGGGAATGCAACGCCACAGTCTCACAAGTCTTTACAGTGGGTGGTTTGCCCAATGCTGTATCCTGGGGAGTGCAAAGCCACAGTCTCACAAGTCTTTACAGTGGGTGGTTTGCCCACTGCTGTATCCTGGGGAGTGCAAAGCCACAGTCTCACAAGTCTTTACAGTGGGTGGTTTGCCCATTGCTGTATCCTGGAGAGTGCAAAGCCACTGTCTCTCAAGTGGATAACAGTCTCCACTGGTTCTGGAGGGGGCTTTGTGCTCAGAGTGCTTCGTCCTGCCAAGGACTGAGGTAGTGGATGCCTTTCTCCACTGGTTGTGGAGGGGGCTTTCTGCCCAGAGTGCTTCATCCTGCCAAGGACTAAGGTAGTGGATGCCTTTCTCCACTGGTTCTGTAGGGGGCTTTCTGCCCAGAGTGCTTCATCCTGCCAAGGACTGAGGCCTTTCTCCACTGGTTCTGAAGGGGGCTTGGTGCCCAGAGTGCTTCATCCTGCCAAGGACTGAGGTAGTGGATGCCTTTCTCCACTGGTCCTGGAGGGGGCTTTCTGCCCTGAGTGCTTCATCCTGCCAAGGACTGAGGTAGTGGATGCCTTTCTCCACTGGTTCTGGAGGGGGCTTGGTGCCCAGATTGCTTCATCCTGCCAAGGACTGAGGTAGTGGATGCCTTTCACCACTGGTTCTGGAGGGGGGCTTTCTGCCCAGAGTGCTTCATCCTGCCAAGGACTGAGGTAGTGGATGCCTTTCTGCACTGGTTCTGGAGGGGGCTTGGTGCCCAGAGTGCTTCATCCTGCTCTTGGCGGCCTCAGTAGCGTCAGAGCTTTTGGCGCTCATTGGCCTGCGGTGCTGGTGGCGGGGGTGTCCTGTTCAGCGGTGCTTGTGGCGGCGGTGTCCTGTTCAGCAGTGCTGGTGGCGGTGGTGTCCTTGGCAGTGGTGCTGGTGGCAGCAGTGTCCTGTTCAGCGGTGCTTGTAGCGGCGGTGTCCTGTTCAGCGATGCTGGTGGCGGCGGAGTCCTGTTCAGCTGTGCTGGTGGCGGTCTTGTCCGCTGTGCAGGTTTTCAGCGACTTGCCTATTTTTCTGTGCTCCTTCCACACCTTGGATGGTGGCGCAGCTGTCTTCCCACTCCCAACTGTACTCCTGGGAGAGGCTTTGGTGGTAGATGTTTTGCCTCTCTCCTGCCGGGCAGTGGCCAACTTTTTGTGCTTTTGAGGTGGGGGACTGTCCGTGGTTTGGCTCCTTGGCATACTGGCTGCCCTGCTGCTTGGCGCACTCCAGAAGCCGGTTACTACTGGCACCACTGTTCCCGCACATGTTGTGGCTGAATCAGCAGATTGGCGCGCTGAATCAGCAGAATGAGAGTGTACTCACCCCCTTGTGGCTGCTGTGATGCCCTCAAGCGCCCATCCAACTCCGGATACGCCACCGCTAGGATCCGGAACATCAGGGGGGTCATGGTGCGACTGGCACCCCTCCCATGTTGGGAGGCCATCCCCAGCTGGGCCTCCGCCGTCTTCTTGCTCCAACAGCAAAAGTCCTCCCATCTTTTCCGACAGTGGGTGCTCCGTCTGTGGTGGACCCCCAGGGTCCGGACTTCCTTGGTGATGGCACGCCAAATGTCCTTCTTCTGGTGGGCGCTGACCTACACGAATATTACAGGGGAAAAGCAAAAGATATAACCATCCGCACCATCACAGTCATTGGCCCGCATCTCTACCCTTGCCATGACGCACATGCACTCACCGTCGTTTCATGCACACCTCATTCTCCCCCCATCTTTCATCCACACCACTCCACACAGGCATTGCCCATTCAGCATGCTCACAGTGTACTTACCTGTTTGGAGGACCGTAGAGTAGCGTGTACTGGGGGAGGACCCCATCCACTAATTTCTCCAACTCCTCCGTGCTGAAAGCAGGGGCCCTTTTCCCAGACACATGAGCCATTGTCTCTTCCAGACTGAGGTCACAGCAGCACTTGCAGTGTAGGTCCTCTCCTGTCAAATATCAGGTATCAAGTGAGTGAACAGACAGAAAATGGCGGTGACATCCGCGGCGGTGCGTACTGTCACCGCCGGCGTACATCGTCATTGGCTCCTGGGACCCAGAGGGTCCAAAGTTAACCAATGCAGGATTGCCCCGCGGTCTTCGACCGCCTACGGCGACAGTGTACAACACCAACGCAGTTACCTCATATCCCCTTGTCCCACCTTACAGGTCAGGCAGACTCCATTTCAGGGGGCCACATGGCATTAATTTTGACTGCGTCACACATATCTCGGCCTTGCATAAACACTAATACAGGCAGATATCAATTAAAAAAATTATGGAATAAAGTTGTGTTTACGTACCTCAGTGTTGGTTGACTCTCTGCTCGCTGTTCTCCTCCATAGAGCACATCCGCTGGGACAGGTGAGGAGATGGTGGTATCCTGCGGTGTACAGACCACTGGTGGAACTGTCAACAATGGAGGAGCGACATGTAATTGTCACATACAGACTTGATCATACCACAATCCTGGAACTGTGTGCCCAGTTGGAGCCAGACCTGATGTCAGCTATCTGCCATCCCACAGGAATCCCCCCTCTAGTGTAGGTCCTGTCAGTAATCCATTTCCTGGCAAGTGGGTCTTTTCAAACAACAGTGGCCATTGCATCAGGGATGTCCCAGCCTATGTTCTCCTACGTGTTGTCCAGAGTGTTGTCTGCCCTGCTGAAACACATGCGCAGCTACATCGTGTTCCCTCAGGTGGAGGATTTGCCTACAGTGAAAGGTGACTTCTATGTCCTGGGACATATCCCCAACATCATAGGTGCCATTGATGGGACACATGTGGCCTTGGCCCCCCCCCGCAGGAGTGAAAAGGTGTACAGAAACCGGAAGAGTTACCATTCGATGAATGTGCAGATGGTGTGTTTGGCCGACCAGTACATCTCCCATGTGAATGCCAAGATTCCTGGCTCAGTGCATGATGCTTACATTTTGAGGAATAGCAGCATTCCTTATGTGATGGGGAAACTCCAGAGGCATCGTGTGTGGCTATTAGGTGAGGACATGGACCCAATACAGTGTGACTAGGTGTCTGGGTCTGGGGATGTCCCTAAGAGTTTGTGTGTGTCTAACAGTTGTCCCTGGACATTTGCAGGTGACTCTGGTTACCCCAAACTGTAATGGCTACTGACCCCAGTGAGGAATCCCAAGACAAGGGCATAGGAACGCTACAATGAGGCACATGGGCGAACTAGGAGGATTATAGAAAGGACCTTCGGCCTCCTGAAGGCCAGGTTCAGGTGCCTCCATATGACAGGTGGTTCCCTATTCTACTCACCAAAGAAAGTGTGCCAGATCATCGTGGCCTGCTGTATGCTTCACAACTTGGCTTTGCGACGACGGGTGCCTTTTCTGCAGGAAGTTGGTCCAGATGGAGGTGTTGTGGCAGCTGTAGAGCCTGTGGACAATGAAGACGAGGAAGCAGAAGAAGAAGACATAGACAACAGGAACACAGTGATTCATCAATACGTCCATTGAGACACAGGTAAGAAGACAACACTGCTTGCTACATCTGATATAATTCTTCTACCTCTCATCTGTCTGTCACTTTCACACAGGATATGGACCCTGATTTGTCTCTTTACCTTTCAATTTCACAGATGTGGGTCCCACTGTGTGACATCTGCTTTGTTTCCGCATGGACTAGAGCTGTGTGACATAGGTATGTTGACAATAAATTGGATATAGCATTTTTCCACAGTTATTGCAAATACACATTTTCGAAAGCAGACTGACTCCAGATTGTTTTATGATGTAAGGGTGTTTATTTAAGTGCAAAATAGTGGAGGGAGTTGTAAATTGGTCAGGGGTGATGGTGGAGGAATGTCCATGGCAGAGTCCAGTCTACTAGTCTCACAGCTGCATTGTCCAAAGGGGCATAGGAAGTGGAGCTTGGGCAGTTTAAGGATGGACAGGGTGACAAAGTGGGACAGAAGGATGACATTAAGGGTGGTCTCATTTCTTGGCGGGGGTCTTGGCATTGTTCTCTGTCTTTGTCCTGGATCTCAGGGACCGTTTGCGGGGTGGTTCTCCATCTGCAGGGGGTGGGGTGCTGGTGTTGTGGTCCTGTGGCGGTGCCTCCTGTCCACTAGAGCCGGCAGAGGTGGTAGGCAGATCATCGTCGAGGCTAGTGTCAGGGGCCCCTTGTTGTGGCACAGTGTCCCTCCTGGTGTTGACGAGTTCCTTCAGCACCCCTACAATGGTGCCCAGGGTGGTATTGATGGATTTGAGTTCCTCCCTGAACCCCAAATACTGTTCCTCCTGCAGCCGCTGGGTCTCCTGAAACTTGGCCAGTACTGTTGCCATCGTCTCCTGGGAATGGTGGTAGGCTCCCATGATGTTGGAGAGGGCCTCGTGGAGAGTGGGTTCCCTTGGCCTCTCCTCCCCCTGTCGCACAGCAGCCCTCCCAGTTCCCCTGTGTTCCTTGTCATCTGTCCCCTGAACCGTGTGCCCACTACCACTGCCCCCAAGTTCCTGGTGTTGTTGGGGTGGTGGGTTAGCCTGGGTTCCCTGTAGTGGTGGACACACTGCTGCTTGGCGTGTCCTGGGGACAACGGTATGGGCCCGCTGGGTGTGTGCTGTGCTGGTGTTTCCAGAGGGGGGAAGCTCTGTAGTGGCCTTTGACTGTGTGAGGGGAACTGACTGTCCCGAGGTCCAAGATGGGTCATCTAGATCCAGTTGGACAGAGCTGCTGTCATCACTGTGGGCCTCTTCTGTAAGTGGAGTGGACATGTCTGGACCCTCCTGTCCGGTGACGTTGGGTAGGGGTCCTACAGGGGTGTAAAGGCATGATTATTGCATCTGCATGTGCCATGGTGTGCAATGAGTGGGTGACCCTGTACCCCAGTGCTAGCATTCTTGTGTGGGACCTTCTGTGATAATGGTTTAGGGGGGTGTGTGGGTATGTGCAGTGGCCATGCATTGGTGATGGGTGCCCATGATTTGGTGTTGCATGCAATGCTTGGTGTGGGAATGTGTTGTTTGTAATAGTGGGAAATCTGTGAGGAGTTGGAGTGATGGGTGAGGGTGAGGGTGGTGGTATGCGATAGCATGCAGGTAGGGTGGGGGATGAAGTAGTTAAGATTTGACTTACTAGAGTCCATTCCTCCAGCTACTCCAGCGAGGCCCTCAGGATGCAGAATAGCCAAGACCTGCTCCTCCCATGTTAGTTCTGGGGGAGGAGGTGGGGGTCCGCTGCCAGTCCTCTGAACTGCAATCTGGTGTCTAGAGACCACAGAATGCACCTTCCCCCGCAGGTCGTTCCACCTCTTCCTGATGTCATCCCATGTTCTTGGGTGCTGTCCCACAGCGTTGACCCTGTCCACGATTCTGCACCATAGCTCATCTTCCTAGCTTTGGTGGTGTGCTGCACCTGTGATCCGAATAGCTGTGGCTCTACCCGGATGATTTCCTCCACAATGACCCTGAGCTCCTCCTCAGAAAACCTTGGGTGTCTTTGCGGTGCCATAGGGTGGTGTGGGTGATGTGTGGGGTGGTGTGTGTTGTGATGATTGGGGTGATATTTAGGGGTGTGTTGTGTGAGATGCGTGGATGTTGTGTGAGTGATGGTGTTGAGTGCCTGTGGATGCCACTGTTTTTTGGTGGTGTCTCTCTCTGGCCTTCAGTCGCAATTGTGGTTGTAGGGGTTTGTGGGTGATGTGGGTGTGTGTTTTATATTGTATTGAGTGTGTGGGAGTGGTGTGTGTATGTGTATCAGGTGTGTGTATTTCGATTTGTCCAATGTGGATGTGTTTTGTAAGAGTGCGTGTATTTTAAGTGCGGCGGTGTGTACCGCCAATGGAATACCGCGGTTGAAAGACCGCCATGTGAATTTGTGGGTCATGATAATGTGGGTGTATTCCTGTTGGCGTGACAGTGGAGGTTTTGTTCTTGCCAGTTTTATCACTGACCTTTAGTGTGGCGGAAATGTGTGGGTGCCTAAATTTTGGCAGATTCCGAGCTGTGGGTCATAATAGCTGTGGTGGAATTCCGTGGCGGTGTGTTGGCGGTCTTCTGCACTGCAGTAAGTGGATTTTACCGCCAATGTTGCAATGACCCCCTGTATCTCTTTTTCACCTTATTCTCCCTCTTTTTTAACACACACACATACGCTCTCTTAACCATACAAGCTTTCACACACATTGATACATAATTTTTGTAAAACACATGTGCTCTCTCTTGCGCACACGTATTCTAACTCATACACATCACTCACAGACAATTTCACATTGATTTAATTCAAAATTTTGACCATGTTATAATACAGCAGCGCACACTTTGCTTTTTATCTTCTGTTTCCACAGTTTAGGTTACTAATTACCTCACTGCCATATTATGCCCAGTTTCCATGTTGTGAACTGACAAACTTCGACAGTGTCACCACAGTTTTAATTAGACACAGACACAATTTTAAACCCTAACAGTACAGGCTTAGTTGTGCCTGTTTAATCTTTTAATATGTATTGGCATTTTTAAAAGCACACAACTGTTTACATAAACATTTACTTTACATCTGCACAAGCTTAAAATAACACCAGCCACTGTTTAACTGTACCTGTTTAAACTTTATTAATTATTAACATAAATTTAAAGCCCATCAGTGACAAGTTTGTATTTTATTCACTGTTCCAACAGATTAAAATTCTCCAAGTAACAACTCATCCTTCCATTATACAGAGTTTCATTTTAATTCACTACATGCTGCTACTTTTTTTCAAAGATCAAAAACAATTTAGCCACGAACAGTCTGTAGTGGCCACACAAAGTTCAGTAATTTGTGGATGTGTGTTGGAAGATATTGCTTAGCTTCAGTCAGCAGAGATTTAGCACAGTTTCAAATATCCTTATTAAAAACCTAAGCAGCATATATAAATGTTGATAGTAATGTATACAAGTATGCTAATTCTCGCTTCACTAAAAGCAAGTGGGATCTTTGATGAATGCAGCCTAGTTTTTTACAATTTAACACCACTCCAAACTTTGTCCTTCTTTTCGTTTAGCACATTTAAATGTTTCTAAAACTTGCAGGGTATAGGTTGCACATTTTTTGTGTAAACATTGGAAAAGTTGCATAAATTTTAATTGCGATATTTCTGATTTGTTGGAGTTATGCACAAATTTAGTTAGTACATTTCGATACATGTGTGAATATAACATTGCACACAGATACATTTCACTTTAGTTGGCACACTTTTAGGAACTACATATATATTTAGCTAAGTAATTTTGAGAACGTGCTTCAATATAGCACTACGTGCAATTTATTTCAAATGGATACCTTGCAGCCATATCATGGTAAGTGATGTGCCATTACATGGCTGATAATGACACACACACACCCTCTATCACACATACATGCACTCACAAACATACACTCATCCTCTTTCCAACACATATGTTCTTTCTCACACTCTATAATGCATACACTTTGTTGCTTTATTTCTCTCTCTCTCTTCCATCAGTTTAATTCACACAGCACTGTGTCTTTCTTTCTCTCTAGCCCACCCTCCCTTATATGCAGCACTATTACTCTCACACAAACACTGTCTTGTGTTTTCATCTTATCTTCCCTCGTTCTTTAACTAATACACACACATACAAGCTTTTACGCACATACACACAAACTTTTGCACATACACACGTGCTCGGTTTTATACACACAGACAGTCTCACAAACATCAATCACAGAAACATAAAAACATGTTATTATACATTTACATTATGTCAGGTCCTTTCTCTCACACACACTATCTCTCTCACACACACATTGTCTTTCCTTCTCACCTTATCCTCTCCCTCTATTTTACAAATACACACACTCTCTCTTGTACATACAAGCTCTCACATACATATTAGTTCATGATTTGCAAAATATACTTAAATATAACAATATGCACATTAGCTTTCACCTTGTGTTTCAAAAATTGCAATTAGTAATTTAAAAGACATATCATGCAAAGTTTAATTGCTGTTACATTCCTCCTAATAACACACACACACACACATATATGTTTTCATACACATACACACAGAGGCATTTTTATTCGCAATTACTCACAGGCTCATCAATACAACTTTATTTCACTATTACACATTCAGATTTTTATCATGTGTCTCAATATTCAAAATCTCAACAAACACAAATTAAATGTTTCTGTTAAGTTAGTTTTCAATTAAGAATTCTCTCTCACACACATTCACTCTCAGTTTCCCTCTCTCTTTCACATTCTCTCTTTCAATCACTCACACAACAATCTTTTTGCTTCTCTCTCTCTCCCTCCTTCACACACAGCACTCTCTCTCTCACACATACACTGTCCCTTTTTTCATCTTATCCTCCCTCTTTCATTTAAACACCCACACACACATATTCTGTCACACACACACACGCTCTGTCACGCATACACACTGTCACACACATACATACATTACCTTTAGAGCTAATCACAACTTCATCTTCTTTTTACCTAGTCATAATACATTTCTCTACAATGAATTCATTACAATTCATTACTTTAAGTTAGCCTTTGTTAGCTCTCATCAACCTTGCTATAATTAAAACACTGTATATAGCTAAAACTAAGCAGTCTTCTTTTTTTTAGAGTACTGCAAAGCCAAATATCAAGCAAAGCACATTGGGGTAAGTCTCTTACATATGATTTTTTTAAACTAAGTAGTTACTACTACTGGAAAAAATTATATTACATTTGTTTAGGTAGTTCAGCCATTTAGATTATTCTGTATGTTTTAATACATTGCATTATTTCTCCTGTTTGCACATGGTTAGTTATTAGTTTTATAAATATGGCTATTTCTACCTTTGTACATCTTGCCTTTTAATTGTGTTTGCTGAACTTTAGTTACTAAATTTGTAAACATAACTAAATATTACTAAGGGAAAATTGTGTGTGTTCGCCATTGTTTTATGTTTTATTTTTACCTGTAATGTATTAAATAATTCCTTTAGCTGCAAAACTACTAACTAGCCAAATCTACATTCCTTTAATAACATACCATAAACACCATAACACAGTAATTTCCAAACAATTGTATTACACTCCAAAACAATACAAACCCCATGTCCAATCCAGCACAATTTACTCCACTCTTATGGAGACCATAACAATTTAGGCTAACCCTGTCACAATCCTCTACCTCCTGACACCATTTTACACACTCCAATTCAATACACAACACTCAGTATAATCCACAACACCATATCAAATTTTAACACACTCATTCCAATACACTACAATACACTCCACTCTATGACAATACACCCAATATTAATAAAAAACACTCTATCACATATACTACAATATAGTACAATGCACTATAATACATACTAAATTAATGTACCCCATTACAAACAAATACATCTTGCAACAATCCAACACATACCAATACATAACAGTACACTCTAGCCTATCACAATCTAATCCAAAGCACAACGCTGCAATATAATCCACCCTACACCAATAAAACCCAAACCACTCCAATCTTCCCACTCCCACTGTAATCATGAAAAATTACTCAAAACAAACCTACTCAGTTGTAATCCAACACAGTACATTCAAATACAATCTAACTATAATACCTCACTCCAAAACAATATACTACTACCCATTCAACACACTCCTATCTACTCGACATTAACACACCTTACCTAAATCAAATCCACCACACTCCAAACTAAGTTCATCTGTGCTACTACAATAGAACACAATACAACAATCTTAAATAAAACCATCCCACTTCAATCCATTACATTACACTCATAATTTAGCTCATGTCAATACATTTGCCCCAATCAAAATACATCCTACTTTAATCAACGAAACATCAAATCAAACCACAACCTACAATCCTACATAATATACAACCATATTTAAATATATTACACATTAATAAACATCTACAACACTCTCTATCAAACTCACTACACTTGAAACCACCACACTCTAACATAGTCTAAACCATTTTACCCAGTTCAGTTCACCACATTACAATACAGTTCTATGCAACTTACCCCACTTCATTCTACCCCATTTTAATACGATTTACAATAATCCACCAAACTACAATAGGCACCCCAAACAAATACATACTATATTATTCCCATTCACCCAAACAAGTAAAATAGAAACTACACCCTAATACACCTAACTACAATACAAAACAATCTTTAAATGTATTTATTTTTAAAAAATTTATATAAATATTTTTATCTTTTGCAGGTAAAAAAATCAACAATGTATGTAAAACATTTATTTTCCCTTTTTTGATTTAATAGCTACAACACTATATAGGATAGTAACAGTATAGCAACTAACTTTAAAGAATTTAGCAAAAAAACTTAGCATACAAGTAAAATAATAAATTACAATCGGTTTAAGTGCTCCTTTTAAACCATTCTACAATTATCACAGTAATATACACTATAACTAAAACACATTACCAAACCACTAACTTTTAATATTTAACACATACAACCAAAATAATTTTTTTATATATTTAAAAAAAATCTACAGAAAGTTAATATGATTAAAATTCTAAAAGCAAGTTATCATTAAGGGCATGAAAAAATTAATATCAATGCAATGGGAAAACAATGCCCACCAAATAGTACTTTTGTAATATTACATATCTACTATAAACCTGAACAAAACTGGGATCAAAATGATTTACACTATAATATGGATCTAGGAGACAATTTATATACTCAAATGCATTCTATTAATCATGAAATGCACATGCATCCAGATGATTTACCAAATTATATACAACATAATAATACAATATATTCACTCAAACTTGGGATACTTTATTATGGTGATATACTGCATTGTATAAATCCTTTATATCCAGATCTAAAAACTGCAATAAATATAACAATAAATTTGCATACAGGAATAATACTATGCATCAACGCATGTACAATTTAAATTTTCGCAAGTGCACATACTTATTAAATTTTTGATTCACATAGCCGAGATAGCAAAGGAATGCCTCATCCAAATGGAACATGTATCACTATTGAAATAATGAACTATGAAGATCTAATTCAATACATTTATGAACTTGAAAACAGGATTAAAGTTCCAAATGAGAATTATGTTGCTTTTGAACTAACTCCCTTAAGTATAAACACAATTTTTTAAAAACAATTCAAGATGCACACAGAAGATTACAAAAAAAAAAAAATACTGCTACCCCAAAATTATTTACACATCAGGCATATACATATATAGATACATCTTTTAATAGTAATACAGAAAAGTTTGTGGAACATCAAACATGCATAGATGCAGTTAACAATAGAGTTATTGCTAATACAGACACAGAAAATGCGTTGTTTACTAATATTAGCTTAAATAAGTTTACAGACTTAAACATAGCCACAACATCAAGATCTATATCACAGACAAATCAACAGACAATTACATTCAGTATTTTTAAAAAAATACATTTGCACAGTCATTTAAAAGAAAAGAAAATATTTTGCCATTGCATAAATTAAATCCCTCTGAAAAATTGCATATGGACAAAAACAACACATACAACTTAACAAATACTGAGTTAAACATTCAAAATAACATAGAAACAACAAATAATATAATTAGCAATTTCCATAAGGAAATATTGTATGGACCAGAATACATTTGTAGTATTTGTAATCAATTATGGCATAAACAATCATTGAAAGAAATCAACAAAATCATCGCAAACCAGACCTTTATACAATGTAACGTAACACCAAATCCAACAGACAATATATCCTTCACTTGTTATGCACACATTAACAGCAATAAAATACCACCATTTTCATTTGTTAATGGGATAAAGTTTCTAAATATTTCAATACAATTATATTTGCATAATTTAGAAGAAAGATTAGTTTCAACAAGAATTAATTTCCTACAAATAAGAACTTTACCAAGTGGCTTTCAGAAATCATTATCAGGTGCTTTAGTTAATGTACCTGCAATGTTATGACCAAAGTTACAATATTACCAAGACAAATTTATGATGACATGACAATTTATGTAAAATTAAAAAGAAAATAAGCTTAGAAATCGGATACACATTTTGAAAATGTCAGACCAAATAGAGTGAAACAAGCAGCATTATGGTTAGCCAAAAATAGTAACATGTTCAAAGAATATGGATCATTGTTAATCCAAATTGGAAGTATATACCACAAGAAATAAATTATTACAGTGAAACATCAGAAACAAATGATTCTTCAGATAATGTAGCATGTGGTGATCTAGATACTATGTTAACAAATGAAACTATTAGGACTGATAGTATTAATGTATTAAGTTTAGCACCTGCAGAACATAACACACCTAGAGGTTTATATGAAGACAAAGATTCAGAATTTTTAACTTTCCCAACAAATTTTTGTGCAGAACGAAGACCTAATAAAAAAATAGACCTGCTCCTGTACATTACAGTACAATTTGTCAATGGGAATTAAGAAGCTGTGATAGAAGAGTGGCAAAATGAAGTACTAATATTTTCTTTAAAAAAATGACATATTAAACAAATTCAAGGTAAAATGTACGTATCACTAGAAAAACATTTTAACAATGGAACGTGTATTACTGCAAAATACATACATTTTTTTTTACAAACAATATTACAATACAATGAAGGATATAAAATACTCAAAACTATTTGCAGTTCTCCACCATATTGGGATAATTGCAAAAAATATATTTGTGCTATGATACGACAACTTGAAATACCAACATTTTTCCTCACTTCATCTGCAGCAGAAACGAAATGGCACCATTTGATAAGTATACTGCTAAAAGTACAAAGATTAAATGAATGCACAGAAGAAGAGTTTGGAAAAATGTCTTGGGAAACAAAGTGTACATTAATACAGCAGGGTCCTATTACATATGCAAGACAATTTGACTTTCAAGTTCGGAAATTATTTAATTGCATTTCAATGCATGAAAGTAACCCTATTGGTAAAATAAAAGACTACTTTTACAAGGTTGAATTTCAACAACGAGGTTCACCACATATACATGCTTTATTATGGATAGACAATGTTCCACAGTATGGTGAAGCAAACCTAAAAGAAATAACTCAGTTTATTGATAAATATATCACATGTGGGAAATCACAAGATCCACAACTTCAGCGTTTAATACCACTACAAAGGCATGCACACACAAAAAATTGCCAACAGAAAAATAAAAGAACATGCAAATATCAATATCCAAAATATCCAATGCCCGAAACTATGATCCTTGAACCTTTATCACTTGACCAAACAGATAAACATTTGCAACAAAGCATTACAAACATTCATGAAACTATTAATACACCAGATTTTCATACTTTAAGTTTTGAATTAGTTTTTTAACAAAAATCCGTTTAAATATAGAACAATACATTATATGTATAAGATCAATGTTAGAAAAAAATATTTTTTTTTAAAGCGAACACCAACAGAATGCTATATAAATAATTATAATTCCAATGTTTTGCAATCTTGGAAAGCAAACATAGACTTACAGTTTGTATTAGATGTTTATGCTTGTGCTGTCTACATAATTTAATGTATCAGTAAATCACAAAGAGGGATGAGCAAAATAATAGCACAAGCAGCCAAAGAAGTATATTACAATACCAATATAAAAGAACAAATAAAGCACATAGGCAACAAATTCCTAAACTGTACAGAAATAAGTGCTCAAGAAGCGACTTACCTTATTCTTCAAAATCCATTGCATAAAGGTTCTCAGTCATTCGTATTTATTAATGCTAATACTCCATAAAAAAGAACATATTGAATGCGAGAGATAGATACTATAAATTCTTTACCAGATACATAAACTAACATACAATTCGACAATATAATAGCAAAATGTAGCAAGCGACCAAAAACATTCGAAAATTGTACATTAGCAGATTATGCTTCAAAGTATAATCATAAAAGCACAAATAAGCAAACTAAAATACAAAATGACAAAGAAAATTTACTCATAGAAACACATTTCTAAAGCTCAGATAAAGAGGAAATTGAAATAGATAACTTAAATCACATAAAACACAATATAAATATGGAAACAACCAATATGTTAATTACATACAGAACTAAAAAAATTAAACGCTACTGCAGATTTAACAAAAACAATGACTTAGAAAATTATTATAGAGAGCTATTAATGCTATTCTATCCATGGAGAGAAGAAAAAAAAATTAAATAACAAAACATACTTTGAAAGATATATTCAAGTAAAATATATTGTAAATAAACATCATGACAAGTATAACAAATACAGTAAACTATTATCTCAAATACATTTAAACATTAGCAATGAAAGAACATTAACACCTCCATTATCACCAATAACTAATACCACTAACAACATAATAACATCGGTTTCAATATCTAATTATTAACATTACCCTTAACATCAGAATTTCTATGACTTATCATTAGATTTAGGTGTTAGAAGCACTACTGAGGAAGATACACTAGCTAATTCTGTCTTATCAAATAACGAATACTTTAATCTCATGCATAATTTAACAATGAACAACTGAACTTTGTTTACCATCATTTTCATTGGATAAAAACTAAAGAAAAACCTTGCTATACATTCTGTACTGGTGGTGCAGGAGTTGCAAAAAGCTATCAAATTACAGCACTCTATCAAACATTATTACGTTATTACAATATGAAAGCTGGTGAAAATCCAGACAACATTCATATATTGCTTAGAGCACCAACCAGAAAAACAGCACATAATATCAATGGAAAAACACTATATAGCACATTCAAAATACCTGTGTCACAAACCTATACATAAAAGCCATTAACTCATAAAAACAGGACTGTTCATCAGAATCAATTAATACACCTCAAAATTTTAATAATCAATGAAATTTCAATTGTTGGAACAAATATGTTCAATTTTATGCATAATAGATTACAAGAAATTAAAGCATCAACTTGGCCATTTGGAGGTATGTCCATTACAGATTGGAGACTTTTATCAATTAAAACAAGTTTTTGACACATACATTTTCAAAAAAGCTAAACTTTCATACAGAACACAAAGTACAAATTTATGGGTAACACATTTTGAACTGTATGAACTTACAAAAATAATGAGACAACTAAATGACTTACCATTCGCAGAGTTGCTAAACCAATTAAGAGAATGAAATCATACAGAAACAGATATTTTACACATTAAACAACGTGAAAAAATACCAGATATAGGTATTATTAAAAATATATCATATATCATGTCAACAAACAAAGAAGTAAATAACATTAATAAAAAAGTTTTGCAAAACTATATACAACAATATCCAGTATTCACAATAATAGCAAATGATACAGTTACTTCTGATCTAACTGAAGCAGTAAAACAAACAATAATAAAGAAATTGCAACAAAAACTATGGGACTTGCACACACCTTACACATTGCTTTAAAATTACATTATGATCTAACTTCTAATGTAGCTATTAATGATGGTTTAACTAATGGAGCAACTAGAATTGTAGAATTAGTAGAAACTATTAACAATAAACCATATATAGTTTGTATAGCATTTGATAATAAAAGCATCAGCAAAATAACAAGAACAGAAAACAAACACTTATATCACACACACATTTCTAATTGTACACCAATATATCCAATTACAAGGCAATTTCAATACACCAAAAAATGTATAGTTATTATATGCACACAATTTCCATTACGCCAAGCATCAGCACAAACAATACATAGGACACAAGGTAAAACTATTGAGCTACTTTAAATACACTTTAACAATAGCAAAATACATCACTTGCATTATGTAGCTTTAAGCAGAGCAAAGTCTATTTCAAATATTTATATTCAAAACTTTAATGAAAACAAAATACTTGTACATTACAAAGTAAAAGAGGAAATGCATAGATTACAAAAAGAAATGCCATTACATATATCTGTACCACAAATAGCCACATATACAAGTAACTTAAATATTATTGTACAAAATATACGTTCACTTCAAATGCATTTCAAATCAATAATATCTTGATGAGCCATTACTACATTTAAAGATGGCCGTAACAGTTATTCCATTTGTCATGCCACATGTGACTATCTGAATGCTCTGTCATAGGGAGACAGACAGTGTGTGTATCTTACTAACATGGACTGAGCTTATGGCCCAGATGGATATTTAATTAATTAACTTACTGAGGTCCACAACAGTATACTTACCATAATTACAGCAGTTTCCAAACTCTGGGTATTAGTTAGGCATTTTTACCATTTTAGGATGGCCGTCATAGTCACTGGACTGGTCACATGACCTTTCACTGCCTTATTTAAACTCACGAGGAAGGCCAGCAATGTTTGATTCTGACTCGCATGTGTGGAGTGTATGTGGATGGAAACCGACGCTAGCAGTCCCATATTTAAAAGGTATGAGTATGCTGCAATGGAGGCAGAGTTTATCTAGAGTTTATGTTGTATGACAGTTAAGCAATTCTGACATTTTATCTTTGTGGAAGTGTTTGCTTGGGCTTGTAGGTTGAAGTGCCCTGGTGTGTTGTACAGAACCTATTTTTGCAACCTGTTGTAAGTAGCAGAATATAGCTATTCCGGTTGGGAGTCTGACACAGTGTAGTTTATGGTGCATGTTTGAAATGTTTTTAAAGAGTTTTCTTAACTTTCATTGTCATATAGGTGATGGCTTAAACTAGTATCCATGCCTGTGTTATGTTTTTTTTTAGGTTTAACAGGTGGTACACATGGTGTGATTTAATAGATTGCTCGTACTGTTTTTTAATAAATTTTTCTTATGTATAGGTATTATTTAACAACACTGAGTCCTGATGATGGCCTGATGGATCTCTGACTGCTACAACAGGCCGAAACGTCGACTTTACCTTCTCATTTGACAGGCTGAATTGAAAGTCCATGATATTGCTTGAACTGGGACTGAAAACCAGGCAATTATTGTGCAGAACTGTGTCATAAGGAGGGTTATAACCCCTTCCTGGATCTGCAGTTGGGATTCAATCTTATGATCTAGAGGGGTTATATACAGTGTTGTTGTTTATGAGATGGACATTCGTTGGAATTGTTGTACATTTTTGTGACCTTCCTGAATCCTGTTGAGTAATATATTGAATTTCAACAGTACAGAGTTGTCTTATTCATTAACTAAAGACTGGATCATATGTAAATTCCTATAGGAACATTTTTAAGTGAGACTTTTAGAAAGTTGGCATTTTCTTACCAAACCAATTGTACTTACTGCCAGTGTCATGGGACTGTAAAAGGCTCTGCTCTTGGGAGTTTGGGTATTCCTCCCAGAATGTGGAAGGGTAGTATGCGTGGGATGGATGGACCATCCTACCAGGATGGCTGAGGGTGGAGCCTTGCCCTGTCCACTTACACTTTAAAGTGCTTCACAGGCGAAGGGAAAGGCTTTCCAGAACCAGATGTAGGGGTCGGACAGGATGTTCCCCCAAACACAAACTCTGGCACCAGGTATAAATATTTGACTCTGAGAACCACTCTTCAGTGTACTCCTGGACTAACGATTCAGAAGAAGGACTGCCATGCTGCACTGCTGACAGAGGGCTGCCTTTCGACCCTACTGCTGAAAGGCATGCCTTGCAGCTCTACTGTCTGAAGAAGGAAAACTGGACCTCCGAAAGAATCCAAAATCTGTGAATTTTCACCAAAAACTGCAGGAAACAGGGACATACCTGCAAGACAATCTGCCAAAGGTGCATCACTGGTAGGATCGACTTTGCCGCAGCTCTCTGTACATTATACACTACAGCAGCAAATCTTGTTCAGTTGGACCTCCCATTGGTGGTATCTGGCCTCTTCGACTACAGAATGCAGCCTCATTCCGCTGTGTGAATTCAAGGTCCAGAAAAACTCTGAAGTCCGAAAGTAGAAATTTTCACCGGACTTGACGATGACCAGCACCCATTGATGATGACAACCTCCTCAACCTGAAAATCCAGGTTTTCCCACCAAGAGCATTTCCCACCAACTCTGACAGCTTCACCAAGACTTTGTACAGTGGCTCCTCATTGTCAACGCAATCTGTTAGGCTACAGCTTGCTGCCCTGTCCCACTGAAACTATACATTCTCTAGAACTTTTTCTTGAAATTTCTTCTAAATCCAAAAGTAAGCCAAGAACAAGCCCAATTCTCCCCTTTTATTTGGCCCATGATCCACCGCAGTCAGTTTTATCTTTTGATTTTCCACTAATCTCACATGGTCAGATACCTGCAGTTGCCTTGCAATCTTTTAGATGTTAGATGGTGTGAGTAAGTAGCCTCTTTCTAGCATGGTTTTTCCCACTTTTGGCCTTTTTGTGAGTGTGTGTCAGTGTGTTTTTACTGTGTCACTGGGATCCTGCTAGCCAGGAATCCAGTGCTCATAGTGAAAGCCTTATATGTCAGTTTGTTTTGCCTGTCTCACTCGGATCCTGCTAGTCAGGACCCCAGTGCTCATAGTTTATGGCGTAATGTGTGTGATGTCAGCAATGCTTAAACCTGCTAACCAGAACCTCAGTGCTTATGTTCTCTCTTCTTTTAAATTTGTCACTATAGGCTAGTGACTTCATTTACCAATTTCAATTGGCACACTGGACCCCCCTTATAAGTCCCTAGTATATGGTACTTAGGTACCCAGGGCATTGGGGTTCCAGGAGCTCCTTATGGGCTGCAGCATTTCTTTTGCCACCAATAAGGAGCTCCGACAAACCCTTTCACAGGACTGCCATTGCAGACTGTGTGAAAAAGTGCACACATTGGGGGTCATTCCTACCCCGGCGGGCGGCGGGCGCCGCCCGCCAGGCGGTGACCGCCAAAAGACCGTACCGCGGTCAAAAGACCGCGGCGGTCATTTTGACTTTCCCGCTGGGCTGGGGGGCGACCGCCTAAAGGCCGCCCGCCCGCCCGCCCAGCGGGAAAGCCCCAGCAACGATGAAGCCGGCTCCGAATGGAGCCGGCGGAGTTGCTTGTGTGCGACGGGTGCAGTTGCACCCGTTGCGATTTTCAGTGTCTGCTTTGCAGACACTGAAAATCTTAATGGGGCCCTGTTAGGGGGCCCCTGCAGTGTCCATGCCAGTGGCATGGGCACTGCAGGGGCCCCCAGGGGGCCCACGACACCCGTTCCCGCCATCCTGTTTCTGGCGGTGAAAACCGCCAGAAACAGGATGGCGGGAAGGGGGTCGGAATCCCCATGGCGGCGCTGCTTGCAGCGCCGCCGTGGAGGATTCCCTGGGGCAGGGGAAAACCGGCGGGAAACCGCCGGTTTCCCTTTTCTGACCGCGGCTTTACCGCCGCGGTCAGAATGGCCCCTGAAGCACCGCCAGCCTGTTGGCAGTGCTTCCTCCATCCCCTGCCCTGGCGGTCCATGACCGCCAGGGTAGGAATGACCCCCATTATGTCATAGCCATTTTCAATGCACTTAAGTAACTTATAAGTCACCTATATGTCTAACCTTCATTTAATGAAGGCTAGGTGCAAAGTTACTAAGTGTGAGGGCACCCTTGCACTAGCAAAGGTGCCCACACAGAGTTCAGGGCCAATTCCTGGGACTTTGTGAGTGTGGGTACGCCATTACACGCGTGCACTACATATAGGTCAATAACTATATGTACCTTCACAATGGTAACTCCGAATATGACCATGTAAGGTGCCTAAGATCATGGAATTGTCCCCCCATTCCAAATCCGGTATTGGGGTGCCAATTCCATGCATCCTGGGCTCCACCATGGACCCCCAGTACTGCCAAACCACCTATCTGAGGCATGCAATGCAGCTACAGCTGCTGCCACCTCACAGACAGGGTTCTGCCGTCCTGGGGTCTGAGCAGCTCAGTCCCGGGAAGGGAGAACAAAGCATTTCTTTTGGGAGCAGAGTGTTACACCCTCTCCCTTTGGAAATAGGTGTTACAGGCTGGAGAAGGGTAGCCTCCCCTGTAGTGAATCCTAGATCATTTTAATGGGATAACAGGAGTTAGCTTAGCCTCTGGCTTGCAGACTCGTGCCCCCGTCACCTAGTGACTTCTAACCTTCTTAGCTTGCTCTGTCTTAGCTCATTTTATTATTTAATTCTTCTAAGATGGCTGCCTTGTTTATAGTTTGGCTACTTGTTATGCTTTGCATTATCAGAGTCACTGCGCTAAGGCATCAAGATCAAGCAACAAAGACAAACAAACAGTGGGTGTTCACACTTAGGGATTTTCCCTCTCTATACTTTCGAGGGATTGTTTATATTAATTGCCATCCCAAGCATGTCTGTTATCTATTGTTTGGGAACACACCCACATCAGGGGTCCTGGTAGATCTGTATAAATACATCGCAATTTAGACAGATAATCAGAGGGATTCCAACCAGAGGGCATCACCACCATCGCTGATATCGATGCTGTACGTCGTCTTGACGCTGACCCAGTCTTCGTGTCCCTGCGGAGTCTGAGATAGAGACCTCATTCCAAGGTAATGAGGGGTGGGGGCTCCTCTCATGGACAGGGCATTGGCATATTGGGTTTAGCAGATCCAGCTCTCCTTTAGGTAGGAGGTTAGGCCTCTCACATTAGAGTATTAGGGCATATTATATCTTGTATGTCTTTTACATGCATTGCAAGATGATAATGACTCTCGTCTTCACAATTCTGTTTCTTGCATTTTTCATTATCCTAATCATTGCAGCCCATGCAACTTATCGCAAATTGCAGTTATGTTAAATAAAAACTATTGAAACTTCACTGAATCTTTGTGTTTGAATGAGACATGATATATCTGTGAGAAAGGGGTAATCTCAGTTTAACCACAACACTCCCTGAGATGTCTTACTCTTGAGTCCATGCGTAAGGGGCTGCCACAAATCACCTTTTACTATTGTGTTTCTGGTGAGGTGCTGCTAGTGAGCCGGTAAGGTTGGGACAACAGTTGCGACTTGTAGGATAGGCATAGTCACCTACAAACAAAAGTACTGTCATCCTTTAACCAGCAGTCTTGCCTAGACCAAGAGTCCAAACTATGACACCCCCAGCTTCCGGAAATACTTTGGAGGCAGCCAACCAAATCACAACTCACACAAGCCAAAGCTGCCTTGGTAATACCAACCATAGAGGGGAACATACCCATGCACAAGATGTCACACGTAGAAACAATAAAACCGCATTTACATCCCCACACAACGTCACTGGGGACGAGGTCCCAGCAATATCCAGTCCCCCCCAGAACAGGCCCACAGTGATGACAGCAGCATAGCACGCCTGGATCAGGAGGACAAATCTGGCCCATCAGGGACCTCTGGACAGTCGGTGACCCAGACACACTCCCAAACCCCAACAGAGCCTCCCCCCTCAGGAAACACCACCACAGCACCCTCCCAGCGGGCCCAAACCTCTGTCCCAACTCACCTGTAAATATCGAGGAATACCTGTTAGCCAGACACTCACCCTTAGGGCCAACCCCACACCCAAACGTCAATCAGCAGTGTGTCCACCACTACAGGGACCCTTGGCAACCCCACAAACACAGGACGATACGGGACCAGGGGTCAGTGGTAATGGGCACACAGTTCAGGGGACAGAGGCACAGGACAACAGGGAAGCTGGGAGGACTGCTGTGCGACAGGAGGAGGACAGGCCAAGGGAACCGGCTCCCCACAAGCCAACATCCTGGGAGCATACCACCATTCCCAGGAGACCATGGGCAAGATACTGGCCAAGTTGCAGGAGACCCAGAGGCTGCAAGAGAGACAGTACCGGGGGATCAGCGAGGACCTGAGGGACATCCACACCACCCTGGTCACCATTGCAGGGGTGCTGGAAGATACGGCCAAAACCATGAGGGAGGCAGTGGCACACCAACGGGCCCCTGACACTAGCCACACCGATGAACAGCCCTCCACCATAGGAAAAACAGGCCACCAGCACCCCTCCCCCTGCAGAAGGAGAACCACCATGCAAAAGGTCCCTGTGATCCAGGTAGAAGCCTGAGAACATTGCCAAGACAACGGCCAGGAAATAAGACTCCCCTGAATGTCACCCTTGTGTCCCACTGTGTCACCCTATCCACCTTGAACTGTCATTGCCCCACTCCCTATGCCCCCTGGACAATGCATCTGTGATACCAATAGACTGGACTCTATCCTGGACATTCCTTCGTCATCAACCCAGCCCATTGCAATATCCCCTACACTTATTATCACAGAAATAAACACCCTTGGTACTAATACAAGTATGGAGTCTGTCAATTGATTGAAAAATGTATTAGTTTAACAAGCTGTAAACATTTCAATTCAAATGTACAGTTATATATACATAGGTATGACCTGTAGTGGGCAGCAGTAAACACACCAGGAGCCAGAGTGGGGCACAGATATCTGAAAATAGAGATGCCAAGGGGTACAGTAAGTGGCCATAGATTTTGGAAAATCAGGCTGCTATGTAGAATGTCCAACACAAAACTGCAATGGAAGGTGAAGTTACAGTGTCTTACCTGTGTGTCACTGGAAGTACTGTTAAATTATAGTAGTTCTGTTGTCCACATCCTCTTCCTCTGCCTCCTCTTCGTCACTGTCCACAGGCTCCACCACTGCCACACGAACATCTCCAGCCTCATCCTCCTGTCGAACAGGCACCTGGCGTCTCAAGGCCAGGTTGTGCAACATGCAACATGTAACGATGATCTGGCAGACCTTCTTGGGTGAGCAGCACAGGAATGGAGGCACTGTCAGATGGAGGCACTGGAATCTTGCCTTCAGGAGGCCAAAGGTGCGCTCCATGATCCTCCTTGTTCACCCATGTGCCTCATTGTAACGTTCCTCTGCCCTTGTCCTGGCATTCCTCACTGGGGTCAGTAGCCATGAGAGGTTGGGGTAACCAGAGTCACCTGTAAATATCGAGGGATACCTGTTAGCCAGACACTCACCGTTAGGGCCAACCCCACATCCATATACCACTAGACACTGGGTGGGGACCATGGGCTCACCTATTAGCTACACCCTGTACCTCTGGAGTTGAGACATTACATATGGGATGCTGCTATTCCTCAAGATAAAGGCATCATGCACAGAGCCAGGATACTTTGCATTGACATGGGAGATGTACTGGTCTGCCAGGCACACTATCTGCACATTCAGAGAGTGAAAGCTCTTTCGATTTCTGAACACCTGTTCATTTCCCGGGGGTCGCGGGCAAAGACAATATGTGTACCATCACTAGCACCAATGATGTTGGGGATATGTCCCATTGCATGGAAGTCAGCCTTCACTGTGGCCAAATTCTCCACCTGGGGGAATACGATGTAGCTGCGCATGTGTTTCATCAGGGCAGACAACACTCTGGTCAGCACGTTTGAGAACATAGGCTGTGAAATCCCTTATGCCATGGCCACTGTCGCATGGAAGGAACCACTTGCCAAGAAATTGAGCACTGACAAGAACTGTACTAGAGGGGGGGATACCTGTGGGGTGGCGGATAGCTGAAATCAGGTCTGACTCCAATTGGGCACACAGCTCTTGGATTGTGGCCCTATCAAATCTGTAGGTTAGGATAATTTGTCTGTCCTCCATTGTCAGCAGGTCCACCAGGGGTCTGTGCAAGAAGGTATGTCTCCATCTCCTATTCAGCCTCAGCCGTTGAACTCTAGGGTGAAAAACGGTGAGCAGATGGTCATATTCAAACATATACTCAGATTAACATGCCTTGCATTTTTTTACAGAAACTTAATGTGAACGTGTAGGTCTGTTGATGTGCCTATGTCTGCTGTGACGCAGTTAGGTGCCATGGTCTGTGCCCCCCCGTCTGACCTGTGAGGAGGGACTCAAGTGGAAATGAGGAAATTCTGCTGTTGTGTGCCGTTGCGGGAGGCGGTCGACGACTGCCGTGCAACACATCATTGGTTATCATTGGGGCCTAAGTGTTCCAGGAGCCAATGGCGATGTACGCCGGTGATGACCGTACGCACCGCCGCGGATGTGACCGCCATTTTCTATCTGTTCACTCACTTGCTACCTGACCTTCAACAGGAGAGGACCTACACTGCAAGTGCTGCTGTCACCCTGTGTCTGGAAGTGACCATGGCTCAAGTGTCTGGGGAAAGGGCCCCTGCCTTCACTTCCGAGGAGTTGGAGAGACTAGTGGATGGTGTCCTACCCCAGTACCCTTTACTTTATGGTCCTCCAGACAAACAGGTGAGTACACTGTTAGCATGATGCATGGGGGATGAATGTATGTAGTGCTGTGTGTGTAAGCCTCATGTGGTGGGGGCTAAGGGGTCCTGGACAGAGTGCTGCATGTTTGGTGGGCAATGTCTATGCTTAAGGGGATGGGAGGGATATGGTGGGCCATGAGTATAACAGCCAAGACAGTATGAATAATACCTTTCCTTATGTATCTTTTCTGTAGGTCAGTGCCCGTCAGAAAAAGGGTATTTGGCGTGCCATCGCCAAGGAGGTGAGGACCCTGGGGGTCTTTTACAGGTGGAGCACCCACTGTTGAAAATGGTGGGAAGACCTGCGCTACTGGGCAAGGAAGACGTGGAGGCCCAGCTGGGGCTAGCCTCCCAATGAGGAAGGGGTGCCCATCATACCCTGACCCCCTGATGTTCCGCATCCTGGTGGTGGCCTATTCAGAGTTGGATGAGCACTTGCAGGCATCACAGCAGCCACAAAGGGGTGAGTTCAGATTCAGAATCATTAAGTTGCACACGTTAAGGTGTTACCTGGGTGGGGGATGTGGGTCTGTGGGTGCCCCTAGGCCAGGGCGAACATGGCAGGGTAGTTTCCCTTATGGGCAAGCTCAGATGCACTCCAACCCCAATAGTGCTAGCGGGCATCTACTACTGGGCAGGGTCCTGTGGGTCTCAGGTGTGCAGCTAATGGCATTATGCATTGTACCCCATGCCCTGGGGACTAGCATTGTAACTGGTAGTACAAGCCTAGTGCATAGGGCTGTTCCCTGTTAGTTGTGTACGCCAACAGTAGTGTTGTTGCTGGCATTGACCAAGTGTATCCTCTGTCTCTCCCCCCCACTTTTTGTTTTGTCACCCTGCCCTTGTGTGCATTAGCATCATCTGGCGGAGGAGCAGAGGCACCGGTGATGAAGGAAGCTGCATCTCACATTGGCCTGGAGGCCGAATCCACAGACGGTGAGGGCACCAGTGGGACGGAGGGCGAGGGGAGCACCATGAAGGAGACAGGAGGGGACAGTTCTGACAGCGACACCTCCTCTGATGGAAGCTCCCTGGCAGTGGCGGGCACCTCTATGCCCACCCCAACTACAGGTACAGCTGCCACCCCATACCAGCAATGCTCTCCCAGCAGCCCCTCAGTGAGTTTCCAGTGCCCACTCACCCAGGAGAGTGGGCATCTCCTTCGCCCCAGGCACCTCAAGCCCTGCCCCAGTCAGCCCTGCTGCCCTCATTGAGGAGGCTATTGACCTCCTGAGATCCCTCTCTGTTGGGCAGTCAACCTTGCTGAATGCCATCCAGGGTCTAGCAGGGCATTTGCAGCAAACAAATGCATTTCTGGAGGGCATTCACTCTGGTGTGGCAGCCCAACAGAGATCATTCCAGGCTCTGGCCAACTCACTGATGTCAGCCATTGTCCCTGTCTCTAGCCCCCCCCCCCACCTTCCTCTACCCGGTCCCATTCCACTCAACCCCAGCTTATCCCAAGCACACCTTCAGACCTGCATGCACCCAAATCAACACACAGAAGTGGCTCATCAGGCAAACACAAGCACCACACTTCATGCCAAAGGCACTCACACAAGCACCATCCAGATGCAGACACACCAACATCCACTGCCTCCACTGTGTCCCCCTCCTCCTCATCATCCAACTCCCTTCCAGTTACATCTCCACTCACACCTGCACGCACTACATCCTCATCCACTACCTCCATCACAAGCACACCTATCACTACACGCCCTTCACTGGCAGTCACCAACCCCACAGCCATGCACACGTCCCCTGTGTCCTCTCCCACTGTGTCTGTGCCCCCTCCTCCCAAAGTACACAAACGCAAGCACTCAGACACCCATCAGCCATCCACCTCACAACAGCATCCAGCCCATTCACCTGCACACAAACACACAAGACAGACACCTCCTACAACCACCCCATGTTCCTCCACTCCCAAACCTTCACCCTCTTCCATCCCCAGTGTCCCTAAAAGGCTTTTCTTCTCCACCATTGACCTATTCCCTGCCCTTCCCCCGTCCTTCACTTCGAGCCAGGGTGGACAGAACTCAGCACTCAGCACCTCAGCCACCCAGTCCACGGCCACTGTAGTTTCTGCAGCTACTGCAGGCGTGAGAGGCTCCAAGGAGGCACCCGTCAGCACAGCCAGTGTGCCTGCACTACCTGCAAAGGGCAAGAAGGGGCCGCCAGCTAACAAGGGCAGGAAGGGAACACCAGCCAGCAAGGGGAAGGAGGCACCACCAGCCAGCAAGGGGAAGGAGGCACCACCAGCCAGCAAGGGGAAGGAGGCACCACCAGCCAGCATGGGAGAGGAGGGAACACCAATCAGCAAGGGCCGGAAGGGAACACCAGCTGCCAGAAGCAAGAAGGCACCACCATCTGCCAAGGGCAGGAAGGGGACAACATCTGCCAAGGCCAAAGTAACAGACGCCACAGGCAGGATGGATCTGGTGCCTGGGGCTGGAGCAGCATCTGGGCAAACAACACCAGCCATGGCACTTCAGCCATCTGAGGCTGTAGGGGAAGGGCTGGAGCCTCCCCCACCACTGACAGCACCGCCATCTGCACCGCCACCAGCACCACTGCAGCAGCAGCCCCAGTGGGCAGCCATCCAATGCTGCATCAGAAGGGCTGGTGCCTCCCCCACCACTGACAACACCGCCACCTGCACCACAGCCAGCACTGCCACATGCAGCACCAGCAGCACCACTGCCAGCAGAAGCAGCCCCAGTGGGCAGCCGTCCGAGGCTGCAGGGGAAGGGCTGGAGCCTCTCCCCACCACTGACAACACCGCCGCCAGCCCCGCAAACGCTATCCACCGAGCAGCTGTCACCATTGGCGAACAGTGTGGAGTCGTGACTACATGGCCTGTAGTGCGTCCTGCCCCCTGCAACACCTGTAGGTGTGACACCCAGGTGAGAGACTGTGACCTTGCACCTTCCAAGATCAGCATCACAGGGCACAAGGACCCCTCCAGAACCAGTGGAAGAAGGCATCCACTGGCCCCCTCCTTGCCAGGATGAAGCACACTGGGCACAAGGCCCCCTCCAGAACCAGTGAAAGAAGGCATCCACTCACCCCCTCTTTGCCAGGATGAAGCACACTGGGCACAAGGACAGCTCCAGAATCAGTGGAAGAAGGCATACACTGACCCCCTCCTTGCCAGGATGAAGCGCACTGGGCACAAGGCTCCCTCGAGAGCCAGTGGAAGAAGGCATCCACTCACCGCCTCCTTGCCAGAATGAAGCACACTGGGCAAAAAGCCCCCACCAGAACCAGTGGAGAAGCCATCCACTTGAGAGACTGTGGCCTTGCACTCCCCAGGACCAAGCAGTGGACAAACCACCCACTTGAGAGACTGTGGCATTGCTCTTCCCAGGACCAAGCAGTGGGCAAACCACCCACATGAAAGACTCCCCAGGACATCGCAGAGGGCATGTAGCCCCCTCCAGGAGCAGTGGCATTGTACCATCCTCTGGCTGAGGTTCCCCCCCATTCCCCGTCCCCCTGAGGTGCTTGTGTGTTTTCGACCTGATGCCCCTGCAGTGTTCTCTCCATATTGAGGCAGGAGTCAAGTGTGGCCTTGGCCCATGTTTTATTGCCCTGTGGGCCACGGACATTTTGAAGGGGTCATTGTCCCTCCATTTGTATATATTGTACATAATGTTTAGTGCTTTAAGGATGTATTTATCTAACTTTTTTATATTACACTCACTTTAATCAATTTGTTTTGTCCTTGTGTTATTTCTGAGGGTTACGGGATATTTATGTGTTGTTGTTGCATCTGTTTGTCTGTATGGTGTTGGGGGTGGGGGTGTTGCATGTTACGTGTGTGTGTCACTCTCTTTTTCTTCCCCACCTCCCTTGTGTGCTAGGTGCGATACTCACTGTGGTCCTCTTCGCCGCCGTTCGTGTTCCTGGTGTAGGAAGAGGTTGACCAGCATTGGAAGTATGTGCGGTTCGAGCTCCTTGGTGTCGTGGTTCTTCCTTGAGTGTCAAGAGGTGAGTTGTTTCCCTTCTGTTTACTGTTTCCGACGTGCTTTTAATGGCGTTGGTACTGCCCCGGAAAAGGTGGCGGATTTGTGTGTCATAATACAGTGGGCTGTACATTGTCTTCTGCCTGGCTGTTGGCGGTTACCGCCACAGTGCTTATTGCTACCGCCGTGGCAGTCGTAGTGTTAAAGTGGATGTATGTGTTGGTGGTATCCGCCGTGGTCAAAATTCCATTTTTCTTACCGCCGGCCTGTTGGCGGTATTACTGCCGCTTTATCACCGACCACCAGGGTTGTAAGAAGGGCCAAAGTCCCAATTAACCTCGTTAAAAGCTTTCTAAGCATCAAGAGAAATAGAAACTATGAGATGAAACATTTGAGAAGTGCCATGAATAATATTGTGAAAAGTTCTAGAAGTATTTGTAATATATTTTCCTTTCACAAATCCAAGCTGTTCTAATCTGACAAAATCAGAAATATAATTATTTATATGTAAAGCTAGATATTCTGTCAACAGTTTACAATCTGTAATAATCAAAAAAAGTGGTTGGTATTTTTCAAACAATAAGACATCATTATCTTTTTTGGGTATGAGGCATAACATGGCTTAAGTAGTAGGTACTGCAAGCTTCCTCTTCTTACCCTAAGAGACGGATGGGCTTAATCTAAATAAAACTAGACAAAAAAGAGGCAACAAAGTTGGGGATACCATACATATAAAAGAAGAAGAAACAGTGGGCGAGGTGGGCAGGTTTTTGTCAGAATGATACAGGGATCTCTTTAAAAGAGAATAAAAAATGTTAACACAAATAATAGTACTTTAGAAAAACTATATAACATAGAAAAGCATAGAATATGAGCAGCATACAACTAGATAGAGCATGAAAGGAACTGAACATTTTGAATGAATTGGTGATAAAGAAACTAGCTTTTTCCTTCATCCACTCCTTTTCCTTTATGAAGATAAAGAAAAAGCCTGAATTGGTCTGGAGGCTCAAAGGTGGTGGTCTTTTCTTTTGTGTGTAACCTTAAATAAACAAGAGTGTATATGGCATTCATTGACCTGAAAGATGGACAAAAACCTAAGAATCCATTTCGCTTGTTCCCTATAGGTCTGGAAACATCCTGAGAAAAGAAAACTTTCTGTCCCAGCCATAACATTTGCTTACATTGTTTAGCAGCAGAGATAACTTGCCTGAGATCAATAAATTGTAAGAATAAGACAAAGATGGGTCTGTGTGGTTTATGAAACTGAGAGGGTTTGGGACTGAAGAAATGATCACTTTGAATATTGGACACAAAACAATTAGACAAGCAAAATGTTTTGGAATCCCAGACCACAAAAATGACAGCATACAAGAGCCTACTGGCCCTTCTGGAATGCCATAAATTGAAAGATTATCATGACAATTGTGTTTTTCTGATTCTTCTGTTTGTTTTTTTCACAAGGGAGATTTCCTTCTCCATTGAATCAACTTTGTCAGTAGTATCTTGTGCATTGCTAATTTGCTGTTCCGCCTCCTAAATCTGTGATTCAAGATTCAAATACTTATCCTCTAGTCTTTTCAGAGTAGTATTGGTATCCATTATGAAGGGTTTGAGGCTCTTGATTTCATCCATTAGGTCTTCCAAAGTTAGCAGGGGTGAAGATTTGGTAGGTTAGATTGGGTCCTTTGAAGGTCTTTTCTTCCTGCCAAATAACTCTTTAGGAGGCATAGGCCAATTGGTTCGTGGGACAGGGTTATCACAAGTGGATGTCTAGTTATGTGATTTAAGTGACATGCTTTCTGCCATTGTTCTGCTGCGGATAAGCTGTTGACTTCCTACAATATGTATATCACATGTAGATATTGGTTTATTCAGACATTCGAGTAGTTTCAATTTGTCCATTAAAAAAGAAGTAATGCTGCAACAAAAGTAAAAATAAACAATTGTCTAAATTAGCCTGCCCGTTGTAATTAATGTGGCAATATTACCTTATATGTGAATGCGAGTGATAAAACCATTCCAACTGAGAACCAAGGGGCATATTTATACTCTGTTTGTGAAGAATGTGCGTCAAACATTTTGACGCACATTCGGCGCAAACCATGCACCATATTTAAACTTTCACGCCCGAGCCCGCGGACCTCAAAATTCCTCTGTGTGCGTTATTTTTGGGATGCTGGAAACTGACTTGCGTTAATGACATGCAAGGTAGGCGTTCCCGCCCAAAAAGTGACTTCAAGGCCTGTGTGTGCTTATTTATACTCCTGCATCATTTTGATGCACAGGAGGGGGCGGGCCTTAAAAACGGTGCACAGCCTGATGTGCACCGTTTTTTAATGCCTGGGTGAGGGCAGGCATTAAGGGACCTGTGGGCTCTCTTCCATGGTCTCTGACCATGGAAGGAGTCCAGAGGTGCCCTTCCCTGCCCCCAGGGACACCCCCTGCCACCCTCGCCGACCCCTGGAGGACACCCGTGGATGGGGGGACCCATCCCAGTTAAGTACAGGTAAGTTGAGGTAAGTAGTTTTTATTCTTTTTTTAAAGTGGCATGGGGGGCCTAATTTTGGCCTTGGTCATGGCTATTGGGCAAGGGTGCATGACTCCTGTCTTTGCTAAGACAGTAGTCATTTCAATGGGGGTTGTGCGTCAAAAAATGGCGCACATCCGGTTTGAGGCATGATTTTTGCCTCAAACCTGACTTGCACCATTTTTTGATGCACAACCCCCATTTTCCCCTATGCCGGTGTTGCCTGGTATGAGTCTTTTTTTTACTCTGACCAGTCCGTAGCCCAGCTAACGTAATTCCTTAAATAAGGCACCCGCATGGCGTGTAGGAATGGCGCTAGCCGTCGGTAAAAATGTTTACGCAAGCCAGCGCTGGTTTGCGTCAAAAAGTTTAAATATGGGCCCAAGTGTTATGGTGTTAAAACAATATATTTTACTTCAAGAATGATGCTTTGTTCTCTCAGTCCACCTACCAAATTAGTCTGAGGACTATTGGTCATAGCAAAAAAATTGAGAAAAAAGGAGAAGTTATTTATGTGGATTTTCAGTAGAGGCTATACCCATTCAGAAATTTCATTTTAAAGTACCCCCTGTTACCAAAAGTCACCATATTGCACTCTCATATGGAGATGGAAAGTCAGAGATGCACAGTACAAAATGACAGCCACAACGGGTCTTCTTGAAGTGCAACACATTTAAAGGAAAATACTTTGCAGACCAGAAATGAGCCAGTCGTAAGATCTTTGAGTGTTCCACCACCTATACCTTGAACGTGTAGTGAGATTGAGGGCAGTTTAGAGTTCCTCCACTGGCGAAGGAGCCAGAAGCTATAGAATTAAGCAGTCAAACACAGCATGCTCAGATCACATATCCTGGTAATATTTTTAAAGTGTTGTTTTGAGTTTATTTTCTTTTTAACTATTGGCAATTTGTTGGGTATGTAGTAAAGGAAAGTGAAAAGACTTTTAAAGATACATTTTAATTCTTTTAATACATGTTTAACACTTTGTAAATTGAAATGGGTAATTAAATCAATAATTATATAAATTATATATATATGGTAATATGAATTTACAGCCTCAAAAATTGGTATTCATTTCTGTCAATTCTCTAATTATAATATTAGTGTATTTTTTTTATTAATTATTACGTTAATGTTTTCTATTGTTAATTTTAATTTCAATTGGTTAACTACATTATTATGATGTGGGTGTGTGTTTTATATTGTATTGAGTGTGTGGGAGTGGTGTGTGTATGTGTATCAGGTGTGTGTATTTCGATTTGTCCAATGTGGATGTGTTTTGTAAGAGTTCGTGTATTTTGAGTGCGGCAATGTGTACCGCCAATGGAATACCGCAGTTGAAAGACCGCCGTGTGAATTTGTGGGTCATGATAATGTGGGCGTATTCCTGTTGGCGTGACGGTGGAGGTTTTGTTCTTGCCAGTTTATCACTGACCTTTAGTATGGCGGACTTGTGTGGGTGCCTAAATTTTGGCGGATTCCGAGCTGTGGGTCATAATAGCTGTGGTGGAATTCCGTGGCGGTGTGTTGGCGGTCTTCTGCACTGCGGTAAGCGGATTTTACCGCCAATGTTGCAATGACCCCCTGTATCTCTTTTTCACCTTATTCTCCCTCTTTTTTAACACACACACATACGCTCTCTTAACCATACAAGCTCTCACACACATTGATACATAATTTTTGTAAAACACATGTGCTCTCTCTTGCGCACACGTATTCTAACTCATACACATCACTCACAGACAATTTCACATCGATTTAATTCAAAATTTTGACCATGTTATAATACAGCAGCGCTCACTTTGCTTTTTATCTTCTGTTTCCACAGTTTAGGTTACTAATTACCTCACTGCCATATTATGCCCAGTTTCCATGTTGTGAATTGACAAACTTCGACAGTGTCACCACAGTTTTAATTAGACACAGACACAATTTTAAACACTAACAGTACAGGCTTAGTTGTGCCTGTTTAATCTTTTAATATGTATTGGCATTTTTAAAAGCACACAACTGTTTACATAAACATTTATTTTACATCTGCACAAGCTTAAAATAACACCAGCCACTGTTTAACTGTACCTGTTTAAACTTTATTAATTATTAACATAAATTTAAAGCCCATCAGTGACAAGTTTGTAGTTTGTTTACTGTTCCCACAGATAAAAATTCTCCAAGTAACAACTCATCCTTCCATTATACAGAGTCTCATTTTAATTCACTACATGCTACTACTTTTTTTCAAAGATCAAAAACAATTTAGCCACGAACAGTCTGTAATTTGTGGATGTGTGTTGGAAGATATTGCTTAGCTTCAGTCAGCAGAGATTTAGCACAGTTTCAAATATCCTTATTAAAAACCTAAGCAGCATATATACATTTTGATAGTAATGTATACAAGTATGCTAATTCTCGCTTCACTAAAAGCAAGTGGGATCTTTGATGAATGCAGCCTAGTTTTTTACAATTTAACACCACTCCAAACTTTGTCCTTCTTTTCGTTTAGCACATTTAAATGTTTCTAAAACTTGCAGGGTATAGGTTGCACATTTTTAGTGTAAACATTGGAAAAGTTGCCTAAATTTTAACTGCGATATTTCTGATTTGTTGGAGTTATGCACAAATTTAGTTAGTACATTTCAATACATGTGTGAATATAACATTGCACACAGATGCATTTCACTTTAGTTGGCACAGTTTTAGGAACTACATATATATGTAGCTAAGTAATTTTGAGAACGTGCTTCAATATAGCACTACGTCCAATTTATTTCAAATGGATACCTTGCAGCCATATCATGGTAAGTGATGTGCCATTACATGGCTGATAATGACACACACACACCCTCTATCACACATACATGCTCTCACAAACATACACACATCCTCTTTCCAACACATATGTTCTTTCTCACACTCTATAATGCATACACTTTGTTGCTTTATTTCTCTCTCTCTCTTTCCATCAGTTTTATTCACACAGCACTGTGTGTCTTTCTTTCTCTCTAGCCCACCCTCCCTTATACGCAGCACTATTACTCCCACACAAACACTGTCTTGTGTTTTCATCTTATCTTCCCTCGTTCTTTAACTAATACACACACATACAAGCTTTTACACTTATACACACAAACTTTTGCACATACACGTGCTCGGTTTTATACACACAGACATAGTCTCACAAGCATCAATCACAGAAACATAAAAACATGTTATTATACATTTACATTATGTCAGGTCCTTTCTCTCACACACACTATCTCTCTCACACACACATTGTCTTTCCTTCTCACCTTATCCTCTCCCTCTATTTTACAAATACACACACTCTCTCTTGTACATACAAGCTCTCACATACAGATTAGTTCATGATTTGCAAAATATACTTAAATATAACAATATGCACATTAGCTTTCCCCTTGTGTTTCAAAAATTGCAATTAGTAATTTAAAACACATATCATGCAAAGTTTAATTGCTGTTACATTCCTCCTAATAACACACACACACATATATGTTTTCATACACATACACACAGAGGCATTTGTATTCGCAATTACTCACAGGCTCATCAATACAACTTTATTTCACTATTACACATTCAGATTTATATCATGTGTCTCAATATTCAAAATCTCAACAAACACAAATTAAATGTTTCTGTTAAGTTAGTGTTCAATTAAGAATTCTCTCTCACAAACATTCACTCTCAGTTTCCCTCTCTCTTTCACATTCTTTCTTTCAATCACTCACACAACAATCTTTTTGCTTCTCTCTCTCTCCCTCCTTCACACACAGCACTCTCTCTCTCACACATACACTGTCCCTTTTTTCATCTTATCCTCCCTCTTTCATTTACACACCCACACACACATATTCTGTCACACACACACATACGCTCTGTCACGAATACACACTGTCACACACATACATACATTACCTTTAGAGCTAATCACAACTTAATTTTCTTTTTACCTAGTCATAATACATTTCTCTACAATTAATTCATTACAATTCATTACTTTAAGTTAGCCTTTGTTATCTCTCATCAACCTTGCTATAATTAACACACTGTATATAGTTAAAACTAAGCAGTCTTCTTTTTTTTAGAGTACTACAAAGCCAAATATCAAGCAAAGCACATTGGTTAATACTTACAAATTGAGGTAAGTCTCTTACATATGATTTTTTTAAACTAAGTAGTTACTACTACTGGAAGAAATTATATTACATTTGTTTAGGTAGTTCAGCCATTTAGATTATTCTGTATGTTTTAATACATTGCATTATTTCTCCTGTTTGCACATGTTTAGTTATTAATTTGATAAATATGGCTATTTCTACCTTTGTACATCTTGCCTTTTAATTGTGTTTGCTGAAATTTAGTTACTAAATTTGTAAACATAACTAAATATTACTAAGGGAAAATTGTGTGTGTTCGGCATTGTTTTATGTTTTATTTTTACCTGAAAATGTATTAAATAATTCCTTTAGCTGCAAAACTGCTAACTAGCCAAATCTACATTCCTTTAGTAACATACCATAAACACCATAACACAGTAAATTCCAAACAATTGTATTACACTCCAAAACAATACAAACCCCATGTCCAATCCAGCACTATTTGCTCCACTCTTATGGAGACCATGACAATTTAGGCTAACCCTGTCACAATCCTCTACCTCCTGACACCATTTTACACACTCCAATTCAATACACAACACTCAGTATAATCCACAACACCATATCAAATGTTAACACACTCATTCCAATACACTACAATCCGCTCCACTCTATGACAATACACTCAATATTAATAAAAAACACTCTATCACATATACTACAATATAGTACAATGCACTATAATACATATTAAATTAATGTACCCCATTAGAAACTAATACATCTTGCAACAATCCAACACATACCAATACATAACAGTACACTCTAGCCTATCACAATCTAATCCAAAGCACAACGCTGCAATATAATCCACCCTACACCAATAAAACCCAAACCACTCCAATCTTCCCACTCCCACTGTAATCATGAAAAATTACTCAAAACAAACCTACTCAGTTGTAATTCAACACAGTTCATTCAAATAGAATCTAACTATAATACCTCACTCCAAAACAATATACTACTACCCATTCAACACACTCCTATCTACTCAACATTAACATACCTTACCCAAATCAAATCCACCATACTCCAAACTAAGTTCATCTGTGCTACTACAACAGAACACAATACAACAATCTTAAATAAAACCATCCCACTTCAATCCATCACATTACACTCATAATTTATCTCATGTCAATACAATTGCCCCAATCAAAATACATCCTACTTTAATCAACCCAGCATCAAATCAAACCACAACCTACAATCCTCCACAATATACAACCATATTTAAATATATTACACATTAATAAACATCTACAACACTCTCTATCAAACTCTCCACACTTGAAACCACCACACTCTAACATAGTCTAAACCATTTTACCCAGTTCAGTTCACCACATTACAATACAGTTCTATCCAACTTACCCCACTTAATTCTACCCCATTTTAATACGATTTACAACAATCCACCAAACTACAATAGGCACCCCAAACAAATACATACTATATTATTCCCATTCAACCCAAACAAGTAAAATAGAAACTACACCCTAATACACCTAACTACAATACAAAACAATCTTTAAATGTATTTATTTTTTTAAAATTTATATAAATATTTTTATCTTTTGCAGGTAAAAAAATCAACAAAGTATGTAAATCATTTATTTTCACTTTTTTGATTTAATAGCTACAACACTATATAGGATAGTAACAATATAGCAACTAACTTTAAAGAATTTAGCAAAAAAACTTAGTATATAAGTAAAATAATAAATTACAATCGGTTTAAGTGCTCCTTTTAAACCATTCTACAATTATCACAGTAATATACACTATAACTAAAACACATTACCAAACCACTAACTTTTAATATTTAACACATACAACCAAAATACTTTTTTTTATATATTTAAAAACAAATCTACAGAAAGTTAATATGATTAAAATTCTAAAAGCAAGTTATCATCAAGGGCATGAAAAAATTAATATCAATTCAATGGGAAAACAATGCCTACCAAATAGTACTTTTGTAATATTACATAACTACTATAAACCTGCACAAAACTGGGATCAAAATGATTTACACTATAATATGGATCTAGGAGACAATTTATATACTCAAATGCATTCTATTAATCATGAAATGCACATGCATCCAGATGATTTACCAAATTATATACAACATAATAATACAATATATTCACTCAAACTAGGGGTACCTTATTATGGTGATATACTGCATTGTATAAATCCTTTATATCCAGATCTAAAAACCGCAATAAATATAACAATAAATTTGCATACAGGAATAATACTATGCATCAACGCATGTACAATTTAAATTTTCGCAAGTGCACATACTTATTAAATTTTTGATTCACATAGCCAAGATAGCAAAGGAATGCCTCATCCAAATGGAACATGTATCACTATTGAACTAATGAACTTTGAAGATCTAATTCAATACATTTATGAACCTGAAAACAGGATTAAAGTTCCAAATGAGAATTATGTTGCTTTTGAACTAACTCCCTTAAGTATAAACACAATATTTTAAAAACACTTCAAGATGCACACAGAAGATTAAAAAAAGCTAAAAAATACTGCTACCCCAAAATTATTTACACATCAGGCATATACATATATAGATACATCTTTTAATAGTAATACAGAAATGTTTGTGGAACATCAAACATGCATAGATGCAGTTAACAATAGAGTTATAACTAATACAGACACAGAAAATGCTTTGTTTACTAATATTATCTTAAATAAGTTTACAGACTTAAACATAGCAACAACATCAAGCTCTATATCACAGACAAATCAACAGACAATTGCATTTAGTGTTTAAAAAAAAATACATTTGCACAGTCATTTAAAAGAAAACAAAATATTTTGCCATTGCATAAATTAAATCCCTCTGAAAAATTACATATGGACAAAAACAACACATACAACTTAACAAATACTGAGTTAAACATTCAAAATAACATAGAAACAACAAATAATATAATTAGCAATTTCCATAAGGAAATATTGTATGGATCAGAATACATTTGTACTATTTGTAATCAATTATGGCATAAACAATCATTGAAAGAAATCAACAAAATCATCGCAAACCAGACCTTTATACAATGTAGCGTAACACCAAATCCAACAGACAATATATCCTACACTTGTTATGCACACATTAACAGCAATAAAATACCACCATTTTCATTTGTTAATGGGATAAAGTTTCTAAATATTCCAATACAATTACATTTGCATAATTTAGAAGAAAGATTAGTTTCAACAAGAATTCATTTCCTACAAATAAGAACTTTACCTAGTGGCTTTCAGAAATCATTATCAGGTGCTTTAGTTAATGTACCTGCAGGTGTTATGACCACAGTTACAATATTACCAAGACAAATTTATGATGACATGACAATTTATGTAAAATTAAAAAGAAAATAAGCTTATAAATCGGATACACATTTTGAAAATGTCAGACCAAATAGAGTGAAACAAGCAGCATTATGGTTAGCCAAAAATAGTAACATGTTCAAAGAATATGGATCATTGTTAATCCAAATTGGAAGTATATACCACAAGAAATAAATTATTACAGTGAAACATCAGAAACAAATGATTCTTCAGATAATGTAGCATGTGGTGATCTAGATACTATGTTAACAAATGAAACTATTAGGACTGATAGTATTAATGTATTAAGTTTAGCACCTGCAGAACATAACACACCTAGAGGTTTATATGAAGACAAAGATTCAGAATTTGTAACTTTCCCAACAAATTTTTGTATAGAACGAAGACCTAATAAAAAAATAGACCTGCTCCTGTACATTACAGTACAATTTGTCAATGGGAATTAAGAAGCTGTGATAGAAGAGTGGCAAAATGAAGTACTAATATTTTCTTTAAAAAAATGACATATTAAACAAATTCAAGGTAAAATGTACGTATCACTAGAAAAACATTTTAACAATGGAACGTGTATTACTGCAAAATACATACATTTTTTTTTACAAACAATATTACAATACAATGAAGGATATAAAATACTCAAAACTATTCGCAGTTCTCCACCATATTGGGATAATTGCAAAAAATATATTTGTGCTATGATACGACAACTTGGAATACCAACATTTTTCCTCACTTCATCTGCAGCAGAAACGAAATGGCACCATTTGATAAGTATACTGCTAAAAGTACAAAGATTAAATGAATGCACAGAAGGAGAGTTTGGAAAAATGTCTTGGGAAACAATGTGTACATTAATACAACAGGGTCCTATTACATATGCAAGACAATTTGACTTTCAAGTTCGGAAATTATTTAATTGCATTTTAATGCATGAAAGTAACCCTATTGGTAAAATAAAAGACTACTTTTACAGGGTTGAATTTCAACAACGAGGTTCACCACATATACATGCTTTATTATGGATAGAAAATGTTCCACAGTATGGTGAAGCAAACCTAAAAGAAATAACTCAGTTTATTGATAAATATATCACATGTGGAAAATCACAAGATCCACAACTTCAGCGTTTAATACCACTACAAAGGCATGCACACACAAAAAATTGCCAACAGAAAAATAAAAGAACATGCAAATATCAATATCCAAAATATCCAATGCAAGAAACTATTATCCTTGAACCTTTATCACTTGACCAAACAGACAAACATTTGCAACAAAGCATTACAAACATTCATGAAACTATTAATACGCCAGATTTTCATACTTTAAGTTTTAAATTATTTTTTAACAAAAATCCGTTTAAATATAGAACAATACATTATATGTATAAGATCAATGTTAGAAAAAAATCATTTTTTAAAGCAACACCAGCAGAATGCTATATAAATAATTATAATTCCATTGTTTTGCAATCTTGGAAAGCAAACATAGACTTACAGTTTGTATTAGATGCTTATGCTTGTGCTGTCTACATAATTTAATGTATCAGTAAATCACAAAGAGGGATGAGCAAAATAATAGCACAAGCAGCAAACGAAGTATATTACAATACCAATATAAAAGAACAAATAAAGCACATAGGCAACAAATTCCTAAACTGTACAGAAATAAGTGCTCAAGAAGCGTCTTACCTTATTCCTCAAAATCCATTGCATAAAAGTTCTCAGTCATTCGTATTTATTAATGCTAATACTCCATAAAAAAGAACATATTGAATGCGAGAGATAGATACTATAAATTTTTTACCAGATACATCAACTAACATACAATTCGACAATATAATAGCAAAATATAGCAAGCGACCAAAAACATTCGAAAATTGTACATTAGCAGATTATGCTTCAAAGTATAATCATAAAAGCACAAATAAGCAAACTAAAATACAAAATGACAAAGAAAATTTACTCATAGAAACAAATTTCTACAGCTCAGATAAAGAGGAAATTGAAATAGATAACTTAAATCACATAAAACACAATATAAATATGGAAACAACTAATATGTTAATTACACACAGAACTAAAAAAATTAAATGCTACTGCAGATTTAACAAAAACAATGACTCAGAAAATTATTATAGAGAGCTATTAATGCTATTCTATCCATGGAGAGAAGAAAAAAAATTAAATAACAAAACATACTTTGAAAGATATATTCAAGTAAAATACATTGTAAATAAACATCATGAAAAGTATAACAAATACAGTTATCTATTATCTCAAATACATTTAAACATTAACAATGAAACAACATTAACACCTCCATTATCACCAATAACTAATACCACTAACAACATAATAAAATCCGTTTCAATATCTAATTATTAACATTACCCTTAACATCAGAATGTCTATGACTTATCATTAGATTTAGGTGTTAGAAGCACTACTGAGGAAGATACACTAGCTAATTCTGTCTTCTCAAATAACGAATACTTTAATCTCATGCATAATTTAACAATGAACAACTGAACTTTGTTTACCATCATTTACATTGGATAAAAACTAAAGAAACACCTTGCTATACATTCTGTACTGGTGGTGCAGGAGTTGGAAAAAGCTATCAAATTACAGCACTCTATCAAACATTATTACGTTATTACAATATGAAAGCTGGTGAAAATCAGGACAACATTCATATATTGCTTAAATGTAAATTAGCACTTGTATAGCGCCCTACTCACCCGTTAGGGTCTCAAGGCGCTGTACTCATACCGCTATGGAACCCCTCCTGGCTTTTCCCTGTGAGGCGCCCACTCCTAAGCACCCCCAGGGTGAAGCCAGACATCCAAGCGCTGTTTGGGCCGTTGTGGAGATTAAGCAAGCTATTGCCCAGAGTTGGACCCATGAATTAGATTAGGCACCGAGGCGAGAATGATCTGGTCAAGGGGAATTGAGCCCAAGACCTGCCAAAGCGGGACTTGAACCCTGGTCTTGAGCCAGATCTCAGCTTCAGGGTCTGCCGCTCTAACCATTGAGCCACACTTCTCCGCTTAGAGCACCCACCAGAAAAGCAGCACATAGCATCAATGGAAAAACACTATATAGCACATTCAAAATACCTGTGTCACAAACCTATACATAAAAGCCATTAACTCATAAAAACAGGACTGTTCTTCAGAATCAATTAATACACCTCAAAATTTTAATAATCAATGAAATTTCAATGGTTGGAGCAAATATGTTCAATTTTATACATAATAGATTACAAGAAATTAAAGCATCAGCTTGGCCATTTTGAGGTATGTCCATTACAGATTGGAGACTTTCATCAATTAAAACAAGTTTTTTACACATACATTTTCGAAAAAGCTAAACATTCATACAGAACACAAAATACAAATTTATGGGTAACACATTTTAAACTATATGAACTTACAAAAATAATGAGACAACTAAATGACTTACCATTCGCAGAGTTGCTAAACCAATTAAGAGAATGAAATCATACAGAAACAGATATTTTACACATTAAACAACGTGAAAAAATACCAGATATAGGTATTATCAAAAATATATCATATATCATGCCAAAAAACAAAGAAGTAAATAACATTAATAATAAAGTTTTGCAAAACTATATACAACAATATCCAGTATTCTCAATAATAGCAAATGATACAGTTACTTCTGATCTAACTGAAGCAGGAAAACAAACAATAATAAAGAAATTACCAACAGATGCAACAAAAACTATGGGACTTGCACACACCTTATACGTTGCTTGAAAATTACATTATGATCTAACTTCTAATGTAGCTATTAATGATGGTTTAACTAATGGAGCAACTAGAATTGTAGAATTAGTAGAAACTATTTACAATAAACCATATATAGTTTGGATAGCATTTGATAATAAAAGCATCAGCAAAATAACAAGAACAGAAAACAAACACTTATATCATACACAAATTTCTAATTGTACACCAATATATCCAATTACAAGGCAATTTCAATACACCAAAAAATGTATAGTTATTATATGCACACAATTTCCATTACGCCAAGCATCAGCACAAACAATACATAGGACACAAGGCAAAACTATTGAGCCACTTTATATACACTTTAACAATAGCAAAATACATCACTTGCATTATGTAGCTTTAAGCAGAGCAAAATCAATTTCAAATTTTTATATTCAAAACTTTAATGAAAACAAAATACTTGTACATTACAAAGTAAAAGAGGAAATGCATAGATTACAAAAAGAAATGCCATTACATATATCTGTACCACAAATAGCCACATATACAAGTAACTTAAATATTATTGTACAAAATATACGTTCACTTCAAATGCATTTCAAATCAATAATATCTTGATGAGCCATTACTACATTTAAAGATGGCCGTAACAGTTATTCCATTTGTCATGTCACATGTGACTATTTGAATGCTCTGTCATAGGGAGACAGACAGTGTGTGTATCTTACTAACATGGACTGAGCTTATGGCCCAGATGGATATTTAATTAATTAACTTACTGAGGTCCACAACAGTATACTTACTATAATTACAACAGTTTCCAAACTCTGGGTATTAGTTAGGCATTTTTACCATTTTAGGATGGCCGTCATAGTCACTGGACTGGTCATATGACCTTTCACTGCCTTATTTAAACTCACCAGGAAGGCCAGCAATGTTTGATTCTGACTCGCATGTGTGGAATGTATGTGGATGGAAACAGACGCTAGCAGTCCCATATTTAAAAGGTTTCAGTATGCTGCAATGGAGGCAGAGTTTATCTAGAGTTTATGTTGTATGACAGTTAAGCAATTCTAACATTTTATCTTTGTGGATCAGTTTGCTTGGTCTTGTAGGTTGAAGTGCCCTGGTGTGGTGTACAGAACCTATTTTTGCAACCTGTTGTAAGTAGCAGAATATAGCTATTTCGGTTGGGAGTCTGACACAGTGTAGTTTATGGTGCATGTTTGAAATGTTTTTAAAGAGTTTTCTTAACTTTCATTGTCACATAGGTGATGCCTTAAACTAGTATCCACACCTGTGTTATGTTTTTTTTTTAGGTTCAACAGGTGGTACACATGGTGTGATTTAATAGATTGCACGTACTGTTTTTTAATACATTTTTCTGATGTATAGGTATTATTTAACAACACTGAGTCCTGATGATGGCCTGATGGATCTCTGACTGCCACAACAGGCCGAAACGTCGACATTACCTTCTCATTTGACAGGCTAAATTGAAAGTCCATGATATTGCTTGAACTGGGACTGAAAACCAGGCAATTATTGTGCAGAACTGTGTCATAAGGAGGGTTATAACCCCTTCCTGGATCTGCAGTTGGGATTCCATCTTATGATCTAGAGGGGTTAAATACAGTGTTGTTGTTTATGAGATGGACACTCATTGGAATTGTTGTACATTTTTGTGACCTTCCTGAATCCTGTTGAGTGATATATTGAATGTTAACAGTACAGAGTTGTCTTATTCATTAACTAAAGATTGGATCATATGTAAATTCCTATAGGAGCATTTTTAAGTGAGACTTTTAGAAAGTTGGCATTTTCTTACCAAACCATTTGTACTTACTGCCAGTGTCCTGGGACTGTAAAAGGCTCTGCTCTTGGGAGTTTGGGTATTCCTCCCAGACTGTGATATGAAGGGGAGTAGGCGTGGGATGGATGGACCATCCTACCAGGATGACTGAGGGTGGAGCCTTGTCCTGTCCCACTTACACTTTAAAGTGCTTGACAGGCGAAGGGAAAAGCTTTCCAGAACCAGATGTAGGGGTCGGACAGGATGTTCCCCCAAACACAAACTCTGGCACCAGGTATAAATATTTGACTCTGAGAACCACTCTTCAGTATACTCCTGGACTAAAGATTCAGAAGAAGGACTGCCATGCTGAACTGCTGACAGAGGGCTGCCTTTCGACCCTACTGCTGAAAGGCATGCCTTGCAGCTCTACTGTCTGAAGAAGGAAAACTGGACCTGCTCCTTGGAACCAAGCCACCAGAAGGCTAGTTGGCTGGCTTCCTGTGTGAGCTACTTGGACATAACAAGCTTTTGAGGCCTTAAACCCTGCTGCTAACCTCTACTGGAGTGAGACCTGATCCCCAATAAGTGGTGCCCCTATGCCTAGACCGTTGATGCGGTGCTGCAAGGGTCTCTTCATACAAGAATCCGAAATCTGTGAATTTTCACCAAAAACTGCAGGAAACAGGGACATACCTGCAAGCCAATCTGCCAAAGGTGCATCACTGGTGGGATCGACTTTGCCGCAGCTCTCTGTACATTATACACTACAGCAGCAAATCTTCTTCAGTTGGACCTCCCATTGGTGGTATCTGGCCTCTTCGACTACAGAATGCAGCCTCATTCTGCTGTGTGAATTCAAGATCCAGAAAAACTCTGAAGTCTGAAAGTAGAAATTTTCACCGGACTTGACGATGACCAGCACCCCATTGATGATGACAACCTCCTCAACCTGAAAATCCAGGTTTTCCCACCCAGAGCATTTCCCACCAACTCCGACAGCTTCACCAAGACTTCGTACAGTGGCTACTCATTGTCAACGCAATCTGTTAGGCTACAGCTTGCTGCCCTGTCCCACTGAAACTATACATTCTCTAGAACTTTTTCTTGAAATGTCTTCTAAATCCAAAAGTAAGCCAAGAACAAGCCCAATTCTCCCCTTTTATTTGACCCATGATCCACCGCAGTCAGTTTTAACTTTTGATTTTCTACTAATCTCACATGGTCAGATACCTGCAGTTGCCCTGCAATCTTTTAGATGTTAGATGGTGTGAGTAAGTAGCCTCTTTCTAGCATGGTTATTCCCACTTTTGGCCTGTTTGTGAGTGTGTGTCAGTGTGTTTTTACTGTGTCACTGGGATCCTGCTAGCCAGGCATCCAGTGCTCATAGTGAAAACCTTATATGTCAGTGTGTTTTGCCTGTCTCACTCGGATCCTGCTAGTCAGGACCCCAGTGCTCATAGTTTATGGCATAATGTGGGTGATGTCAGCAATGCTTAAACCTGTCACTGAGGTTCTGCTAACCAGAACCTCAGTGCTTATGTTCTCTCTTCTTTTAAATTTGTCACTATAGGCTAGTGACTTCATTTACCAATTTCAATTGGCACACTGGACCCCCCCTTATAAGTCCCTAGTATATGGTACTTAGGTACCCAGGGCATTGGGGTTCCAGGAGCTCCTTATGGGCTGCAGCATTTCTTTTGCCACCCATAAGGAGCTCAGACAAACCCTTTCACAGGACTGCCATTGCAGACTGTGTGAAAAAGTGCACACATTATGTCATAGCCATTTTCAATGCACTTAAGTAACTTATAAGTCACCTATATGTCTAACCTTCATTTATTGAAGGCTAGGTGCAAATTTACTAAGTGTGAGGGGACCCTTGCACTAGCAAAGGTGCCCCCACAGAGTTCAGGTATAATTCCTGGGACTTTGTGAGTGTGGGTACGCCATTACACGCGTGCACTACATATAGGTCAATAACTATATGTACCTTCACAATGGTAACTCCGAATATGACCATGTAAGGTGTCTAAGATCATGGAATTGTCCTCCCATTCCAAATCTGGTATTGGGGTGCCAATTCCATGCATCCTGGGCTCCACCATGGACCCCCAGTACTGCCAAACCAGCTATCTGAGGCATGCAATGCAGCTACAGCTGCTGCCACCTTACAGACAGGGTTCTGCCCTCCTGGGGTCTGAGCAGCTCAGTCCCCGGAAAGGCAGAACAAAGCATTTCTTTTGGGAGCAGAGTGTTACACCCTCTCCCTTTGGAAATAGGTGTTACAGGCTGGAGAAGGGTAGCCTCCCCTGTAGTGAATCCTAGATCATTTTAATGGGATAACAGGAGTTAGCTTAGCCTCTGGCTTGCAGACTCGTGCCCCCATCACCTAGTGACTTCTAACCTACTTAGCTTGCTCTGTCTTAGCTCATTTTATTATTTAATTCTTCTAAGATTGCTGCCTTGTTTATAGTTAGGCCACTTGTTATGCTTTGCATTATCAGAGTCACTGTGCTAAGGCGTCAAGATCAAGCAACAAAGACAAACAAACAGTGGGTGTTCACACTTAGGGATTTTCCCTCTCTATACTTTCGAGGGATTGTTTATATTAATTGCCATCCCAAGCATGTCTGTTATCTATTGTTTGGGAACACACCCACGTCAGGGGCCCTGGTAGATCTGTATAAATACATCGCAGTTTAGACAGATAATCAGAGGGATTCCAACCAGAGGGCATCACCACCATCGCTGATATCGATGCTGTACGTCGTCTTGACGCTGACCCAGTCTTCGTGTCCCTGCGGAGTCTGAGATAGAGACCTCATTCCAAGGTAATGAGGGGTGGGGGCTCCTCTCATGGACAGGGCATTGGCATATTGGGTTTAGCAGACCCAGCTCTCCTTTAGGTAGGAGGTTAGGCCTCTCACATTAGAGTATTAGGGCATATTATATCTTGTATGTCTTTTACATGCATTGCAAGATGATAATGACTCTCGTCTTCACAATTCTGTTTCTTGCATTATTCATCATCCTAATCATTGCAGCCCATGCAACTTATCGCAAATTGCAGTTATGGTAAATAAAAACTATTGAAACTTCACTGCATCTTTGTGTTTGAATGAGACATGATATATCTGTGAGGAAGGGGTAATCTCAGTTTAACCACAACACTCCCTGAGATGTCTTACTCTTGAGTCCATGCGTAAGGGGCTGCCAAAAATCACCTTTTACTATTGTGTTTCTGGTGAGGTGCTGCTAGTGAGCCGGTAAGGTTGGGACAACAGTTGCGACTGGTAGGATAGGCAGTCGCCTACAAACAAAAGTACTGTCATCCTTTAACCAGAAGTCTTGCCTAGACCAAGAGTCCAAACTATGACACCCCCAGCTTCCGGAAATACTTTGGAGGCAGCCAACCAAATCACAACTCACACAAGCCAAAGCTGCCTTGATAATACCAACCATAGAGGGGAACATACCCATGCACAAGATGTCACACGTAGAAACAATAAAACCGCATTTACATCCCCACACAACGTCACTGGGGAGGAGGTCCCAGCAATATCCAGTCCCCCCCCAGAAGAGGCCCACAGTGATGACAGCGGCTTAGCACGCCTGGATCAGGAGGACAAATCTGGCCCATCAGGGACCTCTGGACAGTCGGTGACCCAGACACACTCCCAAACCACCACAGAGCCTCCCCCCTCAGGAAACACCACCACAGCACCCACCCAGCGGGCCCATACCTCTGTCCCAACTCACCTGTAAATATCGAGGAATACCTGTTAGCCAGACACTCACCCTTTGGGCCAACCCCACACCCAAACGTCAATCAGCAGTGTGTCCACCACTACTGGGACCCTTGGCAACCCCACAAACACAGGACGATACGGGACCAGGGGTCAGTGGCAATGGGCACACAGTTCAGGGGACAGAGGCACAGGACAACAGGGAAGCTGGGAGGACTGCTGTGCGACAGGAGGAGGACAGGCCAAGGGAACCGACTCCCCACAAGCCAACATCCTGGGAGCATACCACCATTCCCAGGAGACCATGGGCAAGATACTGGCCAAGTTCCAGGAGACCCAGCGGCTGCAAGAGAGACAGTACCTGGGGATCAGCGAGGACCTGAGGGACATCCACACCACCCTGGTCACCATTGCCTGGGTACAGGAAGATACGGCCAAAACCATGAGGGAGGCAGTGGCACACCAACGGGCCCCTGACACTAGCCACACCGATGAACAGCCCTCCACCATAGGAAAAACAGGCCACCAGCACCCGTCCCCCTGCAGAAGGAGAACCACCACGCAAAAGGTCCCTGTGATCCAGGAAGAAGCCTAAGAACATTGGCAAGACAACGGCCAGGAAATAAGACTCCCCTGAATGTAACCCTTGTGTCCCACTATGTCACCCTATCCACCTTGAACTGCCATTGCCCCACTCCCTATGCCCCCTTGGACAATGCATCTGTGATACCAATAGACTGGACTCTATCCTGGACATTCCTCCGTCATCAACCCAGCCCATTGCAATATCCCCTACACTTATTATCACAGAAATAAACACCCTTGGTACTAATACAAGTATGGAGTCTGTCAATTGATTGAAAAATGTATTAGTTTAACAAGCTGTAAACATTTCGATTCAAATGTACAGTTATATATACATAGGTATGACCTGTAGTGGGCAGCAGTAAACATACCAGGAGGCAGAGTGGGGCACAGATATCTGAAAATAGAGATGCCAAAGGGTACAGTAAGTGGCCATAGATTTTGGAAAATCAGGCTGCTATGTACAATGTCCAACACAAAACTGCAATGGAAGGTGAAGTTACAGTGTCTTACCTGTGTGTCACTGGAAGTACTGTTGAATTATAGTAGTTCTGTTGTCCACATCCTCTTCCTCTGCCTCCTCTTCATCACTGTCCACAGGCTCCACCACTGCCACACGAACATCTCCAGCCTCATCCTCCTGCTGAAAAGGCACCTGGCGTCTCAAGGCCAGGTTGTGCAACATGCAACATGTAACGATGATCTGGCAGACCTTCTTGGGTGAGTAGCACAGGGATCCACCTGTCAGATGAAGGCACTGGAATCTTGCCTTCAGGAGGCCAAAAATGCGCTTCATGATCCTCCTTGTTCACCCATGTGCCTCATTGTAATGTTCCTCTGCCCTTGTCCTGGCATTCCTCACTGGGGTCAGTAGCCATGAGAGGTTGGGGTAACCAGAGTCACCTGTAAATATCGAGGGATACCTGTTAGCCAGACACTCACCCTTAGGGCCAACCCCACACCCATATACCACTAGACACTGGGTGGGGACTATGGGCTCACCTATTAGCTACACCCTGTACCTCTGGAGTTGAGACATTACATATGGGATGCTGCTATTCCTCAAGATAAAGGCATCATGCACAGAGCCAGGATACTTTACTTTGACATGGGAGATGTACTGGTTCGCCAGGCACACTATCTGCACATTCAGAGAGTGAAAGCTCTTTCGATTTCTGAACACCTGTTCATTTCCCGGGGGTCGGGGGCAAAGACAATATGTGTACCATCATTAGCACCAATGATGTTGGGAATATGTCCCATTGCATGGAAGTCAGCCTTCACTGTGGCCAAATTCTCCACCTGGGGGAATACGATGTAGCTGCGCATGTGTTTCATCAGGGCAGACAACACTCTGGTCAGCACGTTTGAGAACATAGGCTGTGACATCCCTGATGCCATGGCCACTGTCGCATGGAAGGTACCACTTGCCAAGAAATGGAGCACTGAGAAGACCTGCACTAGAGGGGGGGGATACCTGTGGGGTGGCGGATAGCTGAAATCAGGTCTGGCTCCAATTGGGCACACAGCTCTTGGATTGTGGCCCTATCAAATCTGTAGGTTAGGATAATTTGTCTGTCCTCCATTGTCAGCATGTCCACCAGGGGTCTGTGCAAGAAGGTATGTCTCCATCTCCTATTCAGCCTCAGCCGTTGAACTCTAGGGTGAAAAACGGTGAGCAGATGGTCATATTCAAACATATACTCAGATTAACATGCCTTGCATTTTTTTACAGAAACTTAATGTGAACGTGTAGGTCTGTTGATGTGCCTATGTCTGATGTGACGCAGTTAGGTGCCATGGTCTGTGCCCCCCTAAAATGGTGGCCGTCTGACCTGTGAGGAGGGACAAGTGGAAATGAGGTAATTCCGCTGTTGTGTGCCATTGCGGGAGGCGGTCGACGACTGCCGTGCAACACATCATTGGTTATCATTGGGGCCTAAGTGTTCCAGGAGCCAATGGCAATGTACGCCGGTGGTGACCATATGCACCGCCGCGGATGTGACTGCCATTTTCTATCTGTTCACTCACTTGCTACCTGACCTTCAACAGGAGAGTACCTACACTGCAAGTGCTGCTGTCACCCTGTGAAGCGACCATGACTCAAGTGTCTGGGGAAAGGGCCCCTGCCTTCACTTCCGAGGAGTTGGAGAGACTAGTGGATGGTGTCCTACCCCAGTACCCTTTACTTTATGGTCCTCCAGACAAACAGGTGAGTACACTGTTAGCATGATGCATGGGGGATGAATGTATGGAGTGCTGTGTGTGTAAGCCTCATGTGGGGGGGGGCTAAGGGGTCCTGGACAGAGTGCTGCATGTTTGGTGGGCAATGTCTATGCTTAAGGGGATGGGAGGGATATGGTGGGCCCTGAGTATAACAGCCCAGATGGTATGTGTTAGAAATGGGGTTTTTGGTTGGCAGTCAGGTTACCCTCTGTCCAAGCAAGAACCCTCACTCTAGTCAGGGTAAGTCACACACAATCCAAAATCAGCCTGTGCCCACCCTCTGGTAGCTTCACACGAGCAGTCAGGCTTAACTTAGAAGGCAATGTGTAAAGTATTTATGATATAAATCATACAATACCACCATATAACACCACAAAAATACACCACACAGTGTTTAGAAAAATATATAATATTTATCAGGATAATTGTAGGTCAAAAAGAATAAAGTTGCAATGTGAATTTGTAGAGATATCACTGGAAAGTGATATAAGAATGTCTTAAGTCTTTAAAAAGCAAACAAAGTCTCTTTCAGCACAAAGTACCTGGTTTGGAGTGAAAAATCTCCTCAGAGGGCCACAGAAGAAGAGAGGCGTGGAAAAAGGGTGTGTGCTTCGATTTCTCCCCAGCACACACGGACTTGCGTCGTTATTTTTCACGCGGGGAGTCGGGCGTCGTTTTCTGGTCGCGGACAGTCTCTTTCTGTGGATCGCGGGGATTACCAGATGTCCCGGGTCTGTGCGTGGATTTTTCCTGCTTGTTTTCCGGCTGCGCGTCGAAGTTTCGATCTCACGGCAGGCGTCGCGTCGATTTCTCCTTGGAAGTCGGGCGGTGTTGTCCTTGCGAGGCTGTGCGTCAAAGTTTCGATCTCACGGCAGGCATTGCGTCGATTTCTCCTTGGAAGTCGGGTGCCGTTGTCCTTGCGAGGCCGTGCGTCAAAGTTTCGGTCATCCCGAAGGCGTCGCGTCGATCAGCGTCGGTGTGCGGCGTTTTTCTTGCCGCGGAACAAGCTGTGCGTCTAAAATTTCGGCGTACGGAGCGTCCAAGTGAAAAAGAGAAGTCTTTTTGGTCCTGAGACTTCAGGGAACAGGAGGCAAGCTCTATCCAAACCCTTGGAGAGCACTTTCACAGCCAGACAAGAGTTCAGCAAGGCAGTAGGCCAACAGCAAGGCAGCAGTCCTTTGTAGAAAAGCAGACAGGTGAGTCCTTTGAGCAGCCAGGCAGTTCTTCTTGGCAGGATGTAGTTTCTGGTTCAGGTTTCTTCTCCAGCAAGTGTCTGATGAGGTAGGGCAGAGGCCCTGTTTTATACCCAAATGTGCCTTTGAAGTGGGGGAGACTTCAAAGAGTGGCTAAGAAGTGCACCAGGTCCCCTTTCAGTTCAATCCTGTCTGCCAGGGTCCCAGTAGGGGGTGTGGCAGTCCTTTGTGTGAGAGCAGGCCCTCCACCCTCCCAGCCCAGGAAGACCCATTCAAAATGCAGATGTATGCAAGTGAGGCTGAGTACCCTGTGTTTGGGGTGTGTCTGAGTGAATGCACAAGGAGCTGTCAACCAAGCCCAGCCAGACGTGGATTGTAAGGCACAGAAAGATTTAAGTGCAAAGAAATGCTCACTTTCTAAAAGTGGCATTTCTAGAATAGTAATATTAAATCCAACTTCACCAGTCAGCAGGATTTTATATTACCATTCTGGCCATACTAAATATGACCTTCCTACTCCTTTCAGATCAGCAGCTACCACTTCAATACTGTATGAGGGCAGCCCCAATGTTAACCTATGAAGGGAGCAGGCCTCCCAGTAGTGCAAAAATTAATATAGGAGTTTTACACTACCAGGACATGTAAACTACACAGGTACATGTCCTGCCTTTCACCCACACAGCACCCTGCTCTAGGGGTTACCTAGGGCACACATTAGAGGTGACTTATATGTGGAAAAAGGGGAGTTTTAGGCTTGGCAAGTACTTTTAAATGCCAAGTCGAGGTGACAGTGAAACTGCAGACACAGGCCTTGTAATGGCAGGCCTGAGACAAGGAAAAAGGGGCTACTTAAGTGGGTGGCACAACTAGTGCTGCAGGCCCACTAGTAGCATTTAATCTACCGGCCCTATGCACATAGAGTGCACATTACTAGGGACTTATAAGTAAATTAATAGTCCAATCTAGTAGGATTCAAGGTTACCATGTTTTAAGGGAGAGAGCATATGCACTTTAGCACTGGTTAGCAGTGGTAAAGTGCGCAGAGTCTAAAAGCCAGCAAAAACAGTGTCCAAAAAGTGGAGGGAGGCAGGCAAAAGTTAGGGGTGACTACCCTAAGGCTGTCAGGTCTAACATGTGTTCCCCCAAGCTGAAAGTGGGGAGAGCTACCCGACCTCCTGGGAGCTCTCATCGCTAAGGCGGAAGTATCTGGAGAGACCATCAGCATTGGCGTGGTCAACCCCTGGGCGATGTTCCACAGTAAAGTCCATCCCCTGTAGGGAAATGGACCACCTCAAGAGTTTTGGATTCTCACCCCTCATCTGCATGAGCCATCTGAGGGGCCTGTGGTCTGTCTGAACCCGGAAGTGAGTCCCAAACAGGTAAGGTCTTAGCTTCTTCAGTGCCCAGACCACAGCAAAAGCTTCTCTCTCAATAGCACTCCACCTCTGTTCCCGTGGTAATAGCCTTCTGCTAATAAAGACTACTGGTTTGTCTAGGCCCTCCTCATTTAGCTGTGCTAGGACTGTCCCTATGCCATGCTCTGAAGCGTCTGTCTGCATGATAAATTTCTGGGAGTAGTCAGGGGCCTTGAGCACGGGGGCCGTGCACATGGCTTCCTTCAGGGCGTCAAAGGCTTTCTGACAAGCCTCTGTCCAATTCACCAACCTAGGTTGTTTCTTGGAAGTGAGTTCTGTCAAGGGTGACACAATGGTCCCATAGCCCTTGACAAATCTGCGGTAGTATCCTGTGAGGCCTAAAAAGGCTCTCACCTCAGTCTGAGTTCTAGGTGGTTGACAGGCCTTGATAGTTTCAATCTTGGCCTGGAGTGGCTGCACCTTGCCACCACCCACTAGGTGTCCCAAGTACACCACGGAACCCTGCCCAATCTGGCACTTACTAGCCTTGATGGTCAGGCCTGCCTGTTGCAGGGCCTGTAGCACCTCCTTGAGGTGAAGCAGGTGTTCTTCCTAGCTGGAGCTGTAGACAGCTATGTCATCCAGGTAGGCTGCACATAAGGCATCCTTGCCAGCTAGGACCCCATTAACCAACCGTTGGAAGGTAGCAGGGGCATTTTTCAATCCAAACGGCATCACCCGGTACTGGTAATGGCCATTAGGGGTTGAAAATGCAGATCTTTCTTTAGCCCCCTCCGTCAGGGCGATCTGCCAGTACCCTGAAGTAAGATCAAACGTACTCAGGAACTTGGCAGCGGCCAGCCTGTCAACGAGCTCATCAGCTCGGGGGATGGGGTGAGCATCAGTCCGTGTGACTGAGTTGAGACCCCGGTAGTCCACACAGAACCGGAGTTCTGGCTTCGCGCCAGGGGCAGTAGCCTTAGGGACCAACACCACTGGGCTGGCCCAGGGACTACTGGATTTCTCGATAACCCCTAAAGTTAACATCTTGGAGACCTCCTCCTTGATGCTGGCCTTCACCTTATCCGATAACCTGTAAATTTTGTTCTTCACAGGGAGACTGTCACCGGTGTCAATGTCATGAACACAGAGGTGGGTCAGTCCAGGAGTAAGGGAGAACAGGGGGGAGAACTGCTCCAACAGCTCATAGCACAGTCTCCTTTCTGGTTGAGAGTCAGGGAGTCAGAAAGAATGACCCCGTTCACTGACCCATCACCTTCTTGGGCAGAGAGGAGGTCGGGGAGAGGTTCACTCTCATCTTCCATTCCTTCATTTGTGACCAGAAGCATGTTGATCTCCGACCTCTCAAAATGAGCCTTTAGTCGGTTAACATGGAGCACCCTTAGGGGGTTCCTAGGGGTTTCCACTCCTTTACTTCAAATGGGCCAGACCAGCGGTCCTGGAGAGCTCTGGGTTCTACTGGCTCCATTACCCACACTTTGTCTCCAGGTTGAAACTCTACCAGGGTGGCCTTCTGGTCATACCAGTGTTTCATTACCTATTGACTGGCCTCAAGGTTACTTTGGGCCTCTTTCAAGAAGCGGGTCATCTGGTTGCGGAGGGCCAACATGTAGCTGACCACATCCTGAGGGGGTGCCTTTGGAGCTTTCTCCAATCCCTCCTTGACAATGCTTAAGGGACCCCTGACAGGGTACCCATAGAGAAGCTCAAAGGGACTGAACCCTACCCCCCTCTGGGGGACCTCTCTGTAAGCAAAGAGAAGACATGGTAAGAGGATGTCCCACTTACGCCTCATGGCCTCAGGGAGGCCACCAATCATGCCTTTCAAGGTCTTGTTGAATCTCTCCACAAGACCATTAGACTGGGGGTGATAGGGTGTGGTGAACTTGTAGGTTACACCACACGCATCCCACAGAGACTTCATGTATGCAGACATGAAGTTAGTGCCTCTGTCAGACACTATCTCCTTGGGGAAACCCACACGGGTAAATATCCCCATCAGAGTTCTGGTCACCACTGGTGCAGTTACGGTCCTCAGAGGGATCGCCTCTGGGTAACGGGTGGCATGGTCCACCAAAACCAGGATGAACCTCTTGCCTAAGGCAGTTTTGGGGTCTAATGGACCAACAATGTCGATGCCCACCCTTTCAAAGGGGGTGCCAACGACAGGAAGTGGAATCAGGGGGGTTTTAACCCTTCTTCCTGCTTTACCACTGGCCTGGCAGGTAGGACAAGATCTGCAAAACTTATCTGAGTTTGTCCTCATTCAGGGCGAATAAAAGTGGGTGAGAAGCCTGTTAAAGGTCTTGCCTTGCCCCAAATGTCCTGCCAGGGGAATGTCGTGAGCCAGACCCAGTAGGAAGGTTCAGTAACACTGGGGGACCACCAGCATACGTGCTGCCCCAAAGACCGGAACCTTAGTCTCACTGTAGAGGAGATCATTCTCCCAATATATGTGGTGATCGCCAGAGGCTTCACCTGCTGCTTGGTTTGGGGCTTGGTTCCTCAGACCTACCAGAGTGGGACATTCTTTCTGCGCCTTGCAGAATTCCTCCCTTGTGGGTCAACCCTAAACTTGCCAGCCAGCAAGCTCAGGTAAGTCACCTAGGGTGGCAATGTCTTCCCCAGTTGGCTCGGGAGCCTCCTCCTCAGGAGCCCCGTCAGCCACTGCGGGAACTTCTGGAGCCGGTTTCCCGTGCCCCTTGCCCCTCCTCTTGGCAGCTCTCTGGGCCATTGTTTCAGGCTCCAGACGCCCTTGACTTCCCTCTCGGTCAGCCATGGACCGTGTGGTCATGCAGACCCACTCAGGTAACCCTAACATCTCCAGGTGAAACCTGAGCTCCACTTCTTTCCAAGCAGTATGCTCAAGATCATTGCCTAACAGACAATCTACAGGCATGGCAGGACTCACAACTACTTTCAGAGTACCAGAGACCCCCCCACTCAAAGGGAACCAGAGCCACCGGTAGGTGACTCTCGCGATTGTCAGCGACTATGACCTTGTGGAATGTATTAGGGACTATCTGCTCTGTTTGTCGCGTGGGCTCTCATTATCCTAAATGAGACTACTGGATTTCTAGGCAGCAGGATAGATAACAGTGTGGGGGACTGAGTCTGACCCACGTGTAAAGAACTCTGTCACCCTAAATCCGGTTTTTGCTCCAGCTAACTAGCAGTGCCTCATTTCTCCCATGGTAAAGAGATGATTGGGCAGCCGAGCGCATGATATCTTTGGTACTTCTCAGGGAAGTCGTGGTCACTCAGATCCAAACCAACTCTCTCATTTACAATATGGTCTCATATACAAATGACAAAGGCAGTATAAGTTTTATATAATGTTTTAATAAAACGACTGTATTTTAGATAATAAGGCGTGAGCCGCAATAACCAGAACAATACAACATAGTAGGATTGAAATAGTCACCAGGAGAGTAAAACATAAGAACAAAGCTATCATATTGCCGAACAGTTTATACTCTCCCTCTGCTTGTTCTATTTAGAGCACAGCATGTTAAGCTTCTAGCTTGCCTTTCCGAATCACCGGGGAGACATAAGCCCTCATACCTGAGCAAAGGCCTGTGATCTGGTTCAGCATCTGCAACGAGGCAGTCGGCGTCTAGTTGTGGTTCCCTGGTCGGAATCTCCCTCTCGTATGTATTGGGACAAGGAAGTGATTTTATAACTAACATGTCATCGTGATCACAAAATGTCCTTACGCAGGAATGCCAAATCTAAACTCCTACCACGTCTATCGGCAATGTACCAGACTGTATCTTTGACTGAAGCACAGAATATGTTATGAAGAAAAACAGTGTGATATGAATAAAAAACAACACAGTAGAACTGGCTATTTTGTAAAATAACAGTACGAAGCGTAATAAAAAGCATTTAGAGCAAAGTGCACAGAGGCTCTAAGCTGTCAGCAAGTGAATAAAATAAATTCAGGGCAAAGTGCACAAAGGCCTAAAGCCTGAAGCTAATGCGCAAAATATACGTAAAACTAGCCACACTACACCCTCCCCTTGTCGGTAGCAAGTGGTTCCAATAACATAAAAACATGCCCTAAACATAAACAATATATTTCAACAAGGTAAGAAGACAACAAAGTCCTAAATTTAGGAAACATGTGACGATAAAGCCAAATTCAATATAGTGTCAATTTCGCCGAAGAAAAAATCCAATTGTCAGACAGAAGCAATAGAACGTAGGAGCTCCTCCACTTCGATATATGTTAATACCGGAAGATCCACGCCACAAAGTACCATGGAGCAGGTATGTTCCAAAGCCGCAAAACCATTCAGGGCGGCACCCCGTGCATGGCCAATGAAAGAGACAATACCATCTTCCTCCAGGAAGGGAATCTCATAAACCGCCTCACGAAGCAAACGCAACCGTAGTGCACAAGTCTGGGAATGAGCCCTAATCGGGAACATCAACAGATCAGGATCGACCACTGGAGGGCGCTGCAGTGAGAGACAGAAAGCCAGTGCATGTTCAAATGAGCACCAAAGGCACCGAAACACGGGTTGCACACAATCCAAAACCGGTCTGAATGACAGAGACCAGTCCCACTCCAAATGGCCCAGGAGTGTAGCTCCAAAATGCTGCATCATGCGTTCACGACACAGCTGGGCTGACGGGAGCAGCAATATAGGATCTCGTCGTGGCGGGACAGCCATTGCGAAAAAATAGCAACAATAGCAAAACTCCAGCCAACAAAGCCAAAGTAATCGGGAAACCCCCAAAAATGCTTCAGAAAATAGAGTGTATAGCCGAAGGTATCAAACCGAATATGGAAGAGAAGGTGTGAGCGAAACCAACACCAACGGCTTTGAAAAAATGAGCAATACCAGCAGTGCTGGATGCATTAAATATACGTCCCACAAGTTCACCGAAGTGACTTGAAAAGTTAGTATTCAAAAGGGACTGTATCTCCGCCGATGACCTTGCCACCTGAAGTGCGTAGGTCTCGCTAGCAGATGTAAGGGCCACATGCTTTTGAAACAATAAAGCTTTCAGCCGACTCAACTTGTCGAAATCAACCTTGGAAGTAGCAATATGAGGCCAGATGTCCGCTACCTCCCTAATTTGAGTGGGGGGAAACAACACATTCCCGCAGCACGTAACGGCCTTGTTGACAACGACAACGTAAACTATTCCGGCACGCATGCCACAGCAGAGTTCGCTGTTAAGAACAATGTAACTGCCGTTAGAAAGCACCTGAAAAGTGTTTTTAATAACCGGGACTGGAACACCCTTCAAATAACAAGCTAAGTTAGCAATCGAAGCGTTACACGCTCCGTGCAAGGACAACTGTTTACAAACCATGGAATGGCTGACAGAAGATTCGCATTCGCTACCGCTAAGAGAAACCTCCCTCAAACCATTAACACATCTGTATTGAAAGGGAAGCGCATTGGAGCCGAAAGTCAGCTGAGGAGTCCCTGGAGCCTGGGGGCGGGGCACTGAGCCCTTTAAATTTAACTGAGCGCGCCCGCCTCGCGGGTCGCGCATTGGAGCCCAAAGTCAGCTGAGGAGTCCCTGGAGCCTGGGGGCGGGGCACTGAGCCCTTTAAATTGAACTGAGCGCGCCCGCTTCGCGGTACGCGCGCGAGACGCACCCGGGCAAAGCCCGGGCCAAGGGCGGGCCCGTCCTTTGCCCGTCAGTGCCCGGAAGAGGCTGGGCTGGGCCAACTCCCTTGGTTTTCTCTTCTAAATTCTTTGTTCGTGCACCTTACAAGAGTGTAGTGAGTGCCGTTTTTGCCCTTCCCTATCTATCTTATTTCCCTTTCCAAGCATGGGGAAGCGTAAGGCGCGCACCAGTCTTGATGCTGCAGGTGCTAAATCTAAAAACCTAAAACTTAATAGAGTAGCGCAGGTCCATTCAAACTGCGTCTCAAGAGAAATTGATAATTTAATTTAGGAGATGGAATCTATTCTTAAGGAAAAGGAGAGCAAGGCCTGCAAGAGACTGAAATCTGGGACTTTACTTCTGTTCCTAACAGCAGGCCCTAACCTTTCTATTGATTCCCAGCCTTTGAAATCCGCTGTGCAAGTTTCTGTATCGCCTAGCCAGTTGGGTTTGCCTAAATCTTTGTCTCCCCCTGGTCTAATGGATAACTTAGATGCCACCTCTTATGATCGCATCCTTAGTGGCATCCCTTGCGCTGATCGGTTTTCTACTTTAGACCAGGCTGACTCGGTGGGTGCCAACCAATCTTCGATATCTTCACACGCTATCACTCCCTGTGACCCTCCAGGAGAAGACGTACTAACAATAGTCTCTAGTTTAAAACGTGAAGTCGGGGAGCTAAAGGGCATACTGTTTGAGGTTCTCAATCTCCTAAAAAAAATGGATTCACCTCCTCATCGTACTTCGATTCCTGTGCCAGTACAATCTTCTTGTCCTCTGGGCCCAGTTGCATTGCCTGCTATTTCTTCAAGTGGGGACCACAACAAGGCCCCCACTAACAAGTCAGGCCATAGGATCCAACCGGCCACTTCGACAGTACGTTCAGCACCCTCCTCTTTTGACTTTGGTCAAGTTGTGGCCCCTTCTACTCATGTGTCTAATTCAAATTGTATTTATTTGTGTAATGTTCCTCCTCTTACATCTCACATCAGAGAAGATACCTCCTCCCTTGTTAACAAGGTTGCATATTGGATTCGTCATACCAGGGGCTGTGCTTCTATTATTCACTCTGACATTGTCTTTGCTTCTCGGGTATGTGGTTGTCCCGGTGGCCGTGACACCATCAAAATTAACCTCACTAACCCCGAATTAGTTAGGGGACTTCTGCAGATGGAAGCCCGCAATACGTTAAGAACTGATCTAGATATACATTTTCGCGAATGCCTGTCTGCTATTGGCCACAAGATCTTGCCCGCACATCCTTTTAGGCCCAAGGGAATCCCCTGCAGTGTTCCAGTTCCTGTTCCTAAGTCTGGCTTGTTGCCTTTCCCTGTTGATGGGGCTGCTTTGGTTCACAATCCTAAACATAGTAGTACTCAAGACCCCGTTATTATAGGGGATACATCTGATGTGGACTGACTACTCTTCCCTAATCATTGCATACCCTGTGGTCCACTTGTATTGTCTCAAAGATCTTTAATCAGCCCAGGTGGTCCCATCTCAAGTGCTTCTCTCTGTACTCCTATAGCAAATTTTAAATTAATTATGGATACTGATTTTGGTACGCTCACTTGTAACACTCCAACTTCTGAAGGGTATTTGCTGTCCTGGAATGTGGCAGGTATTAAGAGCAAACTGCCTGATCCGGAGTGGGGGGCTTTTGTGGAATCTTACTCTATCTGCATGTTCCAGGAAACTTGGGCAATGGGTGGTGCGTATAGGCAAGGTTATCGTTCTTTTATAAAAAAGGCAATTCAATCCCCCAGGGGAAGGGCGGTTGGGGGTCTATGTATCTGGGTCAAGATGTCTGAGATGGTTAGGGTCAAGGAAATTGCTGTTGATTCTTGTGATATTTTAGCCATAGCAATGCAGCCTAGGTCTAGTACCCCTGTGCTGTGTATTAATATCTACAACCGTCCAGGCTCCCTTAATCAACAGTCTGATACCATTCATCACTTGCATAATGTTCTTTCAGAATTCCATTCTAAATATCGAGTCATTATTGCTGGTGATCTTAACGCCCAAATTGAACTTGGCTCAGCTTTTGCTGAGTCCACTCAGGATGAGGACGTAGTGTGGAACATTCCCCCACTTCAATTTCATCCTACGCCACTCACTCCTTACCCTAGGGTGTCTCAGATAATAGACCTTGCACTTACCTACGGCCTCCGTTTTGGAAATGGCCGATTTCCAAATGATAACCCTGCTAGGCCCACTTTTTTCAGAGGTAATTATAGTAGTTGTTTGGATTATGTCATCTTGGATCTACGAGTTTGGCATCTCATAACTAATGTAGAGGTGGGTCTTCCCCGCACTAGCGACCATGCCCCCCTGCAAATTGCATATAACATAGCCCTGTTTGATCTACCCGCTGGTTTTGTTGGCCGAAGTGATCTGTCGAAACTTTCCACTAATAAGCTTGCGGTAAAGTGGCCTTCATTTTTGAAATCTGACTTACTGAACCATAAGCTTGGCCTTATGATGACCCGTCACCAACTTTTTGAGGACTCCATTGCATTATCTCCTTCAGAAATTTTGTCCGCCCATGTGGGTTTTTTTGCGGAACTTAAGGAGCTTTTCACTAAACCTTCCAAATCTCAAACAAAATCTTCTGCTCCTAGGTGCAAGTGGTTTGACAAAGAGTGCCGGGTGGCCAAGCATCTTCTATCTGAAGCCTTAAATGCAAAGAACCGGGATGACATTACACATGCGAGAAAGAACTATGTGTCTACTCTCACTTTATCAAAACTCAAATATGAGGAGCATTTATGGGAGTGTCTGGCGGAGGCTGCTTGCTCTCGTGACGCCAAGCTCTTTTGGACTTTGGTTGCGCGCAGCGACCCAGGCCTGTCATCCACTACTGAATGTCATATCGACCCAGGAACCTGGTTCTCTTATTTTCGTGAACTGTGTGGCTCTCGGCTGGAGCTTTATGATACTTCCACAGATTACGCACTGTGCCAGCCCGAAATGCCGCCCTTCACCCTAAAAGAAACAGAGATGGCAATTTGCGCTCAAAGATCTGGTAGGGCCCCTGGCCAAGATGGTATTCCCTCGGATTTGTACAAATCAGACCTATCTGTGTGGACCCGATATATAAACAGGGTATCAAACACTGCCATGGCATCTCGATCCTATCCGCTCTCGTGGAAGATGGCGATTATTGTCCCCGTTCATAAAAAAGGAGACAAGAGCTCCCCTGGGAATTATAGGCCTATTAGTCTATTAGACAACTTGCAGAAAATCTTTTCGTACCAGTTGCTAACTAGGTTAAAACAATGGATAATGAAAAATCAGGTCTTATGCCATCTCCAGGCAGGATTTAGGGACAAGATCAGCACTATCGATCAGATCTTCCGATTTACCATCATCAAGTGGAAGACCGTAGATGCAGACAAAGGCTACTTATTTGTGGCCTTTGTTGATTTGAAGTCTGCATTTGACCTGGTCCCGCGTGCCAAGCTTTGGGAGGTCCTTAGTACCACCGGTGTTCCGGGTTCCGTGATTAATATTATCAAGGACCTTTATTCTGATAATTGTGCTAAAGTCCGCTGGGGTGCTATTGGCGATCTGACCCCTGCTTTTCCAACTGCACGGGGCGTGAGGCAAGGCTGTGTCTTGGCGCCCACCTTATTTCTCTTGTTTATTAATGCCTGTTTGTCATATCTCTTAGACTGTCAAAGTGATGCCCCTAGCCTGGGCGGGCAGAAGATTCCCTGTCTTCTGTTTGCAGATGATACCCTATTGTTATCACGTACTGCTATGGGTCTTTCTAGGCTGCTCTCCAGATTCCTGGAATTTTGTACTGACCATGGGTTCTCAATTAATTCAGCAAAAACAAAATACATGGTTTTTGGAGATATTAGGAAAAAAATGAAGAGGCCTGTATATTTAGATGATGTCCCCTTGGAAAGGGTGGGTACCTTTGATTATCTAGGTATTAAAGTGGAAGATTCACATCTTTGGCACGCCCAGCGCCATAAATCTTTATTATGCCTGAAGCAGAGGGCGGGTGGAATTGTCAGATTTGCCTCTAGTTCCCCGAAATTTGCAATATCTCCTGCACTGGAAGTATACAAAGCTGAAGCTAGGGGGGCCGCCTTATATGGAGCCGAACTTTGGGGCCATTGTAATCTGGCGAATCTGGCTAGGGCGGAAAATCAGTTTCTAAAAATGATGCTAAAGGTTCCATCGAGTACCCCATCCTTGCCCATTCACCTGGACCTAAATCTTTTTTCAATCTCACAGACTGCTGCCCTAAGGCCCCTGTTGTTCTGGATTCGGCTGTGGACAACTGAGGCCCTAATCCCTTTTCGGTATGGCCTCCTCAATGTGGTGGGCCGTGATTTTAGTATTAAATCTAAATGGTGTGTTTTCGTTGAACAATCCTTTTCTCGTCTTGGCTTAGGTTCCTATTGGCATGATCCTATTTCTATTCCTAAAAATGCTGCACAGCTGTTAAAGGATGCTTATTGGCATAATGTTCAGGTTGGACAATTTGCTGTTTCTATTCCATTGTCCATGTCAGACAATTTTTTACTTGTTAAATGTCATTACGAATTTGAGCCCTTTTTGGATGCAAGGTTATCTCCATTTGCTCGTGCCCTCTTTATCAGGTTTAGGATTGGGTCTCTCCCTTTGTGCTGCCTTACGTACAAGTGGTCCAGTTCAACTAATAGATCTAAAGGTTGCCCGATGGGTTGTAAAAGTGAAGAAACTTTTTCACACGTTTTCTTCCACTGTCAAGCATATCACAAACAAAGAGCACTTTGGCTCATCCCGCTTTGCAAACAATTAGGGGTTAGATCCTGTCTCCATGCTGAGAGAATTTAAAAATGCGACCCGTCCGTCCAGATAGCTCTACCAGTGGCAAGATTTCTCGAGTCTATCTGGCGGTTGAGATTAGCAAGTTTATGGGACAAAACAGTGTAGTTATTGTTTAGTTTTATCTATGTATATTTACTCAACTTGGATGTTTGATTGTAGTTTTTGCTGTACAGGACATAGACCTTGGTTTGGTTCATTATGGATTATTTATAGACCTATGGAACTGATCCCTTATTTTATGTTGTGAGAATTTTAAAACGAAAATCATCCACCCAGACATTTTTTTTTAATGGGGAAAAAAGGGGAATTTTTTTGTATTATTCTGACATCTGAGATCAGCAATTTTAAGGAGCAAGAGTGGGGAATTAACTTTCTAGACTTATCTTTTTATATTTATCGAATTGGATGTGTGATTGCTCTACAGTATACAGATATTGGTGTATTATATTTTTAACCAGTGCTGATTCAAGGAACTATTCTCATTATTGAGTACTGCCTTTCATTATATTAAGCGATGTTTATCTGACTGCTTATTTCTTGTTTGTTTTAAAAATTTGTCTTGTCCCTTTTAACTGTGTTTTTACCTTTTTTTTTTCTTTTTTTTAATACCCCCCTGCTTTTAGAAGTCCTCTTTCTTTTTGTTGTGTATTGTACTTTAATGGTTTGTTTTTACTTACCGAAATAAAGTTAAATGATGATGATGAAAGGGAAGCTCCCACACCTCGTGTATGTAACTGTCTCCCAATAGTTCATATCTACCCACCGGAATGTGCTTCAAACAAGAAGTAAATTGCAGAGTGGAGATAGGCAAATTAATAACCCCATAAATCAACCACTCAGCTGACGGAATCTCAGCCACCGTAAAAGGCAGTTTCTCCAATTTCTCAATATTCAACATAACATATGTCGCTTCCTTTTTTGCCATCAACTGTTGTTGACGAGTTAAATTAAAGGAGATAAAGATCTCTTTGGCACGAATGTGCTGCCATGGAACGCGACCCGCCTTCAAGGTCTGAAGAGTCCAACCCAGCTGCATGATGGACCGTGTCTGACTCTGCCCATGATATAAAGAAGACATGTCCGATTTAATAATGTCAATAGCAGAGGAAACAATGCTGTCAATCGTGTAAACACGGTCAGAAAGGGTATGCATGCCATTATCAACAACAGACAAAGGGGGTCATTCTGACTCCCGCCGGCCGCGGTAACTGCAGGGCCGGCGGGAGCCGCTGAACGACCGCACCGCGGTCAAATGACCGCGGCGGCCATTCTGGCTTTCCCGCTGGGCTGGCGAGCGACCGCCAGAAGGCCGCCCGCCAGCCCAGCGGGAAAGCGCCTTCAACGAGGAAGCCGGCTCCGAATGGAGCCGGCGGAGTTGAAGGCGTGCGACGGGTGCAGTGGCACCCGTCGCGATTTTCAGTGTCTGCTTGGCAGACACTGAAAATCTTAGTGGGGCCCTGTTAGGGGGCCCCTGCAGTGCCCATGCCATTGGCATGGGCACTGCAGGGGCCCCCAGGGGCCCCACGACACCCGTTACCGCCATCCTGTTCCTGGCGGCGAAAACCGCCAGGAACAGGATGGCGGTAAGGGGGTCGGAATCCCCATGGCGGCGCTGCAAGCAGCGCCGCCGTGGAGGATTCCCCAGGGCAGCGGGAAACCGGCGGGACACCGCCGGTTTCCCGTTTCTGACCGCGGCTGTACCGCCACGGTCAGAATGCCCATGGATGCACCGCCAGCTTGTTGGCGGTGCATCCGCAGTCCCCGGCCCTGGCGGTCCATGACCGCCAGGGTCGGAATGACCCCCAAAGTCTGCAGCAGATTTTCCTGATCAATCTGCCTCAACCGGGCTGCAGCCTCCTGTTGTGAAAGTTTCCAAATCTCATTATAAACTTCATATAAAAACCTTTTCTTCCGTGGTACCTTGGGACCTGACAAAAAATCTTGTAAATCAGTACCATTAGACAGCAACTTGAGATGTGACTTAACTGCATCCAGCGTGGATGACCTCAACCATTGTTGACAAAGCTTCCCCACACTGTACGTCTTTACAATATCAGCATGTTCTGGTGAAATGTAACGAGGGTCTGCCCTACTAGTCCTGAACCCCCCTGAAGAGGTGACAAAACGTTGATGACACTGATTAGTGTCTACAGGCCATAACAACCACCCGCCCGGATGTAACGATGAAATGTTAAGCGTACCATTCTGGACCCAATGCGTAAATTCACTAAAAGTAGCAGTCACATAGTGCTGCCAGTTGTTTAATTTGGAAGGGACAGGGATACTAGGTAAAGTCAATCCTCTAATTGTTGCCAAGCCCAAACAGCTAGTCTGTTGTACTGTGTCATTGAGGAAAATCATCTGCACAGGGATAAGACATGCTCTAAATAATGTATCCCTGCCTTGCATCTGCCAATGTTTTGTACCCCAAACACTTTTCATGTCAACAGTTTTAAACCAGTATTCATACCCCTCGACCGAAAGTTTAGATACAAACAAATTGGAATACAGTAATTTAGTATTGGTCAATAACATTTGCTTATTAGAATACGGAGAAATAGTAAGACTTATCATTTCGTTGATCATGCCCAGAAAAATATGCAAATTTATCATAATAAGTTTTCGAACTCCCTTGTGGAGGAGTCGAGCAATGTTCCCATTGCTCATAATTAAAAATGGACTTAGGGCTACTAGCTTTATGAATAAAATGGTGTCCATAATAGTTGTAGCAAAACATGTCACCATGATTATCTCTAAACTGGTAAGCATCTTCATCGTCATAGACAGTATAATATTGCAAATCTGTTAGCATAGAATCGACTGTCTTCACATCCCAATCATCAGAAACAATGCCTGGTATAACAATATCATTCATTGATAACTTGAGAACATACAGTATTTGAATCAATTCAGTGGGACCATATATATCAAACATTTATCCCACACAATCCCATCCGGAATCCGTATTGCAGAAATGTTCACATTGGACAAGTCTCTTCGAACCATATGAGATGAAAAATGTGGTTTTAACACAGTCTCCACGTGCTTAATGTCAGAGCGATCAGGAAGAAAATGACCATGTATTACTAGAAAAAAAGTAACCACAAATCCCAACCATAAAAAAATAGTCATTACAGCCATAAAAAGCCACAAATAGTTCCAAGGAAAAACAAAATAAGTGCGTTTAAGGCAATCCAGCAGCTTACGTGGACCTCGGACAGAAGATATTGAGGACGAGGAGCTGGACACTGCATCATCAGCGTCATTGAAGCAGCCACAGGCAGTTCTTGCAAAAGGTGCAATTGTGAAAAAAGAAGCAGGTGGAGGCTCCTTCCTAGGCACGCTATAAACCACATGTTCAGAAACATCAGTAGAACGTACAGCAACTTGATCAAAAGATTCCATATTAATAGTCGTCTGTGGAGCAATCGCAAGATCATCATCCGCCCTCCCCAAGCTCGGAGAGGAAACAGCGTTGGTGTAAATCACCTGCAGCGGGACTTCTTCCCAGTAGTGAGAGGGATGCCGTAACTACTGGGTGTCCCTCTTGGTCTGCTGTGCAGAATCGGCCACATGTTGTAACTTGGCATTATCAATAGAAACAAAGCGATTTCCTTTGGCCCCTTGCAGCGGCAGTAAAATCACAGTTCTCGTGCCGCTCACCCCTAACACAGGGACAGGTGCTCGATAAGAAGGACCAAATTCTTTCTTTACTGCGACCTTTTCACGCACTAGATCCCCAATCCTGGGTATCCAACCAGTAGGTGTTACTGGCTCATCCTTAATTCCTGTGGAAGCAGCACTTGCAGAAGAGTTATCTTCATGGAATTGTTGTAAATCCTGCAAAACAGTGACACGATCATTTATGTCAAAGGGCGTATCTGCCGCCTCCACACCAGGACCATCTAGATCAGGAACATACATTTGTGTTCCAAACAGGCACTCATATGAAGTACGACCCCCCAGTGACCGTCTAGGCAAGTTATTAAGTGCTCTCTGTACTCCATACAGGTGGGCTAGCCAACTACGACCGTACCTATAACCCTGGCCGTTAAGGATTGCTTTAAATCACGATTTAAACGCTCCACGACAGAATTTCCCTCGGGATGAAATGGAGACGAGAATTGGAGCTGGACCCCCAACGAAGCCATGGTGTCCCTGAATGCCTTAGAGGCAAAAGCAGGGCCCTGGTCCGAATAAAAAGCCGCAACTGCAAATGTATCGACAAAGATGCCAAATCTTTAATAACAGTCCGAGCGTCAGCCGAGCGTTGTGGCCAGACCCACACAAATCTGGAGCACGAATCTACAGCAACCAAAATATATTTTTATGCACTATCTGGTGTCAGGGGACCACAATGATCCAAGTACACACACTGTAAAGGTTTATATGAAATCAGAAGGGGCGTCTGCTGCGTGCGTCTAGCCGACGAAGCTTTACTCTGTTGACAAATGTCACAACAAAGGACAAATTGCTTTGTTTCTTTATAGAGACCCGACCACCAGTAACGAGCCTGTAAAAGTGAAATCGTGGCAGCCACACCAGCATGTGCAGACGCCACCCCCTCATGTGCTGCAGTAATTAATCGAGGTCTCTCAATTTTATTGGGTAGTTCACGCACACAATGCCTGGAATTTTAACAACAGCATGTAGCGCACTACTCAAGCCGTAACTATATTTTGAAGGAAATCCTTTAGGAAATGGCGTGCCATCAGCCGTAGCTTTTATGGCAGCCGAAATCTCTGTGTCTGGTTTGGAACTCGAACGAGTCACTGCGGCTACTGTGGCGACAGCCACTGCCGACTTTGCAGCTTCATCAGCCAAAGTATTTCCAGCAACGTGTATTCCAACGCGCTGGTGTCCAAGTGTATGCACAACATGGATCTTAGGAAGCGTTTCTGTCAGATCCGCAACGTTACCCCACAACAATTTATGTTTAATGGTGTTGCCTTTAGAATCTCTGAACCCATTCAACTTCCAATAGTACAGATATTCATTGAAAGACTGAACACAGTAGTAGGAGTCACAGACCAGCAAGGTCAAAGTCGCCAGATCCGCGTGCTCCAATGCTAACAATAGAGCTTTGAGCTCAGCGAGCTGTGCCGTGCAATCTCCCAACGTTTTAGTATAAGTATGTCGGGGGCAGAACACTTCCCCCTCCATAGTGCCACTCACCACCGCACATGCAGCAGAATACTGTTGTTTAGTCCCAACCGCTGGTTGCGCAGAGCCATCGGTATACATGACCACTTGATATTGGTCAATAGGCAACGTGCCAGCAGGAACTGGGTACTCTATTTCATATTGAAGAAATTCTTGAGTCTGCAGTTTAGGGTCAAATATGTAATCTACATCAATGGCTGTCAAAGACGTAGCCCATTGTATCCATCGCGGGTGTAAAGCTTTCGAATTAGGAACACTCGCTTTTGTAACAGCCTCTAAGGCCGGAATCGGGGAAACGACAATGATGCGTTGGCCCTGGGCAAGCGGTCTTTCTTTGATCACAGCCATCTGTACTGCAGTGAGTATTTTCTCAGTCTGTGCAAATCGTTGTTCTGCAGCAGAATACAAGTGGGACTTGTATGCAATCGGGACTGTCTCACCTTCATTAAAGGTGACATATGTAAACCCAACAGCCCCAGGTATCACCCTGATGACTAAATGTGTCTTATTGTCCCGTGTGTGTAAGTGTTTAACTGCTAAGAGATCATTCTGTAACTCTCGAAGTATGTGTGTATACTCAATCGTCCAAAATCTACTCAAAAAATTCGGGGGAATCAGTTTGTATAAGGGTTTTATACGCGTAGCATAGTCAGGAATGTAAGTTCTTCCAAAATTCAGAAACCCCAACAATGACTGGAGCTTCCGAACCGTATTAGGAGGCTGCAGTAAAGCACATTTCTCCAAAAAATGTGGTGCTAGGCTCTTGCCCTCACTCGATAACTCATATCCCAGGAAAATGACGCTGAGGAAGGCAATTTTTGATTTCTTAAAATTAAACTTATAGCCCATATCAGCAAATCCCACAACAATGCGCGACACGCGCCTTAGATGTTGCAGAATCTCATCGTCCGTCAAATATATGTCATCAACATATGATAACGCTTCAGGGTCCAACTCGTGCAGCAGTTCAGTCACACGAGCCGAAAACAGTCCCGGGCTATTCTTATACCCCTGAGTTAAACAACAATATTTTTTCTGAGAGCCAAACGCACTGAAACTGGTATAGTCCCGACTTTCGGGCGCTATATTCTGGCAGAAAAATCCATTTGAGATATCTAATGTTGTTTTGTATTTCTTACACACTATATTATTCATAAGCGCTGCGCTATGTGAATTCTGTATTGAATATGTGCGTGTATGACTATTTAAATGTCTGTAATCCACCACTATCCTATATGAATGGTCCGGTTTAGCAACCGGAAATAAGGGATTATTCATTGGCGAGACACAGGGCTCTATGACACCCTGGTACTCCAATTGTGTAAGAATTTTCCTAACCGATGCCCTGCCTCAAATTTAATAGGATACTGCAGCTGTGGCTGAGGTTCGCCCTTTTTTGGAATGACATGATAAGGTGATTGTTTATCCCACCCCACATTATTTCTATATAGGGCGGGGGCTTGTGCTAGAGCCCATGATTTACTATAGGACTCCGCTAGTTCTCTCGGAACAAGTGGTGAGAAGGAAGGTGTAATAACCTCCGCCCCAACCGGACAGTCGCGAACAAAGTCAGGTGGCCAATCTTGTTCGGCCAATAGAACATCATATGATTTTACCACATGGTCCCAAAAGATGGCGTGTACAATGCGGTCAATGTCCCCTTCTAATCGTAGAGTCACTTGATATACTCTATCAGGATCAGAGACTCGCATGTCCGCCGTTTCGACTTGTATGAAGTCATCAATTGCTTTCACCTCCAGATGCTCTAGAAGACTCCGGCGAACTACTGTGACCTCTGCCGCGCTGTCTAACAGTGCTAACGCCCATGTCTTGTTCGTCAAGAGAATTCTCTTCTTGAGCGGCATGTCTAACAGAGACTGCTGCCACTTTTTTCTTTTAAAATTTTTGTTTTTGTTGCAGCGGTTTCTCTTCTTGTTTAACAGAAACCTCAGCTGAGCGTTGTGAATCCTGTCTCAGTTTCACGTACTCCGTCCTCCGCTCTGACCGCCCACCTCTCTCACTTCTCTTCTCTGAGGAGTCCTGAAAGGAACGAGATTGGCGTGTATCAGTATATTGATATCTATCAGGCATCTTCAAATTATCCCTATTTCTGAGATTATACCTATTCTGCGGGGTCTCCGGTTGCGGAGACTGTCCCCAATCTTTTTTAGGTGTTTACTGTTTCTTTTCCCAGTGCTTTTTTGTACCCTCAGGTTGCTGTTGCTTAGCATTATCTTTATTATTTTTACCCTGCAATTGTGGTTTCTGCGGTCTAGCCCCTAGGCTATCGCGACCAATACTCGAATAAGTCTCAGCTATTATTCGCAGAAGTTCCCGTTCTTGATTAATCTGCGGAACATCCTGAAGACGCATTCGCACAGCTAGTGCTACTGCCTCTCCCTTGAGATTACTCAAAATAATAGAAGAAACTGCGGCAAAATTGCCCATTAGTTGCATGCCCAAATCTAAGGCAGGGGCAGCCCCATATTCATCTTGAATTTGTTTAAGCACTTCCGGTAAATTAGCTAAAGTTGGCGTACCGTGTGCTGTAGTGTAGAGCGCGGCAAACACCGTGCCCCAGCTATTACAAAGGTCCACCGGAGGAACCATCCCATACGGCAAACACATCGTCAAAATTCTATGTTTATCCTGAGGTCCCGTATGGGGAAATACTGCTTCCAGCGTATTAATCTTTTGCGCCAGCCAAAATGGAGTCTCCTCACGTTTAGCCGGTACCTTACCCATAACTGAGTGTACAGTGGCCGGATTTATTCCCGGAACCACTGCTTGTGGGTGCGCCGGAGCAGCACGCGCTGCATTAGTATTTAATGTCTGCATCACAAACTGAACCAGTCTTCTGTATGTTGTTGCTAAGTCTATATATAAACGACGCACATCAGCCACTGCCAGATTTGCAACCGCAGGATATGGTGTGTAAGTAGCCAATAAAGGCCAGGTCGGACCATCATTACTCAACGGACCTAACCTTACTTGTGCTACTGTGTGTGGGAGGGCGCCATCAAGCCAATTATGGTGTTCTTGATAAGATAAAGGTATCTCTAAGTATGCATAAGCCCTGTATTGTCCAGGGACATTCGCAACAGTATATTCATGAAAAGTATTTGTACCCCCATCAGCTGCTGGAAATATGTCCCAAGAATAAAAAAGTTCTGTTCTATAGGCTGCATGGGCGTCCACCACAAAAGTGACCGGACCCCCCTGGACCGTAAGTCCATGTGCTATCAGGTGACCTGTGAGCGGATGTCGCATATTTATTGCTATATTCACTACATTAGGATTCGCCATTTGTAAAAAATAGCTCTAGGTCAGAGAAGGCACACCAATATCGGGGTTTTTCCTTTCAAAGTTCAAGCTTGAACAACCAACCACGAAGCAATAGGACGTACCTATACCGTGGTGGCGGAAACCCTCAGCCCCACGGACGTCTCCGCATACAGAACCGAGGAGTCAAAATATATACGAGACCGAGAGAGTCAGTCGGACCTAAACATTAGAGCCAGACCAATCGTTGGCGGCGCCATGTCGCGTGGGCTCTCATTATCCTAAATGAGACTACTGGATTTCTAGGCAGCAGGATCGATAACGGTGTGGGGGACTGAGTCTGACCCACATGTAAAGAACTCTGTCCGGTAGTGGACGGTGCTCTCTTGGAGCACTGGGGATCGCCTTTATAGTGACCATACTGGTAACACTCCATGCATTTGGGATTGTATTTTCCTGACCTGTCATATGACCCTGGCTTTTTCCCAAATCTGGAAAAGGAAGGGTTGCCACCCCCTCCCTGGGAATTCTTTTGGGGGCCTTTGGAGAGTTCCTTATCTGTAAGTTTATCTCCCCCCTCTTTCTTCTGTTGGGAACCCTGACCACCTTTGTGGGTGTCCCCCCCAGGTACCTTCTTGGACACTCTGGTGCTAACCCAGAGGTCCGCATCCTCAGCAAGCTTCCTGGGATCAGTCAGCTTACTATCCACTAAGTGCTGCCGCAACTCTGTATAAGTAGTATTAAGCATATGCTCTCTCAGAATCAAGTCATATAAACCTTTATAATCAGCGACTTTGTTGCCCCGCACTCATCCATTCAGTGCCTTACTGGAGAAGTCAAAGAAATCTACCCATGTTTGTGTGGTTTGTTTGGTGCTGTCCCTGAACCTCTGACGGTATCCCTCAGGGGTCAGCCCAAACTTGGCAAGGAAAGTGGCTTTCTGAAGTGGGTATGTGTTTTGATCAGGTTGATCCAATGTGAGGAGCGTATCCCTCCCCAATGGCGGTACATAACCCCACATAGCTACCCCCCATTGCCCTTCAGGAACCTCATGAGCCCTTAGTGCAACTTCATAAGCAGCTAACCATTTATCTATGTCATCTCCCACCACAAAACTGGGCACCACATATTTGGGTATACAAACCTTCTTTTCTCAAGCAGGTCCTGTCAGTATGCTGCCACCATTATTGCTGGATTCAGACTGTTTTGCCTTGAGGTCCAGCTCCTTGAGACTCAGTTCATGAGCCAATAACAGTTTTTTTTCAGCCAAGGCTCTCTCAGCTACAATCTGTTGGGCTGCTCTTTCAGCCTCAGCTTGCTTGGCTTCTCTTTCTGCCCTTCTCTCCTCCTGTTGAGCCTCAATTTTCAGTTTTGCCATTTGCAATTGGAACTCCCTTTCCTCTGCGGTCAGGCTTTGCACAGAGACACTGCTCCCTGGTCTGGAAGGGGGCACAATTGCAGTGGTAACACCATCCACAGATAGTGAAAAATCCTCTGAGGGGCCATTTTCTGGCTCCTCTTCCTCATCATCCTCTAAATGGGCTTCTGCCCAGGCCCTCAGCACCATTTGAAAGTCCTCCTTTCTGGAGGCCCCTTGGGTGGGTACCCTCATTGCCCTGCAGAATCCTCTTAGTTGTTTGACCGTATATGTATCCAACTGGACTAGGTCAAAGTCCCCTATCTGAGACCCAGTCAGAGACATGTTGAGTGAGGATTTAGTTTTTGAAAATTGTCAGGAAAAAAAGAATTAGCAAAAAGAGATAAAAATCAAGTTGACCTTCAACTGTGGGTAGGTAGTGAAATACTTAGCTACTGTATGTCACTGCACAAATACAAGTCCTATCCTCACTGCTGATCACCAATGTTAGAAATGGGGTTTTTGGTTGGCAGTCAGGTTACCCTCTGTCCAAGCAAGAACCCTCACTCTAGTCAGGGTAAGTCACACACAATCCAAAATCAGCCTGTGCCCACCCTCTGGTAGCTTGGCACGAGCAGTCAGGCTTAACTTAGAAGGCAATGTGTAAAGTATTTGTGCAATAAATCATACAATACCACCATATAACACCACAAAAATACACCACACAGTGTTTAGAAAAATATATAATATTTATCAGGATAATTGTAGGTCAAAAAGAATAAAGTTGCAATGTGAATTTGTAGAGATATCACTGGAAAGTGATATAAGAATGTCTTAAGTCTTTAAAAAGCAAACAAAGTCTCTTTCAGCACAAAGTACTTGGTTTGGAGTGAAAAATCTCCTCAGAGGGCCACAGAAGAAGAGAGGCGTGGAAAAAGGGTTTGTGCGTCGATTTCTCCCCAGCACACACAGACTTGCGTCGTTATTTTTCACGCGGGGAGTCGGGCGTCGTTTTCCGGCGCGCGGCCAGTCTCTAACTGTGGATCGCTGGGATTACCAGATGTCCCGGGTCTGTGTGTGGATTTTCCTGCTTGTTTTCCGGCTGCGCGTCATTCTGCGGGGCTGCGCGTCGAAGTTTCGATCTCACGGCAGGCGTCGCGTCTATTTCTCCTTGGAAGTCGGGTGGTGTTGTCCTTGCGAGGCTGTGCGTCAAAGTTTCGATATCACGCCAGGCGTTGCGTCGATTTCTCCTTGGAAGTCGGGCGGCATTGTCCTTGCGAGGCCGTGCGTCAAAGTTTCGGTCGTCCCGAAGGCGTTGCGTCGATCAGCGTTGGTGTGCAGCGTTTTTTTTGCTGCGGAACAAGCTGTGCGTCGAAAATTTCGGTGCACGGAGTGTCCAAGTGAAAAAGAGAAGTCTTTTTGGTCCTGAGACTTCAGGGAACAGAAGGCAAGCTCTATCCAAGCCCTTGGAGAGCACTTTCACAGCCAGACAAGAGTTCAGCAAGGCAGTAGGCCAACAGCAAGGCAGCAGTCCTTTGTAGAAAAGCATACAGGTGAGTCCTTTGAGCAGCCAGGCAGTTCTTCTTGGCAGGATGTAGTTTCTGGTTCAGGTTTCTTCTCCAGCAAGTGTCTGATGAGGTAGGGCAGAGGCCCTGTTTTATACCCAAATACGCCTTTGAAGTGGGGGAGACTTCAAAGAGTGGCTAAGAAGTGCACCAGGTCCCCTTTCAGTTCAATCCTGTCTGCCAGGGTCCCAGTAGGTGGTGTGGCAGTCCTTTGTGTGAGAGCAGGTCCTCCACCCTTCCAGCCCAGGAAGACCCATTCAAAATGCAGATGTATGCAAGTGAAGGTGAGTACCCTGTGTTTGGGGTGTGTCTGAGTGAATGCACAAGGAGCTGTCAACCAAGCCCAGCCAGACGTGGATTGTGAGGCACAGAAAGATTTAAGTGCAAAGAAATGCTCACTTTCTCAAAGTGGCATTTCTAGAATAGTAATATTAAATCCAACTTCACCAGTCAGCAGGATTTCATATTACCATTCTGGCCATACTAAATATGACCTTCCTACTCCTTTCAGATCAGCAGCTACCACTTCAATACTGTATGAGGGCAGCCCCAATGTTAACTTATGAAGGGAGCAGGCCTCCCAGTAGTGCAAAAACGAATTTAGGAGTTTAACACTACCAGGACATGTAAACTACACAGGTACATGTCCTGCCTTTCACCCACACAGCACCCTGCTCTATGGGTTACCTAGGGCACACATTAGAGGTGACTTATATGTGGAAAAAGGGGAGTTTTAGGCTTGGCAAGTACTTTTAAATGCCAAGTCGAGGTGACAGTGAATCTGCACACACAGGCCTTGTAATGGCAGGCCTGAGACGAGGAAAAAGGGGCTACTTAAGTGGGTGGCACAACTAGTGCTGCAGGTCCACTAGTAGCATTTAATCTACCGGCCCTATGCACATAGAGTGCACATTACTAGGGACTTATAAGTAAATTAATAATCCAATCAGGTAAGATTCAATGTTACCATGTTTTAAGGGAGAGAGCATATGCACTTTAGCACTGGTTAGCAGTGGTAAAGTGCGTAGAGTCTAAAAGCCAGCAAAAACAGTGTCCAAAAAGTGGAGGGAGGCAGGCAAAAAGTTAGGGGTGACTACCCTAAGGCTGTCAGGTCTAACAGTATGAATAATACCTTTCCTTATGTATCTTTTCTGTAGGTCCGTGCCCGTCAGAAAAAGGGTATTTGGCGTGCCATCACCAAGGAGGTGCGGACCCTGGGGGTCTTTGACAGCACCCACTGTCTTTTGGAGCACCCACTGTCGAAAATGGTGGGAAGACCTGCGCTACTGGGCAAGGAAGACGTGGAGGCTCAGCTGGGGCTAGCCTCCCAATGAGGAAGGGGTGCCCATCATACCCTGACCCCCTGATGTTCCGCATCCTGGCGGTGGCCTATTCAGAGTTGGATGAGCACTTGCAGGCATCACAGCAGCCACAAAGGGGTGAGTTCAGATTCAGAATCATTAAGTTGCACGCGTTAAGGTGTTACCTGCGTGGGGGCTGTGGGTCTGTGGGTGCCCCTAGGCCAGGGCGAACATGGCAGGGTAGTTTCCATTATGGGCAAGCTCAGATGCACTCCAACCCCAATAATGCTAGCGGGCATCTACTACTGGGCAGGGTCCTGTGGGTCTCAGGTGTGCAGCTAATGGCATTATGCATTGTACCCCATGCCCTGGGGACTAGCATTGTAACTGGTAGTGCATGGCCTAGTGCATAGGGCTGTTCCCAGTTAGTTGTGTACGCCAACAGTCGTGTTGTTGCTGGCATTGACCAAGTGTATCCTCTGTCTCTCCCCAAACTTTTTGTTTTGTCACCCTGCCCTTGTGTGCATTAGCATCATCTGGCGGAGGAGCTGAGGCACCAGTGATGAATGAAGCTGCATCTCACATTGGCCTGGAGGCCAAATCCACTGACGGTGAGGGCACCAGTGGGACAGAGGGCGAGGGGAGCACCACGAAGGAGACAGTTCTGACAGCGACACCTCCTCTGAACGAAGCTCCCTGGCAGTGGCGGGCACCTCTATGCCCACCCCAACTACAGGTACAGCCGCCACCCCATACCAGCAACGCCCTCCCAGCAGCCCCTCAGTGAGTTTCCAGTGCCCATCTCCCAGGAGGGTGGGCATCTCCTTCGCCCCAGGCACCTCAAGCCCTGCCTCAGTCAGCCCTGCTGCCCTCATTGAGGAGGCTATTGACCTCCTGAGATCCCTCTCTGTTGGGCAGTCAACCTTGCTGAATGCCATCCAGGGTCTAGCAGGGCATTTGCAGCAAACAAATGCATCTCTGGAGGGCATTCACTCTGGTGTGGCAGCCCAACAGAGATCATTCCAGGCTCTGGACAACTCACTGATGTCAGCCCTTGTCCCTGTCTCTAGCCCCCCCCCCACCTTCCTCTACCCGGTCCCATTCCACTCAACCCCAGCTTATCCCAAGCACACCTTCAGACCTGCATGCCCCCAAATCAACACACAGAAGTGGCTCATCAGGCAAACACAAGCACCACACTTCATGCCACAGGCACTCACACAAGCACCATCCAGATGCAGACACACCAACATCCACTGCCTCCACTGTGTCCCCCTCCTCCTCATCGTCCAACTCCCTTCCAGTTACATCTCCACTCACAACTGCACGCACTACATCCTCATCCACTACCTCCATCACAAGCACACCTATCACTACACGCCCCTCACTGGCAGTCACCAACCCCACAGCCATGCACACGTCCCCTGTGTCCTCTCCCACTGTGTCTGTGCCCCCTCCTCCCAAAGTACACAAACGCAAGCACTCAGACACCCATCAGCCATCCACCTCACAACAGCATCCAGCCCATTCACCTGCACACAAACACACAAGACAGACACCTCCTACAACCACCCCATGTCCCTCCACTCCCAAACCTTCACCCTCTTCCATCCCCAGTGTCCCTAAAAGGCTTTTCTTCTCCACCCTTGACCTATTCCCTTCCCCTCCCCCGTCCTTCACTTCGAGCCAGGGTGGACAGAACTCGGCACTCAGCACCTCAGCTACCCAGTCCACGGCCACTGTAGTTTCTGCAGCTACTGCAGGTGTGAGTGGCTCCAAGGAGGCACCCGTCAGCACAGCCGGTGTGCCTGCACTACCTGCAAAGGGCAAGAAGGTGCTCCGCCAGCTAACAAGGGCAGGAAGGGAACACCATCCAGCAAGGGGAAGGAGGCACCACCATCCAGCAAGGGGAAGGAGGCACCACCAGCCAGCAAGGGGAAGGAGGCACCACCAGCCAGCAAGGGGAAGGAGGGAACACCAATCAGCAAGGGCAGGAAGGGAACACCAGCTGCCAGAAGCAAGAAGACACCACCATCTGCCAAGGGCAGGAAGGGGACAACATCTGCCAAGGCCAATGTAACAGACGCCGCAGGCAGGATGGATCTGGTGCCTGGGGCTGGAGCAGCATCTGGGCAAACAACACCAGCCATGGCACTTCAGCCATCTGAGGCTGCAGGGGAAGGGCTGGAGCCTCCCCCACCACTGACAGCACCGCCATCTGCACTGCCACCAGCACCACTGCAGCAGCAGCCCCAGTGGGCAGCCATCCAATGCTGCATCGGAAGGGCTGGTGCCTCCCCCACCACTGACAACACCACCACCTGCACCACAGCCAGCACTGCCACATGCAGCACCAGCAGCACCACTGCCAGCAGAAGCAGCCCCAGTGGGCAGCCATCCGAGGCTGCAGGGGAAGGGCTGGAGCCTCTCCCCACCACTGACAACACCGCCGCCAGCCCCGCAAATGCTATCCACTGAGCAGCTGTCAACGTTGGCGAGCAGTGTGGAGTCGTGACTACATGGGCTGTAGTGCGTCCTGCCCCCTGCAACACCTGTAGGTGTGACACCCAGGTGAGAGACTGTGACCTTGCACCTTCCAGGATCAGCATCACAGGGCACAAGGCCCCCTCCAGAACCAATGGAAGAAGGCATCCACTGGCCCCCTCCTTGCCAGGATGAAGCACACTGGGCATAAGGCCCCCTCCAGAACCAGTGGAAGAAGGCATCCACTCACCCCCTCTTTGCCAGGATGAAGCACACTGGGCACAAGGCCAGCTCCAGAACCAGTGGAAGAAGGCATACACTGACCCCCTCCTTGCCAGGATGAAGTGCACTGGGCACAAGGCTCTCTCGAGAGCCAGTGGAAGAAGGCATCCACTCACCGCCTCCTTGCCAGAATGAAGCACACAGGGCACAAGGCTCCATCAAGAGCCATTGGAAAAAGGCATCCACTGACCTCCTCCTTGCCCGGATGAAGCACACTGAGCAAAAAGCCCCCACCAGAACCAGTGGAGAAGCCATCCACTTGAGAGACTGTGGCCTTGCACTCCCCAGGACCAAGCAGTGGACAAACCACCCACTTGAGAGACTGTGGCTTTGCTCTTCCCAGGACCAAGCAGTGGGCAAACCACCCACATGAGAGATTCCCCAGGACATCGCAGAGGGCATGTAGCCCCCTCCAGGAGCAGTGGCATTGTACCATCCTCCGGCTGAGGTTCCCCCCCATTCCCCGTCCCCCTGAGGTGCCTGTGTGTTTTCGACCTGATGCCCCTGCAGTGTTCTCTCCATATTGAGGCAGGAGTCAAGTGTGGCCTTGGCCTATGTTTTTTTGCCCTGTGGGCCACGGAAATTTTGAAGGGGTCATTGTCCCTCCAGTTGTATATATTGTACATAATGTTTAGTGCTTTAAGGACGTATTTATCTAACTTTTTTATATTACACTCACTTTAATCAATTTGTTTTGTCCTTGTGTTATTTCAGAGGGTTACGGAGTATTTATGTGATGTTGTTGCATCTGTTTGTCTGTATGGTGTTGGGGGTGGGGGTGTTGCATGTTACGTGTGTGTGTCACTCTCTTTTTCTTCCCCACCTCTCTTGTGTGCTAGGTGCGGTACTCACCGTGGTCCTCTTCGCTGCCGTTCGTGTTCCTGGTGTAGGAAGAGGTAGACCAGCATTGGAAGTATGTGAGGTTCAAGCTCCTTGGTGTCGTGGTTCTTCCTTGAGTGTCAAGAGGTGAGTTGTTTCCCTTCTGTGTACTGTTTCTGCCGTGCTTTTGATGGCGTTGGTACTGCCCCGGAAAAGGTGGCGGATTTGTGTGTCATAATACAGTGGGCTGTACATTGTCTTCTGCCTGGCTGTTGGCGGTTACTGCCACAGTGCTTATTGCTACCACCGTGGAAGTCGGAGTGTTAAAGTGGATGTATGTGTTGGTGGTATCCGCAGTGGTCAAAATTCCATTTTTCTTACCGCCGGCCTGTTGGCGGTATTACTGCTGCTTTATCACCGACCACCAGGGTTGTAAGAAGGGCCAAAGTCCCAATTAACCTCGTTAAAAGCTTTCTAAGCATCAAGAGAAATAGAAACTATGAGATGAAACATTTGAGAAGTGCCATGAATAATATTTAGAAAAGTTCTAGAAGTATTTGTAATCTATTTTCCTTTCACAAATCCAAGCTGTTCTAATCTGACAAAATCAGAAATATAATTATTTATATGTAAAGCTAGATATTCTGCCAACACTTTACAATCTGTAATAATCAAAAGAAGTGGTTGGTATTTTTCACACAATAAGACATCATTATCTTTTTTGGGTATGAGGCACAACATGGCTTAAGTAGTAGGTACTGCAAGCTTTCTCTTCTTACCCTAAGAGACGGATGGGCTTAATCTAAATAAAACTAGGCAAAAAAGAGGCAACAAAGTTGGGGATACCATACATATAAAAGAAGAAGAAACAGTGGGCGAGGTGGGCAGGTTTTTGTCAGAATGACACAGGGATCTCTTTAAAAGAGAATAAAAAATGTTAACACAAATAATAGTACCTTAGAAAAACTATATAACATAAAAAAGCCTAGAATATGAGCAACATACAACTAGATAGAGCATGAAAGGAACTGAACATTTTGAATGAATTGGTGATAAAGAAACTAGCTTTTTCCTTTATTCACTGCTTTTCCTTTATGAAGATAAAGAAAAAGCCTGAATTGGTCTGGCGGCTCAAAGGTGGTGGTCTTTTCTTTTGTGTGTAACCTTAAATAAACAAGAGTGTATATGGCATTCATTGACCTGACAGATGGACACAAACCTAAGAATCCATTTAGCATGTTCCCTGTAGGTCTGGAAACATCCTGAGAAAAGAAAAATTTCTGTCCCAGCCATAACATTTGCTTACATTGTTTAGCAGCAGAGATAACTTGCCTGAGATCAATAAATTGTAAGAATAAGACAAAGATGGGTCTGTGTGGTTTATGAAACTGAGAGAGGGTTTGGGACTGAAGAAATGATCCCTTTGAATATTGGACACAAAACAATTAGACAAGCAAAATGTTTTGGAATCCCAGACCACAAAAATGACAGCATACAAGAGCCAACTGGCCCTTCTGGAATGCCATAAGTTGAAAGATTATCATGACAATTGTGTTTTTCTGATTCTTCTGTTTGTTTTTTTCACAAGGGAGATTTCCTTCTCCATTGAATCAACTTTGTCAGTAGTATCTTGTGCGTTGCTAATTTGCTGTTTCCTCTAGTCTTTTCAGAGTAGTATTGGTATCCATTATGAAGGGTTTGAGGCTCTTGATTTCATCCATTAGGTCTTCCAAAGTTAGCAGGGGTGAAAATTTGGTAGGTTAGATTGGGTCCTTTGAAGGTCTTTTCTTCCTGCTAAATAACTCTTTAGGAGGCATAGGCCAATTGGTTCGTGGGACAGGGTTATCACAAGTGGATGTCTAGTTATGTGATTTAAGTGACATGCTTTCTGCCATTGTTCTGCTGCGGATAAGCTGGTGACTTCCTACAATATGTATATCACATGTAGATATTGGTTTATTCAGGCATTCGAGTAGTTTCAATTTGTCCATTAAAAAAGAAGTAATGCTGCAACAAAAGTAAAAATAAACAATTGTCTAAATTAGCCTGCCCGTTGTAATTAATGTGGCAATATTACCTTATATGTGATTGCGAGTGATAAAACCATTCCAACTGAGAACCAAGGGGCATGTTTATACTCTGTTTGCGAAGAATGTGCGTCAAACATTTTGACGCACATTCGGCGCAAACCATGCACCATATTTAAACTTTCACGCCCGAGCCCGCGGACGTCAAAATTCCTCTGTGTGCGTTCCCGCCAAAAAATGACTTCAAGGCCTGTGTGTCCTTATTTATACTCCTGCATCATTTTGATGCACAGGAGGGGGCGGGCCTTAAAAACGGATCACACCCTGATGTGCGCCGTTTTTTAATGCCTGGGTGAGGGCAGGCATTAAGGGACCAGTGGGCTCTCTTCCATGGTCTCTACCATGGAAGGAGTCCAGAGGTGCCCTTCCCTGCCCCCATGGACACCAGCTGCTACTCTCGCCGACCCCTGGAGGACACCCGTGGATGGGGGGACCCATCCCAGGTAAGTACAGGTAAGTTGAGGTAAGTAGTTTTTTTTCTTTTTTTAAAGTGGCATAATTTGGGCCTTGGTCATGGCTATTGGGCAAGGGTGCATGACTCCTGTCTTTGCTAAGACAGGAGTCATTTCAATGGGGGTTGTGCGTCAAAAAATGGTGCAGATCCGGTTTGAGGCATGATTTTTGCCTCAAACCTGACTTGCACCATTTTTTGACGCACAACCCCCATTTTCCCCTACGCCGGCGTTGCCTGGTTTGAGTCTTTTTTATTTTACTCTGACCAGTCAGTAGCCCAGCTAACGTAATTCCTTAAATAAGGCACCCACACGGGGTGTAGGAATGGCGTTAGCTGGCAGTAAAATTTTTGACGCAAGCCAGCGCTGGTTTGCGTCAAAAAGTTTAAATATGGGCCCAAGTGTTATGGTGTTAAAACAATATATTTTACTTCAAGAATGATGCTTTGTTCTCTCAGTCCACCTACCAAATTAGTCTGAGGACTATTAGTCATAGCAAAAAAAATGGAGAAAAAAGGAGAAGTTATTTATATGGATTTTCAGTAGAGGCTATACCTATTCGGAAATTTCATTTTTAAGTACCCCCTGTTACCACAAGTCACCATATTGCACTCTCATATGGAGATGGAAAGTCAGAGATGCACACTACAAAATGACAGCCACAACGGGTCTTCTTGAAGTGCAACACATTTAAAGGAAAATACTTTGCAGACCAGAAATGAGCCAGTCGTAAGATCTTTGAGTGTTCTACCACCTATACCTTGAACGTGTAGTGAGATTGAGGGCAGTTTAGAGTTCCTCCACTGGCGAAGGAGCCAGAAGCTATAGAATTAAGCTGTCAAACACAGCATGCTCAGATCACATATCCTGGTAATATTTTTAAAGTGTTGTTTTGAGTTTATTTTCTTTTTAACTATTGGCAATTTGTTGGGTATGTAGTAAAGGAAAGTGAAAAGACTTTTAAAGATACATTTTAATTATTTTAATACATGTTTAACACTTTGTAAAATTGAAATGGGTAATTAAATCAATAATTATATAAATTATATATATATGGTAATATGAATTTACAGCCTCAAAAAATGGGTATTCATTTCTGTCAATTCTCTAATTATAATATTAGTGTATTTTTTTATTAATTAATACGTTAATGTTTTCTATTGTTAATTTTAATTTCAATTGGTTAATTACATTATTATATATTTTTTTTAAATAAGTTAATTTATTCAATGTATAATATGTTTTGTTTGAGATTGAATATTTTTCAAAACGTTTGTTTTTCCTTATGTTTTTTCTTTTTTTAATTAGTACATGTTTTTTAGTGGATTTGAATTTGAAGGGGATTATGGTTGGCGGAGTTTGTATCATAATTTTTAGTGCTTTTATTTGGCAAATGTCATTTTGGGTCATTTTTAAGATATAGCTTTTTTGTTATTATTTAAGTAATTTTTTTAAGATTTTTGCTTTTTATTCCTTTTTTCAAAAAGTAAACGTTTGTGATTTTTTTATATTTTTATATTATTTTTTCATGTGCTTTTTAAATATATTTTGCAGAAATGGTTATATCTTTTTTAACACTTTCCCTACTGTTGCTTAGACTGTATTGGGAATAATGAACTGCACCTCTCCAAGGTCTAACGCTTTCCCTGCTGTTGCTTAGGTTTGATTGAGAATGGTAAATATGACCCATCCAAACTCAACCACCTAGCTCTAATGTTGCTGTTTGAATGGAAGTAATACATCTGGTCTCTCCAAATTCCAACATTTTTCTTACTGCTGCTTAGGTTGGATTAAGAATAGCAAATCTGACTCCCTAGTCCAGTACTTTCCCTACTGCTGGATGGGTTGGAGTGGGAATAGTAAATCTGATCTCTCTTAGCTCTAATACATTTCCTCCTGTAGCTTTGGTTAGAGTAGGAATAGTACATTTTATCCTTATAAAGTGCATTACTTTCACTGCTGTTTTTTAGTCTGAAGAAGGAGTTATAACATTTATTTTTCAAAATGTTGACAGATTTGGTGATCTTGAAATGCTATTTTTGTTTCATTTATTTGTTTGGTTTCATTTATATTTTAAAGGTGTTCACATATTTTTCATATTACTTCTAATTTCTTCTCTTTCTTACTTTGGATGTAGATTTGATATTTTTCTTTTTGTTGGAGATACCTATTTGCATTAATTGTTTTATTATTTAGTATTACTATTTTTAAATCTTGCTCATGTTTGTTTTTTATTTGTTTCAATATTATTGTTATTTTAATATATTTTTATTGTGTTTTGTAACTTTTGCATTTTTGATTTTTATAATTCTCTTTAAAATAGAATTTGAATATTTTTATTCGTTTTAGAATTGTACCATTTTCTTTTTATATATTTTATTATTTTTTAGAATTGTAAAATTTTCTGTTAATATATATACATATATATGTATAATAATATATGCATATACTATCATATATATAATATATATAATATATATATATATATATATAGAGAGAGAGATAGATACACATATGTATATATGTATTGCATTTCCCTTTTATCAGTTATTAATATTCTCTTCAATTTTTGTAAACATTTTTTTTCATGTATCAGATATTTCTTTTAATACATTTTTCAGAATTACATTTTTGAAACACATGTGTTACCTTTATTTTTACCTGTCCTATTCTACATGAATATTTAAACAATAACAAAGATTTACTTCTACATTACTGATATATATTTTTGTTTTTTACTATCCATGATTTGGAAACAAATTGTTGGATTGGAAATTGTCACTCGATTTGCTGGATGGTATGATTATGATTCACATACACTGGTTGGTGGTGCACAGTAAATTGACAAATTAAAAACACATCTTGTGGATAGTGGTTTAAACACAATGAAAGTGCAAATCTTATAGTGCCAGTGTCTTTCTTTCAGGAGTCTTGAAGGAGTGATTTTTTGACATTTTATGTGGCCTGTGTTTTGGCCACCAGGCATCGACGCAGCAGGTTGGGAGGCTCTTTGATAGATAGATATAGATATGTTAATGATTATGTTATTTTAAAACACTTTTGCATATATATATATACTTATCTCTATGACTGAGTATGTAAAGTGATAATTAGTGTCAAAAACCTAGAAGCAATTGTTCACTATCCCATCCCAACAACACAATTCTTGCAGATGTGCCACCTGTAACAGACACTATTCCCACATCACCTACTTCATTTAGGACAAAGCACTTGATCCAATCCACTGAAGGTAACATGATAGCTGTAGAATGTACCAATCGGTTTGATGTATTAGATCTCTAGATGATCACATAAGAGATAATCCTATGAACCTGTTGCCTTCTCCTAGAGTTTCTGATCCGGAGCTTTACCACGCTTGCCTACAGATAACTACCATAAGAGACAAAATAAGGGAACTAAGAGAATATATTACAAAGATGTCCCTTATTTTTTATGAAAAACTGGACAGTTTAACAAAATAGGTAACTTACATTAGCTTAAATTCTCTGGCTATAGTTAGGATTGTGGATTGTTCACACAAGACCCATATACATTTCGCAGAAGATCTTACTACTAGTCGTAGTATCTTAGCCCCCCTCAGATACGAAATATATCTGAGGCACATAGTTCCAATGTGGGTGCATCAAAAAGGGGGGGGAGACTACCAAATCTCTTAACAGCACTGGGTGTAAACACACATCCATTGGAAGGGGAGAGAGTAAAACCCCTTCCAATAAGCTGAATGAGAAGGTAGTTCCCATTACCCAAGGTAGTCAAGGCCCTTCAACTCAACCCTTTCCTTGTACTAGGCTGCTGTCCCCTCACAAACAGGCATATGATTAATACCTAACCAATGTTCCAAGGTTGCGGGTGGGTTTTTAGGAAACTCCTGATTCACTAACAAACAAAGTAATCCATTGGATTAGAAAGATGAGGGGATGCAGATCAGTGTTCAGAGAGGACATCTATTTGGCTACCAGATTTAGTAATAATACTTCAGACTTCGCCACATAGGGTTGAAGCTGGTAAATGTAGAGATTGTAAAGGGTTTAATAGCCCTAGAACACAGATTTAGACCCACTAGCAACACTATGATTACACTTAAAGCTAAAGTCCCACACCAACTCTGATAACATGCCCAAGGAGCCACATGCCAACTTTGAAGGTCTGAGTGCCCTCCTTTAGTTCCAGTATGCCCAAAGCGGCTGACTTATCTGATATTGATTGACCACCACAGGTCCTGACTATGTATGTTTCAGCAAAGGAGTGAGTAATAAAAGTTCCAAGCCCTGAGGAGATGGGAAAATTGGTAAGCCATGTATGCCCCAAGCAAGGCACCACAAAGGTCACACAAGTAGAGAATCCAACTGTGCAAGGAATGAACACACCCCCTAGACAAACTGCTAGCTTAAAATTACTATCCTGGAATATTGCAGGACTGAGGGCCAAATTGGGGGACCCCAATCAGGGCACATTATTGACATTATATTACTACAAGAGACATGCGCAATGGAACCAGTATTTAGTTCAAGGTATATTACCTTCCATTCTAACACACAACCCTCAATCTCTGAGATACATTGGGTATATCGATAGACACTGGCCACAATGGTGGGGTGACATCTATCGCTATTTTTAACATCTATGTAAGATGAACAGCTCCCATGATGTCCTCGAGAACATTAGAGTGTTTGCCAATCCTGCTAGAAGAGTTAGATACCTATCACCACAACATTATTGCAGGAGATTTCAACACTCACATCCCCCTGGTCTTTCATTAGTGAACTCAAGATCACCTATCGAGTGTCCCTAGGAGTTCAACTGCTGTGTCATTGGAATGTCCAAGGCCTCATCTCAAGTAATAGACCTGCTAGTAGCACAATTTACAAGTAGAGAATAGGCACACGATCTCTGATTATCTACCACATCCAATGTTTAAGAAAAGAAAGTGCACCAGAAACATTGACTATATTTTTGTAGATGGATCCATATGGACATCACTGATGGAGAAGATGGTGGTACCAAGACCAGATAGTGATCACAATGCCCTAAGTGCTCTCTTTTGGAGAGCACAATTTGTGAGCTTAAACCTGCCAGCCACCAAAGGCCAAAGCCAAATTGAAGCCACCCACAACAAAAGGTCCACAAAATAGCAAAATTTAGCAACTGGAATGAATACCCAAATTCATCTATGCAATACATTTGCAGATTATCTAGTTCCATACGTGGGCCTGAGCACCGCCAAAACAAATTGTGTAGATATTCCCTGCACCCCCAGAGACTCCCTTCAACCTCTTTTTATAAGAGTAGGACAAAGGGGACGTTACACCCAAAAGTCCTTGGGGTGGTACACGAGTGGGTGCAGGCTAGCTAAAATAAAACTTCAGGAAACAATCAGAAATAAAGATACTGTGGCTAATCATGCAGCTAGGAATTAATACAGGACCCTTCTGGTGCAAGCAAAGCAAGCACGGCAGAAGGCACAATGGGAGGAGCTGACTGTTGCTCTAAACAACTAGAACATTAAGGGGTTCTGGAAGCCTATAGCAGAGGACTCTTATAGTATAAACAATCATTGGAACCTGTTGTATTTCCAGAAACTTGGGTGTTCCATTTTAGGGGCCTTTACAAGGCTTTGAACCATGATAAAGACAGCACTAAAGCAGGCTCCTCTACATCACTCAACTTGACTAATGACTGAGTACCTCTGGGGGACCCACATTTTCAAAGATGGGTATAGACAGATCGCCCCAAAGGAAACACTCAGGTATGGTGGAGATTGAGTATTCCAGACCCCAGTTAAATACCCAGAAAGGGGTAAATGAAGGTACTTTCTTTGCCTTTAGCAAAGAGGAAACTGCTTTGGCCTTAAAACAAAGGAAAGTGGAGAAGGCCTCTGGCCCGGATGGCTTCCCAGGTGACATGTTTCTCTCACAACCTGAGATATGGATTCCCTGCTTGAATGCTTTGGAAAACAATATTGTAATTAGAGAGGAGATCTCCCCCCCTGGAAGGGAGCTATAATGTTATCATGTTGTCAGTGACTACACAAATTGTAATAAGGTTGTGATCCCATTTGCACCGTTATATGTACTTTGTTCCATGTCATCATTTGACTACTTCCAATATGACTGCTTCCACCTTATCTGGCCGCATTTTGGGCCAGATGTATCAAGCACCACTTTAGCAATTACCAAATAGTGATTTTTACAGAATCGCTATTTGGTAATCATAAAATACGGCGTAACACAGTAATCGCGAATTCTTTTGTGATTACCAAAAATTTGCAATCGCAAATAGCTAGTGATTTGGTAAAAAAGCTAATCTCAATTTGGTAATCACAATTTGCGAATTTGACTTTTCACAGCAGCTTGATGACCTCACAAACAGGAAGTAGGTCAGACCATGCTGTTTCCAGAAGCCTGAGCCACAGGAGGAGACAGATCATGAGAGATGAGCACTAGGGAGACAGTTTGTAGTGTGCTCCAGGCACAATACTTACCGTGGCCACTGAGGGGAATGCATAGGAGGCTGGAGGCTGGAGGCTGGAGGAGGAAACTGAAGTTCAGTGAGTAGGAACTTGAGGTGCTCACAAAAGAGGTCATAAAGAGCTGTGACAAGCTCTTTGGAAAAAACTCCCTCGATGTCCCAAAGAGCGAGAAAAGGAAAATATGGACAGACATCCAGTCCAAGATTAGCGTGGTGGGTGTGATGCAGGTCTCCATTGAGGAGATACATGAGCGATGCTATGATTTATATACACGGGCAAAGGAGAGGGTAGCAACCAAGCTTGCAGAGGCAAGGAGTACTGATGGAGACCATCCACCCAGACACCATCGACTCACTTGGAGGACATGGTAGAGTCCACTTTACAGCCTCAAGCTATCTTTGGAGTCACAGAAATTGACACCTCCGCCACACCCAGCACCAGGTAATGAGTAATCAAATACTTAATTTACCATATTTGCAGGGAAAAGTGTACCATAGAAAAAATCTGTGTCATCCCCCAATGTTTAGAAAAATCCATGCCACTCATTCCATGCAACCCAACAAGGCATTATGGGAGTGCTAGTCCATACCCCAACAGTGAATCAATATCAAACATTGCAGCATTGTGCATCCCCATACACATACACAATACAAATGACAAGCAGTAACATGAGGGAAAATGTTTATTTCAAGCTCAATTGTAGAATGGAGACATGCAAAAGTATTCCGTAATTGAAATATTTCTCATTGATGTTGCAGCTGTACCTGCACCACATGCAACAGAAACAGAAACTGGGGGAAATGAGGAAACCCAGCCACTGGCATATGTTGAAAATATTGTGTCTACACCACCCACAACACCTGCAAAATCCAGACGCAGGGAAACAGTGGGACCCCTCCGTGAGTTGAACCTGGAGTCCGATGACATGTCACAAGATATACATACACCACCCCCAGAGACATCAGTCCCTGTTCCAGCACCAATATACCCCTCTCAGGAGGCATAGATTGGATGTCAGGCAGAGTTTAGAGCAAGGTGAGCCCTCATCTGTATTTGGCAATCTGGGGCAATCCATGTTGCAGGTGCATAGTCAGTTAGTGACACTGAATAACAACATGTGTCTGCTGAATGCAACAGTGTTGGAAGGACAGGAAGCAACAACAGACAACTTAAGGGGGATGACCAACACCATAAAAGAGCTATGCGCAGTGATGCAGCAGGACTACGTCACCTACCTTAGACATCAACATCAATTGATGGACAAGATTGGATGTGTTTACTCAATTGGTCCACCTCCTCACCCGTGCTATAGCATTTCTGTCATGATGTGCCGTGCGCATGCAAGTGAAAATGGCACATTGCTGTGGAGTTATTGCAAGGGGATTGGTGCAAGTTACTAATACAATGGAGAACATGCAAACAGCCTGGATTGCTGGTAACAGTGGCTTAGGTGGAGGTGATAGAGAGGAGCTCTCAAGCCTCAGTAGAGTGACTGTACCTGTGATGGACAATAAACATCACAGTTCCACATACAGTGCAGTCTCCAAGGCCTCATCAAGAGATGCAACTGAGCAACTGAGCCCAGTGACTGTTCCAGTGGCATGCGTGGATGGAAAAAGTGATGGTGACATGTCTCAGCGCTTCCTGTTTTGGGCCATTGCAAAACATATGTTATGTTATTGGTGACGCATTTGATTTGTGTACAGAATGTGCTTTTGAACTCACTGTGTAGTGTGTCCACATATTGGACCTGATGGTAAGGCAATAAATGTGATACCTGTTTCAAGAAGGAAGAATGCATGGCCTCATCATTACTTACATTAAAAATAATTGTGCGTGATTTCAGCACGTCTTTGCCTGCCTTCTGCTGCTCTTGATCCATCTGCTGGATGAGTGGGCAGTAATGGGTCATCATCCTAATCAGACTCCGTATCTGAGGGTTCCAGGGGTATACCTCTCAATGTTGCAATGTTGTACAACATAGCACATGAAGCCACTATCTTGCAGCAGGTCTCAGGACTGTATTGTAGTGCTCTGATGATGTGTGAGGCATTGCAGCTGACCTGTATGTTCATGGAATGGCTAGATTTCCTGTTTCTGTATATGTGTTCATTGTCAGAAGGTGGACAGACTTCAACATGTGTCCCATCAATGCAGCCAATGACGTGTGGGAACTGGGCTACTTATAGAAATTAAGTTTTGTTAGCTGCAGGTCCTGTCGGGTATTGGGACGTTTGATGTGCTCATTTATCTTGGTCAACATTGCATGCAGGAATGCATTAAAGAAGCATGAGAGTGCACTTTGGTACAGATAACCAGCAGCTGCTATGACCCCCTGGTAGCTTCCTGAAGCTAAGAGGTGCAGGGCGAATAACACCTGCACATGAGTGGGGAAAGCATGGGTTCTGTGTGTGTATCGCTGCATTTGTGGTTGCAGATCTGCTATTAGGTCCAGTATCATGGCAGAATTTAACCTATACTTGTCATAGATCTCCTCCTCTGTCTGATCAAAAGATGTCATGCGCACTCTGAAAATGCACACCTATCTCCTCCTCCCCCTCCTCTAACCTGCCAGGATCCTCATCCTCCTCACCATGACGCAAAATGCAACCATTGTGAAAAAGCTAAGGCACTCTGGGCCTCGTTTTACAGTTTGCACCTGATTACCACCTAATTTGAGTTATTGGTAAATTGCACATGCAAAATCACCTTTTTGCGATCATTCATAATTTGTGAATGGTTCAAACAATGAATTTGCCATTACCAATTTGTGATTTGCAAATCATGAGTCGCTAATAGGAGTCGCTGTTTTAGGGAATGACTAATTTTGTGAATTCATAAATTTGAATGCCAATGCCTTCCTTACTTTGGGAAAGGCCATTCTGCATTTGCAAATGGCCTATTTTTGCGATTAGTGCTGTTTGCAAATGCAAAAACGTTTGATACATCTGGCTCCTATATTATGATCTGGCCCCACATGGAGTCCTATTTTTAATTATTTGTTTGTTTGTATGTTTCTAATGTATTTGAAGATGTCTACCTGTGTCTGTCCAAAACCTATTGGGAGATCATTTTTAAAATATGTTTATAGTGTGATATATTTATTTAGACTTTTATGGCCTTTGACCGAAATAAAGTTTCTATTGATTAATTGATAGTGCCACTATATTTGTGTAGCAAAATCTGTTTATTGCAATATTCTGATGATTGTACTATGTCATAGAAGCTATAAATCTTATTTTGACCACATTTTATTTTAAAATTCATTGAAATGGTAAGTGACACCAAGGCATAAAAGTTTGATTAATTCGTCATATGCGTGTATGCTGCCCCTTTTATAACCTCAATGCATTTTGGAACAGATCCCCACGCAGATGTATTTTTTTTCCCAAAATCTACATCTAAAAACACATAAATCTAATACAAGCCAACAGTTATTCATGGACGGCATGCTTGACCATTTTGAAGAAGTGTATAGATGATATCTAAATATTGTGCAGCAACACCGAAAAGGAACTAACTGAATTGATTGATTAACTTCAAGACAAAAATCACCTGAGGTATTTTTCCACCAATCTACAAAACGGATAATGATCTTTTCTAGAGGTACCCATAACCTTAAGTTGCTGCTATTCATAAATGTCACTCTTTATGAAACCTACTGGCAGAAACAATCCACTTCACTATAACAGGTTTCACCAAGTGTCACTCAAAATTAATCTGTGAATATTGATATTCTTTTCTACTGATGCGACTCAAAAATAATTTCCAAACCAGATGAACACCAAGAACAACAATTTGTCATGCGCAACAAATTGGGGGAAAAGTGTTATCCAAACCTCATTTTTGGAACTAGAAACCAAAAGAAATGAATAATGTTTCAAAAACAGTATTTAACAACATTGGGCTTTACTGCAACAAGAATTCAAATTCAAGGGGACATTTGATTTTAAGCCTATTTTATCTACCAAAGACACAAGAACCTCATAGATACTATATGGGTCTTGTGGGAGAAGTAACAGGGACTTCCAGTCCAAGGCGGCATTGAGGCAAGCAAGGAAGAGTCCCTACCATCATTGTTGGAGGATTCTCACCATGGAGGCAAGACTGCTGGTTTTGGGTGACAGCACCAATGCATGCAGGGTAATGAGTTGATCCCACACTGTCTGGTAACTGCTGGCCTAACACTTTTGGCAGGCTAGCAGCACCTAACCCAAACCTAGAAATAAAGGTGATTTGTAGCAGCCTGACGCATGACACTCTGACTCCTCCAGGAAGTCGTAACTGGCAGAGCCAGCCCTTTTCTCTCATTAGTACACGTCTCACACAAGCATAGGCAAACAAAGAGATGCAGGACATTTTTCAATATATTTATTGAAAAGGCTGAAATCTATGATAAAATATATGAGCTGTAATTATTAGGAGGATGAAACATAGCACAGTTAGAATTGTTGCCAAAAGTGAAAAGCAGATAAACAGTCCCAGCATATTGTAATAAACATGTGCCTAAAGATTCCTACCCATAGTATCTAGCTTCTACATGAGTGGATAGCAGTAATAGACCCTGTCTGCCCGTAGTAGTCCATGAGAGGAACACCTGCCCCCATATCTGAAAAACAGAAGTCTGCCCATCGTCTCGATTGGCTGTAGAGACAGGGCTGAGGTCAGCAAAGTGGCAATGGAATAGCACAGCATAGGATGACTCCTCTGGCAGGATTGACCTCTCTAAGCCTGTGTGATGTTTTTATAACAAAATGTATTGTATTCTGAGAAGCAGACCTCATGTGATTATGTGTCTCTTGGGGTGGCAATACTATCTAGATTATCATGTAACATTGAGCAGCCTTAGGCAGAAGTACACGGTTAATTATCATGCAAGGAAAGTAATAACAACACTTTCGCAGTATAGCAGCTGACTACAAAAATAAAAACATCAGGTCAGTTATGCTAAAATGAATGAAAATGAATAAAAGAAATGGAGCTTGTAACTAGGTAAAAGGGAACAGGCCGCAGGTCCAAGCTAAAATACGTGTGCCTAAGAAAGGCTCTAAAATGAACCCACAACATCATCACCTGTTTGGCCTGCCTGGCGCTATATAGCGTGCAAACTTATCCCGCTGCATGGGTCTTGCGGGAGCAGTACCAGGGACTTCCAGTCCCAGGTGGTCTTGTGTTTAAGTATGGTGGAGCCCCTATCATTGTCACCTGTGTGGCCTGCCTGGAGTTACATAGCATGTGAACTTATCAAGCTGCTTGGGACTCTAAGGGCTCACCCATCCTGTGAATGTCAGTGACAGGAAGAGGCAGGACAGAGCCACTCCCCTTGGCCCTACGGTAGGATCTAAGCTTGAACTGAACTCTGGTTCTCACTGTCTCGTTGTGACCTTCAGGTACACTGGGAATTCGGCAACTGTGTGCAAGACAGTTGTTTTCCTTCCGGTAACTTTATTTGACTGACCATCTGTGGCAATCTTCTTGCTTGTTTACATATTGTTTGGTGAATTAAGTGAGCATGGGGGTATCAATTGCTCCCTGTATTGTGTGCTTCCCCTTGGTTGGATTTGTGAAGTGGTCTGTGTCGACCATCAGTATTCGAAGCCTTACAGGCCACTGATCTTTTGGGCCAAAATGGGTAAATGAAAGCTATAGATAATGCTGAGGATGCAAGGGTGGATGCAAAACAGGCTTGGCATGTGGCTTCTAATTGTACACTCAAAAAGATTGAGGGGTTAATAGAATACGTTGCAGGGTTGTTGAATAAGAACAAAAGTGGAGATGTACTGTTACGGGGTAGGCCCAGGATTAAAGGCATCAAGTCAAACTTAACAAAAAGGGGTCCAGAGCGAAATAATCACAAGCCCTCTGCTAATGGTACAACCATTAGTGTGAATATCAATCCTCAGCACAACAGCTTGGATAGTCCCAGGTTCAGTGCACGAAAATATCTGCCTGGCCCCTTTCATGGTTAACGTAGAATACTCTAACAGGTTTAAGGTGCTTCAGTTGAGTGAGGAACGGCAACCTAGGAATGAGGTAATTCCTTTTTTCTAGGCATTCTAGCCAAACCCCGTAGTAAAGGGCAGTAATATTGCTGCCCAAATGAACATTGGCATGGGTGGAAATAGGAGAATTAAGGAGAGTGCCACAATCTTTAATGGAGAAGGTAGACCAGATAACAACTGCTTCTTAGACCTAAGGGGCATGGGAGGTCTGGTATAACTGATATTGTGGATAGGAATAATTCTAAATCACAAGAGAGTAGCCTGGGGAACATCCAAGAAAAGTGCCATTAGCGCAGCCTGCCCTCCGTCCTTATACAATGCTTGAAACATCTCACAGGCATCAAATAGAAATAGTAGAATACAAACAATGAATGTAGAAGGAAGAAGTAAGAGGGTGGATAAATATAAGCAACCAGATTTGTTGAATGACCACAAAAAGCTCTATAGGTCCCTTCCAATAGACTCATGGAGACATTTGATAGACCTTATAAAGGGTCTAAGATATGGAGAAGGCATGAAAACTCTTGCCCCTGGATTTGAGGAGGGGCAGGATGAATGTCCAACAGCGAGACAACATATTTCTGATAAATGTCCCCAAATTGCTCTTAGGCCCAAAAGAGGAAAAGGAAGCTCTTATCAACAAAGTTATTCACTGGGTTAACAACATTCGTAGTTGTTACTCAACAACTAGAGAGGATATTTTTACAGTCAGGCGCTATAGTGTTTGCCATAATAGTTTTGACCACATTGGTTTAAGATTTGGTAATAACAAAACAAATGACAACCTAATTGCATTGGAGTTAACCCCTTCGCTGCCAGGCCTTTTCCCACTCAGGTGCCAGGCCTTTTCTTGGCTATTTGGGGCAGGGCGCGCTTAGGCCCTCATAACTTTTCGTCCACATAAGCTATCCACGCCAAATTTGTGTCCTTTTTTTCCAACATCCTAGGGATTCTAGAGGTATCCAGACTTTGTGGGTTCCCCTGAAGGAGAACAAGAAACTAGCCAAAATACAGTGAACATTTTTTTCATTGGAAAAAAGGGCTGCAGAAGAAGGCTTGTGGTGTTGTCCCTGAAATTGGCATCAACAAAGGGTTTGCAGTGCTAAAATCACCAGTTTACCAGCTTTCAGGAACAGGAAGACTTGAATCAGAAAACTCAATGTTTCAACACAATTTTGGCATTTTACTGGGACATACCCCATTTTTAAATTTTTTTGTGCTTTCAGCCTCTTTCCAGTCAGTGACAGAAATGGGTGTGAAACCAATGCTGGATCCCAGAAACCTAAACATTTCTGAAAAGTAGACAAAATTCTGAATTCAGCAATGGGTAATTTGTGTAGATCCTAAGGGTTTCCTACAGAAAATAACAACTGAAATAAAACAATATTGAAATTAAGGTGAAAAAAACAGCAATTTTTTTCCACGTTTTAATCTGTAACTTCTTCCTGCAATGTCAGAATTTTGAAAGCAATATACCATTAGATTTGCTGGACTCTTCTAGTTGTGGGGATATATAGGGCTTGTAGGTTCTTCAAGAACCCTAGGTACCCAGAGCCAATAAATTAGCTGCACCTTACAGTGGATTTTCATTCTATACTGGGTATACAACAATTCATTTGCTGAAATATAAAGAGTGAAAAATAGGTATCAAGAAAACCTTTGTACTTCCAAAATGGGCACAAGATAAGGTGTTGAGGAGCAGTGGTTATTTGCACATCTCTGAATTCTGGGGTGCCCATACAAGCATGTGAATTACAGGACATTTCTCAAATAGACGTCCTTTTTACACACTGTCTTATATTTGGAAAAAAAAAAAAATTACAGAAAGACATGGAGCAATAACACTTGTTTTGCTATTCTATGTTCCCCTAAATCTCCCGATAAAAATAGTACCTCACTTGTGTGGATAGGCCTAGCGCCTGCGACAGGAAATGCCCCAAAACACAACGTGGACACATCACATTTTTCCACAGAAAACAGGTGTTTTTTGCAAAGTGCCTACCTGTGGATTTTGGCCTCTACCTCAGCCACCACCTAGGGAAACCTACCAAACCTGTGCATTTTTGAAAACTAGAGACCTAGGGGAATCCAAGACGGGATGACTTGTGGGGCTCTCATCAGGTTCTGTTACCCAGAATCCTTTGCAAACCTCAAAATTTGGCTAAAAAAACACTTTTTCCTCACATTTCGGTGACAGAAAGTTCTGGAATCTGAGAGGAGCCACACATTTCCTCCCACCCCGCATTCCCACAAGTCTACCGATAAAAATGGTACCTCACTTGTGTGGGTAGGTCTAGCGCCTGTGACAGGAAATGCCCCTAAACACAACGTGGACACATCACATTTTCCTAAAGAAAACAGAGGAGTTTTTTGCACAGTGCCTACCTGTGGATTTTGGCCTCTAGCTCAGCCGCCACCTAGGAAAACCTACCAAACCTGTGCATTTTTTAAAACTAGAGACCTAGGGGAATCCAAGACAGGGTGACTTGTGGGGCTCTCACCAGGTTCTGTTACCCAGAATCCTTTGCAAACCTCAAAATTTGGCTAAAAAACACTTTTTCCTCACATTTCGGTGACAGAAAGTTCTGGAATCTGAGAGGAGCCACAAATTTCCTGCCACCCAGCGTTCCCCCAAGTCTCCCGATAAAAATGGTACCTCACTTGTGTGGGTAGGTTCAGTGCCCGTGACAGGAAATGCCCCAAAACATAAAGTGGACACATCATATTTTCTCAAAGAAAACAGAGGTGTTTTTTGCAAAGTGCCTACCTGTGGATTTTGTCCTCTAGCTCAGCTGGCACCTAAGGAAACCCACCAAACCTGTGCATTTTTAAAAACTAGAGACCTAGGGGAATCCAAGACAGGGTGACTTGTAGGGCTCTCTCCAGGTTCTGTTACCCAGAATCCTTTGCAAACCTCAAAATTTGGCTAAAAAAACACTTTTTCCTCACATTTTGGTGACAGAAAGTTCTGGAATCTGAGATGAGCCACAAATTTCCTTCCACCCAGGATTCCCCCAAGTCTCCCAATAAAAATGGTACCTCACTTGTGTGGGTAGGTCTAGTGCCCGCAATAGGTAATGTCCCAAAACACAAAGTGGACACATCACATTTTCTTGAAGAAAACAGAGCTGATTTTTTGCACAGTGCCTACCTGTGGATTTTTGTCTGTAGCTCAGCTGGCACCTAGGGGAACCTACCAAACCTGTACATTTTTAATAGCTAGAAACCTAGGGTAATCCAGGATGGGGTGACTTGTGGGGCTCTCACCAGGTTCTGTTACCCAGAATCCTTTGCAAACCTCAAAACTTGGCTAAAAAAAGACTTTTTCCTCACATTTCAGTGACAGAAAGTTCTTGAATCTGAGAAGAGCCACAAATTTCTTTCAAACTAGCGTTCCCCCAAGTCTCCCGATAAAAATGGTACCTCACTTGTGTGGGTAGGCCTTCTGCTTGCAACAGGAAATGCCCCAAAACACTATCTGAAAACATCAAAATTATCAAATAGAAAACTGTCTGTTTTTTCTGGGGGGGCACGTGTGTTTTTGGTCCTGGGCTCAGCAGCCATCTAGGCATACCTACCAATCCCAGACATTTCTGAAAACTAGACACTCGAGGGAGTCAAGGGAGGTGTGACTTGCATTGATCCCCCAATGTTTTCTCACCCAGAATCCTCAGCAAACCTCAAATTTAGGTAAAAAAATCAAATTTTCCCACATTTCTGTGTGGGATCACCGCACCGAGACAAATTTCCTACCCCCCAACGTTACCCTCAGTATCCCGGTAAAAATGATACCTCACTTGTGTAGGTGTGCCAAGTGTTTGTGACAGGGAAGATCCAAAAACACGTCAAAATTGAGGGGGAACTAAAGTGGGTCCAAAAGGGCAGTTTGAAAAAAAAAATTTTTAGGCTGACAAGTGCAGCAGAAATTTTATAGGTATAGTTGAGACAATGCTGGGTGGTAGGAATTTTGTGGATTTTTGCAGATTCCGGAAGGTTCCATCACAAAAATGTGGGGAAAATGTGTGCTTTCCAGCAAAATTGCAGGTTTGCAGAACATTGTGGGTAAGGAAATGGTGCGGGGTGCATGTGAAGCACACCACCCTGGAATCAACTAGATATTTAGTTTTCAGATGTGTCTAGGTCTTGTGGATTTTTCTACATGGCAGCGTCCCAAAGTAAAAAAAAGTGCACCATTCCTAGTGGGACGATTTTGAGAGTTACAAAGCTCTCATGGCCCAAATGTAAAACAAAAACCAAAAATAATCAAATGTCCTCATGCTTGCCATGGAATAAGATGTTTTAGCTTGCGGGGGAGAGCTGAATGACAGTTAGCCCCTTCAGTTCGGGTGAGGACATAACCAGGCCCATACTGGTTGATAGCCACAACCCCACTATTTTCTTTTCTTTTATTTATTCCCGCGCATCTAGTACACTTTCTGTCCCCCTGGGTGTGAATCAGGGGTAATTGCCCAATCTGCCCTCTGGTGGGCAGAACAACTTTGTCCCCATTTATTTGGGGTGGGGGTATGGCCATATCCCCAGCCTCTTATTTTGAAAAATAAATCTTCCCCGGTCTCTGGTGGTCTTCCTTCCCTCCTTGGGGGCAGATGGGCCTTCGCAATTTTATAGGCAAATCTGCCCCCAAGGGGAGCAGTTATGGCCAACAGTAATGTGCCCCCATGGGGAGCGACCTTTGCCCAAGGGGCTGCCACCCCAAACAAAACACACGTACACCCACACTAATCCATGGTGTCTAGAGGTTTCTCCCCCAATCTGCCCCCAAGAGGGGTAGAAATGGCCTAAATAAAATTTGACCCCAAGGAGAGCAACCCTTGTCTAAGGGGTCGCTCCCCATACATAAAAACATAAAGGGGGTCATTACAACCCTGGCGGACAGTGTTAAAGCCGCGGTAAGACCGCAAACAGGCCGGCGAAAAAAAAAAAGGGAATTATGACCGTGGCGGAAACCGCCAACAAAGACAGCCACTTTAACACTCCGACTGCCACGGCGGTACAGACAAGCAGCGTGACGGTCACCGCCAACAGACAGGCGGGAGACAAAGTACCACCCACAGTATCACAACCTACCAATCCGCCACCTTTTCCGGGGCGGATTCACCGTGGATAAAAACACGAAGGAAACAGCCATTTTAATGCGAAAACGCTCACCTCCACACACTCCACGAGGAACAAGGGCACCATGGAGCCGGAACTCCAAATACTCCCTTCGATAGTCTTACTGCTTCTGTACGATCATCATCAACGCCGAAGACAACGGTGAGTACTGCACCTACGACATAGGGGAGGGGGGAGGCAAAAGTCAGGGACACGCACACGCAACACCCCCACCCCCACCTCGACCCTCACCCACTACAACACACACACCAATGCATATCCAAACATAAAAGTAACAACCCCAAAACCCCCCGGAAGAATGCAAAGACAAAATGAAATGAATTCAACCATTGTAGTGTATCAAAATACAGTAACCAAATGTATACAGATATATATACACATTCAACAAAATCTACATCACAATTAGTAGTGCAGGTATGCACCATTCAATGTCCGTGGACCACTGGGCCCAAAATGCATGGGCGAGGCCCACATCAGATACCTGAGCAAAACGGAGAGAAAACTGCAGGGGCGTCAGATTGAAATACAACAGGCACCTCAGGGGGAAGGGAAGGGGGGGCACCTCAGCCGGATGACAGCACCACGCCAGATCCACGAGGGGGCTCTATGCCCATTGATGTATCCTGGGGAGTGCAAAGCCACAGTCTCTCAAGTCTCTACAGTGGGTGGCTTGCCCACTGTACCATCCTGGGGAGTGCAAAGCCACAGTCTCTCAAGTCTCTACAGTGGGTGGGTTGCCCACTGTTCCATCCTGGGGAGTGCAAAGCCACAGTCTCTCAAGTCTCTACAGTTGGTGGGTTGCCCACTGTACCATCCTGGGGAGTGCAAAGCCACAGTCTCTCAAGTCTCTACAGTGGGTGGTTTGCCCACTGTTACATCCTGGGGAGTGCAAAGCCACAGTCTCTCAAGTCTCTACGGTGGGTGGTTTGCCCACTGTTCCATCCTGGGGAGTGCAAAGCCAGTCTCTCAAGTCTCTACAGTGGGTGGCTTGCCCACTGTACCATCCTGGGGAGTGCAAAGCCACAGTCTCCCAAGTCTCTACAGTGTGTGGGTTGCCCACTGTTCCATCCTGGGGAGTGCAAAGCCACAGTCTCTCAAGTCTCTACAGTTGGTGGGTTGCCCACTGTACTATCCTGGGGAGTGCAAAGCCACAGTCTCTCAAGTCTCTACAGTGGGTGGTTTGCCCACTGTTACATCCTGGGGAGTGCAAAGCCACAGTCTCTCAAGTCTCTACAGTGGGTGGATTGCCCACTGTTCCATCCTGGGGAGTGCAAAGCCAGTCTCTCAAGTCTCTACAGTGGGTGGCTTGCCCACTGTACCATCCTGGGGAGTGCAAAGCCACAGTCTCTCAAGTCTCTACAGTGGGTGGCTTGCCCACTGTACCATCCTGGGGAGTGCAAAGCCACAGTCTCTCAAGTCTCTACAGTGGTTGGTTTGCCCACTGTACCATCCTGGGGAGCGCAAAGTCACAGTCTCTCAAGTGGATGACAGTCTCCACTGGTTCTGGAGGGGGACTGGTGCCCAGAGTGCTTCATCCTGTTAATGATTGAGGTAGTGGATGCTGTTCTCCACTGGTTCTGGAGGGGGACTGGTGCCCAGAGTACATCACTCTCCCCGTGACGGTCCCAGTTCCGTCACTCCCCTGCTGCACATGGGCTAGCGGTGCTTGAGTTGGCAGTGCTTGCCCTGTTCAGCGGTGCTTGCCCTGTTCAGTGGTGCTTGCCATGGCGGTCTTTGCCCTGTTCAGCTGTGCTTGAGTGTGCAGTTTCTGAGCTGTTCAGCAGTGCTTGCCCTGTTCAGCGGTGCTTGCCATGGCGGTCTTTGCCCTGTTCAGTGGTGCTTGAGTGTACAGTTTCTGACCTGTTCAGCAGTGCTTGCCCTGTTCAGCGGTGCTTGCCCTGTTCAGCGCTGCTTAACTTTGCTGTCTCTGACCTGTGCAGCTGTGTTTGCCATGGCGGTCCCTCATTGTCCAGAGGGGCTGTGGCTGCCGGGGCCCTCCTGGGCACTGACTCTGGCGGTGGTCTCCTGACCAGTGACGACGGGACTGCCCTCCTGGGCACTGACTCTGGCGGTGGTCTCCTGACCAGTGGCGACGGGACTGCCATCCTGGGCACTGACTCTGGTGGTGGTCTCCTGACCAGTGATGAAGGGAGTGGTCTCCTGACCAGTGACAAAGGGACTGCCCTCCTGGGCACTGACTCTGGTGGTCTCCTGACTAGTGACGATCGAGCTGGCGGTGGCCTCCTGGGCAGCGGGGATGATGGCGGCCTTCTCCATCGTGCTGCTCTTCCCAGACTTTGGCGCTTTTTTCTGCCCCTTCCCCATCTTGGGAGAAGTCACAGCTGACTTGACACTTTCCCCGGGACCCTTGTGAGCGGCTTTGCCGGCTGGAGTCTTCCCCCTATCCCGTCGGGCACTGTCCAACTTCTGGTGCTTCACGGGGGGGACTGGCTGTGCTTTGGCTCCGTGTCACACTGGCTGCCCTGGTGCCCGGTGCACTTCACATACCTCTAACAGGCACCACTGGTACCGGAGATTTTTTGGCTGAGGTGCTAGTACGGGACCTATGAATTGGAGGGAGGGGTGGTGGGAAAGAGGTCAACGTTGCTCAGGAAAAGTTTCTGACGAACACTGGGATGGGTAGCTGGAGGGGGTCTGGGAGTGGAGATAGAGGAGGTGGTTGTAGGAGGTGTACCTTTTGATGATTTGGGTGCAGGTGCATGTTCTGGAGGCTGTTGTGAGGTGGATGGATGTTGGGTGTGTGTGTGCCCGCGTTTGTGTACTTTGGGAGGGGGCGTCACAGACACACTGGGAGAGGACACAAGAGACGTGTAAATGGGAGTGGGGGCGGTGAGTGCAGGTGAGCGGGGTGTGGTGGTGGGTGTGCTGGTGCGGGTCCTAGTGGCTGTAGTGGTAGTGCATGCAGGTGAGAGTGTAGACGACACTGGGAGGGAGGAGGGACACGACGAGGAGGGGGACACAGTGGAGGCAGTGGATGTTGCTGTGTCTGTATGTGGGTGATGCTTGTGTGAGTGCCTGTGGGATGTGTGGTGCCTATGTTTGCCTGAGCTTCCCTTGTGTGTTGAGGTGTGTGCAGGCTGGTCTGATGGTGTGCTTGGGATAGGCTGGGGTACAGGGGAGTGGGTCTGGGTAGAGGAAGTTGGAGGGGGGAGGCTAGACACAGGGACAATGGCTGCCATCAGTGCTAAGGCCAGAGATTGCAGGGTTCCATGATGGGCAGCCTGACCAGAATGAATGCCCTCCAGGAATGCATTAGTGTTGTTGCAACTCCCTTTCTACACCTGGATGGCATTCACAATGGTAGACTGCCCAACAGTGAGTGACCTGAGGAGGTCAATGGCCCCCTCACTGAGGGCAGCAGAGGTGACAGGGACAGGGGCTTAGGTGCCTGGGGCGAAGGTGATGCCCACCCTCCTGGGTGAGCGGGCACGGGGCGAAGGCAGAGGGGCTGCTGGGAGGGCGGTGCTGGTAGGGGGGGTGGCGGCTGTACATGTAGAAGTGGGGGGCACAGATTTTGCCGCCACCACAAGGGAGCTCCCATCGGAGGACGAGTCTGTGTCGCTGGTTGCTGATCCGGTGACCGCCGTGAAGCTACCCTCGCCCTCCGTCCCACTGGTGTATTCAGACTCCGTGGTGTGGCCCTCCATGGCCATATGGGATGCAGCTCCCTCGTGCACCGGTGCCACTGTACCTCCGCTGATGATGCTGATGCACAAAAGAACAGGGAGAGCAAAAAAAGGGGGGGGAACGACAGAAGAAAGACAGGTTGAGTGAATGGCTTACCGCTACCGTTGGTGGACAATACAGAAACAGGAGCCCCCTGCACTACGCAGCGCTGTTGGGCTCTACTGATGCAGTTCCTGGGATATGGCCAACATGGCTATGGTGTACATCAGCACACATAGATGACACAGGGGCATGTATACCTGTACTTGGCACTCTACAGAGGTGGGGTGGAGTGCCACATGGCCTGCATTATGGAGGGGCCTAGCCTACGGAACTCGCCCTGGCCTAGGGAAACCCACAGCCCTCCTCCCCCACCCAGACACCTTCACTGCGCGCAAAGTCCGCAGAATGATGTTGTACTCCCCCCCTTGTATCTGCTGTGATGCCCTCAAGCACCCATCCAACTCAGGGTAGGCCACCGCCAGGATCCGGAACATCAGGGGGGTCATGGTGCGATGGACACCCCTCCCACGTTCGGAGGCCATCCCCAGCTTAGCCTCCACCATCTTCTTGCTCCAGCAGCGAATGTCCTCCCATTTTTTCCGGAAGTGGGTGCTCCGTCTCTTGTGGACCCCCAGGGTCCGGATGTCCTTGGCGATGGCACGCCAAATAGCCTTCTTCTGCTGGGCGCTGACCTACAGGACATGTACAGGGGAAGAATAGAAGTCATTACCAACTGCACCGTCGAAGTGAGAGGCCCACATCCCTGCCCTTGCTATGTGGCACATGCATTCACAGTCCTTCATGCTCGCAGAACTCTGCCCCCTTCCTTCTTACAACCAGACCTCTCCACCCAGGCATAGCCCATACAACTCGCACCCTATGTACTCACCTGTTGGTCTGGAGGACCGTAGAGTAGCGTGTACTGGGGGAGGACCCCGCCCACGAGCTTCTCCAACTCCTGTGCAGTGAAGGCAGGGGCCCTTTCCCCAGACGCATGAGCCATTGTCTCTTCCAGACCGAGGTCATAGCAGCACTTGCAGTATAGGTTCTCTCCTGTTGAAGATCAGGTATTGAGTGATTGAACAGATAGAAAATGGCGGTGATGTCCGCGGCGGTGCGTATCATCACCGCCGGCGCACTTCGTCATTGGCTCCTGGAACCCATACGGTCCAATGTTCACCAATGCAGCATTGCGCTGCGGTCTTCGACCGCCTACCGCGACGGTGTACAACGCCAGCGCAGTTACCTCACATCCCATTGTCCCAGTTTAGAGGTCAGGCACCCACCATTTCAGGGGCCCACATGGCTTCATTTTCAACTGCGTCTCACATACCTAGGCCTGGACTCAACACACATACAGACAACTTTTTGGATTATGTTTCGTGTTCTGTGTAGCTGTGGGTACATACCTCTGAGTAGCTTGACTCTGTGGTCGCTGTTGTCCTTCCTAGGCACCATCAGCTGGGACATGTGAGAAGATGGCGGAATCCTCCGGTAATCCGACCGCTGGTGGACCTGTTGACAATGGAGGAGCGACATTTAATCATCACCTACAGGTTTGACAGTGGCACAATCCAGGAACTGTGTACCCAGTTGGAGCCTGACCTGATGTCAGCAATCCGCCATCCCACAGGAATCCCCCCTCAAGTGCAGGAGCTGTCAGTGCTCCATTTCCTTGCAAGTGGGTCTTTTCAAACAACAGTGGCCATGGCATCAGGGATGTCCCAGCCTATGTTTTCCAATGTGTTGTCCAGAGTGTTGTCTGCCCTGCTGAAACACATGAGGAGCTACATAGTTTTCCCTGAGGTGGAGGATTTGGCTACTGTTAAAGGTGACTTCTATGCCCGTGGACATATCCCCAACATCATAGGTGCCATTGATGGGACCCATGTAGCTCTGGTCCCCCCCCATAGGAGTGAACAGGTGTACAGGAACTGGAAGAGTTATCATTCAATGAATGTACAAATGGTATGTTTGGCAGACCAGTACATCTCCCAGGTAAATACTATGTTCCCTGGCTCTGTGCATGACTCCTACATCCTGCGGAATAGCAGCATCCCTTTTGTGATGGGTCAACTCCAGAGGCACGGTGTGTGGCTATTAGGGGACTCTGGTTACCCCAACCTGTCATGGCTACTGACCCCAGTGAGGAATCCCAGGACCAGGGCAGAGGAACGCTCCAATGAGGCCCATGGGCGGACTAGAAGGGTGATCGAACGCTCCTTCGGCCTCCTGAAGGCCAGGTTCAGGTGCCTCCATATGAGAAGTGGTTCCCTATTCTACTCACCAAGGAAGGTGTGCCAGATCATCATCGCCTGCTGTATGCTTCACAAACTTCCTTTGCGACGCCAGGTGCCTTTTCTGTAGGAGGATGGTCCAGATGACGGTGTTGTGGCAGCTGTGGAGCCTGTGGACAGTGATGAGGAGGAAGCATAGGAAGAAGACATTGACAACAGGGACTCAGTCATCCAGCAATATTTCCAGTGACACACAGGTGAGAACACATTCTTGCCTAGTACAAGTACTTTCACACTTCTACCTTTATCCTGTCTGTCTATTTCAAGCAGTATTTGGTATCTGAGTTGTACATATCCATTACGGATTCACAGGTGTGGTTACCAACGTGTGTCATCTGCTTGCATCCTTCATGGACTTGTGATGTGTGACATAGGTATGTTGAAATTACATTTGAAAGCACATTTTGTCACTGTCATTCCTAATACACATTTTCAAAATCACAGACTGACTCCAGATTGTTTTGTGCTTCAAGGGTGTTTATTGAAGTGCTAAATATTGGAGGGGGTGGTAAAATGTTGATGGGTGATGGTGGAGGAATGTCCATGGCAGAGTCCAGTCTATTAGTCTCACAGGTGCACTGTCCATATGGGCATAGGAAGTGGAGCTGTGGCAGTTCCAATATGGACAGGGTTACAAAGTGGGACAGTGGGATGACAATCAGGGTGGTCTCATTTCTTGGCGGGGGTCTTGGCATCGTGCTCTGTCCTGTTCCTGTATCTCAGGGACCGCTTGCGGGGTGGTTCTCCGTCTGACGGGGTGGGGTGCTGGTGTGGTGGTCCTGTGGCAGGACGTCCTGTCCACTAGTGCCGGCAGAGGTGGTGGGCAGTTCTTCGTCCATGCTAGTGTCAGGGGCCCCTTGGATTGCCACGGTGTCCCTCATGATGTTCTGTATGTCCTTCAGCACCCCTACGATGGTGCCCAGGGTGGAGCTGATGGTTCTGAGTTCCTCCCTGAACACCAAATTCTGTTCCTCCTGCAGGCGCTGGGTCTCCTGGTAACTTGGCCAGGACCATAGCCATCGTCTCCTGGGAGTGGTGGTATGCTCCCATGATGGAGGAGAGGGCCTTGTGGAGAGTGGGTTCCCTTGGCCTTTCCGCCCCCTGTCGCACAGCAGCCCTCCCAGTTCCCCTGAGTTCCTGGGCCTCCGTCCCCTGGACCGTGTGCCCACTACCACTGCCCCCAGGTCCTTGTTGTTGTTGGGGTGGTGGGTTATCCTGGGTTCCCTGTAGTGGTGGACACACAGCTGATTGACGTGTCCTGGGTACAGAGGTATGGGCCCGCTGGGGGGGTGCTGTGCTGGTGTTTCCAGAGGGTGGAAGGTCAGTGTTGGGCTGTGCCTGTGCGAGGGGAACCGACTGTCCCGAGGCCCACGATGGTCCAGGCTGGTCATCTGGATCCAGTTGGCCAGAGCTGCTGTCATCACTGTGGGCCTCTTCTGTGGGTGGGGTAGAGATGTCTGGACCCTCCTGTCTGGTGATGTTGGGTAGTGGTCCTACAGGGGTATAAAAGCATGATTATTGCATGTGTGTGTGTCATGGTGTGCAATGGGTGGGTGAGTGTGTACCCCAGTGCTAGCATTCCTGTGTGGGGGCTTGTGTGATGATGGTTGGGGGGGTGTTATGGGTATGTGCTGTGGGCATGCTTTAGTGAGGGGTGACCATGCTTTGTGGTGTCATGCAGGGCTTGGTGATGGGATGGTTGGTTTGTGTTATTAGTACATTAGAGAGGAGTTGGAGTGAAAGGGGAGGGGTGAGGGTGGTGGTGTGTGATAGCATGCAGGTAGGGTGGGGGATATGATAGTTAAGATTTGACTTACCAGTGTCCATTCCTCCACCGACTCCTCCAAGGCCCCCAGGATGCATGATGGTCAAGACCTGCTCCTCCCATGTTGTTAGTTGTGGGGGATGAGGTGGGGGTCCACCGCCAGTCCGCTGTACCGCGATGTTGTGCCTGGAGACCACAGAACGCACCTTCCCCCGCATGTCGTTCCACCTCTTCCTGATGTCCTCCCGATTTCTTGGGTGCTGTCCCGCTGCGTTCACCCTTTCGACTATTCTTCGCCATAGCTCCATCTTCCTAGCTATGGAGGTGTGCTGTACCTGTGATCCAAGCTGTGGCTGAGGTTTTGTTTTCGCCAGTTTATCACTGACCTTTGGTGTGGCGGACTTGTGTGGGTGTCTGAATTTCGGCAGATTCCGAGATGTGTGTCATAATAGCTGTGGCGGAATTCCGCAGCCGCAGCGGTGTTTTGGCAGTCTTCTGCACGGCGGTAAGCGTCTTTCACCGCCAATGTTGTAATAACCCCCAAAGTGAATAAATAAATATATGTATCCCTGGTGTCTAGAAGTTTTTTCCCCCCTTGGGGGCAGAGCGGCCTAATTGTATTAGGCTGATCTGCCTCCAGGGGGGCAGAAAAGGCTTAAAAATACTTCCCCCCCCCTTGGGAGTGGCCCTTGCCAAAGGGGCCGCTCCCCTTATGGGTTAGTATAAAAAAAAATAATCCCTGGTGTCTTATGGTTTCTGCCCCCCCGGGGGCAGATCGATCTAATTATATTAGGCCGATCTGCCCCCGGAGGGGCAGAAATCACATAATAATAATTTGCCCCCCCCCCCCGGAGCGACCCTTGCCCAAGAGGTTGCTCCCCACACATAAAAAAATAAAAATAAACACAAAAAAATTAATCCTGGTGTCTAGTGGTTTTTGCCCCCCCCCCCCGGGGGCAGATCGGCCTAATAATTTTAAATGCCCCAAAAATCATTTCCCCCCCTAGGGAGTGGCCCTCGCCCCAGGGGCCGCTCCCCTTATGCGCAAGTACAAAAAAAAAAAATCTCTGGTGTCTAGTGGTTTCTGCCACCCCGGGGGGGCAGAAATGGCCTAGTAATAATTCCCCCCCCCCCGGAGCAACCCTTGCCCAAGGGGTCGCTCCCCAAACATAAAAAACTAAAAATAGGGGACAGGGGGGCAGAAATGGCCTAAAAATCATTTGCCCCTGTGGGGAGCGGTCCTTGACCAAGGGGCCGCTCCTCTTATTTGAAATGGCAAAACAAAAATAAAATTCTAGTGCCATTTCTGCTGCCCGATCGCGATAGACATGAAAGGAGAGGAAATACCTTTCCTCTCCTTTCATGCCTCTCTGCCCCCTCCACGAGATCGGGGGAGAAATGCTTTAGCAATTCTCCTTCGATTGGCGCTGGAAGCTGAGCTTCCAGCGCCGGGGGGAAGGCCTCTGATGAGGTCTGCGCACGAAAGCACGCTGACATCATCAGATGCCACAGGGGTGTCACGGGGGTGCGGGTGAAAGGGGAAGCGATTCCGGGCCCATAGCCGGACAAGGTGGTCTCGTAACTAAAATATGTATTAAGAGCACCCCACCAATTCTACTCAATCAGACAATAAATTCAAATGTTGGAAGGTCCCACTCACCACATAGAGGAGGGGATGTGGATGACACTGGTATGTTAGCTATGTCAGATATAGACTTACTCAATGAGCCACTCTCTGAGGATCACTATGTTGGTCCTGAGCCAGTGTGCTCAGTGGTAGAGCAGCTATAGTGTTTGCCATAATAGTTTTGACCACATTGGTGTGAGATTTGATGATAACAAAACAAATGACAACCTAATTGCCTTGGAGTTAAGAGCCCCATCTGAGGATGTAACTAAAATATGTATTAGGAGCACCCCACCCATTCTACTCAATAAGACAGTAAATTCAAATGTTGGAAGGTCCCACTCACCACATAGAGGAGTGGATGTGGATGACACTGGCACGTCAGCTATGTCAGATATAGACTGACTCAATGAGCCACTCGCTCAGGATCACTATGTTGGTCCTGATTTAGGGTGCTTGGTGGTAGATCATCAAGCCCATATGGTCCCTAACACTTTATTGAGAATTAACCCAGGTGAGACTATTACTTACACCACATCCTGAGTGATGAACAGCCAAATTTCAGGAAATGTTGTACAATTTATATGATGGAATGTGGTTTACAGACGAAGTTATGTGACACTGACTGGGAAGAGTTTATCGATGCTCATCAAATAATCCTACTTAAGGAAACATGGGCTGTATAGCCAGTGTATAGGATGGGGTTTCTTACCTTTTATGCCAACGCTAACCCAGCAAAGTCACGTTGAACTTCAGGGAATTTACTCATCCAGATAAAAAACACCCATGACTATAGAGTCAAAGTGATCGAAACAGGCACTAAGGATATATTAGGCATTCATATTATAAATAAAGGTCCTTGCCCCATCAAGCACATAGTGGTATTGAACATTTACATACACTCGGTTCCTCACATCATTCTAGGTCTGCAACACCTAGACTGCAACACTGCGTTTGAACCTCTTGACTCATTATCATCCTTAATGGCCAAGGAAGATGCTGAGTGGGGTTTACCTGAGCTTACAATGAACCTGGCCATACGGTGGCCAAAAGTGACTCTTACTTTATTTGATCTTTGTCTAAATCATAGCTTAAGAGCTGCTAATGGATGAAAAAGTTTGATTTCTGCTCCAGCCGACCTTTTAATAGGGAGTGTACACAAACCGTATAGACTGTTGTGGCGCGGCTACTCACCTAAAAACCAGGCTGTCTGCAGGGACGATGACTATTCTCCCGACCACCTGAGGCACCCGTTGGTGCTGCTGATTGCAGTAGGAGCCCCGGCAGGTACCCCAAAAGGGAAGGGGAGTTTGGAAAAAGAGAGAAAAAAAACATTGCACTCCTTTTCACCAGGTCCAGCCGGGTGCGGCTCTTCAGGTTATAGAGGACTGTCAGGGGATCCCCTTGAAGTTGCCTTTCTGTGACAAATTATGCTATTGGTGAAGCTATGTGCTATTAAGATACTGTTTCACAACATTCAGTAAAGCATGCACTGGTTTCATTAAACAGCATTCAAAAAGGTGTGCAGTGATCTCATTAAATTCATCTAATTTGGTTATCTCAGCACATTGACCTGGTAATATCAGCAACTTGGCCCTCTCTCTCTTCTCACTAATTACTACGTGCAAAAGGTGACGAATTATGAATGTCTCTAAACAAAATTGGAAGTTCTACTAGTCTCTTTCATGGATCTGCACTTTCACATTAGGTTTTCTATGGTAAAATTACAACATAAAACGAATTGCAATACCAAAAGCAAGAAAACTCACATATGGAGTATCCCTAGCACTGAATTGCATTATCACTATTAACATAAAATGAATTGCAATAACAAAAGCAAGTAAACTCACACATAAAGTAATCCTAGCACTTAATTGTGTAATCACTATTAGTACAAAAAATAAACAAGTGGAGGACAGCGATGTTCTGTCACGTTCTCAGTTACAAAGAAAAAGATGTCAAGGCCCCCAGAGCTAAATCTGTTATTCAACCCTCATCAAGGCCCACACTCATAAATCATGTTTGTGTCTTTAGAAGAGGCCTTTCAAAGTCTCAAGAAGGCTAGAGTGCAATTAGTCTCAGTTTTCAGCTTTCACCAAAAAAGGAAGAAACCATAATAAAATTCTACACAAACAGATTCCAGAAAATGTGTTCCACTTAGCTGACAAAAGTGTGTTCTTTCCAGAAGATCTCTGCTGAGGCTCTTTGCTGCCAGCCAGGTCAAGAGGGCAGCGGGTGGGGCCTGGAGGGAATTTCACAGTGCAGAGGGCTTTGCTTGCCAGACAGGAAGAGAGCCAAGCAGTGTCATGTGCACAGCAAGAGTATTTATAGACTCATGTTTTGGAAAACAGAATGCAGCTGCTTCCTGGAGACCTTGGAGCATGGTGGTTGTCTGGCAACCAATAAACAAGTAAACCTGACACATTTTATTAGCATAGGGACTGACACAGTCACATGTTCAACAAGCATTGGTGAAAACAACTATGTAGTCCAACAAGAATTGGTAACATCAAGTATATATCAAACATTTGCAATATCTACCCCGAAATGCAGACAGCACAATGACATTACAAGCAACCCAGTGGTGCTAGATGCACATGATTGAAACAATGCCCCTGTTGACAAATTAGGCAGAGTTGTTAGGTCCTGACATAGACTACGCCCTGTTATATGTAAGATTCTGGGTACATGTGGCCAACATGACAGTTGTTCCTAGGACCGATAGTGAGCATACTGCTTTGCTCACAGATATTCGTCCAGGACTTTTTGGTGCCGCTTCAGAGGAGGCTCCCGATTCACCTGAAATCCTGTTAAGTTATACTAATATTCATAGGAACATAAAATGGGCCATTATTAATGAAAATAATTGTATCAAGGTGAACTAGTTAAGAATTTTGGGTCCTTTGATCAGATCATATATTCCTCTGGAAATAAGCCCAGCTTTATCAAAAAATATTAACATTTATTTTGAGCTTTAAAACTTTTATTTATGAAGCAGACTGGGAAAAATCAAGCTAGTCCTAAAAAACATATCTGATTCTCATCTGTATGTAGGCTTGCCAAGAGAAGTGTGGAAAAAACCATTAAGCTTGGTACAAAGGGGAAATAACCCTGGCAAGGAAGTTTTACAAGCCTTGTTTGCTTAGGGCCAAGAAAACATGGCCGGAATTGCAATGGGAACAGATGCTGGTAGCCTGGTAGAAACATGATCACAGAACATTTTGAAAAATAGTGGCAGTGGGAAACAGTAGTGGTAATCCTGTTTCTGATGTGTTTGTATAGAGCTGGATTGATAATTTTAAGGCTGTAGGAAGTTGGCTTTGTATATACTATTTCAAAGTAAGAAATAGTGTGCACAGAGTCCAAGGATTCCCCGTAGAGGTAAGATAGTGGCAAAAAGAGATAATTCTAATGCTCTATTTTGTGGTAGTGTGGTCGAGCAGGAGGCTTATCAGAGGGTAGTGTTAAGCATTTGTTGTACACACACAGGCACTAAATGAGGAACACACACTCAAAGACTTACTCCAGGCCAATAGGTTTTTATATAGAAAAATAAATGTTGTTAGTTTATTTTAAGAATCACAGGTTCAAGATTTACAAGTAATACTTCAAGTGAAAGGTATTTCACTCAGGTATTCTAGGAACTTTGAATAATCACAATATCATGTACAGTTTTGACAAAAATGGCAATAAGCTATTTTAAAAGTGTACACGGTGCAAAAATCAACAGTTCCTGGGGGAGGTAAGTAAATGTTAAGTTCACCGGTAAGTAAAACACTTACAGGGTTCAAAGTTGGGTCCAAGGTAGCCCACCGTTGGGAGTTCAAGGCAACCCCAAAGTTACCACACCAGCAACTCAGGGTCGGTCAGGTGCAGAGGTCAAAGAGGTGCCCAAAACCCATAGGCTTCAATGGAGAACAGGGGTGCCCTGTTCCAGTCTGCCTGCAGGTTAGTACCCGCGTCTTCGGGGGGCAGACCGGGGGTTTTGTAGGGCACCAGGGGGGTCACAAGCAGGCACAGAAAGCACACCCTCAGTGGCACAGGGGCGGCCGGATGCAGAGTGCAAACAGGCGTCGGGTTTTGTATTGGAAGCAATGGGGAGACCCGGGGGTCTCTTCAACGATGCAGGCAGGCACGGGGGCTCCTCGGTATAGCCACCACCTGGGCTAGGCAGAGGGTCACCTGGGGGTTGCTCCTGCACTGGATTTCGGTTCCTTCCGGTCCTGGGGGCTGCGGGTGCAGTGTTGGTTCCTGGCGTCTGGTCCCTTGTTACAGGCAGTCGCAGTGAGGGGGAGCCTCTGGATTTCCTCTGCAGGTGTCGCTGTGGAGGCTCAGGGTGGTCAACTCTGGCTACTCACGGGCTTGCAGTCACCCGGGAGTCCTCCCTGTAGTGTTGGTTTTCCGAAGGTCGAGCTGGGGGTGTCGGGGGCAGAGTGGAAAGTCTCACGCTTCCGGCGGGAAACGTGAAGTCCTTGAAGTTGTTTCTTTGTTACAAGAAAGTTGCAGATGTTTGAACAGAGCAGCTGTTCACTGGAGTTTCTTGGTCCTTGGGTGCAAGGCAGTCTTCTGAGGCTTCAGAGGTCTCTTGTCCCTGTTGGATGCGTTGCTGTTGCAGTTTTCTTCGAAGTTGGGAGACAGGCCGGTAGGGCTGGGGCCAAAGCAGTTGTCGTCTCCGTCTTCACTGCAGGGCTTCAGGTCAGCAGTCCTTCTTCTTCTTTAGGTTGCAGGAATCTAATTTCCTAGGTTCTGGGGGCCCCAAAATACTGAATTTAGGGGTGTGTTTAGGTCTGGGAGGGCAGAAGCCAATGGCTACACCCTCTTTGTGCCTCCTCCCTGTGGAGGGGGGGGCACATCCCTAATCCTATTGGGGGAATCCTCCATCCACAAGATGGAGGATTTCTAAAAGTAAGAGTCACATCAGCTCAGGACACCTTGGGGGCTGTCCTGACTGGTGGGTGACTCCTCCTTGTTTTCCTAATTATCTCCTCCAGCCTTGCTGCCAAAAGTGGGGGCAGTGGCCGGAGGGGCGGGCATCTCCACTAGCTGGGATGCCCTGTGGCACTGTAACAAAGGGGGTGAGCCTTTGAGGCTCACCGGCAGGTTTTACAGTTCCTGCAGGGGGAGGTGAGAAGCACCTCCACCCAGTACAGGCTTTGTTCCTGGCCACAGAGTGACAAAGGCACTCTCCCCATGTGGCCAGCAACATGTCTGGTGTGTGGCAGGCTGGCAAAAACTAGTCAGCCTACACTGAAAGTCGGGTATATTTTCAGGGGGCATCTCTAAAATGCCCTCTGGGTGTATGTTACAATAATTTGCACACTGGCATCAGTGGGCATTTATTGTGCTGAGAAGTTTGACACCAAACTTCTCAGTTTTCAATGTAGCCATTATGGAACTGTGGAGTTTGTGTTTGACAAACTCCCAGACCATATACTCTTATGGCTACCCTGCACTTACAATGTATAAGGTTTTGTTTAGACACTGTAGGGGCACAGTGCTCATGCACATATGCCCTCACCTGTGGTATAGTGCACCCTGCCTTAGGGCTGTAAGGCCTGCTAGAGGTGTGACTTACCTATGCCACAGGCAGTGTGAGGTTGGCATGCCACTCTGAGGGGAGTGCCATGTTGACTTAGTCATTCTCTCCCCACCAGCACACACAAGCTGTGAAGCAGTGTGCATGTGCTGAGTAAGGTGTCCCCAGGATGGCATAAGACATGTTGCAGCCCTTAGAGACCTTCCCTGGCATCAGGGCCCTTGGTACCAGGGGTACCAGTTACAAGGGACTTACCTGAGTGGCAGGGTTGTGCCAATTGTGGAGACAAAGCGTACACTTTAGGGAAAGAACACTGGTGCTGGGGCCTGCTTAGCAGGGTCCCAGAACACTTTCAAATCATAACTTACTATCAGCAAAGGCAAAACGTCAGGGGGTAACCATGCCAAGGAGTCATTTCCTTACAAAGGCACTGTACAGTAAATACCAAAATACCTGTTCTGATGCTTCCGTAACTCATGATGTCATATTGAATTCCTCTCTGGACATAGGAACCTCAAATTTAACTAAGAGTCATTTAATAGTATTTATCATGGAAGAAACAAGATCTGCTCTGTTACAGATGGATGGGGAGAAATACCCAGGCCTGGATAGCATACCTACTGATTTCTTTCAACACCTGATATCTGGATCCTGTACGAGAACATGCTAACAAATGCAGTCTCCTGGGGGAAAGGGAAGGAGTGAAGTTCCAGCAACATGACAAGGTACAATTATTGTCCCTAGATATAAAAAGGGCCACAGAATTACGTGCTAATTGTTAGATTAATAAGTCTACTTGATATTTCTCAGAAGGTCTTTTGTTGCCAAGTTTTAATGCGGATCCAGGAGTGGATGGCTGATAACAATGTTACATCACACTTTTAGCCGGGTTTTCAAGCGAAGATTGGGACAGTGGGTCAGGCATTTAATTTTTTGACTGTTTGTAGGACACATGTTACAATTGGTAAAGAGCACTTTTATGTGGCCCTTATGGGCATGAGGACCACTTTCAACCTAAAGCGGAAACAAAATCTCGGGGAGGTGATCGGTCAGACGATGCTGCCTAGTGACTAATTGCATCTTTTAATTAGACTCCACATAGACACATTTGTCCAGGTGAGGTGGAATGACCAAGATGTTCTAACTCTGAGGATCATAATTGAGCTCCGTGTGTGCCAGCATTGCGTGTTTGACCTAACCCTCTTTTCATTGCTTAAGAATAGAATGGTGGATGATCCTTCTAAATGCCAACACGATGCTCCAAAGGTAGCTGTTGTATGGGTAACGGTCCTGCTCTTTCCAGATGATACCCTTTTGATTTTGTTTACTCCCATGTGTTTATAACATCTGCTTGATCAATTTGTTGACATCAGTAAACCTAGAGACCTGGAAATTAACACTGTGATGTCCAAATTAATGGTAATAAACCCTCACTGCTTGTTTAGAAAAACCTTGACTGTTGATGGGTCCCCCACAGAGCGAGTATGGAGGTTTGATTATTTTGGTGTTAGTGCTACAAAAAAGTAATTCTCTCTTGTCCCATAGGTCAGCGGCGATTGCTAGGTAACATATCTCTCATGTTTTAAATATTCCTTTTTAGGTCATACCTACCACAGAGTGCAAATGTCTTGTTGTGAAAGACATATTGGGGACTTTCAAAGGATATATAGGGGCTTAGAGGCTGCCCATTTCTTGCCATTGGTCGGCTTGCCTGTCACTGTCCTTTGCCTGCTTCTTATTATTTGTTCAGATAGTGAATCTTGTGTTTGTCTCTTTCATAGATAATCACCTCTTTATTGCCTCTTTTGATTAAGTGGCATCTATGTACCCACTGCTTGCTTTTTAAGCACTACTCTACTTTTTTCTTTTTGGTCGAGAACTTCACAGGAGTGCATTTGTTTCTTGCTGTCTCCTTTGTGTATGTTTCTCTCCCTTCACTCCAGTGCTTAATTTGTAAATAAAGAGGTGCTGGTGCTCAAAGCCCTTGTCTTAAACATGAGGCTGCAGTAATTAAATTTGCCAGCACTGAATACTGAGGCAGCGTAATCCTGAAGTCATCTCGGACCTCTTCAATCCATTTACGGCCACCCCCTGCCCCTTCAGCTCATCCAGCAACTTTCTACTTTCTCCCTTTATGATGCTTTTTAGTTTTTCCTTCTTCCATCTTTCTCATATGTGGCTTTTGCTCGCAGCAAATGCTTGAGGCATAAGAATAGCCCTGGCCCTTACAAACAAGTGCCGGTGCTCAGCACCGGAAACAACAAGCACAAATTAAGCACTGCTACACTCCATTTTGCTCACTGTTGTCCACGTGTTTTGTTTCCCAGCTCTCCCCATGTAGTGCTCATTCTCATGTCTTGCACTTCTGTTTCCTCGTTCGTAGGATATTCCACCATCTGCTCCATTTTGCTCTCTCCCCTGTTGCTTCTCATCTTTCCTCCCCTTCCCCACCTCCATGTTGCTTCCGTTCCCCCACGCTACGTGTTGCTTCCCCTAACTACACCCTCCTCTGTCTCCAGTTGCTTCTCCTCCCCACCCCAACACTACATAGTACTTCCTCAACACATGAACACATGGTGCGTGTGCCTAGGCTTTTATTTTCATATTTAGTCATGCAGCACACAATTGGGAATGCTGAACAGCAAAGCTAAAATCTATTGACAAAGCCTGTAGGTCTTAAAGGCGAGGTCTATTAGCTTAACCAATGCGTGTTTACTTTTTGCAGTGTGACAGACTCTCCATTTTTTACAGTGTGAGTCGGAGTGTCAGACAGTCAGCAGAAAGCACATTTTTGCCAGTGGGTAGAAGACTACTGGAATTTTTAGTAATCTGCCACCCTTTTCTGTAAATTTGGGGACTCAGCATCTATTGCAAGGAATTCCCTATGATACACTTGCATGACACACCTGCACCAAGCTCCCCTATTGAAATTCCATAGTAACATGCTTCAAGTCCCCTTCAAAAACAGATTAAAATGTAGGTGAATGAAAGAAATAAAAAGCTGTTAAAGTAGAAAATGGAAAACTGTATGACTGGACCTCAGTCAATTGTGCACGTCATCATGGAAAATGCTGTTATTCACGTGCAATGGAGCCGATGAATGAAGTGGGCTGACCTATTTCCAAACACTGTCTGCTGTCACAGTCAGAAGCAGAATGTGAATGTGAATGACATTCAAACAGACCATGCTAGAAGAGCCCTGACCCAAAGCATCTATACATATATTTGTGTATGCATAGGTATATTTTGATTTTATTTTTAATCTGAATCAGTTTGATTGACAGACAATTAAGCCTGACAGGCATTTCTTAGATGTTCCTGCAACGATTATTAATTTGTAAATACTCTAGCCCCAAGGTATGGGAAAGGGGGGAAATAACACTAAAATCCTTGCCTCCTAAGGTTATCCAAGAGATTCAATGTAACGAAATACCTATCTAGAGCCTTAAAAATAGGGCAAAGACAATCCACCCTTAAATACCTATTAGCTTTAACATATGCTCTTCATAATGAATAAGACTGGTCACAGCTAAAATGGAATAACGAGGATTATTAAAGTTCAAATCTTCTAACCCAGGGCTTTGTCAGAGGTGGCAACTAATGTTAAATCCTTGCCAACTGCAGAAGTCTGTGAGATTCCATGTACCTAAATGCTTGTCTACAGCCTTTTAATATAGTGTAATGCCAAACCATCTTTATAGGCTTATTGGGTTTAACATTAGAATTTGTACAGTAAATAGGCCAGGCCTTCTTTATTTGTTGCAGCATTTCAGAATAAACTGGTGACATATATGGCTTCTGACATGACGTTTCACAAGAAACAAATCACACTGAGAGCTTTTATTGTTGGCTTCTCATCATAACCATCCCATGCCTACTGTCTTGCACATACGATTTTCCACAAGGAAATCACTGGGCACACAATCATGAAACTATAAATATATACAAAGATACGGTAACTGGACAACTAAAATATACAAACTCTCCTAAGTGGGTCTAATATTGATGGTCACAGTGGGAATAGTCTACCCCTGACTTTGTCAAAGGGGTTAAAGCCTGACACATATAGCAATCTGTGAGATTCCTTGTAACAAATTATCTTTCTACAGGAATTAGCATAGTAAAATAACAATCCATATTTAACACTACATTTGTGTCAATAAATGATTTTCATAGTAAATAACCTGTGACTATTTCATTTGTTCTAACATTTCATAATGTACAGATCAGACCTATGATATCTGAGATAATACTTCCCAGTAAATCAATCAGGGTTAAAGCCCCAGGTCGGCCATTATAACCATATGCTGTCAACAAGGCTACCATCTGGCATTAGTAATAAAATTGCAAATATATACAAAATTGCAGTTGGCAAGACAATATACAATCTGCCTCTCTATGTAGACCTAACAATTTTACCACAGTGCAAATCATCTATTTTGTTAGAGGGGATAACCAGCACCAAAACCTTTGCCTAATATTGTGTTCTCTGAGATTCATGTAACAAATTGCTTGTCTACATGGTTTAGCGAGTTGTAATAAAGGTCAGCTATACTAATGTTAGTTCTAACATATGTATTTGACAATAGGCCTGATGCCTCTGCCATAAAATTTCACAATTAGCAGACAAGATGTAGGGCATCTGACATAACTCTTCTGAATTCGCGAATCAAGCATGTAACATTGATCATTGACTTGCCATCATAACCAAACTCAGTATTGAGCATAGTCTTTCCTACAAGTGGCCATTAGACCTAGTCCTACAATCATAAATATATATATAAAATAACACTTGGTAAAACAGTATCCTAACCTGGACTACACATCTGGCAGGGGCAGGGTCACTGGATCGAGGCATTAATGCTTTTGAGCACTATTTGAACTACTGCTAAGGACATACTGGGCTGATAAGGCCCTAATAAATGGAGGCAGTAGAGAACTAATCATTTTTGCTTCTGTGTTGCAACTGTAATATTGTCATTAAAACCAGCGGGATCCTCCCTTTTGAGGCAAGATATGTTAAGGGTGACTTTAAGAATGTTTTGCAAAGATCTACTGTATATCATAAAATGGCATACAAGGAGCCGGTCTTTGAACATTTCGAACTAATTACAGTATTTTTGTAATCACAAACATTCCTCCCTCACAATTGCTATTCGTTCTTCAGATTGACTGTCAATCCAGTATTCTGTCTCGTCTCCTTTTCCAAACTCTGAATATGCTGCCCCTAACTTGCTTTCCTTTGATTATCTACTCCACTGACCAAACATATTTTATACAGAATATAACCTCAAGCTCTGCTGATCAGGTGGAATGAAAATAGCAGAGAAAGGAACATGTAGTGAGAAGGTAGGAGTAAGCAATATACAGATAAAGGGGGTGATTCTGACCCCGGCGGTCACGGACCGCCGGGGCCAGGGTCGGCGGGAGCACTGCCATCAGGCTGGCGGTGCCCCGCAGGGCATTCTGACCGCGGCGGTTTGGCCGCGGTCAGATGCGGAAAACCGGCGGTCTCCCGCCGGTTTTCCGCTGCCCTTAAGAATCCTCCATGGCGGCGCAGCTCGCTGCGCCGCCATGGGGATTCTGACAGCCCATACCGCCATCCTGTTCCTGGCGGTTCTCCCGCCAGGAACAGGATGGCGGTATGGGTTGTCGTGGGGCCCCTGGGGGCCCCTGCAGTGCCCATGCCAATGGCATGGGCACTGCAGGGGCCCCCGTAAGAGGGCCCCACTTTGTATTTCAGTGTCTGCATTGCAGACACTGAAATACGCGACGGGTGCCACTGCACCCGTCGCACCTTCCCACTCCGCCGGCTCAATTCTGAGCCGGCGTCCTCGTGGGAAGGGTCTTTTGCACTGGGCTGGCAGGCGGCCTTTTGGCGGTCGCCCGCCAGCACAGTGCAAAAGCCAAAATACCCTCAGCGGTCTTTCGACCGCGGAGCGGTATTTTGGAGGGGGGAAGTCTGGCGGGCGGCCTCCGCCGCCCGCCAGACTCAGAATGACCCCCAAAGTGTTGAGACTGAAAATAAAGTAATTGGGGGTTCAAATAATGGTGGCAAGAGTGATAGAAGTAGTTTAGCAGAAGTAAATGAGGAGAGGAGATGAGGTGGATAGATGTAGATTTATTGTGAAAGGAGTAGAGTAAGAAGTAAATGAATAGCAATAGAGGTGCAGATGCCTATAAGTTTAGTGGGAGAGGGATGTGTAAATGTAAGACGTGTTTAAGAGTGTAAAAAGAGGGCTAGATGAGTAAATGTCATGAAGAAAAGAGGGTTTTACAGAGGTCAAAGAGTGGAGGTAGATGGAGAATGGTGGAGAGATAGATGAGCTGCCGTAGAGGTGTGAATAGTCGAGGGGTAGAGAGATAGAAGGCCAAAAATATTATGTGAGGAGATGCAGAGAGTTAGATAAACAAATGTAGGTTGAAGGGTAGAAGGGTATACATAGTGAAGGAAAAAGAAGAGGTAGGAGAATGAAAGCCTTCACACAGCACCAAGCAGACCCTCACACTAGCACTAAAAGAATAATACATATTTGCTATCTGACCCTCGCCCATCTCTCAGTAGTCACTCATACAACTCTTAGCAGACCTTCCCAGCTTTTAGTAGGTTATCATACGACTGCTAACAGATGGTCACACAGCTGGTAATACATATTTACACAGCTTCCAGCAAACACTATTGCAAGACCCAGCAGACATCACACATTCTTTCATGGAGTGAGCCTGGCACCTGACCTGAGGTGGCCCTCCTACAATGTTGACTCATCATGGTGGGTATCCATTGACAGTTTGGAGAGCATCAGGGGCAGCAAGTCTGAAGAGTGGATGCCACTGGATGGCCATGACTCACATCAAGAAGCACAAGCAGTATTCAATCTTTTTTGAGAATTTCAAACAAATCAGGAAATGTTGTCCATAGTTGATCAGATTCCTGCAGACCATGCAATTAACCTGTTTCAATCAATAAATTATAGTATTTGTAAAGTGTACTACTCACCCGTGAGGGTCTCAAGGCGCTGAGGGGGGTGGAGTGCTGCTACTGCTCGAACAGCCATGTCTTGAGGTATCTCCTGAAGGTTAGCAGGTCCTCTTTCTGTTGCAGTTGGATAGGAAAAGTGTTCCATGTCTTGGCGGCGAGGTGAGACAACGATCTGCTACCAGTGGTCATTCTGTGGATGCGTGGAACAGTGGCGAGGCCAAAGTCAGCAGAGCGAAGCTGAGAGGTCGGGTGTAGAAGGAGAGCCTGTTGAGGTATTCTGGTTCAGTGTAGCTTTGTGAGCATGGATGAGGTGCTTGAACGTTGATCTCTTGTTGACGGGGAGCCAGTGCAGGTCTCTCAGGTGGGCTGTGATGTGGCTGTGGTGGGGGATGTCAAGGATGAGGCATGTTGAGGCATTCTTTATGCATTGCAGTCTTTTCTGGAGGTTTGCCGTGTTTCCTGTGTAGAAGGCGTTGCCGTAGTCCAGTCTGCTGCTTACGAGGGCTTGGGTGACCGTCCTTCTGGTTCCGGTGGGGATCCATTTGTAGATTTCCGAAGCATGTGGAGGGTGTTGAAGCAGGAGGAAGAGACACCATTGATTTGCTGGGTCATTTATATTGATGAGTCCAGGATGAACCCCAGGTTGTGTGTGTGGTCGGTGGGTGTCGGTGTAGTTCCCAGTGTGGTAGGCCACTGGGAGTCGTCCCAGGTGGACGGGGTGGAGCCGAGGATGAGGACCTCAGTTTTGTAAGAATTCCATTTCAGGCAGCTGTTCATGGAGGTTGGTTTTGACGGTGGCGGGGTCCTTGTTGAGGTCGAGGATCAGCTGGGTGTCATCGGCATTTGAGACGATGTTGAGGTTGTGTGATTGGACAATGTTTGCGAGCGGAGCCATGTAAATGTTAAAGAGGGTCAGGCTAAGGGACGACCCCTGGGGTACACCACAGATGATCTTGGTGGCTTCAGAGCAGAATGGAGGGAGGCAGACTTTCTGGATTCTGCTGGTGAGGAAGGAGGGGGTCCAGTCCAGGGCTCTTTCACAGATCCCTGCATCGTTGAGGCATGTGCATAGGGTGTGGTGGCAGTCGGTGTCGAAGGAGGCCGAGAGATGCAGGAGGACGAGGGCTGCAGTTTTGTTGTTGTCAAGTTGTGTTCTGATGTCGTCGGCGATGAGGGCGGTTTCGGTGCTGTTGTTGCTGCGGAATCTGGATTGGGACATGTCCAGAGTGCTGTTCCCCACGAGGAAGTGGGTCAGTTGTTTGGTGACGATTTTCTCGATTACTTTTGCCGGAAAGGGGAGCAGGGAGATGGGCCTGAAGCTCTTGAGGCCCTTTGGGTCCGCCTTAGGTTTCTTGAGGAGGGTGTTGATCTCGGCATGTTTCCAGCTCTCCAGGAAGGTGGTGGTCTCAAAGGAGTTGTTAATGATCTTCTGGACTTGGGGTGCGATGACGGAGTTTGCTTTGGTGACGATGTGGTGAGGACAGGGGTCAGTTGATGAGCCGGAGTGGAAGGTGTTCATGATTTTGATGGTGTTGTCATCGTTGACGTAGGTCCAAGACAGCAGGAGGTTGGTGTGGCTGGGGGCGGTGAGTCTGTGGTGTCAGTGGTTGATGGGGGTGTGTGGGGATTGAAGCTGTCATGGATGTCAGCGATCTTGCGGTATAAGAAAATGGCTAGGGAGTTGCAGAGGTCTTGCGATGGCGGGGTGCGGTTGATGTTGGAACTGGGATTGGAGAGTTCTTTCACGATATTGAAGAGCACCTTATAGCTGTGTGCGTTGTTGTTGGTGCGTTCTTTGAAGGCCGCTCTTTTGGTGGTTCTAATATGTTGGCGGTGTCGGCGGATAGAGTTCTTGAAGGCTGTGTGGTTGTCCTGTGTCTGTTCTTAGTGTCACTTTTTCTCAAGTCTTCGGCATGTTTGCTTGGATTCTTGGAGGTCGGCAGTGAACCAGAAGGCCTTTCTGTTGGTGCATCTGTTTGAAGGTTTCTTGATTGGGGCGAGAGTGTGGGCACAGTCGTTGATCCATTGCCTGAGGTTGCGGGCAGCTGCTTGGTGTCAGTGGTGTCAATTGGTGGGTTCCAGGAGAGGGTGGTGATCAGCTGGTCTTTGGCTGTGTGGTTGTCCGGTGTCTGTGGTTGTCCGGTGTCTGTTCTTGGTGTCACTTTTTCTCGAGTCTTCGGCATGTTTGCTTGGATTCTTGGAGGTCGGCAGTGAACCAGAAGGCCTTTCTGTTGGTGCGTCTGTTTGAAGGTTTCTTGATTGGGGCGAGAGTGTGGGCACAGTCATCGATCCATTGCCTGAGGTTGCGGGCAGCTGCTCGGTGTCGGTGGTGTCAATTGGTGGGTTCCGGGAGAGGGTGGTGACCAGCTGGTTTTTGGTGACCTTGTTCCATCTGCGGTGGGGAATCCGCTGCGGTTGGTGGTGAGTTGTGGGATTTTCAAAGGAAAAGTGGATGCAGCGGTGGTCAGTCCAGTAGAGTTCAGTGGTGTGGCTGAAGGAGACATGTTTGCTGGCAGAGAAGATGGGGTTGAGCGTGTGCCCTGCGGAGTGGGTGGGTGTCATGATGAGATGCTTGAGGTCAAGGTTGGCGAGGTTGTCAAGGAGGGTGGTGGAGTTGTTGTCGTTGGTGTTCTCGAGGTGGAAGTTCAGGTCCATGAGGAGTATGTAGTCTGTGGATGCGAGGGCGTGCTACCCGATGACATCGGAGATGGAGTCGCTAAACTGCTTTTGGGGTACGAGGGGTCTGTAATCAAGGGTCCCTCTGAGGGTGGTGTTTGGATCGGTGTGGATCTGGAAGTGCGGCACTTAGGGTGTCTTCGGTGCTGGTCATGATTCTTAGGGTATTCCTATGGACGATGGTGATGCCGCCTCCTAGACTGTTAGTGCGGTCCCTTCGGGTGATCTTGCAGCTGTCCGGAATGGCTATGGCAATGTTGGGCACTGAGGAGGGGTTCATCCAGTTCTTGGTCAGGAAGGTGACGTCTGGGGAGGCTGAGTTGAGTAGGTTCCAGAGTTCGATGGCGTGTTTGTGGACGGAGTGGGTGTTGAGTGCATCTGAAATGGTTGCGTCCGGTCTTGGCGGGTGGGTCGCTGGCATGGAGGCTGGTAGAGGTGCAATTCTGGCACGAGAAGGGACCGCAGCGTGGCCTGATGGCAGGTGGATGAGCGTCCGGTGTTGAGCATGTGGGGGGTGATGGTGTCATAGCAGAGACGTGTGTTGCAGCAGTGGGGGGAGCAAGAATCAGGGGTTCCGGCGCTGGGCACAGTCCACGCATGGACAGGCGCAGACGGGCTTGTCTTAGGCGTGCCTTTGGCGAGCAATCGGCATGCCCGCTGCATGTGGCCACCATTAAATAGGAAGGGGGAGGAGAAGACAGCTGGGAGGCGAGAGCAGGGTGGAAAACAGCGTGGAAAAAGGGTGCGGGCTATGGGGGCAGCAGTGGAGGGAATGCAGCGAGAGAGAGGAGGGGGCAGGGAAGCAGAGGCAGCTGCGGCGGGGAGAGAGAAAAGGGGAGAGCGAGAGTGAGAGTGGAAGGAAACGAGAAAATAGTGAAATGCAGAAGCGAAAAACAAGAGGAGCACAAAAGGGAAAGAACACAGAAGAAAAAGCACACAAAGAGAAAAGCAGGGAAAAAGGAGAAGAGAGGCAGAGGGCAGCCTAGTAGAAGAGCTCTCCCACTAGACACCAGGGATGAGGCGCAGGCAGAAGCCTGCAGGTGGAGGAGGGCCTCAAACTCCTGACAGAGGTTAGGAGTTCAGAGGAACGAGGGCTCTACTGGCCGGTGGAGCTACGGGAGGCAGAGCAGTTCACTGACAAGGTCAGTGATATTGCTCGTCCTACTGCATAGCGGCTGCCATTAAGTAGGGGGGGAGAGGACAGCTAGGAGGCGGGAGCGGGCGGAAGATGGTGCAAAAAAAAGGGGGCAGGCCGCCGGGGCAGCAGCGGTGGGAATGCAGCATGAGAGAAAGGAGGGAGCGGTGACGCAGGGGCAGCAGATGTGGGGGAGAGAATGAGGGGGAGAGCGAGAGTGAGAGGGGAAAGAAACGAGGAAAGAGTGAAACTCAGAAGCGAAAGGCAAAAAGAGCACAAAAGTGACAGAACACAGAAGAAAAAGCACACAAAGAGGAAAGCAGGTAAAAAGGAGAAGAGAGGCAGAGGGCAGCCTAGTAGAAAAGCAGAGCTCTCTCACTAGACACCAGGGATGAGGCGCAGGCAGAAGCCTGCGGGTTGAGGAGGGCCTCGACTCCTGACAGAGGTCAGAAGTTCAGAGGAACAAGGGCTCTACTTGCCGGTGGAGCTATGGGAGGAACAGCAGTTCACTGACAAGGTCAGTGATATCGCTCATCCTACCACGCCATTAAGTAGGGAGGAGGAAGAGAGGACAGCTGCGAGGCGGAAGCATGGAGGAAAACGGCACGAAAAAAGGGGGCTGGGCCGCGGGGGCAGCAGAGGCGGGAATACAGTGCGAGAGAGCGGAGGGGGCGAGGCCACAGGGGTGGCGGGGAGAGAGAGGGAGGGGGGAGAGCGAGAGTGAGAGGAGAAAGAAACGAGGACAGAGTGAAATGCAGAAGCGAAAGGCAAAAGGAGCATTAAAGGGACAGAACACGGAGGAAAAAGCATATTAAGAGAAAAGCAGGGAAAAAGAAGAAGAGAGGCAGAGGGCAGCCTAGAAGAAGAGCTGAGATCTCCCTCTAGTCACCAGGGATGATGCACAAGCAGAAGCCTGCAGGTAGAGAAGGGCCTTGAACTTCTGACAGAGGTCAGGAGTTCAGAGGAACGAGGGCTTCACTTGCCGGTGAGCGACAGGAGGCAGAGCAGTTCACTGACAAGGTTTACTATCACAAGGTAAGCACTGTAGGCTGTAGAGTCAAGGAGCTAAGATACAGAGTGCAGAATAAAAGGCTTCCTTGAAGGTCATTAGGTGGAAGCAAGGCAGGACTCTTTTTTCAACATGGAACAGCACTGACGAGGAAGTCATAATATCACGATTACACCACTTGGCTATCGGGCATACATGCACAACTATCTAACCACAGCACTTTTTTGTTGCAGGAGGGCAGAAAGTGGTGAGAGAAAGATGTAATATGGTTTTTGACCTGTGTGTTTACTGCGTACTCTTCTTGAAACACAACTGAGAAACTTTGGGCTTGGTGGTACACAGAGTTGGACTGGGACAGAAAATAAGTCAGGACAGTATAAATAAAAGAATTCCCCATTAGTGAATCAGATAGCTGAAAAGTAACCCGCATTTGCAAATCGGTGCAAATTTAAACTTGTTAATACACATAGTAGACTGCATGTATTTCTCTTGTTGCAGGCACTTCTTGTGGTAATATCAGACAAATCAACAGTAAAAACCAGTCTACACTAACTGGTCAGATTAGCCCTTTTTGCACCACCTATTGGCCACTCCCACCCCATTGGTCCATTACATTATCATCTTATATTGTCTGCTAGTGATGTTGAGTGATGTTCATAAGACAAGAGCCATCTTCTTAGTAATATGAAAAGTGCATAGAGAATCAACCCAAATGTAGTTAAACCTATCAGGAAGAAGGGTTAGCATACACAAAAAGTAAAAATATGTCAAAAGGATTTCATGTCAGACACTATACAGAACACGAGGCTGCAGTCAGAGGTCAGGATGTTTTTGGAATTCTTCTATGTCTTGTATTGGTGTGAATAAAATGATGAATTTAAATGCCAAACCAATAGAGACTCTAAGGGGGTCATTATGACCCAGGTGGTGAGTGTTAATGGGGCGGTATGACCACCAACAGGCTGGCAGTACATATTGCCACATTATGGGATTGGCGGGTTGGCTGCGGTATGAGCCGCCGGGCCGGAGATGTGTGTCTCCAGCCCGGCGGCCGGCATAGTACTGCTGGCGGCATTATGAGCCTGCCTACCACCATGGTTTTCGTGGCATTAGCAATGCCACGAAAACCATTGCAGTAAGCCCTACCGTTGACAGGGAATTCCTTCCCTGTCACCTGTAGGTGGCTCTCCCACCCCCCAACACTCACCTGACACCCCCACCCCCTCTCCATCCAAACACCCCTCTGATCCTCACCCCCACCACCCCTCCAATCCTGAAACATACCCCCACCCCCTCTGATCCTCACACACACACACCCCCACCCCCTTAGATCCTCAGACCCACACCCCCACCCCCTCCAATCCTCAGACACCCCCACCCCCTTTGATCCTCAGAAACCCCCCATCCCCTTCAATCCTCAGACACACACCCTCACCCACTCTGATCCTCAGACACCTTCCCACCCCCCTACACATGCACACACCCGCAGACATGCACCACGCATACATCCAATCACTCACACTGGCATACATGCATTCATACATGCATACATCCAGATGTGCTCACACACATTCTTACAACAATCACACTGACATGCAGACATGCACTCACTTCACCATTCTTACATGCATGCACTGACACGCATACAACAATGCAAACAACACAACACACACAGACAGACGCATTCACACACTCACTCATACATTTATGCACACACTCAGACACCCACACACAACACCCCCCACCCTCCCATTCCCCTTCCCTGTCGGAAGCCTGACTTACCTTGAGCGAGGAGGTCTTCCGGCAGGGAACGGTAAGGGGCGCTGCTACCGTCAGCAGCACCCCGCCAGCAGAACACCGCCAGGCCATATGAATTGTCATAATATGGCTGGTGGTGTTCTACTGGTGTGGCGGTGCTGGTGGTGGCAGTGCCAGTTTATCACTGTCCGCCACCATGAACACTGCTGGATTTCCGCCCTTATTGTGGCGGAAGTCAGGCACTGCTCATAATATGGGGGATGGATGGTAGCCGGGGTGCAGTATTTTAGCAGCTGTCACCACGGCGGTAGGCAGTTTTTACCGCCGATGTCATAATGAGCACCTATGTGTCTTTCAACATTGATAGATAAATATAAGGAACTGAATTATTATTTGGGGTGGGAGACTAGTGACTTTAAGGAATAAACAGACATTGAAGAGACAGGTGTAAATTAGTGCAATGTATGAAGTATATATGCAGTATATAAATGTAATAAAACAAAAATGCAAAATAATAACAATCCCAAACCAAATTAGACACATAGAGTACAATTTAATAAACAAAATTACACCAAAATGACAGACATTCAATAAGGGTAACCAGAGATATTAGTTTTCAAAAATGTAAGACAAAATAGTGCAAAATAGTACAAAGCATAAATTGTAGTCTATCACAATGGAAGTCTGGGACCTAACTGCAATTTCAGGCTGAGTGTGGTTGGGTACACCAACCAGGATCATGCTGGTGAAAGATTTTACCTTCTGATTTAGATCTTGGCGGAGGGGAAAACTCCATCACAAATATGACGGCTATCCTGTGCGCCTTATTACGATCCCATTATTTCCTATGGAGGCCATAATACAGTGGATGGGATATCCGTCACTTTTGTGGCAGAGTATTCCCTCTGCCGACATCTAAATCAGGCCCTTCGTCTTTTAAGGCCTAATCAACTAAAGGGGTACACTTATAAAGCCCTCAGGGACCTCAGGGAAGGCACCTAGGGACTCACAAAGTGTCAGGCAGAGGCCAACAGCAGGGTCCAGTTAAGTTCTACTTACCACCAATAAGCTGGGTACTTCTAGAAAAAGTCTCCTTGAAGCTTGTTTTCTCCCTGTGCCCACACAGGATGTCGGTCACCTGACCCTTGAAGTCCATTTCTTTGTCCTGGGTACAAGAGGGAGCAGGTCCAGTCCTTCAGGGCACATTTCAGGTAACAGACAACAAGTCCAGTCCCTTCTTATCTTCCACAAGTCCAAAAAGTGTTCTGAAGTGGGTGCCTGGAGAAGCCATATTTATGCATGGCACTAGCTAGTGAGTAGGATGACTCCTGCCCTCTCACTAACCAAAGGGATATAAGTTCCACATTTGAAGCAGTTCCTGTATGCCCTACAGCAAACAGGTCCAAAATGCCTCGGGTCAGGACATTTTCAAGATGGCAAAAGTCTTTGGCCATACTAAATCTGGGCTCCTGGGGCTAGGAATGTTTGTGGGCAGTGTACTATTGCAATCATGGGGCCAGATTTAAGAGGCCCTTGTGCCACCTTACCACCACCATAGTGTCACTTTTATGATGTTAAGGTGCCGCTAAAGTGAGTTTTTACACGCGCCACATTTATAAAGTGGCGCAATGCATGTATTGCACCACTTTGAAACCCTTGCACCACATTATGCCTCCGCCAGGCATAATGTATGCAAGGGAGGTGTTCCCCTGTTAGGGGGACCGAAAAAATGGGGTAAGGAAATCTAAGAGATTTCCTTGCATCATTTTTTTCTGCACTTTTAACGCCTGCTCAAAGCAGGCGTTAAAACAGGGGCATGCTATTGAATACAATGGGCCCTAATGTACTCTGCAGGAGTAGCGCCAACATATTGGTGCTACTCCTGCAGAGTACATCAATAGCGTCAGGAATTCTGACGCTATTGCCCCCTACCCTACATCATGGTGCACCATATTTTAAATATGGTGCACACATGGTGGCTGTAGGGAGGCGCTAAGAGGCACAAGGAAAGTGGTGCTGCACTGGGTGCAGCACCACTTTTCTTAAATCAGCCCCATTGTGTCCTCCCACATCTACTACTAAAATCCAGTTTGAGGCAGGCACTGTACTCAGAAAAAATCCAGAGACAGAAGCCTGGAAGGAATAAAAGCAGAGTCCTCCAGGAACCAGACAGTGTATACCCAAGTATTGGCATGCTTTTCTCTCTCTTGTGTCCCAAGGGTTACATGCAGCTCAACAGATATGTCATGCAGTTTTTGACACTGCAGTTTCAAAATAAATGCAGTTGTGAATAAATGCAGAAGTTGTGCTAGTCTGATACACAGGTGGTCAACCCTTAGGCCATCAGACATGCACAATGCGTTGTGAAGCGTGATGAAGCACAACCACCTGTATTCTTGTGATCTTCCTTGGTTTGCACAGCATGGACGTTTATTGAAATCCCTTTCAGAAACTCGCCTTTTTTGCAAATGTATGCTAAAATAATGTTGTGAAGTACCCTAATTGTCACAATTTTTAGAAATGTTCTTAGAAGGTCACAGGTTCAAATTCTGTTGAGGCAACTCAGCTTTAGAGCTCTGAATACATGAAGCACCACTGAGGTGAGTAATGAGAACTCATGTTAACATTCGTATTTAAATAAAAGACTGTGGTAACAAGTGGCATGTAAGAAAAACAAATGTATAATTATGTTTTTTTTTAAAACTCTACAAAGTGGTGGATTACTTTGATTGGATGGGACTTTTTTCAGCCATTACATATAGGCTTCAGCATTTCTTTTTAGGGTGTGTTCTCTGTTATAGTTTGCCTTGAAAAATGAAAATATTGACAAAGCTGGTACGGTATGCTTTAACTGGATTGACAAAGAATTCATGTTTGAAAATATACAGTTTGCAGCCTTTTTGTTTTTGTGTCTAATTTATTTATACATACGAGTAGCAAATGCAAAGAAGAAACAGCGAAATGATAGGAATATATTTTGGAAAGATTTATTTTTTGTGTAACTGTTCTTGCAACAACTTGAAATCAGAATGGAAATGTAAAATTTGACACGAGGGAAAAAAGATCACGTTTGCTATTCATCTCTATTATGAACACATCTCGGATATTTTTCTGGTAACCCTATACACGCAAGCTTCTCTAAAATATTAAACTACATGACCAGCAAATCATTTACATCTGGATGAATTCCTTGAATATACAAATCAAGTAGGCAAGAAATACAAGCCAAGCTGAGAACATCTGTTTCTTTATGCTGATTAGGTTTGCTAATCCATTTTAATATTTAACATCTCTGAACATGTCAGTGGCTCTGCTTGTACTTGACACGATAGGGCAGGAATACTATACGCTCAATAGAGCAAAACGATCTTTTTTTTTCTATTTTAGAGTCCTGTTACTAAGACTATAGTGAATGAAAGTAATATTTTGGAACAAATTCCCTAGCTTTTCCCATCTTTTTTATTTTCACCGTTGCTAAGTGTAAATATAACTTTATTGGCATTTAAGTCATTTGGTAACACATCTCACCCAACTCATCCCGAGGAATAAACTGTAAATCACCCACTTGTGTCCACGCGCCCTCCGCTACTGCCGGTCCACCACCATTGTAATCCAGAGTGAGTCCGATTTACTACATGGGGCGTGAGTCTGAAAAATGCAAGGATCACTGATCAGTCCTCATCTTCCATTATCATTCAATAGTATCCTTCCAATTTAGATTTCTTTAAAACGTTAAGTGCTTTGAGCTTCTTGGGGCATTAAATTCCGTTCAAGTCTGCCGTAAATAAGAAAAAAGCAGAAAAGGCGATTTCTTAATAGGCACGTGGCACCGTATAAGATGAATTCCACCTCATAAAGGTCTCCTCCAACTGCCTCTCTCAACCGCTTTTCGACCAGAACGTGTAAATGGCAGAGGGATAGGGTATGGGGGGAAATCACAAGAAACGTGTATATATGAAGATACAGCACAGCTCGCTTTCTTTAGCATATAAATATTAAAAATGTATGTTAAACATAGATATCATAACTGCTAAAACAGAAAACGCACCCAAATATATATATATATACATACACACACACGTTGGGTTGTGGAGAAACTAGCTCCCCAATCCTACCCAGACAATTCACAGGTCACTCCATGTGCCGGTTTTATACTGTCTGTGCTTTGCTCACCAATGTGTGAATCATGTACACTACTGTCTGCACTTTCAGAACTCATCAAACCAAACTCCTCTCATCTGTGTTCCGGCTCCGGTTCATATCCCTCACTCCTGTCATATGCATTACCTTTGTTTGCATCTCCTGGCAATCAATGCATGCCTCAACATTTCCCATCCTGGGTGATTGCACTGGTTTTATTAATTTTAACAGTGTTCTTAAGTCTGGTGAATTTTGAGCATTTCTCAACATGACCAGGGATCATAACTGTAACCGAGTCTTCCACCTGGAAATCCTGAGGAACAACAGAGTTGCCAGTTCGTAGTTGTTCTTAGACTTCAACTAACGTTGTTTCACTCTGATGGCCACCTTGCACTCATCCACAACACAGCTCATATTCTTTCTGCAGGAGATGTTATTCCGCAACCACAAGAACACAACACAGACACAGCTTGTCTAACTTTCAGTAACATAAAACTGCTCACAACAGTTACTGAATTAGGAGAAATTCTGTATGCCCGTAATCTTTTCCTCATAGTATTAATCACAGACTTCCATGTGCTAAAGGTTAATACCACACTGTCCTTAAAATAACAATTTAATCTGGCCACGTGTCCATTACATTGTGGGTCGTATAGAAAAGTAGCATTATGGGATATACTATGAGCATACAAAAACTGACTCATATCTTGGCACCATAAGTGAACCCCATTATTAATTACGAACGTTTCAGGACACCCTTCTTTGTGGGAGGCTTCCATTAAGAAATCTATCACAATGAATCTGCTGACGTTTTCAACAATCACACTTCTGGACATTTTCAGTGACATTTAGCTAACACTTCAAAGTTCAAAACATTTGGAAGTTTGTGGAATGAGCAGTTGACGTTTAGTCCTACTTTTTGGCAGGGATTCTCAGGACATTTTACAGTAAACATTGGTTGAACCTTGTATTTTGGGCATTTGTCTGAGTTAGCACATGTTTCTTATTCTCTCTCTAAACGTTCAGCCTCAGAGTCCAAGCGCAACCACCACAAATTTGACTAGATATTTCAAAGCAGACATTCCCAGGTGACCAGAGTGATTGTTTTTGAGGATTAAGTGATGGACAACCTAATAGGCATACACTATTCTTTTATGAAAGCCAACCCATTACTCACACTCAATTCACTAGAAATTTGGTGGAAGGGCTGCAACACCTTCCCTAATTTTAAGAAGTGGCCATCCCTCATTGACATATTTCTTAACCAAACTAAGTGCATGGTCTTTGGAGTCTTTTGACTTCCATATTTCTTCCGATGTTTGTGGCTCAGGTATCGCACATACTTCATTCACACTTGCAACTAGGTCAATTTAATTCTCATCATTTTCCTACACAATATCTTTGTCCAAGACACAGGGAAAATATGACAAACAATGAACATTGTAATTCAGCTTTCCTGGCACATATTTTACCTCAAAACAATATTCTTGCAGTTTAAAACACAAACGTGCTATTTGTGCTATAGCAGACAAACCTACGCCCAGGGCAAAAATTGAAGCCAGAGGTTTCTGCTCAGTTTATAGAAATAATTTCCTTCCCTGTAGGAAATGAAGAAAAAAATTCACTGCCGACACACATGCAAGTAGCTCTCTTTTAAAGTCAGCATATCTTCTTTCAGCATTATTAGGTTTTCATTAAGCATATGCTACTGCACAAGTGTCTTTTACCCTGAGGTCAAAGGCCATAGGGTAAAGTCCTGAAAGAAGCCTCACCTTATCCTGGGAAGTTAAGGAACTCTTCCACCCCACCCAGTGAGACAAGGTGCATAAGGACCAGAATTATTTCAAGAGATCCGACCAAGTGAGGCCGCATTACTATATTTGATAACAGACCTTTTGAGTAATATGGGAACTGCGTATTTAGAGTCCTTTGCGATTATCTGCTGAACCAGGGTAGTGCAGAGTAGTGGTTTAAGGCCAGCTAATCTATCTGACATTCCCTTTTGTCTTATTATTTATACAGGAAATCTAACACTATATAAAATATGGGCAAAAGGAAGCACTCAAAATTAAATAACCCAACAAACTTAAATGACAATACATCTATATTAAAATATATCTCAGGGGCGATGGGAATGTTAGATAAACAAATTGCCACTGTTGAAGGGAAATTGTCGTTGCCTAAAGATCAATCCCACGAATCACCAGAAATCGTAGAACTGCACAATAACCCCCCATCCAGTGAACACGGGGACGAGTATACAGAAGCAAGGTACACAAATGGATGTATCAAAGACATCTCGAATCTAATGTATTCCTTGGACAAAATCTCCCCTGTTGCTAAACGACCAAGTAAACCGGACGTGGGCTTGGTAGACAAGAGCACAATGAAACTGCCAGTGATAGATATAATAACCACCTCAACCAAAAATTATTCTAAGAAACCATCCCGGAAGAAAACTTCAAATATTGTAGGAGACACAACTAGATCACTCCTCATAAATCTTCACGAGATAGTAAACACCCTGAAATCATCCATTGGAGTTACTCTTGACTCCATGTTGGAGCGTCTAAAGGGGGTGGAGAGTAACCTTGAGGCAGGTCTAGGAATAATAAAGTCTTTACAATGGGATGACTTACATCATGTAACAAAGGATTCTAATATATTATCGTCAACCCCTGATCACGAGAACAACATTCAATCTGCCCTGCAAAATAGGTCAAATGGTACACACTTGAATACAAACTCCCTGAGACACAACCACACCCACCAACACCCAATTCGATTCAAACTCTCCACCCTTCATCCTCCCTGCATATAGCACATAATATGCCTTCAGAAACAAACAGACCGAAACCCTAGACTATTTAAGTCAGTAGGCAACAGCCCATCTAGGAAAGCGACTACTCAGCCCCACCTAAACTTAGGGAGGAAGACACCCAGCAGGACTAAATCCCAGAATCCCGTACATCTGCCAAGTGACCTATTACATCTCCCTCCGGAGGCTACACCTTACGTTGTGGTCCTAGCCAATGTTCCACCCATAGAAGATCAACAACGAGAATCATGGACGGCCCTGAGAAATAAGGCCCTCAACTGGATAGGAGCTCGTTTGGGTTCTGGAATGGTGGGGGCCCTTTTTGACGACATAAAAATGGTCAGAAGAATTAAGTGGATAGGAATCAGTAACAAAGCGCTGGAAGGAGATTGTGTGGTCCTTTCCTTTAGTTCACCAAACCTAGTGGACAAAATCATTCATGACTTAGGAGCCAGACAAGTTACTCACCAAAGAATATCGCTACTACCCTTAGGTTTCTTTTATCAACGACCGGTGGGGTATACCCCTATAAATCCACAACCTGTAAGAGCACCTTTAACCAGACCAGACCCTTTCACACGGTGTAACAGATTTCACCCTCTTACAACCTTAGAAGATATAGATTGACTCAATAAGAATCAGATAGTTTCCTATGACGAATTAGCCCAGGTAGCATATACATCAGGGCCAGATTTAACCAAGGAAGACATATTCCACATAACGGATCCTATAAGAAACATGACACAACTTTACTTAATCCAGAGTAACGCCCCCAGAAATATAATTCATCCAATTGATGGTGATATATCCCTCCGTTTACCTAAGGACCAGAACTGTATCCCTAAACAGAAAGCGGAAATAGCCTTATTGTTCTGGAACATTGCAGGTCTAACTAATAAGATAGGTAATGAGACCTGGGCGAACTTTATAGAAGATTACTCATGCATTTGTCTCAAAGAGACGTGGCTTCTAAGCCCTGTCCACATTAACGGCTATAAAACATTTCATACACCAGCCGCTCAGTCCAGGTATGGCAGACCAAAAGGGGGATTGTGTACATATGTTTCTAACAAGTTACGTTTACAGAACCTAGAGATGCAAGTCACGAGCGCGTACTATCAAATGATAGAGTATAACCTGGATCAAAAGACTCATCTAGTCATTATTAATTTTTACAACAATGTAGCTCCAGGAGAATTTTCTAACATTCCAATGGAGATGGGAAACAACCTAAAAACAATATATGCAAAAAATAACTGCGAGACTGTATGAGGCTGGACTGGCTTGTAGTGAGTACCAAGGGGTACTTACACCTTGCACCAGGCCCAGGTATCCCTTATTAGTGTAGAGGGGTGTCTAGCAGCTTAGGGTGATAGAAAAGGTAGCTTAGCAGAGCAGCTTAGGCTGAACTAGGAGACGAGTGAAGCTCCTACAGGACCACTAGTGTCACTTGCACAATATCATAAGAAAACACAATACACAGATATACTAAAAATAAAGGTACTTTATTTTTATGACAATATGTCAAAAGTATTTCAGTGAGTACCCTCAGTATGAGGATAGCAAATATACACAAGATATATGTACACAATACCAAAATATGCAGTAATAGCAATAGAAAACAGTGCAAACAATGTATGGTCACAATAGAATGCAATGGGGGCACATAGGGATAGGGCCAACACAAACCATATACTCTAGAAGTGGAATGCGAACCACGAATGGACCCCAAACCTATGTGACCTTGTAGAGGGTCGCTGGGACTGTAAGAAGACAGTGAGGGTTAGAAAAATAGCACACCCCAAGACCCTGAAAAGTGGGTGCAAAGTGCACCTAAGTTCCCCAAACAGCACAGAAGTCGTTATAGGGGAATTCTGCTGGAAAGACCAACACCAGCAATGCAACAACAATGGATTTCCAGACGAGAGTACCTGTGGAACAAGGGGACCAAGTCAAAAAGTCACGATCAAGTCGGGAGTGGGCAGATGCCCAGGAAATGCCAGCTGTGGGTGCAAAGAAGCTGCCACCAGATGGTAGAAGCTGAGGCATCTGCAAGAACGACAAGGGCTAGAAACTTCCCCTTTGGAGGATGGATGTCACACGTCATGAAGAGTCGTGCAGAAGTGTTTTCCCGCAGAAAGACCGCAAACAAGCCTTGCTAGCTGCAAAGCTCGCAGTTAAAGTTTTTGAATGCTGCTGTGGCCCAGGAGGGACCAGGATGTCATCAATTGCGTGAGGGGACAGAGGGGGCATCCAGCAAGACAAGGAGCCCTCTCAGAAGCAAGCAGCACCCACAGAAGTGCCAGAACAGGCACTACGAAGTGGAGTGAATCAGTGCTCACCCGAAGTTGCACAAGAGAGTCCCATGCCGCCGGAGGACAACTCAGGAGGTTGTGCAATGCAGGTTAGAGTGCCAGGGACCCAGGCTTGGAAGTGCACAAAGGAAATCCCCGGAGAGTGCACAGGAGCCGGAGTGGCTGCAAAACACACAGTTCCCAGGAATGCAGTCTAGCATGGGGAGGCAAGGACTTACCTCCACCAAACTTGGACTGAAGAGTCACTGGACTGTGGGAGTCACTTGGACAGAGTTGCTGAGTTCAAGGGACCTCGCTCGTCGTGCTGAGAGGAGACCCAGAGGACCGGTGATGCAGTTCTTTGGTGCCTGCGGTTGCAGGGGGAAGATTCCGTCGACCCACGGAAGATTTCTTCAGAGCTTATAGTGCAGAGAGGAGGCAGACTACCCCCACAGCATGCACCACCAGGAAAACAGTCGAGAAGGCGGCAGGATCAGCGTTACAATGTCGCAGTAGTCGCCTTTGCTACTTTGTTGCAGTTTTGCAGGCTTCCAGCGCGGTCAGCAGTCGATTCCTTGGCAGAAGGTGAAGAGAGAGATGCAGAGGAACTCTGATGAGCTCTTGCATTCGTTATCTAAGGAATTCCCCAAAGCAGAGACCCTAAATAGCCAGAAAAGGAGGTTTGGCTACCTAGGAGAGAGGATAGGCTAGCAACACCTGAAGGAGCCTATCAGAAGGAGTCTCTGACGTCACCTGCTGGTCCTGGCCACTCAGAGCAGTCCAGTGTGCCAGCAGCACCTCTGTTTCCAAGATGGCAGAGGTCTGGAGCACACTGGAGGAGCTCTGGGCACCTCCCAGGGGAGGTGCAGGTCAGGGGAGTGGTCACTCCCCTTTCCTTTGTCCAGTTTCGCGCCAGAGCAGGGCTGAGGGATCCCTGAACCGTTGCAGACTGGCTTATGCAGAGATGGGCACCATCTGTGCCCATCAAAGCATTTCCAGAGGCTGGGGGAGGCTACTCCTCCCCAGCCCTGACACCTTTTTCCAAAGGGAGAGGGTGTAACACCCTCTATCTGAGGAAGTCCTTTGTTCTGCCTTCCTGGGCCAGGCCTGGCTGGACCCCAGGATGGCAGAAACCTGTCTGAGGGGTTGGCAGCAGCTGCAGTGAAACCCCGGGAAAGGTAGTTTGGCAATACCCGGGTCTGAGCTAGAGACTCGGTGGATCATGGAATTGTCTCCCCAATACCAGAATGGCATTGGGGTGACAATTCCATGATCTTAGACATGTTACATGGCCATGTTCGGAGTTACCATTGTGACGCTATACATGTGTCGTGACATATGTATAGCGCACGCGTGTAATGGTGTCCCCGCACTCACAACGTCCGGGGAATTTGCCCTGAACAATGTGGGAGCACCTTGGCTTGTGCCAGGGTGCCCACACACTAAGTAACTTAGCACCCAACCTTTACCAGGTAAAGGTTAGACATATAGGTGACTTATAAGTTACTTAAGTGCAGTGGTAAATGGCTGTGAAATAACGTGGACATTATTTCACTCAGGCTGCACTGGCAGGCCTGTGTAAGAATTGTCAGATCTCCCTATGGGTAGCACAAGAAATGCTGCAGCCCATAGGGATCTCCTGGAACCCCAATACCCTGGGTACCTCAGTACCATATACTAGGGAATTATAAGGGTGTTCCAGTATGCCAATATGAATTGGTGAAATTGGTCACTAGCCTGTTAGTGACAATTTGGAAAGAAATGAGAGAGCATAACCACTGAGGTTCTGGTTAGCAGAGCCTCAGTGAGACAGTTAGGCATCACACAGGGAACACATACATATAGGTCACAAACTTATGAGCACTGGGGTCCTGGCTAGCAGGGTCCCAGTGACACATAACAAACATACTGAGAACATAGGGTTTTCACTATGAGCACTGGGCCCTGGCTGGCAGGATCCCAGTGAGACAGTGAAAACACCCTGACACACACTCACAAACAGGCCAAAAGTGGGGGTAACAAGGCTAGAAAGAGGCTACTTTCTCACACAACCCCCCCCCCCTAAACGAAGGACAATAAGGCTAACCTTGGCCAGTTGAGACTTTATTGTCTAAGTGGTGATAAGTAGAGAGTAGCTCTGCAATAGACTGGTTACTCCCTTTATCATCCACTATATGGTTCCTTCCCTGTGGGGATGTAAACCACCCTGTTTGAAGTTTTTTAGCTAAGCAACAATGTGAAGATGTATTTTCAGAGTTTCTATCAGTAAGTTTTAGTTTAGAGCAGTGGGAATTGTCCACTGAACCTATTTGTAGTGATGAAAATGCCAGACAGGGATGCTGTCTCAGTAAAGCCATAGCTGGGCAAACACTTTGTCCATATGGCTGGAAGAGAGAACAGGGATGCTGTTTCTCTTGATTTGGAGCAGGGCAGGGATGCTGTCCTATGAGCTCCACACTAGGGCAGGGATGCTGTCCTAAGTGTTGTGAGGCAGTGCAGAGTTTCTGCACTTAAGTTTCTCTGGGAGGTTTGGAGGGATGCTCCATGTTAACAAAAATGGTGCTCTTTTTCTCACCAATATGAGTTATCCCACAGAGAGGTACTTCTACCTCAGGGAGTACAGCTATGCCAGCTGATGATTCCCTTGGAACAGGTGCCACCCTAGGAGAGGTTTCTCCCACCACAGGAATGGTATCCTGATTGGCAGGGTGGTTAGGGGATACTGTGATACCCTTTTTACCTGTTGTTGGAGAGGGATCCTAAGTTTTCAGGCCTTCTCTCCTTTGCTTTTTCATTTCAGTAGAAATGAGAGGGAACAATTCCTCAGGGATACCCAGCATGGCTGCATGGGTATAAAACTCTACATCAGCCCAACCTGAGGCCTCTAGGTCATTACCTAAGAGACAGTCTACAGGTAAGTTAGGTGACACTACCACCTGCTTAGGGCCAGTAACTCCACCCCAACTAAACTGAATTCTAGCTAAGGGAAGAAACTTAGTGGAGTTATGGACATCAATAATCTTATACTGTTGTCCAATGATGTGATGTTCAGGATGCACTAGGTTTTCAGTCACCAAAGTGATACTGGCACCTGTGTCCCTGTAGGACAAGGCCTCAACACCATTTATTGAAACTGTCTGCCTGTACTTATCCATTGTAAGGGGACAAGCAGCCAGTGTGGCAAGGCCAATGCCACTAGGTGTGACAGAAACTGTCTTGGGACTGACTACCCCAGTTTCTATGATGGACCCATAAGTGAACCCAACTACACCCTTAACTTGACTGTTGCCAGCAGTCCCACCACTAGTACCACTACTGCTAGGGGCACTAGAGTTTGATGTATTAGTGGTGGTAGGCTCAGGGGGTTTACCTGGACAGGACTTATCTCCTGGCCTATGGCCTCTGTTTTTACACACAAAGCACCAAGGCTTTTTAAATTGTGTAGGCTGAGAAGAAGAGGAAGAATTTGTTTTATCCCCACCCCCTGAAGAGTGTTTAAGATGTGAAGTGGGATCTTTGGTTTTACCCTTATCCCCATGCTTATCTTGAGATTTCTCACCATCTTTCTTCTTGCCATCCTTGTCACCCCCTGTATGAACTTTTCTGTTCACCCTTGTTCTGACCCATTTGTCTGCCTTCTTTCCCAATTCTTGGGGAGAGGTCAGATCAGAGTCTACCAGGTACTGGTGTAACAAATCAGACAAACAATTATTAAGAATATGCTCTCTCAGGATTGAGTTATACAGGCTTTCATAGTCAGAAACTTTACTGCCATGTAACCACCCCTCCAAGGCCTTCACTGAATGGTCAACAAAGTCTACCCAGTCTTGTGAAGACTCCTTTTTGGTTTCTTTGAACTTCGTCCAGTACTGTTCAGTGGTTAAGCCATAACCATCTAGGAGTGCATTCTTAAGAGCTGCAAAATTATTGGCCTCACTTTCCTTTACAGTAAGGAGCCTATCCCTACCCTTTCCACTGAAAGATAGCCATAGGATAGCAGCCCACTGCCTTTGAGGGAACTCCTGTACAACACAGGCGGCCCTCTCAAGTGCAGCAAACCACTTGTTAATGTCATCTCCCTCCTTGTAAGGGGGAACTATCTTATGCAGATTCCTAGAATCATGCTCTTTTGCAGGATGACTATTTAGAATACTGCTGCTGCCACCATGGGGTCCTAACCCCAACCTCTATCTTTCTTTTTCTAAATCAAAGGACTGCCTATCTAAATCCAGCTGTTGCTTCTTGAGCTTCAGTATGGATTCTTCCACTCTCAATCTATTGAGCTCCCTTTCTAACACGCTGTCATCAGGGTAGGTGGGTGAGGCATGTCTTGAAACAGAAGTATGGTGAGAATGAACAGAGGGAGACCTGACCCTAACAGATGGCACTCTAACAACCTGGCTAACAGAAGTAACACTCCTACTATGATGGGAAGGAACACTCTTACTGTGATGTGAGGTAACACTATTACTGTGGTGTGAAATCACATCAGCACCAGCTATGCTAGGTGGTCTGCTAATGGTCAGGTTGGGAAGGTTCCCTTCTAAATCCTTTGCTAGGGGTGCCCCAGGGTCAGATTGGGAACCATCAGCTAATTTCTCAACAGAAGTGCCAACTCTGGTCTTATCTTGTTCAATGAGCATATTAACCAACAGTTCTCTACAGGGATTCTTCCCTACCCCTAAACCTCTTTCAATGCAGAGACTCCTTGTTCCTTTCCAGCTAATGATCATAAGCAAGTTTGGACAGATCAACAGTTTGGCCTGTGCCAGACATTTTAGAAAGTGTTTAAGGGATAGAAAAAGAAAGAAAAAGTTTTTAGAACTTTTTAAAGAACAGAAAAAAACGTTTTAAACTGTTTAAGAACTTTTTAGAAAGTTTAGAGGTACTTTTCAGCACTTAGCAAAGAAGTGAGAGAAGAAAAGCAAAACGTTTTGGTTAGGTGTACATACACTGAACTTGTTTTGTATATTTTTCTCTTATGAAAAGTACAATATGACAAAGTGGTAAGTAGTTGCAAAGTACTTATCCCACCGCTGCACAACCAATGTAGGAGGCTGGACTGGCTTGTAGTGAGTACCAAGGGGTACTTACACCTTGCACCAGGCCCAGGTACCCCTTATTAGTGTAGAGGGGTGTCTAGCAGCTTAGGCTGATAGAAAAGGTAGCTTAGCAGAGCAGCTTAGGCTGAACTAGGAGACGAGTGAAGCTCCTACAGTACCACTAGTGTCACTTGCACAATATCATAAGAAAACACAATACACAGATATACTAAAAATAAAGGTACTTTATTTTTATGACAATATGTCAAAAGTATTTCAGTGAGTACCCTCAGTATGAGGATAGCAAATATACACAAGATATATGTACACAATACCAAAATATGCAGTAATAGCAATAGAAAACAGTGCAAACAATGTATAGTCACAATAGAATGCAATGGGGGCACATAGGGATAAGGCCAACACAAACCATATACTCTAGAAGTGGAATGCGAACCACAAATGGACCCCAAACCTATGTGACCTTGTAGAGGGTCGCTGGGACTGCAAGAAAACAGTGAGGGTTAGAAAAATAGCCCACCCCAAGACTCTGAAAAGTGGGTGCAAAGTGCACCTAAGTTCCCCAAAGAGCACAGAAGTCGTGATAGGGGAATTCTGCAGGAAAGACCAACACCAGCAATGCAACAACAATGGATTTCCAGACGAGAGTACCTGTGGAATAAGGGGACCAAGTCCAAAAGTCACGATCAAGTCAAGAGTGGGCAGATGCCCAGGAAATGCCATCTGTGGGTGCAAAGAAGCTGCCACCGGATGGTAGAAGCTGAGGCATCTGCAAGAACGACAAGGGCTAGAAACTTCCCCTTTGGAGGATGGATGTCCCACATCGTGAAGAGTCGTGCAGAAGTGTTTTCCCGCAGAAAGACTGCAAACAAGCCTTGCTAGCTGCAAAGCTCGCAGTTAAAGTTTTTGGATGCTGCTGTGGCCCAGGAGGGACCAGGATGTCTTCAATTGCATGAGGGGACAGAGGGGCATCCAGCATCACAAGGAGCCCTCTCAGAAGCAAGCAGCACCCGCAGAAGTGCTGGAACAAGCACTACGAAGTGGAGTGAATCAGTGCTCACCCGAAGTTGCACAAGAGAGTCAAACGCCGCCAGAGGACAACTCAGGAGGTTGTGCAATGCAGGTTAGAGTGCCAGGGACCCAGGCTTGTATGTGCCCAAAGGAAATCCTCGGAGAGTGCACAGGAGCTGGAGTAGCTGCAAAACACGCGGTTCCCAGCAATGCAGTCTAGCGTGGGGAGGCAAGGACTTACCTCCACCAAACTTGGACTGAAGAGTCACTGGACTGTGGGAGTCACTTGGACAGAGCTGCTGAGTTCAAGGGACCTCGCTCGTCGTGCTGAGAGGAGACCCAGAGGACCGGTGATGCAGTTCTTTGGTGCCTGCGGTTGCAGGGGGAAGATTCCGTCGACCCACGGAAGATTTCTTCAGAGCTTCTAGTGCAGAGAGGAGGCAGACTACCCCCACAGCATGCACCACCAGGAAAACAGTTGAGAAGGCGGCAGGATCAGCATTACAATGTCGCAGTAGTCGTCTTTGCTACTTTGTTGCAGTTTTGCAGGCTTCCAGCGCGGTCAGCAGTCGATTCCTTGGCAGAAGGTGAAGAGAGAGATGAAGAGGAACTCTGATGAGCTCTTGATTCGTTATCTAAGGAATTCCCGAAAGCAGAGACCCTAAATAGCCAGAAAAGGAGGTTTGGCTACCTAGGAGAGAGGATAGGCTAGCAAAACCTGAAGGAGCCTATCAGAAGGAGTCTCTGACGTCACCTGCGGGCACTGGCCACTCAGAGCAGTCCAGTGTGCCAGCAGCACCTCTGTTTCCAAGATGGCAGAGGTCTGGAGCACACTGGAGGAGCTCTGGGCACCTCCCAGGAGAAGTGCAGGTCAGGGGAGTAGTCACTCCCCTTTCCTTTGTCCAGTTTCGCGCCAGAGTAGGGCTGAGGGATCCCGGAACCGGTGCAGACTGGCTTATGCAGAGATGGGCACCATCTGTGTCCATCAAAGCATTTCCAGAGGCTGGGGGAGGCTAATCCTCCCCAGCCCTGACACCTTTTTCCAAAGGGAGAGGGTGTAACACCCTCTCTCTGAGGAAGTCCTTTGTTATGCCTTCCTGGGCCAGGCCTGGCTGGACCCCAGGAGGGCAGAAACCTGTCTGAGGGGTTGGCAGCAGGAGCAGCTGCAGTGAAACCCCGTGAAAGGTAGTTTGGCAGTACCCGGGTCTGAGCTAGAGACTCGGGGGATCATGGAATTGTCTCCCCAATGCCAGAATGGCATTGGGGTGACAAGTCCATGTTCTTAGACATGTTACATGGCCATGTTCGGAGTTACCATTGTGACGCTATACATATGTCGTGACATATGTATAGTGCACGCGTGTAATGGTGTCCCTGCACTCACAAAGTCCGGGGAATTTGCCCTGAACAATGTGGGAGCACCTTGGCTAGTGCCAGGGTGCCCACACACTAAGTAACTTAGCACCCAACCTTTACCAGGTAAAGGTTAGACATATAGGTGACTTATAAGTTACTTAAGTGTAGTGGTAAATGGCTGTGAAATAACGTGGACGTTATTTCACTCAGGCTGCACTGGCAGGCCTGTGTAAGAATTGTCAGATCTCCCTATGGGTGGCACAAGAAATGCTGCAGCCCATAGGGATCTCTTGGAACCCCAATACCCTGGGTACTTCAGTACCATATACTAGGGAATTATAAGGGTGTTCCAGTATGCCAATATGAATTGGTGAAATTGGTCACTAGCCTGTTAGTGACAATTTGGAAAGAAATGAGAGAGCATAACCACTGAGGTTCTGGTTAGCAGAGCCTCAGTGAGACAGTTAGGCATCACACAGGGAACACATACATATAGGTCACAAACTTATTAGCACTGGGGTCCTGGCTAGCAGGGTCCCAGTGACACATAACAAACATACTGAGAACATAGGGTTTTCACTATGAGCACTGGGCCCTGGCTGGCAGGATCCCAGTGAGACAGTGAAAACACCCTGACATACACTCACAAACAGGCCAAAAGTGGGGGTAACAATGCTAGAAAGAGGCTACTTTCTCACAGAGACCTTCACAATCTGGGGCGGAGATTTTAACGTTCACCCTTGTAAAGAAATCTCAGATAAGGTATGTGGCTGGGATCCTGAAGGTGTTGGCTTTAGACTTCACTTTTCACATAACACCCAAGGAGACGCAATGAATTCACTGGCTCAAACCCATAATCTGTCCTTTGTAAATGAATTATATTTGGACGAAACACAGTTTAGACCAACTTACAATGGAAGGGGTCCGAATACTGTGATTGATTAGGTCTTAATGTCAACCCACTTTGCACACTACCTCACGAATTATACTTTGCATGACATCGCAATCAGCGACCACTATCCCCAGAGCCTGAACCTCTCACTAACTCCTCTTAAAGTAACCAGGGATGACAGTGCTACGCCGGTAGATGATATTGAATTAGTGCCGCGTAATGGATACACCCTGAAATGGTCTCAGACAGACCCTAAGTTATTGTTGAATCAGTTAATATGTGACTGCAATCATGCTTTTGCAGACTGTCTAAGTGAGAACATAGATCCAGGGCGATGTTTAAGTGCTTCTACATTGATCACGCAAGCCATAAAAGAAGCTCTTACTATTAGAGGCGGTAAGAGGGGTAAAAAAAGGGATATCGGATGGTTTGACCATAACTGTACACAAGCACATAAGAAATTGAAAAAGGCCTTAAGCGCCCCAAAAAGATCCCCAACTGATATACGCAAGTGTAGACAGGAATACAAGAAAGTGATGAAGGAAAGTAAACTGACCTTGAAAAGATCCTTGTGGGAAACCTTACATACAGCAAGTTGTACGAAAGATAATATCCTCTTCGGGAAAACAATAAATTCTCCTGTGTTAGGGGACAGAGACTCCCCCAGGATGGAAATTGCGGTTTCAGAAGAGGATTGGATTGCACACTTTTCTAAAATGTATTCGCTGGCCAGTGACATGAAGACCATAGCTCCTGTACACGACCAAGGCCTCCAGGAAGGCCCACACCTGCCCATAACCCCCCAATTTAGCCTTGAGGAGGTAGAGGAAGCCATAATTCTAAGTAAACCAGGGAACGCGCCGGGCCCGATGGCGTTCCGATTGATTTATACAAGGCTAATATTCAGTTATGGGGGCCTGTACTGACGCAGACACTGAGGGCCATCTGTACATGTGGCCCCTTACCATCTTGGCGAGACTCCAATATTATTCCAATATACAAAAAAGGTGCAGGCCTTAACCCAGCCTGTTATAGGCCAATCTCCTTGCTGGATACAACAGCTAAATTAGCAGGGAGAATTATCTTGAATAGACTGCAAACATGGGTGGAAGAAAAGTGTGTTTTATCTTCTGTCCAGTATGGATTCCGGAAAGGAATTGGGACAGTGGAGCAAAGCCTGAACTTAAGTATCATTATTGGAAAATATACAAAGATTAGAGCAGGCAATTTGCATTTGGCCTTCATCGACCTATCATCAGCATTCGACTGTGTACTACATGTTAAGCTATGGGATATCTTGAGCAGCATGGGGGTAGAGTCAGCTATAATTAAATTCATACGAGAAATGTACACAGGGTGTAGAACAAGAGTGAGGTATGGGCTAAAAGGGGAATGCACTCGCCCTTTTGGCCTACACAGAGGAGTGACCCAAGGTTGTGTTCTCGCCCCGTTCTTGTTCTCAATGTACATAAATAATTTAGAAAATGAATTGGCTAGTAACTGCAAAGACCTACCCCAAATAGGTAAGCGCGCTGTCCCAGTACTACTCTACGCAGACGATGCAGTATTGATGGCCAGGACCCCGCTAGCTCTTTAAAAACTTTGAAACACTTGTATTACATTTATGTCACAATTGGGACTCACCGTTAATCACTCCAAAACGTTTATTATGAACTGTGGCGGGAAACGCAGTAAGATTTATAACACTACTACCGCGGACGGGAGGGTTGAAACTGCGCGAACCTTTTCTTATTTGGGCATAATGTTCGATAAACAGGGTTCTTGGGCCAACTGCAGGAAAATGAAAAGAGCTCAGTTTATTAAAACTTTGGCGGCCTTAAGGCTTTTTTCCAAAAGGCTCGTGGGGATTACCCCCCGAACATGATAAAAATGTATAAAGCCAAGTGCATTCCGGCTGTTACGTATGGGTCTGGAATTTGGGGATACACCAACTGTAACTCGGTACAGATGGAGGAAAATGACTTTTTAAGATATCTGCTGATGGTACCAAATGATACATCATCATACATTATCCACTCGGAACTGGGGGTCCCCTTTATTGCAGATCGGATAAAGATTCAACCTTTATTGTTATGGCACAAAGTTTGGACCTCGGAATATACTGGATGAAACAAGGCCATCTTGACTGACTGTATTGAGTCAACATACTCAGTGAGGGTGCCCTGGTTAAGATATATTATGACCTTTTTTGGAAACATGGGTAACAAAGACTATTACACAAACCCGGCATCTCTGGGAAAAATCTCTAGGAAGGACCTGAGTGCTCGGGCTTTAAAGTATGTAGAAGATTTACGATGGGAGGCTGAATCAAAAAAGCCCACCGTCATCCATAACCAAATAATTCTGTCGGCAGAGGGCTTGCAGCCCAATTTGGCAAATGTGGTAAACCTCCGTCACCGCTTCGTTCTTACCAGACTAAGGCTAGACACATTTCTTCATTTAGCAACCTTTTCAACTATGAACAATTGGAGTACCACGCTAAAGGCATGCCCTTGTGACGCAAAGGCACTTCAAACTACAATTCACATGGTCTTATTCTGCAAACTTTACGTTAAGCAGAGAAAGCGCTTAGTAGTGCCTCTTTTAAGGTTAATCAACTTGCCCCAGTGTCGTACCACGTATGCCAGCCTCCAGGTGTTATTCTCTATTGAGATGTGTGGAACTTTGGCTAATTTTTTATGCTCCGTATTAAATACAAGAAAGTCTAAGGGGGTAGTGATGTAATTGTATTCAGTCCATTTTAATATTTATGATTGGGAAAATTTTAATGATATATTAGATACTCTGTTTGTTTTTATCCTTTTATTATATTAACTTATTTATTTAATTGTACTTATTACATACTGAAATGTATAATATTTGATACTTTTATGACTTGTGGAAAGTCAAATAAAGTTTGTACTACTACTACTACTACTACTGCACAACTGTCCTTGTTATTGGTCTTCTGGGACAGGAAAGCACCCAGACAATACACACTCATGTCCACAGTAATAACACATTCTTTTCTTACAGAGAAAGGTCCAAGGGATGGTGCAGAAACAATATAATTTGTAACCTTTTCAAAAGCTACTTTTTGTTTATCACTTCATTGATACTTAACCTCTTTTCTCAAAAGCTTTTTTAATGTATTCATCAAGGAAGATAAATTGTGTGCGAATTTTGAAGAGAAGTCACATAATCCAATAAATGATAACAAATTTTCCTTACCATCTGTTGGCACACACTAAAGACATTTTAGGGACAACACCTTTTTAGGAGATAAAATGACCTAGATCGGATGAGTACAGAATAAGTTGCATTTTTCAGGTACCAAAAGCTAGGCAATTTTCTTGCAATCAACCACACACTTTTCTTGGTGCCAAATTATTCTCATCTAACTTCTTAGTAAAAACCAAGATGTCATCGTGTGAACATTTTACTGAATTGTCCATGTTCTTGAACATATGGTGCAAAACATGCTGAAAAACAGATGAGGCAGATGGCAGTCCAAATAGCATACATTTAAATGTGTACAACCCAAATGGTGTTAATAAGTTGTCAGTGCTTTGACAGTCTAATCTGATGGTAAGCTTGACGTAAATCCAATGTTGAAAAAATTGTGGCACCAGCCTGCATTGTAGTAAATTCATTTATCTTAGGCAAAGGGTACGTATCAATCACAATTATGGTATTCAAGGACCTTAAATCAACACACAAGCATTATTTTTCATTGTTTTTCTTGCCAAGTACCACTGGAGATATCCAATCTGGTTCTTTGGTTTCTTCGATGAGGTCAATTACTAGTAAATGATCAAAAAGACCCTGTGATTACGCTTCATTTGAATATTCTTTTCTTTTAATTTAATTCTATGCTCCTAATGCTCCAAGTGTAGTTAAATAGTCAAATCAAATTTAATACTGTTTACACACTTATCTTTAAAACACACATTTTTTAAGAAATTTAATCATTTAATTTAAACCCCCCACATTTCCAACCCCCCTTTGTATTTTTGATACAAGGTCTGACCCAAGTACCCAAAATTTATATATAAAAACTTTTCTCCGCAATTACCCTGACTCTAAAATATTTAAAGTACACTCATGACCAAGCCTCTTACAACACTAGTCCAAGCATATTTTTTAAAATGTTGCCAGGGCACATACAACATCTGAACAATTCCATGTTTAAAAAAAGTGCAAGTGCCTCATTATGTTGAGATTATCAACAGCAGCTTTCAAATCAAGTGGAGAATCCGATTAAAATGACAATAATCAATCAACAGATGTACATTAAAATGTTGGTACCGCAAAGTGCATGTGCAGTTATTCTCTGCATCTAAGAGAGCTGCATATTTTTCAGCCCTTATATATCAGATGTTCAAAGCTATCTGAAATGTTACTGGGACTAAGCATAGCTGTGCCTCAGGAAGTGCTGATATGCGTGGAAATGCCCTCCTGTTTTCCCAGGATTCTACCATATACGTGGCAGAGGGTCTACTCTCTACATACTCCACATCAGCCAAACTGGACTCTCTTCTACATGCCCCTTTTAGTTCAGTTTTTGAGAGATGGGAGGCCTCTGTTATCTTAAATTTCTCCATTTGTAGGGCTCCTGCAGTAGCTGCTAACATATTTCTGGCCTTCACCGCCCACCTTAACTCACTTTTTCCTATCTCTGCAGCACTTAGAGCCGATATCTTCTGTCCCTCCGGGGCCCAAAGTTTATCCCAAAATCACAGGATTGTTTTATAGGCTAGGAAATTCCAAGCCTGCAAGCCCCCTTCCAGTCTTATTGCCTGGCTCATTTCACCATTTGGGAGGGTTAACAGTTTTTTCAGACACTTGTTTTCACATCTCTCCCAACTTCGCTCCAAACTTAGAGACAATACCTCAGCCCTATGAAGACATTGGGTAGAGAACATTACATTACAGGATGTCAAAAAGGAAGACCGGGGGGCACACCAAAGACATTCTTAAAATGGACTAGGCTCCCAAACATTGCTGCTGCCCGCATCACTACCAGTTCTCTATGTAGGGCTCAGCTCAACTGCCTTGTAAATGTCATACCATGGCACTTTAGGACAATACCACATCAACCCCACTATCACTCAGGACCCATTTATTTAATTTGGCTTTTTTTCCCCAAAAGGAATTATTATAGTTTTTTCCAAATTCACTTTTAATTTGCTAACCTCACAATAATTATTGAATCTAATCAGCTTTCCCTGTAAGCCTGCTTGGGCTAGATCAAAAATTGCATATTCTTCTGCATAGAGTAGGCACAGCACATGTCTACCCCCTATTTTTGGAGAACAGTACTTAGTCACCCCAACACCCCCGGGGGAGGGGGTCAGCTAGGAACAAAAATAACAACATTGGTGCCAGGACACAACCCTGCCATTATCCATTTCCTAGAGGAATTCTTCCTGAGATGGCTCATTCTAAATCAAGTTCTACTTGGGTCCAATTTTCAGAGTACAATTCCTGCAGGATCGCTAATAGACATTGGTGAGTACTCTGCTGTCTTAATTTAGCCCAAAGTATACTCTGATCTACCAAATCAAAAGCCAAGCTAAAATCAACAAAACAGCTAAATAAACTCCCAGTTGTTTCTTTCACCTTCTGCCCCAGGGCCCACAAGCTTAAACAATGATCTATATTTGAGTGCCCAGGCTTAAAGCCCCCCTGTTCCATTCAAACAATTCTGTTACCCTGTATCCAGTTCTTCAATGAACTGAGAATAACCCTAGAATATACTTTTGCTTCTACATCCAGTAGGCTTATCAAACGAGATTTGCCTGGAACATTTGTCTCATCTTTTTATTTAATGGTTTAATTACTGCACCCTTCCAGCTGGACGGAAATGTACCAGTCTTGGTTATAGCTATGAAAATGTTTGAAACAAATGTTTCCCACCACATTGGATTAAACTTAATCACAATTGGCAGAAGATTATCCCTCCTGCTGCTTTAGTTAAATTTCGGAAGGCTATAAACATGGCTATTGATTGAACAGAAAAGGACTCAAAGGCTTCATCATGCAATTTTGGCCAGCTCTCTGTCGCTATTATCTCCCTGCTCTTCTAAATATCACTTAAAAAGGTTACACAGTTGGTTTCTGGCAATCTGCATCTTTCCGGGGGTGACAGGTGATGCAGTACCACATTTCCTTTGGACCAGCTTCCGGAACTTCCTCATATACTTTTCCTGTAGGGTCCTAATCATAAGGTCTCAATTCAACAGGAAGAAGGCCTGCTTCTTTGTTTTAACCAGGGCCTTTTCTTACAATTACAGGCTTTGTTTGCATTTGTGGGGTCCATAGAGCACCTCGCCCTTCCTGCTTTCCTTAACTTCTTTCTAGCGAATATACACCACTGCTGCTTGGACGGCTGGGAATATAAATCCTTATTTACATTCTTGTTGCATAGCCCTACTACTGGTACCAAGCAATTTACTACCTCAACAATGGTCTTTGAATACTATACCAGGATTGGTTGACCTGCATCCTTATCACAGTCCATGTAATTAATGATTTGATACTGCATCAATTGGTCCATGGATGATTCATCTATCCTTGTTGTCAGGCATTTTGGAAAATCTACTGCCATCGGTATCACCTGCTCCTTGAATATTGGTGGTGCTGGTTTTGCCATTTTTAACCCCAATGATCACTAGCCCTTATTCTTAACACCTAAACTCCGTACAAAGATCAAAGAACCATGCCCGAATGAATATATAATCAATTGGGCACTGTTGGTTCCCTTACAGAAACGTTTAGGCTGCTGGTAAGTCCCCCGGAAAATGGCCATTTAGGCATGTCAATCCTGACTCAAAGAGAAAGTGTATAATTTTCTCTACAAACTTAGATTGGACACATTTTGGGAAAATTGTGTTGGGGATTCCATGCCTCTCTAACATATCTAAAGCCTCAGCCTCAACCTGCCCTGGGTCAAGACGAAGATTGAAGTAACCTAAAGGGAGAATCGAGGAGCCTGCAGGGAGCTCTGTCAACCCTCCCAGATATCGCTGAGTACCTCCTATACCTCTTTCAGGGACTTCTCTTTATTTATATGGACATTCGCAACTCTTAGATTATTTTGCCATAGGCAACCCTCATAAAGATCCAATGAACAAACTAGTAGCCAATCACTATTTGTCTCAATGATTCTTTCCCCTTTACTGCATTTAGTGGAGACCAGTGTTATCCGGCCACTGCTCAACCATCCAAACCCTGTTTTAGTTGCTCCTTTTACAACTTGCATAAAACCACTCTGGTAGAATGAATCACCTGCTAACTAGGTCTCCTGGAAAAAAAGTATCTCTTTCCCATAGTTGTGTGAGATCTGTTGATCCTATTAAGTTCCCCAACTTATGTACATTCCAGGAACCAACCCCCAAGCTGTCGGGTGTGGCAACTACCTAGTCTACTTCTCCTCCCCAACAAAGGTCACTCTCACTATCAATACTTAGACATGCAAACCTTTTCTGTAGAGGGATCAAATGTGTCACTCCCTCTTTTGGCTAGAATGGAATAGTTACTTCTAGGGTACCATGATTATACCCCACCACCTTGGATGGGTTTGCTGCTCCCCTTATTACCAAATTGAGCTGTTCCTATTTAAGTGAACCTGGTTTGCTAATAAGGGAATTTCTGGACGGGGCGGCTCTACCTTATTTGCCTGTACTAATCTTAATCCTAATTTATTAAGAGTTTCACTAACCTTTAATAACAAATCTACAAAAATGATAGAAATAGAATTGATTTTTGTTACTTCTCTCCCTGCTATGTACTCAATATCTCTTAAAACTACCTCCTCCAGTACCTTACAGAATGAAAATACAGTCAGAATACTTGACTTGTTTAATGGCTTCCATTTATTCACTTTTTTCCCTTTTCGGTTCAGCTCCAAAAACAAGTATTTTTCCATAGGTTCATTATGAGTAGGATATACCCTAAATCTTCTTCTGGGTGCTGAGAGGCTAACAGTGCTTGGCTCTTAGGTTTCTTAAATTTCCTTACACCAGGCGGAAGAACTTCAATCCCTTTATGCTTTGACCGACGTAAGCACCTCCCTTGGTCCTGCAACCATCCTGAAATGCGGCAGAACCCACAAGACCCTTAGCTATAACTCATTTTATTGCCCCCGCTTCCCTACATCTAACACTCTTATAATTTGCTGACTTTTTGTAGGGGTAAGCTGTACTGATTGAACCTGAGCTGATCTGTGCTTTAGAATAGGAGACCTTGATTTTAAACCCAGACTCTTTCCATTTCTCCCCTTTAATTGACCCAACCACCAACTCATGCCCCCCATGAAACTGTCTCCTAAGTCCAATGTCGCTATAATCTTTGGATTTTTCAGTGAATACTACTGGCTTTTTGTATTATATAAATTGTACTACATTTTTACCCATACGTTAAATTTAATAATATACATTTTCAGAAGTTTATGAATACATTTTATTAATACACTTCTTATTCTGCATTTTAAATGTAACAATTAACAAAACAATATAAGGTAACATGTAAACTTTATATAAGAGGAATACAGTAAGTGTTTCTCTTTTTTTGTATTTATTTTATGGATCCCAAGATCCAATGCAATGCCACCAGCAATTTGCTGCAATTCCAGGAACATACCCAAACATTAACCTCTCACTGTATACACTAAGGCCCTCATTATGACATTGACGGTATTTCCCACTTACTGCCGTCAACATACACCCACCGTGGCGGATTTCCATTCACCATATTATGAAACACACACACCAATCCATCACTATTCAGTAAACCATTGGCGGTACATACCATAGCGCTCAAAATACACACACATACATACAAAACAAAACCACATTGGACAATTCAAACTACACACAACTGACACCCATACACACACCCACAGCACTATAAAAAACAAACCCACATTACCCACAACCCTTTATGACTACAATTATTTGCCATCAGAGAGACAGCAAGAGCACACACACAACCAGAGCCACATACCACTTTCACCTATGCACCACTCACGCACCCCACATCACAAACTCCAACACATTACCCTACACACGCTTACCTACACACCTTACACAACAACCATGGCACCTCGATTCTTGAGGAGGAGCTAAGGGTCATGATGGAGGAAATCATCAGGGTGGAGCCACAGCTATTTAGAGCACAGGTGCAGCAGATATCCATTATTAGGAAGATGGAGCTATGGCGGAGAATCGTAGACAGGGTCAACGTCATGGGACAGCACCCAAAAACCAGGGATGACATCAGGAAGAGTTGGAACGACCTACGGGGGAAGGTGTGTTCCATTGCAGCAAGACACCAACTCACTGTACAGAGGGCTGGCGGTAGACCCCCACCTCCTCCCCCACAACTAACAACATGGAAGGAGCAAGTCTTGGCAATCATGCATCCTGAGGGCCTGGCCGGAGTAGCTGGTGGACTGGACTCTGGTAAGTCAACTCTATACTACTATAACCCACCTAGCTGCATGCCAACACATACCCCCACCCTCACTCCACCACTTCCCACACACTCCACCATCACATCTCACTCATCCCAATGTCAAGCCCTACATGCCATACTAATGCATGAACACCACCGACAGACCTGCATGGACACCTATCACTAAAGCATGCATAGTAGAGAGAATCAGCCAGCCCATCACATACCAACTTATACAAGTAAAAGCTGCCAGGGCAAATACAACCAAACAGGGCAACCCACTGATGCACAATATGTCACACACAGAAACAATAACACTGCATTTACATCCCCACAGGTACCCCAGCCAATGTTAGCGGCGAAGAGGTACCAGCACTATCCAGTCCCACCACAGAAGATGCCCACAGTGATGACAGCAACTCTGGTCGCCTGGATCTGGATGACCAACCTGGCCCATCAGGAACCTCTGGACAGTCAGTTACGCAGGCACAGTCACACGCCACCTCAGAGCCTCCCCCCTCAGGAAACACCACCACAGCACCCACCCAGCGTACCCATCCTCCTGTCCCCAGGACACGTCAATCAGCAAGTGTGTCCACCTCTGAAGGGACCCCAGGCTACACCTTGCACCCAAGACAATCAGGGACCTAGGTTCAGTGGCAGTGGGCACACGGTTCAGGGGACGGAGGCACAGGCCACCAGGGATACTGGGAGGACTGCTGTGTGCCAGGGGGAGGACAGGCCCAGGGAACCGACTCTCCAGGAGGCACTCACGAGACCCTGGGATTATACCAACATTCCCAGGATACGCTGGACCACATCCTGGCCAACGTGCAGGAGAACAGGCGGCTGCAGGAGGGACAGTACCAAGGGATCAGGGAGAACTTGCAGGCCATTAACACCACCCTGGTCTCCATTGCAGGGGTTCTGGCAGACATGACCAACATCATGAGGGAGGCAGTCTTACAACAGGGTGCCCCTGCCACTAGCCAGACATCTGAACTGCCTTCCACCTCCACTGCCACTGCCACTAGTGGACTGGAGGCCCTGCCACAGGACCAACAGGCCACCAGCACCCCTCCCCCTGCAGAAGGAGAACCACCCCACAAATGTTCCCTGCGATTCAGGCAGAAGCCACAGACCATTGCCAAGACCCCCACCAGGGAATGAGACTCTCCTGATTGCCAACCTTGTGTCCCACTCTGTCACCCTGTCCACATTGAACTGAAATTGAAAGAGCAAAATATTTGTCCATCCCTTTAGGAGAAGAGCAAGATCTTCCAAAAATCTGTCCAATACAATATATGGAACAAATATCTGTCAAAAGGTATGGTTAAGAAGTATTCACATGACACATCACCATTGTGAAACACCTGAAAACCAAATATAGAAGAACAAATCACAACAAGAAGAGAGAGAGAAGGTGGTGCATCGTCATCTGCAGCTGGAATATCTGTGAGGCCCTTACATTTTGACCAGATGGTTACCTTCCCCGTTGTTTCACCAAAACTTGAGTACATGGTCATCACTGTGGCAAATGACATATACTAGTTGCACTAAAAATGTCATCTGTTGGCCAGTTTATGGATGCTGTCAACAAGCATAATTCTTCATTGTTTTTCACCTCACCTTTCCATCTTTCACTCCTCTTTAAACACAATTAGATATCTGAAAAGCAAATAAAGAACATATTTACCTTAATATTACATTGCTGTTACATTACATACTATAATTACCTTACATTACATTACCATTACATTACACACTATAAGCAAGTGAGTAGCTACATAAGTGGTTATGACAGTGTGTAACAGGCTCTGTAAGTGTCTGACTATGGGCATATAAATAGGTATATGAGTGGCAGTATGGGTGAGGATTTGGTGTGTGAGTGGTTGAGGGGATATATGAGTGAGTAAATCAGTGCCTCTATGGATGTGTCACTGAATATGTAAGTAGTTGTGTGGGTGTGTGACTGGGTCTGTTAGTAGTTGTATGGGTGCACAAATGGTATGTTGGTAACTGCATGTATTGTAACTTGCTGTGTTTTTGTGAGGGTTTGGGTGTGTAACTGTGTGTGCAAGTGGCTATGTTGGTGGTGGATACAAAACCGCTGTGTGGGAGTGGGAGTGGATGTGTAAGTACCTCTGGTTCTGTTTGACTGTGTGTGTGAGTAGCTCTATGCTTTTGTAAATAGGTATGTGAGTAGCTGTACGGGTAGGTGGATGGGTGTATAGCTGGTGTATAGGTGTATAAGTGCATGTGTAACTGACTGTCTGACTGCTGGGTACATGAATAGCAGTATATGTGTGTACGTTGGTATGATAGTGCCTGAATGGCTCTGTGAATAACTTTGTACGTGGATGTATAGATAAGTAAATCAGTGTGTGAATGGTCTTATGGGTATGTCAATGAGTGTGTCAGTGACTATGTATATGACTAGTGGGTACATAAGTGCTTTTGTAGAAGCATAACTTGGTGTGTTGGTGATTGCCTGACTGTGTACATGGGTATAAATTGCATACTATAAGCGAGCACCCACATTTAATTGCAAACACATCCATTCATACTGGCTTAATAAAACAACTGTGTTTTCAGTACGGCAATTCCTCTCCCTCCTTTGCTACTTACTATTTTTTTACTTAGTGTTTTCAGCTAACCTCCCTTATATTTTGCCTTTTACTGTAGTGCCTAGAAGACACACATGTTTGTTCAGCTTGTATACACTCATAGGTTTTTTAAATATAATTTTTAATACAACAACCTTCTTCACATACCTTCTTGCTGTTTGTGCCAGTTTTATGTTGATATATGTTATTATCTTTTTTTCAAGTGTAAATCCCAAGTGAGAAATATGGAAATCTTCCTCCACTCTCACTAGAGAAGTACCAATAATTGCTATACTTCACACTGTGCAAATCACAGACTTTCTTTCATCTTTTTTTCCAGATATATCAATTGTAAATTATCACTATTTGTAATCCTTTCCATGTTTCTTGTAAATAAATCTAACTCTGTTGATTTTTGTGTAGATCAGCAGATCAATTTCTGTGCCCAGCACAGCCCCCTTGTGGTCCACAGTGGATATTTCTATTTCTATTTTATTTTATAAAGTATTGTCAATTAAAAGACAACCTCTCCCTAGTGAGCAATTGTTGTACATCAGTCTTCTTTTCTGTTTCACTCTGCAGGCTTTTTTGCTTCCTTCCCTTCCACTCTTTTAGCTCAGTTTCCATAGTAAGCATATTTCCAATAGTCTCTGCCTATCAGTAAGTCAAACATTCACAAGACTTTCTGTCAACAGCATACTAGCTTCACATTAACTGTAGCATCTGTGCTTTACTGTTTTCAATTCCAAGCATATCCTAAACCAGTGGTTCCCAACCTGTGGTCCAGGGACCCCTGGGGGTCCGCGAAGCCTCCTCAGGGGGTCTGCAACAACTCACAAAGTGAAATTACATTAACAGATTAGATCCCCAGCTCCCGGTAATGACTCAGTGGGGGGTCCCCGGATCCCAGTAATGGTTCAGTGGGGGTCCCCGGGTTCCAGTAATAATATAGTGGGGGGGGCACAGAAGGCAAAAGGTTGGGAACCACAGTCCTAAACAACATGTTTTTTTAGTTCTAAAGCCAATCAGAGTTAGTTTCTTTGTTCTTAAAGATACTACTAATTTTAGTTCCCTGCACATGTCCACCAGCCACTCAAATATGTTCTTTCATATTTTACTTGCTGTCCTCAATTTTACCTGCCGTACATCTTCAAAACTACCTCATTCTTCTGCAGCTTTTTTCTGTGTGCTACTCCTGCTTGGCTCCAAAATGGTCAAAATGTGGATCGTTGTCCATGGTTTTGTGTTTTGGGCCAGGCAGAGTGCTAGAAAGAGTGGAATTGAGATGGACCTAGGTTTACCTAATGTAGACATTACTTGGGTTGGCCAGAGATGGTTAAAGAGGCATCAATTGCTACCTTTGGTTGAAAGCATTGCAGATTGCCAGTATTCAGACCTTATGGTTATGTACTGTAGTGGCAATGACCTAGGTACAATTATTGGTGTAGGACTGGAAATCCTAATGAAGGATGCCTTTGGTAAATTATTGACACTTTTCCCACATACTGCCTTTGTGTTCTTCAACATTTGCCTAAGACACAACTGCAGAAATTTGTCACAGATATAGAAATCCAGGACACATATCAATAAAACTGTTTTTGCATTTTTCCGAGACCACAACATGGGCTTTATATACCATAACAACTTACACTTCTATATGTATGGAATATATTGAAAAGACAAGTCAATTTCACAGATGGAGAGAGCAGGGTGTTCTATGTGTAATTATCATCTACGCTTCATAAACACAAAAGTTCTTTTCAGAGTCAACCCTTTTCCCAAGCACTGTTTTTTTTGTTTTTAAATATATATTTTTTAAATTTCTTACCCAGATCCACAGATCCACCACGGATCCCTGACCAAATAATGGATCTGCCTGGAATATTGTGGGAGGATTTATAATGGATTCATGGATCTGATGTTCCTGTATGGAGTGTGAGTGGTTGTGTAAATGCCTGTGCGGGTCTGTGAGAGGGTGTGTAAATGGCTGCATGGGTATTAAAGTGGCTTTATGAGTGGGTGTGTGAGTGCCTGTGTGGTGTATGAATGGTGTGTGAATGGTTCTGTGGGCCTCTGAGTGGATGTATCAGTGACTGTGTTGTGTGGGTGGGTGAGTGGCTGCATGGGTATGTGAGGGGTGTGATAGAGGTTTTGTGGGTATGTGAATGGATGTGTAAGTGTGTGAATAGGTGTGTGAGTTGGTGTGTAAGTGTGTGAGTGGGTGTGTAAGTGGCTGTGCAAGTCTGTGGGTGGTTGTGGTAGTGGATTTGTGGGTCTGTGAGTGGGTATATAAGTGTGTGACTGGATGTGTAAGTGGGCATGTGAGTGGTTGTGTGGGTGTGTGAGTGGCATTAGGTGTCTGTGACTGGGTGTGATAGTGGTTTTATGCATCCACCAGTGTATGTGTGTGTGAATGGGTCTGTGAGTGGGTGTGTGAGTGGGTGTGTGGCCCTATAAATGGGTGAGGTAGTGGTTTTGTGGGTGTATGAGTGGTTGCATTGGTGTGCAAGTGGCTGTGTGAGTGAGTCTGTGAGTTGCTGTGTTTTTCTTTATTGGGGTCTGATCTATGGATCCATTGTGGATTCACATGGGGGCCAAGCTGAGCACCGCTGTGGATCTGCAGATCCTCATATGCCCCACAAAAAACATTTTGGGGCAATCTCCTGCCCAGGAGGAGTCCCTCAGTGACCTCTCCAACTGTCGCATGGAGTCAGGTTACTTCTATCCTGACCTCTTATATCCTGTTTTATTTTTATCCCGCCTCCCCCAGGAATCATGTACAGAACCACATAATGAGTACTGTAACTTTCCTGTCAAGTTGTGGCCAGTTAATCACAACATTTCATAAATCTTTTTTTCTTTAATAACTCCAAAACTACTGAACAAATTTACACAAAATAAAAAAAGTGACCTTGAAGGCCAAGACGTAGCTTTCTGCCAAATTTTGTGTAATTCCATCCAGTTCGGGCTGTCGTCATGTCTAAAATCCCTACGGGAAATTGCCTGGGGAAAACATCTTTTGGGGCTGCATGTTTTTCTTGGTTCCTGCTTGACAAATCACCCAAAACTTCCACAGTCTCATAAGACCCCATGGGTACTTGTGTGCGATAAGTATGGGAACCCAAAATCTAAGCCAAACACCTTTCACCAAGAAATGAAAGAACACACCCCAATGTTGCTGAAGATTCAAATTTTAATCCAATTCAGACCATGACAAAGTGCGGAACAGTTGTGAAACACCCAATGAGTTTCAGCAAACACTCACCTTGCTCACTGGTGAGTTTGAACCGACCCCCACCAAACTTAAAAGGTTGTACTGTGTTAGTGCATTACTGAACATAAGCAAAGGGTTAGCACACAAGGAACATAAACAAGTCAATATGGCGGCCATCATGGAGTGTCAAAGCCAACCACTTCACATACCATGTTTACATTATACAGTGCTTGCTGAGTTCATAAAGTGCCCTTTCAAAACAGTAAAACAATAATTAATAAAGTAAACAGAATCTGTGTGTGGCCTCAAATACCAGCATATATCACAACAGCAATCATAATGTGTGTTTACAATACATGACTTATGTAAAGTGCAAGTATAGCATAATAATAATAATAAAAAACAGAATAACCATCATTTTAAGGGCACAGTATATATCATTCTGCATGTACACTCCTTCTTGCTCATGATTCAGAAATATATGCAAATCAAAATATTGGTAATAATAATCATAAAGACATCCGTATTTCTTATCTATCATTTGTGATACATAGATGTGTGCAAAACAATAAATAATATATACATCAGTCATAACATATAACAGAGCATGAAACAATGGTATTAGCCTCATTATATTTCTCAATTGCAATACAGTTCAAGGGGGCTATTATATGTTTAATTCTATTTTATTCAATCATGCCCAAGTGAGCTATTACCAATCTGAATAACCCTTACTGTTCTTGTGGTATGACCCACAGCCCCACACTGACTGCTACATGATCACACTGTAGTCCTCCTGATGTATTTCATCAACAATCTACAGCACACATTTCAGATAGAGTTTTGCAAATCAATGGCTTGAATCAAAACAATGCTTTGCCTTCTGTGCTTCAAGTGACCAGATAGCCCTGTATAAAAATTATATTGTAGATCAAAGTGAAAGAAAATACAAAAGGGTGGGAACAGATAAGAGAAGAAAGAACCAAATTCAACTGAACAACACTTAAAATCTAAGCAGTACTACAGGGCAAAACATCAATCAACAATAGATCTAACAGAAGATCAGTACCCTATATTTCAAATTAAATTACCATTCCCCTTAAAAATTGACATACTGAATACAAGGCAATGCTTCTGACAATATCCCCCCTGAGTCTAACAACCTAAGTATACATTCAAGAGTATTCAGTCCCCCAGGGGTTTTGGTATCTAATCGCAGTATATAGCTGAAATATATTCTTCTGAGGGACCCTATCCTATCACCACCTCTTACAGTTGAGCATATGCTGTCAATAGCAAAACAACTCATAAGATTTATGTTACCTTCATGAAGCTATGCAAAATATCTAGCTGCAGGATAGTGTTTATAAATGTGGGTGACAGCTCTTAGATTTTCCGAGAAACATTTCTTTACAGCATGAATGATACTGGCAATGTACCATCTTTGACACCAACATACAAGAACATAAATCACAAACTTTGTATATTCATTCCCAGAAGGGGTGAGTGAAACTTGCTGACATAATAACTGTTCTTGACAGCTTTACAATTTTTACATACAAAAAACCTGTCTTTAAATTAGTCAGCCCTGAAGAATTATATTGTATTGCATTTTCCCTCAGTCTATCCCTCAATGTAGTCCCTCTTCTGTATGTAATCATAGGATGATCTTTGATGACTTCATTTAAGCAGCGTTCATTGCATAAGCTCTGCCAATGTTTGTACAATATTTGTCTGTCACCCCTAGCTTTATAATTAAAAGTGGTAATAAATCTGATATAAATCACTCCTTCCATAGTATCAGTAGTTCTTTTAGGGTCTAGAAGTTCTTGTCTCTGAACGCATTGTGCCTCACTTAACGCTGTGTGTAGTGCCCAATCATAGTTTCACATTCTCAATGGTAGGCTTCCTCAGTGCTACAGTTACGATGAGCATGTAAGAGTGCAACTTAGGTGGTATTGTGGTTCGGGGATTTTGGATGGTTACTTTATGCATGCAGAAGTGTGCTCCCTGAAGATGACTTCCTATGTAAATTGGTGGTTAGTTTATTTTCTCTAACCTCTACATGAATGTCCAAAAGGACAATGGTGGTCATTATGAAAATGGCGGTGACTGTTAAAGTGGTGGTAACACAGCCAGCAGCGTGGTGGGAATTACCGCCAAATTATGACCATGGCGGTGATAAATCCCATACACAGCCAATGTACCACACCAACTGCCAGGGTATAAATACCACTGACCATGGCGGCAGCCATCAACAGCCAGGCAGAAGACAAGGTATCGTCCACCATATTATGACATAGTAAACCGCCATGATTTCCCGCGTGGTACCAACGCCATCAAAAGCCTGGTGGAAACACAACACAGAAGACAAAAGACTCACCATCAGAGACACAGAGAAGATCAACGCCGCCATGGAACATGAACTTCAAGACTTCACGATGCACATCGACACCATGCTCCATCTGGAACACCAACGCCGACAACGGTGAGTACAACCACCTAGCACACAAGAGAGGGAGGGAGGAAAAGGAGAGTGACACACACATGCACAACACACACCATCCACACACACACCATACACACAACCAGCTGCAGAGGAAAACCAATCTCACAGATTAATAATGCAAGGACAACAATTAGCCATAATTCATAGTGTAATTTGATGCCAACAGCCACCATATTGTCCATGTGATAAGATATATTTGAGTCACTGTTCAGAAAGGGCCAATGGCCAGTCCAAAGTACAAAAGGCCCACATAGCCACAAGGCACGGTCTTAGGCCCAACTTGTTCCCTAACAAAATCCGCACTACACTGTGCAGGGTCATAATGTTGGGAATTGCCAAGCATCTCAGGGGGAAGGGGGGTGGGGGCACCTCAGCTGAAGTGGGGAATGTGCCCACTGGTTCTGGAGGGAGCTCCTTGCCCATTTCTCTTTGGTGGGTAGTGTAAGGCACAGTCTCTGAGGTGGGAACCTTGCCCACTGGTTCTGGAGGGGGCTCCATGCCCATTTCCCTTTGCAGGGGAGTGCAAGGTCACAGTCTCTGAGGTGGGGAACTTGCCCACTGGTTCTGGAGGGTGCTCTTTGTACAACAGTCCCTGGAGAGTTGCGTACAAGTCCTCTGCTGGAGGTGAGGGCCACTGTGTCCCAGCTGGAGGTGAGGGCTCCTTGCCCACTGCTGTTGGAGGGGAAATCCTGCCAGCCTCTGCTGTATGTGATGGTGCCTTGCCCACTGCTGTTGAAGGGGGGCTCTTGCCTCTCTTAGTTTATAGAGTGGAAATCTTCCCTTTCTTTGGTGGTGGAGTGGGATACTTCCCTCTCTTGGGTGGTGGAGTGGGATCCTTCCCTCTCTGGGGTGGTGAAGGATCCTTCTATCGCTTGGGTGGTGGAGTGGGATCCTTTCCTTTCTTGCCTCCTCCACTGTCCCTGTAGACTGTTTGGCGGAGGTGAGGGGCTAGGTCACCATTGTCCCTGTGGACTGTTTGGCTGAGGTGAGGGGATGGCTCATTGTGACCCTGCTCTTACAGGCAGGACGGAGGGTGGAGGGGGAGGGAAGAGGTCAAGTTGGGAAAGGAAAAGCTTCTTAGGGACGGTGGAGCGGCATGAGGGAGGAGGGATAGGAGAGGAGGTTGAGGTAGTGGTTGTTAGAGGTATATGTCTGCTGGATTTGGGTGCAGGACAACAAAAAGATTTTTGGTCAAAAGGTTGGACCTGATAAATGTTCCTATTTTCATCAAAAAAAGTAATAAATACTCTTTTACGAATCTGATTTCTTTACACAATTTATTCAAACATTTTGAAGAAGGACGAAGCAGACAAAAATGTAAGCAACAAGCATTGTCTCAATCATACCTAAACAAAACATATACAATAAAAAATAATACAAAACATAAAAAATGACGAAACATCAAAAATGGAGAATACATCCCAAGTGGATTGTCCCATATTATTCTCCCCTGAAAGAGGCTTAAGTGGTTACGTCCGATACTTATAGTCACAATCCACTTGGCTGCTATGGTTGTGAATTCCTCTGCATGCAATTGCTGAAACCCAATACATTTCTTCTCAGGGTTCTTTGCAATGCGTGCTGTAACTTTGAAGGGTCAAATAACCTTCATATCCAACCTCACAAAAGATCCAAAGAGTGTCAACGCATTTCGGCCCCTTCAATATGTGCCTCCTCCGGACTAAAGGGGACACCACTGCCTAACAACAAACCAAAAGGACACATTGAGCCATTTAAAAACTCGAAGATAATGCACAGCAATTATTATCTCCAACAAGTGCAATCTATGTAGTCATAGAATGCCATTACAACCCATCAAGTTTGTCTACACAGGCACTCTCAGCTCGTGCAACTCTACAATATCTAAGTCATCACTAAAACACCTTGTGGAAATCTCATGCAAGGTTTTCCTATCGAAAACGTGGGAAAAATCCTATCGAAAGGCGTGGTTAAAATCCATGATGTAAGTGTAATGTGGCCACAAAATTAGAAGCACCGGACCTATTACCTTATCTGGTCCCTATTTCTGACATACACAAGGCACTTTTCATCAGTAGCCCTAAACACAAACAAAAACGAGAAAGGAGATGTAATCACTTTGTCCCAAATAAACATGTTTTACATAGCCTAACAAAAAGTAAAAGTAAATCATTGGCCCGATCACTTACTGCATGTTATGCGCTAGCTACAGCGTCTTTGCTGTGTCCTGTCAGTCCAATCACAACATGACCACGGCAGTCGAGATATATCGAACTTAGAATGAGCTAGGGTGTCAGGGATAGGCGGGCGGTCAACTTCAGCGCTTTCCGTATACAGGCGTGTCAAAGGACATGTCTATATATAGCGCTTACAATAGGGAGACCTACATCCGTAGGGCCACAGTCGCAGTCCAACAACTCCCTGTTCTATTTGCAACATTTGTACTTATATGTCTAAAAGCGGAGGGGTTGCTGTTCTCGTTGTCCGCCCAAAGTAAAAAAATCTAATCACTAGAGGCAGCAGATTGGTTACTATATCTAGTTCCCCAGCTGTAGAAATGGGCTCTGCCTATGAAGTTATCAAAGTTACAGAGTGCAAAACCTAAATGTATCAACTACACTTACACAGTGCTGGTGTCGGAAAGGGTGTCTATGTCCCTGTATCACTTTACTCTACTGTGATGGGTCTATGGCCCCTATGTAATGTGGACATATGCCTAGTGCTTAGTAACAAATCATAGGGGGTTATTCTAACTTTGGAGGAGGTGTTAATCCGTCCCAAAAGTGACGGAAAATTGACGGATTTACCACCAGCCGTATTACGAGTCCATTATATCCTATGGAACTCGTAATACGGCTGGTGGTATATCCGTCACTTTACCGTCACTTTTGGGACGGATTAACACTCCTCCAAAGTTAGAATAACCCCCTTAATTTCCTGAACACATGGAAAGTCGTAATTGGGCAGCTACAGTTTCAAAGTTTTTTAATAAAGTTTTTTAAATAAGTGCCCAGAGTTCATCCAAGTCATTGAGCCCTTGGTGGGCTGTATGGAATTTTTAGATGAGTCTTGCTTCTAGTCTGGTCAATTTTTCAATTATAGGCTGTCCATCTGGCTTGGCTTGTATTACTGCCAACACGGACCAGCGGATGTCCTCTGCTGTATGTTTTCACTCTGTAAAAGGTTCTACCAGTGGGGCTCCTCTTGTCGAGCATTTTATCCTCGATCGGTGCTGCAGGATGGGCGTCTTGACCAATTGGGAAGTTTGTCCGATATGTATTTTATCACAAGGGCACATAATACAATATACAACATTCCTTGTGTTACAGTTTGAAAAATCTCTTTGTGAATGTTCTCTTCCATTTATCACTAGCTCTTTCGAATCTTGTGTGTACTGACATTCCAGACATTTAGAACATCTGTAATGGCCTTGTATGTCTGGTAGATGTAGCATTGCTCTAAGCCCTTTTCTTTGTTTCTGTATGTTAGCTGCTCTCACCCAATGGTCTCATAAACTTCAGGCTTTTTTAAATGAAAAATGGGGTTTCGTTATGCCTATGTCTTTGACTATTTTCCAGTTTCTCTCTATAATGGACCGAATTTTATTGGCCTTGGGACTGAACGTGATGACACAGGTAAGTGGAATTTCTTTTGTCCTTTCTTTAGTAACTAGAAGTGTCTCTCTAGGAGTGTACCAGGCTCTTTGTAGAGCTGCTTTTACTAGTTTTTTGGGGTAGCCCCTATTAGTCAGCTTGGGTGCAGGTGCATGGACAGTGTGCTGATGTGAGGTGGATGTCTTTTGGGAGTCTGAGTGCGTGTGTTTGTATTTCTTAGGAGGGAGGCAGAAAGGGTGGGAGAGGACAGAGGGGACACGTAGATGCTTGCTGTAGAGGTGTTTGCAATTGAGGTGTGTGTGCTGCTTGGTGTGGTGATAGTGGTGGTGGGTGTTGACGCAGTGCAGGCAGTTGTGATTGCGCATGTGAACGTGAGGGAGGAGGAGGAGGGGGAGACAGTGGAGGCAGTGGATGTTGTTGTGTGTCCAACTGTCTGTTGTTTGTGTGAGTGCTTATGGCCTGAAGTGTGCTGCCTGTGTTTGTCTGTGCCTCTCTTGTTTGATGTTTTGTGTGCATGCTTGTCTGTATGTGTGCATGGAATGGGTTCGGGTTGAGGAGACTGGGACTGGGAAGTGGTAGTGTGAGGGTGGATGGTAGGAACAGGGACAATGGCTGTCGTCAGAAAGGAGGTCAGAGCCTGTAATGATCTCTGTTGGGCCACCAATCCACTGTGAATGCCCAAAAGGAATGCTTTGCATTGCTGCATCTAGATGCCAGCCCTTGGATGGCATTCACAATGGTTGACTGCCCTACAGAGATGGATCTCAGGAGGTCAATATCCTCCTTACTGAGGGCTGACTGGGGCAGCGACTGAGGTGTCTAGGGTGAAGGAGATGCCCACCCTCCTGGGTGAGCGGGAACAGGCAAATCGGTGAGGGGCTACTGGGAGGGTGGTGCGGATATGGTGGGGTGGGAGCTGTACCTGTACCTTGGGTGGTTCCAGAGGTGTGCGCCACCACCAGGGAGCTTCCATTGGAGGAGGAATCAGAGTCAGTGTTGTCACCTCCTGTCTCTGCCGTGTGCTCCCCTCACCCTCCTTCCCACTGGTCTCCTTGGCGTCGGTGGTCTCTGCCTCCTGGGTCCTGTGGGATGCAGCTCCCTCTGTCACTGGTGCCTCTGTCAGATTATGCTAATACCCACATGGACAGGATGACAGAACAAAAAAAGGGGGGTAGAAAGAAAGGGAGTACTGGGTCAATTACAGCACGAACACCACAAATGGCATACACATTACCATCACACACAGGGATCAGGATTGAGCACCATGCATTGCACTGGCATTCTATTGGCTATGTACCACAGCAAGATGTGAGCCAACCACTGCCAACTGCACCCCTCCTGGGAGTCACTCAGCCCTGTCTGACATGGAATGCAACCTATCTAGGTTACCAGATTTTGCAATACACCCATTACCCTTGAGCTGGATCACGCTGAAATGACTGAGCTGGCATTAAGGGGCACCCACTAACTGACACCCACCACCAGGATCCCATGCCACCTACCAATTATAGTTGTAACATCCACTGTACTCACCCCTTGTGGTTACTGTGATGCCCTCAAGTGCCCATCCAGCTCTGGGTAGGCCACTGCCAGGATGCGGGCCATCAGGGGGGTCAGGTTCCAACAAGCACCCCGCCCTCGTTGGGAGGCCATCCCCAGCTGGGCCTCCGCAGTCTTCCGGGGCCTGCGTCTCAGGTCCTCCCACCTTTTCTGACAGTGGGTGCTCTGCCTGCTGTTGACCCCTAGGGTCCTCAGGTCCTTGGCAATGGCATGCCACAATTCCTTCTTCTGATGAGTGCTGACCTGCAGAATAAAGACAGACAGGAGGACACCATTACACATACAATCCAGCCTGTCACACATATGGCCCACAAATCACATTTCCATCTCCATTGGCACAAACATCACCCAGAGCCCACCATGTACACTACCAACACACACACCACCCCCCAATGACACAATGCTTGCACACACATCTCCATTGAAACTTGTCACATGCATCATTCACAAGGTGTACTCACCTGTTGGTCTGGAGGTCCATACAGCTGTCCATGCTGGGGTGGGACCCCATCCACCAAGCGCTCCAACTCCCCCGAAGTGAAGGCAGAGGCCCTTTCCCCAGTCACACGGGCCATGGGAGGATCCAGACAAAGGTCACAGCAGCACACGCAGTGTAGGTGGTGGGTGTCCTGTGAAAAGTCAGAAATCAAGTGAGGATTTAGACAGAAAATGGTGGTCACATCCGCGGCGGTGTACACCGTCACTGCTGCCGCTAATCCCCATTGGCCACTGTACTCTATAGACCCCCATATTAGCCAATGAGGAATTGCACGGCGGTGCAAGACCTCTTTCCGCCATTATGCACAACGTCAGCGGAGTTACCTCACTTCCACCTGTCCCTAGATACAGGACAGGTTGTCGCCATTTCATGGTGGTAGACTACATTCAGATAATCCATAACTGTGTCATTGCTACAATTTGCACATACATTGACATTTCCATTGTCCCATCACATCAATGCTCAATGCAAACTGAGGAGGCCATTCCATTGTTCAAATTGTGACAGCCTACTCACTCTTGTGTCCCTTAGATACCTATCAGTGTGGATGAATAGGAGTAGGAGACAAGCCCCCGTGTACAGACCCCTTGTGGACTTGACTACACTGGAGGAGAGACATATAACCTATAGACTGGACAGGGCCACAATCACAGCGCTGTGTGCCCAATTAGAGCCTGATCTGATATCAGCTATCTGTTATCCCACTGGGATCGTCCCTATCATGCAGGTTCTATCAGTGCTTCATTTCCTGGCAACTGGTTCTTTCCAAGTGACATTGCGCTTGGCAGCAGGAATGTCACAGCCAATGTTCTCAATCGTGCTGGCAAGGGTTTTGTCTGTCTTGGTCAAACACTTTTGCAGCTACATTACTTTTCCCCAGGTGGAAGATTTGGTCACTGTGAAGGCCGGATTCTGTGCAATGGGACATATGCCCAATATTATTGGGGCGATTGATGGTACACATATGGTGTTTGTCCCCCCTCACCAGAATGAACAGGTGTTCAGGAATCAGAAGAGTTTCCACTCAATTAATGTGCAAATGGTGTACATGGCAGACCAGTACATCTCCCATGTCACAGCCAAGTATCCTGGGTTGGTGGATAACACCTTCGCCTGAGGAATAGCAGCATCTCAAATGTGATGGCACAACTACAGAGGCCACGGTGTGGCTAATTGGTGAGCCTGACTCCCTACCCAATGAATGTCAGTGTATGCGTTCTGGTGTTAACCCCATTCCATTGTGTAAGGGTAATGTTTGTCCCTCACTACTTGCAGGTGACTCTGGCTACCCAAACCTATCATAGCTCTTGACCCCTGTGAGGAATGCCAGGGCAGGGGCTGAGAATCGTTATAATAATTCACATGGGCGAACCACGAGAATTATTGAAAGGACCTTCAACCTCCTGAAGGGCAGTTTCAGATGCCTCCATCTAACAGGTGGATCCCTGCGCTACTCACCCAAGAAGGTCTGCCACATAATAGTGGCAAGCTGCAGGAGGAGGAGACTAGAAATGCCCTTTGGTGGCAGTTGACCCTGAGGACAGTGAGAATGAGGAGGAAGAGGATGAGGATATGGACAACAGAACATCAGTTATATGTCAATACTTCCAATGACACACAGGTAAGACAGTGAAACTGACCATTCCTCTGAATATTGATGTTTTCTGTTTGGCTGTAGCAGGATGGCATTCACATCCTTTGCATCTCAACTTACTGTCACCTATGGCTTCTCATTTTGCAGATATTGGTGATATAACAACTGTGTACTGATGTGATGACTACAGACAGCTAGAGGTCATTAAGTGTATGTTATCACAGTGTTCAGATCATTTGCACAAGATGTGACTGTTTCCATAAAAGCACATTTTTATCACATAAAACACTATCACTCAAGTTGTGTTTAAGGGTGTTTTTTGTAGTGCAACTAATTGACTGAAAAGTGCAATGGAATGGGGAGATGGTAGGGGATAGTCCAGGGTATTGTTCCAGTCTGTTTGTAGCACAGGTCCAGTGTCCAAGGGGCCATAGGAAGGGGTGCAAGGGCAGTCCAAAGTGGACAAGGTGACTTGGTGGGACACAAGGGGGACATTCAGGAGGGTCTCATTTCCTGGCTGTGGTCTTGGTCTTGGCAAGTGTCTCTGGCTTCTGTCTGGGTCACATGGACCGTTTGTGGGGTGGTTCACCTTCTGCAGGGGGAGGGGTGCTGGTGGCATGTGGGTCCTGTGGCAGGGCCTCCTGCCAAGTAGCTGCAGCAGCAGTGGTGGGCTGGTCAGTAGACTGGCTATTGGTAGGGGCCCACTGGTGTGCTGTCCAATCCCTCGTGATGTTGGCCATATCTGCCAGCACCCCTGCTATGGAAACCATGGTGGTGTGAGGGCCTGAAAATCCTCCCTAATCTCCTGATGGTGTTCCTCCTGCAGCTGCTTGTTCTCCTGAATGTTGGTAAGGATCTGGCCCATCTTGTCCTGGGATTGTTGGTAAGCCCCCAGGACATTAGTGAGTGCCTCCTGAAGAGTTGGTTCCCTGGGCCTGTCCTCCCCCTGGCACACAGAGGTCCTCCCAGTGTCCCTGTTCCCCTGTGCCTGTGTCCCCTGAACGGTCTGATTGTTTTGGGGGTGAGGGTTTGACTGGGGTCCCTGTACAGGCGGGCATACTGCAAAATTGATGTGTCCTGGGGACAGAGGTGTGTGGACGTTGGGTGGATGCTGTGGTGTTGGATACTGATGGGGGAGGCTCTGTGGTGGACTGTGAGTGTGCTGGGATAGCCAACTGACCAGTGGTTCCTAATATGCCAGGTAGTTCATCCAGATCATGAAGTCCAGTGTCACTGTCATCACTGGGGGCATCTTCAGTTGGGGGACTGGATAGTCGTGGCACCTCCTCGCCGCTGAGGTTGGCTGGGGCACCTGTGGGGATGTAAGTGATGTATTATGCTTCATGTCTGTGACATATTGTACATCCCTAGCTTCCCCTCTATTGTTGCTGTTGCCCTGCCCCCTTGGTTTGTGTATGGTGATGTATTGTGGGATTGTTAGTTCTCCATGCTGTACATGGTTTGGTGATGGGTGTACATGCAGGGCTGGGAGGGCTGTCCATGCATTGGTATAGCATACAGGGCTTGGCATTGGGGTTAGTCAGATGTGTAGGTGCAGTGTGTGGAATGGAGTGGAGTGATGGAAGTGAGGGTGAGGGGGTGTGATGGCATGCAGGTATGGGGGTGATGAGTAGTAAATATTGACTCACCAGTGTCCAGTCCTCCAGCTACTCCTGTGAGTGCCTCAGGATGCAGTTTTGCCAAGACTTGCTCCTCCCATGCTGTGAGCCTTGGAGGAGGAAGTGGGGATCCAATGCCAGTCCTCTGGATGGCGAGCTGATGCCATACTGCTACAGAACGTACCATCCCCTGCAGGTCGTTCCACCTCTTCCTGATGTCGTCCCTTCTTCTTGGATGCTGTTCCACGGCGTTCACCCTGTCCATAATTCTCCGCCATAGCTCCATCTTTCTAGCAATGGATATTTGCTGCACCTGTGCTCCAAACAGCTGTGGCTCTACCGACTGTTTCCTCTACCATGACCCACAACACCTTATCAGTGAAACGGGGGTGCCTTAGTGGGGACATGGGTGTTGTGTGGTGTGTGTTGTGCAGAGGGTGTTGAGTGATGTGGTGGGGTGCATGATGAATGGATGGGTGTTTGTGGTGTTTGTGTGTACTTGTCTCAGTGGTCTTCGTGTTAGTCTTGTGGCAATTATTGGTGTTCGTAAAGGGTTGTGTGTAATTGGTTGTGTGTTTTATAGTGTTGTGGGTGGGTGGGTGGTAGTGGTGTGAGCATCAGTGTCAGGTGTGTGAATTTCGTTTAGGCCAATGTTGTATTGTTTTGTATTTGAGTGGCCATTCTGAGCGCGCCAGTGGGTACCGACAGTGGGTTACCGCCACTGAATGTTCACCGTGGTGATTCGTAGATCATAATGTGGTGGGCGTTGTTTTGTTGGCGTAACGGTATGGATGTTTGCACCAACACTTTACCACTGAGCTTTGAGCTCGCGGAATTGTGTATTTGGCAGTATTCTGTCGGTTTGGTGTGTGTGTGTCATAATATGGCAAAGAGATATTCACCACCACGGCAGTATGTTGGTGGCCGTCACCACGGGGGTAAGCAGCATTTACTGCCAATGTCATATTGGGGGCCAATGACTGTTTTACTCATCTGACTGGTACATTTCAAATTTAACTCATTAGTGTTAAGGACATCCACAAATTTGTTCTCTTCCACAATGTCTCCTTTCTATATTATAAACAGATCATCGAAATTTGTAATCCACATCACCACATGGGAACAGAAATCATCAAAAGTGCCCACTAATTGTTCTTCCTACAATCCAAAAAAAATAGATTTGCAAAACTAGGTACAAAACATGTGGCCAAAGCTGTTCCTTGGAACTATCAATAGTATTTGTCATTGATTAAAAACATTGTTCTTCAGACACAATTCGATCATATACAAAATTAATTCAATGTGTAGAAGGTAAGATAGGGACATGGATCTTAAAAAGTGTCTACAAGCATATATCCCAGTACCATGGTCTGTACTTGTAAAGAGGCTACCCACATTCAATGTGAGCAAAATGAAGTCCTCCTCTCAATGGGTGTTCTCAATTTGTGTTCAGAAATCTTTACTATCTTGAATATGTGAGGGGCGTGCCAAAATAAAAGGATATGAAAAGAAATCAATATATTTTGACCTATTCTCCAACAGCGACCCCATAGAGGACACAATTGGTCTACCCGGAGAGTTAGTGGCATCCTAATGGATCTTCGGGAGCAAATGGAAAATGGGAAATTTGGGGTATTTGCAGAACAGATAATTATACTCACCTTATTCATTAAGACCTCTTTCCCTCTATTCTCTCAAAATACATCTGATTAGCCTCACTGATTACATTTTTTGTATATTCTCATAACACTATACATGGTTCAATTGGTTGTACCCTTCCTTAAGATACAAAGACCCATATTTATACATTTTTAGCCCTGCATGTGCGTCATTTTTGACACAAAAACAGCACAAACTTACAAAATACGATTGTATTTTGTAAGTGTGCGCCGTTTTTGCGTCAAAAAATGACGCAAATGCGGTGCTAAAAAAGTATAAATATGGGCCAAAGCCTTGGAAAGGATGACAAGTTTGCCACCCTTATGACAGTGTTGGTATCAGACTGTAAACTCTTAATAACTTGTCTTTCTTTTTAGGAAAGGTTATCGCCTCTCTATCTGTTTTTTTTTCCTATTTACCCTAGCCAACTGCCTGAATTCCTGGATAGTGACTGTTTCAACCGTATCTATGGCATCGTAAAATGTAGAGTTAGCCCAAAAAAACAGTTCCAAGTCAGTATCAAGAACGTGTCCTCTGTAGCATTACTTCTGGATCTGATTGAGCTAAGGTAAAAAGCTGATCTCAATCACTAATGGTAAGGTTGCTGAAGTTCTCACTTGTACCAATACGTGAGCGAAGTTGTTGCTTTAGAAAGTACCATTTATGTAATTTCAACTTTCTAATGAACTTGCACTGAACAATGCAGCATTGAGCACAACTAAATGTATTGGTTGGACAGAAGGATGGGTCTAGTTTCAAAACTTTAAGTTTCTCAGTACACAATGTACGATGTGATAAACTTTCCACATTATTGGTTCCTTCCATTTGTGTCCCCATTTTCTGTCTCCTCGTTGTTATTCCCTAGAGGGTTATGGCCTTTGTTGCATTTTCTTCACCTTGTTTTCTTGTGCCTCTTCCATTTCTTCTCCCTCTTCCCCTTCCTTTCCCACATTGATTTCTTTCTTGATTTATTGATCTGAGTTCCAGCCACAAATTTACAGATCTACTCCTATTGGGTTCTGAAGGGCATGTTGCACCCTCTTGAGACACATCACGCTCACTGCGTTCACTGTTAGATTCACTTTCCCTTTGTGGTTGCTCTTTGTCCAAGGTTGTAGTTGTTGTCAATACTGGTTCCCTGTTGTCTTTTTTTATGTTGTCATATTTCTTGCTGAAGTTCAACACTCTGCCAGTTTCATAGTCTTTTTGATCACTCAAGAATTTTCTCTGTTACTTCAATTAGATTTGGGGGGTCATTCTGACCCTGGCGGCCGGTGACCGCCAGGGTCACCGACCACAGGAGCACTGCCAACAAGCTGGCGGTGCTCCCAAGGGCATTCTGACCGCGGCGGTTCAGCCGCGGTCAGAAAGGGTAAACCGGCGGTCTCCCGCCGGTTTACCGCTGCCCCATTGAATCCTCCATGGCGGCGGAGCGTGCTCCGCCGCCATGGGGATTCAGACACCCCCTACCGCCATCCTGTTCATTGCGGAAAACCCGCCATGAACAGGATGGCGGTAGGGGGTGCCGCGGGGCCCCCGTAAGAGGGCCCCACAAAGTATTTCAGTGTCTGCTTTGCAGACACTAAAATACGAGACGGGTGCAACTGCACCCGTCGCACACCTGCAACTACGCCGGCTCAATTCTGAGCCGGCGTCCACGTTGCAGGGGCATTTCCGCTGGGCCGGCGGGCGCTCTTTTGGAGAGCGCCCGCCGGCCCAGCGGAAATGTTTGAATGGCCGCCGCGGTCTTTTGACCGCGGTGCGGTCATTTGTCGGCGGTACCTTGGCGGACGGCCTCCGCCGTCCGCCAAGGTCTGAATGACCACCTTAGTCTTCTAATTTATTCAATCCATCGTTCATTTCTTTCATAGATTTATCAAAAGATTCCTTGATCTCCACATCCTTGATTTTCTATAATAATATTTCTATTTGAGCAACTATTTTATTGTGCTCCTGCCAGACATATTATTTTCCTCATTGTGTTCGAACATTTACAGTATTCTCTGTCCATTCTTTTAACATTTCTGTGTTTGTATGTTTATAAGAGTAAACTGACATGTTTCCTAACCCTCTAGGTACGCTTCCACATTCTAGGTATTTTTCTAAAGTGGTGGCCTCCCATCACCTCCTCACTTCTTGTCCCATTAATTTCTTCAGTCTTTGACATTTTTGTTTCTTTGACACATTTCATTCAGCTCTTTTATTATTATGATCATAATCTGATCAAACAAATCCTCTGCTACTTGTTGCCTTCTTAAATGTATTTGTACCACTCCTGCACTGGTCTCCGCCATGATTTGATTCACAGTACATTGATACACCTGTATCCCACAGAGCCAATAAGTCCTACTTGTATCGAACAGCAAACTGTCTGTCCTATAGTCTCAACAATAAAAGAAAAAGAAAACCAGACCCTCGGGGACGCATACTTACTCGGAGCACTGTAATCCTGTCGTCTGGGTCCACCGACTTGGAACGCAACTCCGGTCAATCTCAGGTTTCTGCCCCGTGAGCAAATGAGCAGATCCCAAACACGTTGTATGAGAAGCAGGCTCCCGGGCAACCAATGTAAATAGAAAACCTCTATACCCTCACAAGACCCCGGTCCAATCGGCAGTTGTGCACGAAATGGGTGTGAGAACCCGAAATCTAAGCCAAACACTTTCCAGCAAAGAAATGGAAGGGTATTTTCTCTCGATGAATAATCAAATTGTAATCCAATTCAAACCATGACAAAGTGCAGGAAGGTTGTGAAACACCCAACGTGTTTTGGTGAAACTTCCACTTTGCTCAGAGGTGAGTTTGTACCACCCCCACCACATGTAAAAGGCTTTACTGTGTTACTGTATTATGAAATTAGATTAAAACGTGTTTATTCTGTAACACTGGGGTGCATGCTTCCATTTCTTTGGTGGAACGTGGTTGGGGATAGATATATATACATATATATATATATATGTATATATATATATATATATATATATATATATATATATATATATATATATACACACACACACACATATATATACACACACACACGCATATATATACACACAGACATGCTCGCTCACACACATACGCATATATATATATAGAGAGAGAGAGAGAGCAAGAGAGAGAGCAAGAGAAATTAATGATATGGTGCCACTGTAGTTATGTTTAAATCTGACTTTTCATAGGAAAGGCATTTACGGTTTCTTTAATAACATTGGTGCTGTTCAACAAAGCTCCATGAAACTTTCCAAAGTAAAAGTTCACTTTACTCAAGTCCTTTATGGAAAGGTTCACACCTACGGTCAAGTAGCTGCTAATGAAAATGGAAGAGCACCCAAAACATCAATTTAGTATTTTAATTCTGATAGGAAATGTAGATCCCCATTACAAAAACATGACTCAACGAAATTACACCAATGTTGGCGCGAAGTTTATTCTGTAAGCATGCTTTTTGCTATTTGGTCTTAATCCGTTAAGTAATTTTTTTAAGAGGTTCTCAGGTGGTCATGAAGAATTTAATCTAAAAACTTAGTGATGTCTGAACTGTTATGTACAAATGTACTTCTGCAGTACCGAAAATTAAAAAAATATTCAAAACTCATTGATGGAGAACTCTTTTCTCCTGTGAACCAATGCATACCATGGCACCTGGGATTTCACCGTACTATCACGTGATATGATTGGCCAGCTGCAAATTCTCAGCAAAGCATTGCAGGGACTACGGGACTCAGGGAAACAGTTACCGTGCCCTGAGAAAGTTTGAAAAAAGGCAGGGGAATGCAGACTGGGGACATGCTGGCCCTCGGGCACTTGTAGGGAGGACCTCCCAATGTGTGAATGTGTTTCACTTAGTACACTTGTTCTAAGTAAATTGGTATGGAGACACATTTCTTTTCACTGGCATGGCATAATTATATGGCAAAGTCTGCCTCCATGCAAAATGGTCCATGGGACTACTGAGGTTCAAGCACAGGTTGTTTTGTCCTGTACCAGTGAAAGCAGAGACTACCCAGGCTCTTCTTATGTGATGGTTCTCTGTGGTTAATTTTCATAACTTACTTAGCCTATTTCAGAGAGGTAAGATCAAAGAGGTGTTAGCTATCACGAGTCGCACTGGCAATTTATCCAGATAAATGATACCCATAGCATTGCTCGTGTTTTACTGGATTGAGATGTTGTACCGTTTTGGAGGCATGACAGAAATGTTTCGATGTTTCGATTGCTGTTTGAGGAACACATTTGCCGTGTTATTTGTGGAACATGGTATTCAAAAGAGCCTTTTATATCTAGGTTTGGCAAAGGTCGTATTGTGATCAAGGAACGGGGACCGCTAAATAAGATCAAACGGTTGAAAATAACCTCCATAGACATCAATTAAAAGTTCGTCTATCAGCATCAGAGTGGGTTTACCGAAGATATAATTAGGCAACAGTGGTGTAAAAATGGAAGCTGAAAGACAGTTGCGTGCTTATTGGCTTAGAATACCTTTCAGTACGTGTCATCCATCTTGGTGTCAGCTATAGGGATGGTATTTCTCACGGGGAGCTATCTCCATGGTTTACTCTTTATATAAAGTGGATTCTGATGAGTCGAAGCTGGGCTAGTTCTAGGAGGCCTAGAAGCTGGTAGATTTGCGTACAGCAGTGTGCATGGGACTCTTAGTCGTGGAAAATGCCAGACAGATGCAGACTCGTTTTTGGAACATTGGATGAAATATTACATTTCTTAAGTCTGTTTCATTTTTTCAGTGCCATCTTTGGATCTGTTCCTCATGGCTCCATCAACAGAGGATGAGACAGTCAAAGCTTTTGAAAGTAAATGATTGACATTATAGTAAATGCAAATCATTTTGTAAGGTTGTGTGACCTAACAAACAAGACACTGGCTTTCATGTGAAAACGTTGTTTTAAATCGGGCTTTATGCGGTAGTTCTGTCCGCCCCTTCTTGTTTGCCTTTCTGTACCCTCGTTTCTTATTTGCACACGAGAGAGCTGCATATTTGTGCCTCTGCGCTCGCTCATGTTCTTCCGAGTAAATGGACGAACCCTTCATCTTACTACATCCATAGTAGTATATGAGCACGGCTTGTCATAACTCAGGCCTGCTAAATGCATGTGGGGCAACGGCTTATATTAAAATGGTGCAGGTGGGTTTGTTCCTTGGTCAGAATCTTTTGCAAAACACCCAGCTATTTTATGTTGTGGACTGCAGTGAAAGGTCTATTTAGCTTGAATAAATGGTACACGTAGGTCCCAAGCTCCAGATGTCTCCCTGCAACTGCCCAGCTGACCTGCTACAGTGGACCTGCCTGGGCCCTGTAGGCCTCTGCTTGAGTGAAGCCTGACCCTTAAGTGGTGACTCACAGGGCCTAGACCCTTAGTGTGACATCAGATAAGCGCATTCTAGAAGAAAAGGATAAATACAGAAGTGTTGGACTCTTTAAAAACATGAAAAACATGAACAGGCCAGTTTACTACAAGATCTTGCCATCCACACTGACTGACAACTCAAAGATCAATTATACTCGGCTTTTCATGCTACAGTGACCTCCAACAGTGTCCAGCAATTCGAGATCTGCCCTTTGTGGTACAGCATTGGCAGCCAGAGTTAATCACCAATGCAAAACTCCATCAAAAGCCATCTGTAATGCCCAAAAGGATCTTCGGGCTACAACAAGGACCATGAGCAATGCTCTCCCTGCTCTTCTCGGTCTCCTCCACCATAGACTGGACTCATTGCACTGTGATTTAGAAGGTAACTTTTTCAGTGTGGCTAACCTGGTCAACATATCTGGCCCACGGTCACAGTGGTCGGTCTGAACATGTGACTTTTACCCAGTCTCGCACAGCCAGATAACAGTGAGTGGGGCTTTGTGCTTTTACGACCTATTCTTACTTTAAAAATTTGAAATTGTATATCTCTGGTTCTATTAATTGAATTTATGCCATTTGGTGTCAAATAATTTACTAAAATTTACTAAATTTTTCTAATCAGGTGTGGGATTTTTTTTGTGTTGTGCTTTCACTTTATTTCTGTTTAAGTGCTGCATAAATACTTTGCATATTGCCTCTAAGTTAAGCCTGACTGCTTTTGTGCCAAACTATCAGTGTTAATCAGAGATTAAGTTAGTGACTTCTGTGGTTAACCGTGACAAGGATTGTGGGTGTTGTTTCAGAAGGGCTCACAACCCCCTCAACCAACAACACAATTTCTCACATTAGTGCTCAGTGGTGGGATCCAGTATGTGTGTTTGTGCAATGCCATACAACAGTTTGTGTAACACAAACATCCCTATATAAATCATTTTATACAAGATTTGACCCTTATAAAATTCTCTTTTTGTATCTCTCAGTTGGTCATTTTTCCAAATTTTATTCCTGAATCAATTTTGTACAATAAGGACTGCTTTGGTGTTGGACATGTGATATCCTGCCAGAATAGAAACGGATCCTGATTGCCTATCAGATGACAGAATGAAGGAGCTGGTCCAGATTGATGACCTCAGCAAGGCTCGGATGAAGAAGTTCTGCAAGGATAGGGGGCTGGCCGTGAAGAAGGGGTCCACTAAGGAGGGCCTTAGGAATGCCCTGTATGATTTTGAGGTTGCATGCTGGTGGATGACTCCCACAGAGGACTAAGAGAGTGATGACCCGGAAAAAGACGATGAGGAGGAGGAAAGCGATTGGGCAATGGCTCCAGAGGAGCAAGGAGGACCCAGAGAGATGGAGTCCTTTACTGAATCCAATGCAGAAAGCAGTGTACTTTTCCACACCCTGTCTCCTAAAGAGTTGAAGGACAGACAGACTGAGAAGCTTTAGCTAGCCAGACAGGCTAAAATTGAGAGAAAGGCTGAGGCAGAAAGGACCTTGCGAAGGAGCGAGCTAAGGCCCAAAGGGCCTTGTCTGAAAAACAGATGTTGTGGGTTCATGAACTGATTGGATTTGAAGACCAAAAAGCTGTCAGGGCCCAGAAGAAATTGTTGCTGCAACAGCACAGTGTCCAATGGAGATTAAGGAGTCCTCATACCCAAAGACCTGTTGTCCAGTTTTGAAATGAGTAATGATAGTGATAGGTGGTTCTCAGCCTATGAGGTAGCCCTTAGAATACAAAAGGTCTCAGAGAGTTTTTGTGGGTCTAATCCGTGGAGACACATGCCAGCTAAAGGGAGGGATACCTTACAGGCTTTAGAGGCTGCTGACCAGAGGTCCTACACCCCCATGAAAGCAGCCCTTGTTAGCACGTTTAGTCTCTGCCCAATGGGATACTGCTTAAGGTTTAGGGACAGTCACAAACTGACTGACCAATCTTGGGTAGATTTTCTGGACTTCTCCATTAAGTCACTGATTGGTTGGGTGACGGGCAGCCAATTGTATAGTTATAAGGGGCTAGATTATTTAATTTTGAGACAGCATGTGCTCAATAACTGTTCCAAAGAGATGCACCAGCACTTTGTTGACTGCAAGGTCACTGGCCCCCAGGAGCTTGCACAGGAGGCAGACCTCTCTGGGTTAGTACAACAGTGCATGAGAAGGTACCTGGGAGTAATCTTGAGGGGAATGGCTCAGGTTCCCCCAAATGAGTGAGGGGAGGTACACAGTGATCCAGACAGATCCCAGAATAGTATGGGAGAAAGGGTTCAAAAGCCCCTTCTAAGATGGATGGAGATGTTCTGGAAGGCGGTGGCCCAAGACTCCCCATTTCCAACCACAGTACGTTGCTTGCTCCCATTTGCGGTACAAGCACGAGGACCTGGTCCATACCAAGAGACCATCACTTGTGGGAGCTCCACAGTGCCAGGAGAGCTAGAAGGAGTGGCTGCCCATGGTGCTCTTAAACCATAGTTTTCTGAGTGCACTATTCCCAAGCAGAGCATCCGGAGCCCCAGATGGATGGGCAGGGAGAGGAACAACGCACCCATGTCACCTGTTCAACTTCAAGGTACAGACCCTGGAATGAAAGGCCAGTCTTGGGTACCACTCATGGATTGGTGGGAGGAAGAGTAGAAGGAGAGTGCCTAACACCTGGGGCTTTTGCCCAAAAACTCTGAAAACCCTCTGAGCTCAGATAACCTTGAATGTCCTATGGCCTCGCTTTTGACACTGAGAGCTAACAGTGGCCTCTGTTAGTTGGTGTCCTTATAGGCAGAATTTTCCTTGGGTTGAGAACAGAAGTCTTATCCAATGGGCCATATCACCTTGCTGGCCATGGTGGTATTGTCTGCCTACTCTGATGCATGTGTGAGCAAGCTAAGGTGAGGTACTTCACAGATGGGGTGTACAAGTGAAAAGAAGTTTTATCTGTGGTCAGTCTAGTGGCTCAGGAGAGTGTATATAGACAGATGGTTTCAACTAGGTTCAGAGGGGCATAGAACTGAAAAGGGTCACTGCAGAAGAGGGACTGTCCATGTTCTATCGCCTAAGCAGTGAAGTCCATAAAGGTATTGTTTGACCAGTCAGCCTTTGAATGGTATTCCCAGGAACGTTTTGCCTTACTCTTCCATTTTTGATGATCTCATATTTGTTGGCCTTAGGACTGTGTGAACTTTACCACGGCTAACCAGTGCTAAAGAGTGTGTAGTTTCTCCTTTAAACATTGTGAAATTGGCTTCTGCCCTGCTGACAAATTTTATTTACTTTTAAGTCCCTAATAATATGGTACTACTTGTACCCACAGACTAAAAATTAAATGCTACTAGTGGGCCTGGAGCACTGATTGTAACACCCACTTAAGTAACCTCTAAACATGCCTCAGGCCTGCCATTACATCCATTGTGTGGAGTTTTAAAACTGCCAATTTGAACTGGCAAAATAAACCTTTTGCCAGGCCTACACTTTCCCTTTCAATGCATACAAGTCACACCTAGGGTAGGCCGTGAGAAACCTGTAGGACAGGGTGTCATGTATTTAAAAAGTTGGACATGTTCTTAACGTTTGCATGTCATGGTAGTGAAAAGTTTGTAAATAAATTATTCACTTCTGCAAGGCCTACCTCTTCAACAGGATAACAGTGGGTTAACTTATTAGATTTAAGAAATGATAATGCTCAACTGGAAGCAGATAGGAATGTTGAGTTTGGTTTCTTAAGCATTGACATTTTAAACCCTCTTTAATAGCAAAGTTAGATTTTAAGTCTCAATTCCGAAAATTGCCGCTTTTAGAAATTGTGAACTTGGAACATGTGTTTTCAGGGAAACCATTTCGAGAAACACAGTATAATAAGACTGGAAATTCCTGTCCGGAGTCAATCAGAAACAAAACATTTGTAATGAGACAGAAGATGTCTGTCAGGAATCAATCTAATCACAAATCATACGAGTAAACCACCATGTCATTGATGTTGTATGTCATCCGAATTGAAATTTATTTAAATTGACATAAAAAATGCTAGAGCGATGAAACCGCTTGTCAAGAAACCCCAAGTGAAAACAAACCATAACCAAAGAGGAAAAGTGACAAAATGTGTGAACATTATTGGTATATTGGTATTTTACAAAAGACAGCCTATTATGTTGAATACATATCACCCCACTGGGTAAGGTCAACAGGGTAGAGCTTTGAAACAGAAGGTCTGTCTTTAGACGGGGTATGATGGTCTCATCAGGACTGTAGAGAACCTGGGAGATGGCTGTAAAGGCAAGCAGGGTCTGTAGGCAGATGTAGCATTAAGACCACAGAGACAGCCACGAGGATGGTGCCCAGGAGATGACCTAGGCCTAGTATAGATGGTGGATGCATTTGAATATTGAGTTCACCATTGTGCAAGAGTTAAAATAAATTATAGTCAGAGACTTTTCTCAGGAGTAAATAGCCCAATGCTCTGCTGCATTGGGCTATTTCAAGTGCATCCGCCATCTATAATAGCCCTAGGTTATCTCACATTATTCTGGTCCTTGCATTTTTTATGACTATTCAAATACATTTCAATTTGGACTAATTGAATATTACAATGACATACTACTTCACTTTTATGTGTTGCACTTAGATTGAATCCTGAAAGAATTCTTCTGTCTCATTACAAATGTTTTGTTTCTGATTGTTTCCTGCCTTATTATATTGTGTTTCTCGAAATTAGTTCCATGTGAACGCATGTTCCAAGTTCATGCTTCAAACCCATGTTCACATGGACATTTGGGTTGCTCTTGTGCTCTCAGACTTTTTGAAAGTTTGCATTTTCTTCTTCCAAACATTTGGTGTCTGCAGCCTATATTCTGGGTCACGTGATTAGGTGTAGCTGGCAGTCCGTCTTTGTGTATTGCTCATAGACAGTGACGCAAAGGAGATTAGTAGCTTGCAGGATTGGCATCTCTGACTTGAGGAGGGTGAGTAGCTGCAACCTACCAAAATTGCACATCACAAAGACTCTGCCCCTCACACTCACAAAGGGTTTCAACACTAGTCTTTTGTGACCCCAGAAAAGCTGGGGCTAGCGCAGGGAGGCAGGAAATACACACTTCCAGAACATTTTCCTACTTCAAAGTGGCCACCAGGTATAAGTAATGGATGATCAAACCCAATTATTCTATACACCTCTGGACCAGTGGAAGATTTAAAAGGACTGCTGTGCTGTCTGGCCAGAAGGTCTGCTACTCTGTTGCCCCGCTGCCTGAGTGAAAAGGACTTAACATGAATTTTGAACTCAGGACCACCGGAGTGACTCTAAGGTCTAGTTGGCTGGTCTCCTAATCTGAGCCTGGGGGATAGAAAGGCTCCAACCAACTTGAACCCAGCACCTACAGTCTGTTTGCTGTGAGTGCCACCCCAGTCCTGGGCCCTTGGAACTGTGCCTGAAGATGCTCTGCCAGCTCAGCTGTGGCCTTGTGGGCAGAACAGACTCAGAGCAACACATCTTCTTGCAGCTTGGTTTTGGAACCGCCACAACGCAATGCATCCCAGAGGCTGGATCTCGTATTACAGCCCACAGTGTTTTTGGAACTGCCACTGCACAATGCACCCTCAATTCAGGCCTTCGGACAACAAGCTCCTTGCCACACTATCCTCAGCAAAGTTGCAGGACTCCCCTTTGCAGACCCCCTCTGGTGTGCATCTTCAATGCAGGACCTCGCTTTGCAGACCCCTCATGGATGGCATCCTCTGTGATGATGCAGGACTCCACATTGAAGCCTCACAGCTTCTCTGAATGCCCACAGCATAATGCATCTTAGATCTGGATCCCAAAGCAGGATTTAAGGAGCTTTGGTTAGTGGGCCCAACTTGGTTCCTGTATCTAGCCTGCGGTCTATCACAGTCAGCCTGAACTTGCAACCAGATAACCAGAGTAGCCAATTTGTGCTTCTAGGCATTATTTTCATTTAAAGCTTTAAAACTGCTTATCTCTGGTTCTACTGATTGGTGTTTTGTTCTGTAGATCTCAAATAATTTGTCAAATGTTACCCTTTTTGTCACTGTATGAAGTGCTGCATAAATACTTTACACATCACCTCAAAGTTTAGCCTGATTGCTTTGTGCCAAGCTACCTCAGGGTTAAGCACAGGTGAATTTTGGGTTAGCTTCTGGTTCACCCTGACAAAGAAGGTGGTTGCTGCTTGAGTAGGGTTTCACCCCCTCAACCACAAACCTAATTGCTAACAGGTATTCAGTAGTCTACTCTGGCTTTTGGCTAGAAGGGGGATGTGTTGGAATTGGCCCTCTCCACAGGGTCACCCTCAAACTCTTTGTCCTCATTCCTCTTCTTTTCTGAACCAGTTTTGTTTTTACTATGAGCACCTTACCTCTTCTAAGCAATGCAAAAGTGTTTATGCTCTCTCCATTAAAAATGGTAAAATTGACATAAAGCAGCAGGGCTGCCTACTGCCGGAGGACTGCCCTGCTGCCTGAGGCCTGTCTTGCTGCCTGAGAAGAAAGACTGGACTTGCACCCCTTCATCCCAGGCTAACTGAGTGTCTCCAAGGGCTAGTTAGCTGGCCTCCCCTTCTGAGTTACATGGGCACAGCAAGCCTCAGAGATCTCCTTGCAACTGCCCAGCTGACAAGTTGACCTCCTCCACTGAACCTGCAATTGATACTGCCTGAGCATTGCTGACCTCTGTGTGATTGAGTTCCTGATCATGAAGAGGTTCCGCCCTGGTCCTGAATCCTTGATGTGGCATCCACTGAAATTCTCCTAGAAGAAAAGGAGAAATACTGAAAGAGCCCATTCACACCAAGATCTTGCCACTCTCACCAACCGCAAATGCAATGCTCCAGTGAACCTAACTCTTTATGCTACTGTGACTGCCTGCCATGTCCAGCAAAACGAGATCTGCACTCTGGCTTCAGCATTGACAGCCCGTGGAGACTGCCAATGAGAAACTCCAGCAACCACCATTTGTGATGCCAGGCAGGATTTTCAGGCTACTGTAATGACCATCGCCACTCTCCCTGCTCCTCACTATGTCCACCACAAACAGGACTGTGCGCTGGTCTTCAGAAGGTAACTGTTTCAGAAGCTCTAATCTGGTCCCAGTATCCAGCCTGCGTGCCATCACAGTGAGCCTGAACTTGTGACTGTCACTGTCTTGCAACAACCAGATAATCAAGAGAGACATTTTATGTTTTTTGAAGCTGTACTTCCCTTAAATCTTTGAAAGTACATATCCCTGGTTCTACTGAGTGAATTTTAATTTATTACATTCTACTCTGTTTTTCTAAATCCGTGTTTCTTTCTTGTTTTGTGTTTTCAATTTATTACTGTTTAAGTGCTACAGACATATTTTACACATTGCCTTAAAGCCAAGCCTGACTACTTTGTGCAAAGCCACAAGAGGGTTAAGCAAAGGTTAATTTAGTGGCTTTTGTGGTTCACCTTGACCAGAATTATGGCTATTTCTTAAGAAGGGTTCACAACTCCCTCAACGAACTATACAGTTTCTCACAGTGGCGTTTAGTGATTTCTGTACAAATGCATTATTTTCTCTGCGGTGAAAACGTTTTAACAATGGAGAAAACTTTTTTATCTATACTCCTGTCAGTTCAGGAGGGGGGACCTGTTTCCCTACCCATCCTGGAAGATGAATTACTTATTCCTATCTGGGATAAATATAAGACCATTTTCAGGATGCAAATGAGTCACATAGGAATTTGGGAATGCCAACAAATGCACATATGTTTTCGCGTTCGCAAACCTCAGAGGCAAAATTCACCTTCAAACACCCACGTTTCTGCCCCTTGAGTGGAATTACTGATGCAGTGTGTCCCCCACAAGTCACTTTGTGAATTTCTGACAGGAGTGAAATAGCTTTTTATGGCCATAACCTTACACTTATGGCCTAAGATGCTTTTGTGAATAGGATCCATAGTGTTAAAATGCAAACATTAATTCTGCTGCAAAAATTGGAGCAAGATTTTGTGTCCCTATGACAAGTAATATGGTACTTAATAGCTCGTCAATGTAAATTAGCACCACTCAGGCAGTATATATGCTGTTGCTTCTGGATCAGCCTCTGATTTGAACTGGGGTGCTTGTTCATAAGTTGGTAATGAAGAGACGTACTTCACCACTTCAGCAAAGAAACTGAATCTGTAAGAAAGTCGCTGGAAGACATAGTCAGTGGACCAATCTTGTCTCATGAACTTCCAGGGCCCTTTCTCTTTAGCAATGTAATGAGTACTTAGAGGCTATGATCTTAATGGAACAGCCATTCATTGTCTGTTGGTGCTGTACCCTGAGCTTGATGATAATTTCACTGGTGATGATAGTGGCTTTATTAGTGTCGCCTGCGAGTGTGCTTGTAACTTTTCTTTTGAACACTTAAAGTATGCAGAGGTAGAAAAGGTTACGCCTGCAGCAACATTCCAAGCGTTTATTGATGAGCCCTACAACCAGCCAAGACAGTGAGTGTGGTCTGGTGGCCTTCCAGTGCTGGCCTCTCTGGGATGCTAATGCAACTCCTTTGTAAAATCCTGTTGCCTAACAGACATCCAAGCTTATTGATTATCTCAGTTTGTACATGGGCAAAAGAGATTGTGTTGGATATTTATTGAACTCAAGCATCTGCAGACCGAGCAGTCTGCCTACTTATTTGCCCTTAAAAATTTGGATATTTTTTTTGTCCTTGCATATTCCTTAGGGACATGGGCCAGATGTAGCAAAGGGTTTGCGCCTCGCAAACGGCGAAAATCGCCGTTTGCAAGGCGCAAAAGCCTCTTTGCTATTCAGAAATGCATATTGCGAGTCGGGACCGACTCGCAATATGCATTTCAGAATCGCAAATAGGAAGGGGTGTTCCCTTCCTATTTGCGATTCGGAGTGGAATGCAATTCCATTTGCGACTGCATATGCGGTCGCAAATGGAGTCGCAGTTACCATCCACTTGAAGTGGATGGTAACCCACTCGCAAATTGGAAAGGGTCCCCATGGGACCCCTTCCACTTTGTGAATGGACCTACAAATATTTTTTCAGGGCAGGGAGTGGTCCAAGGGACCACTCCCTGCCCTGAAAAAATACCGAAACTAAAGGTTTCGTTTTTTTTTTTTAAGTGCAGCTCGTTTTCCTTTAAGGAAAACGGGCTACACTTAAAAAAAAATAAACTGCTTTATTTAAAGCAGTCACGAACATGGAGGTCTGCTGAGAACAGCAGGCCTCCATGTTTGCGAGTGCCTAGACTCGCTATGGGGCCGCAATTTGCGACCCACCTCATGAATATTAATGAGGTGGGTCATTGCGACCCCATAGCGAGTCGCAGTCGGTGTCTGAGACACCGTACTGCATAACATTTTGTGAGTTGCAAATAGCGATTTGCTATGACTCACTATTTGCAAGTCGCAAAATGTTTCTTTGCTACATCTGGCCCATGGTTCTTTGCATAATTCAAAAAACATGGCAGACCCATCTTGTTCCTCACGTCACTTTAAACTGATCTGCAACTTCACCACTCACTAAAATTCTTACTGTTAGCACTACATAGAGAGTTGTAGAATTCTAATGAGTGCCTACATATTGTAGAACCCTCTAGAGGTAGGTCCAGTTCAGCCCGTTGAAGGAAGGCACTGGCTCTATTGTCAACACAGCTAGTGGTGCTTTCCAGTCATTGCAGCAACAATGACCCCTATCAAATCCCTTATAAAATTATGCATATTTCTACCCTGGATGAAACCCTTTGTGATTCCCATTATGGTTGAACATATTCTATTTTACATTGCTCAGAGCACTTTTTTGGCAAACCTTTTTTTTTAAATCTCTTTATTGACATTTATTACATAACATTAGTCCTATGCATTGGAGCTCAACAGCGCTGTTTGTACAATAATACCAACTGGGATAACCACAGTAGTGAAAAGATAACTGTATTGAGAGACCGAAAGGTGTTAAAATAAAGGTTGAAACATACAGAGGGATAAGTTAGAGACTGCTTGTGGGTGGCCTCAGATGGGAGGGGGGGAGTTCTGGTGGGTGCACCCCCGACTACAGTGTTTTTGTTCAGGTATATAAGTCATTTGCTGAAGCTAACCGTTAATTAGTGGTTGGAGGCTGATAGTTACACCAGTCTATCATTGTAAATATTGCGGGTGATAGGACACCTAATTCCTTTGTACGGGTGCAGTGGATCCGGGTAAAGAACACCAGGGCGGGCGCACAGTATCCTTCATTCTGCGCTGTGTATGTTGGGTGGCAGGGTTACAGGCAACAATTGCGTTGGGCCCAGGGAGTATCTCTCCAGATGTTCTGATCAGCTATGTGAAACCCCGCCGTGTGGAAAGTGAGGCATTATGTTAGGACAGTTCCCATGTGCGTTCTTCAGTGACTCCTCACCTCAGCAGTGTGATGGATATGTAAGCTATATGTGTCAATTAAAATTGTTAGTGGTTTCAACGGGGCCGTGTGTCATCTTTATTATCAATTGAGACAATGAAGGAGTCCCATGTGTCCAATCCCTTGAGCGTCACCCCACTATCCCGGAGTGAATGCAGTACCTGTGCCTCTGCTTTCGCCTGTTTCAGCCGGTCACCTGTCCAGCGGTGCATGTCCGGCACATTCAATGCCTTCCATTGCATCGCTAGGAGGCGTTTGAACAGCACGAATGCCAGTTTGATGCACCTGTTTCCCTCCCTTGGGCCTCCAGCGGAAACCTAGTAAACAGGATTCAGACGTGGGGGACAATTGGCGACCTAACAATTCAGCAGTTAGTGTGGTTATGACTTGCCAGGACCGCAACACAGGGGGCCAATCTCACGTCATATTGAAGGAGGTAGGATCCGGGACGCCACACCTTGGGCATTCCAGACTAGCTTTGGGGAACATTGGCCAGAGCTGATGCGGGGAAAGGTAGTTTTGATGTAAATAATTGAATTGTGTGTAACGGAATCTAGGATTTAATGATACTTCGCGTTTCAAACTGAGTGCAGTGTTCCATGCCTGTTGTGTCAGCAGTGTGGGGAGAACCAGATCCCACCTGGCCTTCGCTCTCACCTGAGCCACATCTGGGCTCCTGAGTAGAATACCATATATCTGAGATGTGCTGAACTGAGTACCCAGGCCGGCTAGTAAATCATGCAAGGTAGGGGCAGTCGGGGCTCACGTTCCCCGCTATGCCACATTCTGCGTACGAGCTACCGCAGAGCGCAGTGCGTTATAAACCATCCCAGACTCAAGTCTTGGGCAATCGCAAGTGTGGTGTAGGTCAAGAAATGACCCTCTTCGAATATGTCCCATATTGTCTGTATGCCCTTTGTAGGCAGGAGGTCAGCCTATGCTGTCTGGCCAGTTTCCAGACACTCGGAATGGACAGCAGGGGAATCCTGGGCGAGTAGGGTAAAACCAGGTGTCCGTCCGGTATTTAGTGGCACCAGCACCTTTGGGCTGCGTCTAACAGGATGTTGTGGCGACGCGAGGGGCTGCTATGGTCTAACAGCCATCTCAGCTCGTTGCTGTGACCCAAGGAGGCGTGTACCATCCCTGCCTCTGAGTTTGGGGGATCCTGCATCCAGCGCCAAGTCCAATGTATTTGCGCTGCCGCATAATACAGCTCATAGTGCGGGGTGCCTAGGCACCCCTGTGTGAGCGGTAAGTATGTGTCGGCAGGGGCTCCTCACTGTTGTCCGCAGTCCCATATCAAGTCAGTCAACAGACTGGTCAGAGTTTTAAAGAAGACTCGAGGGATTACTATCGGCAGCGCAGAGAAGTGATATAGCAGCCGTGGAAGTATAATCATCTTTGCAATCAACACTCTCCCCATTGGGGATAATGGGAGCGAGCGCCAAAAAGGCAATGAGCCTCTTATGAATCTGACCGTGCATCCCAGATTCCCCTCTCTGAGGTCGGTTGCACTGTGGTAAATGTGTATCCCTAGGTATTTGAAGGTGGTATAGCACCATGGTAGAGCATGTGTCAAGACAGTGAGGCAGAGAGTCTCGGGAACCGGTATCATTGGGAACAGGCAGGACTCTGTCCAATTTATGTGCAAGCCTGAGAGGTCTCCGAATAGGTCCAGTAACTGCAACAGGTCCGGAAGGGACGCTGTGCAATTGCATAGACATATCAGTGTGTTGTCCGTGTAGAGGGAGACTATCTGGTGTATTTCGCATTCAGGTATGCCCCACTCTGGAGCCCTGCTCTGAGCTGTGCCGCGAGAGGCTCAATGGCCAATGAGAACAATAGCGGTGAGAGTGGGCAACCCTGTCTCGTGCCTCTTCCGATATCGAACCTGTCTGATATGATCCCACCTGTCCTGACCCGGGCAGTCGAGCCAGATTACAGGATGGTGATCCACCGCATGAATACTTTCCTGAAACCCATACGCCTTAGTGCCTCCATTAAGAAGGGCCAGCCCAGTTTGTCAAATGCTTTCTCTATAACGAGGGACACTGCAACCCATTCATACTCTGACTCCGGGGCATCAGACATGAGCCTTAGCAGACATTGTATATTAATGAAGGTGTTCCGACCAGGGATAAAACCTGATTGGTCCTCGTGAACCAGAGACGGCAGCAGCGGTAGAAGGCGGTTCGCAAGGACCTTCCCCAGTAGTTTACAGTCTAGGTTTAACAATGATAGGGGGCGGTATGAGCGGACATCCAATGGGTCGCAACCTGGCTTAAGGAGAACCACTATTATTGCTTCGCACTGTGAATCCGAAAGCCGACCCTTCGTGAAAGTCTCTTGCAGCATTTCCAGATATGGCTTTATTATCTGCGTGGAGAATGTATGATAGTATTCCTTTGTGAAACCGTCACCGCCCGGAGCGTTGATTGTCGGCAAGTTGTCGCAAAGCCAGCTGAATCTCTTCAGGGTCATTGGGTTTCTCCAATTCCAGCAGCTGGGACGTGGGGAGGCAGGCCAAGGGGAGCGTGTGGAAGAAGTCCGCCATCTGTGCTGATGTTGGGGGGGCCTTGCTGCATATAAAGTGCTATAGTATTGCCTGAATGTGTCATTTATTTCGGATTGTGTGTTAACTACGGCACCAGAATCCAGTTGTATGGCTCCTATGGTGGTGCGTTGTTGTTTGCAGTGCACCAACCAAGCCAGCATCCTGCCGGAGCGGTCTCCTGCAGAGTGTGTCCGGGCGACATAGTAAAGGTAGTCAAACTTTCGCAAGCATGAGTCGACCTCTGCTCAGTGCGTGGGTGGTGCGCACAAAGCCTCCGGATCCATTGCGCCCGATGCCACCCCTTGTTCCGCCTCACAAAGCTCAGACTCAATCTGCAACAGTTTGCGCGTAAGCACGCATCACACTCCACCCCCGCCAATAGAAATCGGCCTCTCACCACCACTTTGTGAGCATCCCATTCCACCGCCCGCGAAGACACAGTCCCCCTGTTTATTGTGAGGCCTTGGTGAAGTTGTTGGTCATCCCGGACAAGCTGAACAACAAGTCTATGCGGGTGTGGAGGCGGTGAACCGGGGAACCGGCGGTGAACCGGGGAAAAAAAGGAGTATTCCCTATCTAGTCGGTGTAGGAATCTCCACACATCACCAAGTTTCCTTCCTAGCATCCAAGTCTGCAGCCCCAGAGACGTTTTCCTGCTGGGGCGCCATCAAGTGGGGGGTGGGACCTATCCATATCTATGTCTGGCACGCAATTCAGATCGTCGCCCTATATGCTGTGTAGCGATGGATCCTGAAGGAGCTGGGGGTGACTGACATTAAGAAGTCCCCCTGATTTGAGTTTGGGGCGTATAATCCCACTATGACTAGTGGCCTACTGTCCAGGGACCCCTCTAATTGGATGTATCGGCCATCTGCGTCAATCCTATGGTGCTCTACTGTGTAGGGGACTCCTGGGGCAATCCACACCAGCACCCCTTTCATGAATGCTGATGTGATGCCATAAACTAGCCCAGGCCATTTTCTATTGAGGCTGCATAGGTCTTCCAAAGTTAGGTGTGTTTCCTGCAGTAGAGTTCTGTGCGATCTGTGTCTTTTGAGGTACGCGTATACCATACAACGCTTGGAGGCACTAGCCATACCTCTCACATTCCATGTCAAGATGTTGTACATGTCCATGTCCGTGTGGGTGTGAGAAAGCGCAGTGGAACAGGCGCTAGCGAGACTTGTAGTTGGGGCTGAAACATTGTGGAAAACATCAACATCTGCAAATTCCCCCCATTCGTCTTCTGCCCCCAACCCGCGCCACCCAATAAACGTAAGGAAAGATATAGTAAAGAGGTAAGTACTAGAGAAGAGAAAACTTACAGGGCAATGCCCAACTTGTAACACCGTGGCACAACAGGTGCCACAGGTAGCAACTGTCCGTACAAGTTCCCTTTGGTGTCCCATATGGGTGTGGGGAGGTGTAGATGTAAAAGGCATAAATTCCATAGGCCACGGCCCATTCCGGATATTCCACACTCCCGCACCACCCTGGGTGACCAGCCGCCCAACTGGGTAATGATACTGAGGCCTGCCTCCAACGGGGCGGCCATGCTGGCCAGCAAGCAAGGGTCGTGGTGCAGAAACACTGGGACTGACGTGGTGCACCCTCCATTGCGGAGCCAGGCATCCGTTTGTCTGTGTGCACCATTGTGGCATAAGTCTGTTCGGCAGGTCGTTCAGGCAAAACGTTCAAAGCCCTTGGCATTGGGTGGGATTAAATATCATCTGCTGTGCATGGGGTGAGCTCTGGGCCAAATATCGATGTTGAGGTGGGGGTACTGGAGTGGCCCTGCGATGAGTTTGAGTCCTCGTTGTTGGGTAGGAACATTGTGGAAAACATCAACATCTGCAAATTCGCCCATTTGTCCTCCAACCCCATCCCACACCACCAATAAATATCCCACCCCACACCACCAATAAACGTAAGGAAAGATATAGTAAAGAGGTAAGTACTTGAGAAGAGAAAACTTACAGGGCAACGCCCAACTTGTGACACGTTGGCACAATAGGTGCCACAGGTAGCAACTGTCCGAACAAGGTCTCTTTGGTGTCCCTTTGGAGTCCCTATGGGTGTGGGGTGGCGTAGATGTAAAAGGCATAAGTTCCAAACCCTGCAGCACGTGTGCACCCTCCATTGTGGAGCCAGGCGTCCGTTTGTCTGTGTGCACTATTTATGGCGTAAGTCTGTTCCGCAGGTCCTTCAGGTGAATTGTTCAAAGCCCTTGGCATTGGGTGGGATTAAATATCACCTGCTGTGCACGGGGTGAGCTCTGGGTCAAATATCGATGGAGAGGTGGGGGGACTGGAGTGGCCCTGTGATGAGTTTGAGTCCATGGTCTTGTCCTCCTGGCAGGCAGAATACTGTGCTGAGGTGAACTAATTAGCGTCTTTTAAGGCCTGTGCCTGGCTCTCTACCACTTGCAATCTAGATGGGCGCATCCTGGCACCAGGTCTCTTCCTCCTACGGGGTCGGGGAGTGAGCCATTCATCCTGTTTGGGGGTCATCTTTAGTTGGGTCAACCAGACCCTTGGCGTGTAACCAAGTCCAGGCATCTTCCAGGGATGAGAAGATGTGGGTCCTCTCCCCATCTATCACCCAGAGATGTGCCGGGAACAACAGAGAGTAAGTGAGGTTGCTATCGCATAGAAGTTGCTTTACTTTTGTGAAAGAGGCACGTTTGCGTTGTACCTCAACTGTGTAGTCACGATAGGCCGTGATAACATTGTTGTCCATCCGTATGGGGCCCTGTGACCTGAAGCACTGCAGGATCTGATCTATGTCACGGAAAATGAGGAGAAGCGTGATCAGGGGCCAAGGCGGAGACCCTGGACGTGGTGGCATGCCTGGAATCCGGTGGGCCCGTTCTACCATAAGCGCCGGTGGTGCATTATGTAATAGCACCGTGCCTTTTAACCACTGTTCTAAAAACACTTCAGCGTTTGCCATCTCCACTCGCTCCGGGAACCCCATAAATCTGATGTTGCTCCTCCGTGAGCGGCCTTCTGTGTCTTCTGCTCTGCGTTGCAAGTGAAGGACCTCCGATTCCATTCCAAGTAGTTTGTCTCGTAGTTCTCTGATATCGGGTTGAACTGTGGTGAGTGCAGTTTCATTAACAGTGACTCCGTCCACCAGTTTACAGTGATCCGCTCTGAGTAGGTTCTCTTCCAGTGTCACTGAATCAATTTGCTTTGGTATCTAGCACAGCTTGTAAGAGCTTATCAAATTGCGCAGAGTGAGCTCGCAATGTCTCATTCACCTGGTGTAGAGCAGCAGCTTGGTCTCCGTCAGCTCCCACGGGGGCGACATTTCCCCATCTGCAGTTTACTGTGCTTTGGGCGGTTTTGGCTTGACCATGGTCATTCGAGCCTCTGATCCTCAACAAGCCATTGTGCTGGTCAAACACCACACAGAGCAGCGGCCTCTCACCCCGTCACACAGCGTGGTGTGTACTGCCAGTAATGCCCAGTCCACTCAAGAAACTTACTCCGTTGGTTTGTGCCAGGGTGCCTCCGGAGCCCACCTCACCGACCCTCGGTGTCGGCCGTCACGCCAGCCGGTCAACGCGCCAAGCATCTGACAGGGAAGCCTTACTGGGACTTCGATCCCTCCTGTAGTCGCGGGGATACTGGCGGTGGATACGTGCCGATCCGGGGTCCTTTTGTGTCAGGGAAGTGGCCGTACAGAGTCCCTCCTCAAGCCGAGAGGCCAGCACCTACAATGGGGTCTGTGGTGTTGTGTCGCTATCCTTTGGGCCCAGGTCTAGGCCAAGCACTCATCCCACACAAAGGGCACCCCAAACGTGGACAGAACACCTCCGTGCCCCCTTCCGACCACTCTGGCCCAGCGTGATCCCACTCCAGCTCAGCTAGTCAGCCTCCGTGTGTCCAGTGTTCCATGCTGAAAGTAGATGTACATGGTCCCTGGGGGTTCAACACTCATTGTAGTAGGCCTTGTTGTAGCTCCGCCCGCCAGAGGAGCCGTCCACGAGGCCTGGCGGCCCAGCCCCTCTTTCAGGGATCTCCTCAGTCAGTTGACCACTCTAAGCCTGCCACCATCTGATGGTGCGCTGGCCCTTCCCTCAGGCAGCCATGAAGCCGCGGGGCCCTACCCCCAAGTTTGTCATGGGCACGGGTAGCCAGGCCTCCAGGTGACCGGTGATCCACCGCCGGTACACCCAGCCCCAGAGCACCACGCACGTGTGTTCCTGCCCCTCATCACTAGGGCCTGCAGGAGCACCACCCGTAAGTGTAAGCACAGAGGACCTGCCTCCCTTGTGCGGCCGCTCCTCAGCTACGCGGCCGAGGCCGCGATCTCCGCAGGTCCAACCATGAGACCCGCCCGGTCCCACAGTTGGGAACCCACCCCCGGCCGACCGGACGCCCCCACACCGGGGGGGGGGGTGCCTCAATCAGGACAGCAGGTGCCGGAGCGGCGCAGGACAGGAGATTCAGCAGATTATTGCCGGGCCTCGAGCGGAGCTCTTTAGGAAGCGTCTGCTCTGGCTGCCATCTTAGCCACGCCCCTCTTTTGTGGCAAACTTAGGGCCACGTTTTTCAAAGGATTGTGTTACCCTTGCCTAAAGCACGGTGACACAAATGAAACACAATCATCAAGTATTATTTACCAAGCCACATAAACCCACCTTGTGTAGCCCTGTGTTGCATGGTTATTCTGGAGTAACACACAGCAGCGCAAGTCACTGCCTTACGTTACTCTGTGCAGGAAAGCATAACATTGGTGGAGAATGGGTGTTTCCTTGTGTCTACCCATACTTTTTGGAATATTCCCAGATTTGCCAAGGGTAGGAAACCTGGGAATGTGTTAAAGTCCTACGCTTTCCCAGTAGAAGTGCAAAGAGGAGAGACATCTTTATTTCTCCTCATTGTTTCCTCTTTCTAAATGTGTTGCTTAACACACTAAGAATTGTGCTTGTGTAGGAAGGTATCCCTTCCTCCACAAAAACAATCCTTCCTGTGACACAGACACCCTTGCACTATGTGGGACTCAAGCAGTTAAGGTGACCCTGGACAGTCATACTGCTCCAGACTGCAATCGGAGTCTCAGGGTTGAACTGGAACAGTAAACAGGCATGGGCACATAGACAGCTAAAAAGTGACCCTTGTTTGTAAATTGGGTCAGTTTTAAACTTGTGAAGACATCCTGCATATGTGTTTTGCAAGGCCTGAAATATTGGATGGATTTAAAGTTGCTGCATGTTGACATTAAAATGTGTGTTATATAGCATTTTCAGGAATGGGAAAGGCTAGGAAGCATGATGGCATCCACATAACAGCCTCTCGAGCCTCTCCTCAACTGTCCTGGCACCAGCTGCAGTGTTCGATAATAAGGGGAGAAAGCACTTCATCGGAAGGTGAGGATGTGGTGTGTGGCTGTTGGCAGAAGCACAGAGTGATTCGGCTGATGCACAGGTGCAGACGTTTATGTGCTGGCCTGGACAGCGGTGATCATTTCCCAAGCTTCCAGATGGTTTATCCACAGGTCAGGCTGAACCTCCAGGTACTCTGTAGTGACAGAGTACGTGGAGGTTGCCTTGTAAGGGGGTGAGTCTGGTAGTGCCTCCTCAAAGTACCGGCAGGCAGACTCAGAAGAAAATATACCAAGGTGTTGACCCGAGGAAGGGGATCTGTATGTGGCATGCAAAAATGGCAAGGCTCAGTGGGCATACAACCAGCCACTCAGAAGCGACACTGAGGGTCAAGGAGTAATGTAGCAAAATCACACTCGGCTATAACAGAATTTTTTGTTATGAGCCCCGGTCTCCGCTCAGCTCAGGGAGATAAGCTGCAGTTCAAAGCACTGGATGATGGTTGTACAGGAACTATGGAGGATGGCACTGAAAGGAATAAAGCTCTGACCTACCACAGCCCGACTGGTTGTTGATTGATTCAAAGACTGACATGGCATTAATTGGTGATACTAGAGTGGCATTGGACGAACCTTCACTCGTCTTTTTACAAGGATCTCAGGAAGCAGACCTATTGGACAAATCACAGGTCACTGAATCATTTAACGGAAATGAAGGGAATTTCCTGGGATTGGTGGATGTGGCCAGGGATGCAGCGGTGGGAGAGGCCGATTACCATTTATTATCGACTGATCAAGCAAAGCGGCAGCAAGAGGGTCAAGTGCTTTTAGAACCACCACTACTTTCTTTGCAGGCCCCTCCTCGCTAGAAGAGAAAGGAGTGTGAAGGTGGGAAAGCGGTCCTCTTAGGGTTGAAACGAAGAGGGCCCAGAGCAGATACCTATGTTGGGATAAGGGGGGGCTGTAGAACAGAAAGCAAGGGACATTCCCCATGACCCTGGGGATAATTTATTTTCTCTAATGGATGGGTTGGATTATTCTGACTCTACCCTCACCAATGTTTCTGATCTGAAAACATTGCTGCAACATCAGAACGAAAGAAAAGGCAAAAATGACATATCAGTGGAAATGCAGTGGCAAAGGGAGATCACGACCCCTGCTCATTGAAATGGGACTGTTCTGTGACACAGCAAGTATATACAAAGGTTCAGGGGCTTCGTCCGGCACTTTCTCCCTTAGAGGTCAGATGTTCGACTTTCGAATAGTGCAAGGGAAGAGCCCTACCTGAGTATCACATATCAGTCTATCAAGCAGCACCAGGAAGAAATGTGCAGTGATAGCTGGAGGGCACAGGTGGCTACTAAAAAGATGCAAGGTACAATAACGAAAATCAGTAAAACATGCAGCGAGATAGAGGAAAGAATATCTGCTGTGGAAGATCGCACTATTGCACTGGAGTCAGACTTGGGGGCACTGAAAGGTTGAACAGAAACTCATAAGTCCCACATGGTCAATGTGCCATGGAAAATCAAAGACTTTGAGAATCGTCAAAGGAAGAATAATCTGAGATTTCTGGGCAGTGCTGAATGGGGGGACAGCCGAGAAGAGCAGCAGAGCAGCACACGCACCTTGTCGGGTGCGGCTGCACCCCAATTGAGTGAGGTAGACGCCTCATCTGAGATCCCACCGGGCCCCACTCTAATGAAGAGCTTCGGCGGAGAGGCAGGCCTCAAAGAGAGCTCCCCGCCCCACAAGGCCCTTAGCCTTAGCGGAGATCGCGGGCGGGTGGAAGCCTCATCGGAGGGCCCGCACCGCCTGGCCTTCCTGGTTGTTCCTTGGCAGGATTTTTCTGGTCTATTAACCCCCTCCCTTTTTGGAGGGTTCATACTGGTTGGAGGCCACCCACAAGATTGCGTTTCCCAGAAGGAGCCTCAAACACGAACCAGAGGGTGTGCATGCCACCCCCCTCCTCAATCACCATCACCACGGGGCCCCCGTTGTGCACAAGGAGCACTGGGGGCCCTCCTCATATGCTTTGTGGCACTGAAGGTGGCCTTCAAATTCAAAACAGGTACTCTTGCCACCAAACACTATCTAGATGGTTCTTTTAGGGGCTTGAAGTGGCTGTTGGGCTAACCTCTTTTTGGTGTAATATAACATACATGTGTTGATGTTTCTTTTTGTCAGCATCCTACACTGATCTGATGTCCTGACTTGCCATATGGTTTAAAGTGCTCCTGAAATAGGCCTTTATGATACTTTTATGACAAGTGTATTTAGTTATTTACTGTGATTCCTGACTACTGCCTATGTTGCAGAATCCTGAGTACTTACGTGTTCTAATGTGACAACTATGTATTCTTGCAGAATATTAGTAACTTGTGTAATGTTCTGACAACTGCTAAGGTAGCAGGGTATTACTTACGTGTAATGTTGGTCTAATCATGTTTTGTGCAATACAGTTTATTTTTACATAGCCCAGTGTTGTGTTTACTTTGTGGTGTACATTTTACGTCATGTGTGTTGTGTGTGTTGTGCAAACGCTTACACATTGCCTCTGGGATAGGCCTGACTGCTCATGCCAAGCTACCAAGGGGGTTAGCAGGGGTTATCTTGGACGTGTAACTCTCTTGCCCTGACTAGAGTGGGTAGGTTCTGCCTGGCTGAGGTGCATACCCTAACCAACCAGAAAACCCCTTTCTAAAAAAGGTGCTACTGGATGACCAAGAGCAGTGCTAGTTTATTTTGGGAACTTCCTGCTGCGTCAAGCAATTTTTGAAAAGGCCTGACCTGATGCTAAACGTTCTTTCAATGGTCAGACTTTTTTTTGCGAGACCTGACTTCTACCATGTGACAGTTGAGAGGAGGTGGAGTCTGCGGCAGCTGATAAAACACTTCCAGGATCTAGGTGGGGGGGCTTTTTTTGGATTAGTCCTGCTCAGCTGAAGGTTAATTTGCAGGGTGCATCGTGTTCATTCACTTCAGAAATTAGGGCCAAAGTATATTTGAATTAATTGACATCAGGGCATTAAGCTGGGACCTGTTAAGATATCACAGCATTTATTGAATCAGTGCTTGCTACTAGAAAGAGCTGAAATTGGGGGGTGGATACTCAGTGATTTTGCAGCTGTTGCTTCTGTTAAGGCTGTATTATTTTTCTGAATAAGGTTATGGATTATGAAGGAGGTGGTATTCACTATAAATGGGGTTTTACTTTTCCTTTGCTGAAGTATACTCCACGCTACTTCACAGACGTTTATTGCCACTGCCCGTATACACTAGTGGGAGCAGTCTTGGTTCTATGTGGCTGGAGAGGGGCGGCATAGAGGGTGATCTCAGGAGCTATCACTCAGGTCTGGGGAGGACTGACTGCTTTAGAATGGTGGTGGCAGTGCAGGGTGGATGGTGGGACGGGTCTTGGAGTAAGGGAGATAGATGGAGGAAGCAGGGAATTTAGGGGGGTGGGGTCACTAGGGACATAACACAAAAGGAGAAGATTTTTCTTTTTCTGTTTGGTCTGTCATTTGTGGAGCAAGGTGTGTTGGGTTTCTACAGGTTTCAAGGGCACCGGTTATGATGAACAAGCCTGCTTGAGGGGTATGTAGACTTGATTTTCAGATATAGCTCAACTCTGTATAGTGACATTAAAGATTTGTGTGCTGAATGACGGGGCTAAAAGGCAGAAAGTTACTGTTGATCTTAAAATTTTGCAGGCAGATATTCCCTGTTTGCAGGAAACACACATGGAGGGGGCAAGAAGAAAATTGCTTGAAACTTTAGGATATTCACTGATTGTTAGCACAACACAAAGCACAAGGGCACGGGAAGTGGTGATATTGGTATGAAGGAATTTAGGCTGTTTTAAACGTAGTCTTGCTGATAAATATGAGTGTTGGGTTACTATTGTATACCAAGATAATAAAAGCTCCTTTATTCTCTGCTCAGTTTACTGGTCAAAGTTAGATGGCCCAGCCATTTTTGAGAGGCTAACCATTGAACTGACTTCTTGGCCAACCCCAATCATATTTTGTGGGGACTTTAATATTATCTCAACAGGAGGCCTTTTTGGCAGTGGGACCCATGCTTACAGGGGTAAGAAGCCCAAGGTATTTAAATCACTAATATATATTGGGAAGTACCATGGGTTGATTGATGTGTGACACAAGGTGGAAGGTCCAGATTCAGGCTATACCGACTTTTCTGTCCCTCATAAGAAACATCTATGGCTTGATTATTTTTTAATTTAATGTAATTTGCTTAGAGATTGTAAGATAGAAAACTTTCCTAGGGTCATGTCTGACGACAATCTACTTGTTTTAGAGAGCTGGGTGGAGGGTCAGGATAAGATGTAGCATCCATTGAGAGAGCATTTTTCAGGGATGAGGACTATGGCCCTCATTACGACCCTGGCGGACGGTGCAATGATGGCATTAGAACCGCAAACAGGCTGGCGGTCATTACCGCCCCATTATGAAATTGGCGGTTTGGCATATGCCAAACCGCCAATGTACCGCACTGTCTGCCACGGTGGTAACGACTGCCAGGCTGGAGACAACGGTCTCCAGCCCAGCGGCCGTCACTAGTCCACTGGTGGTATCATGACCCTGCATACCGCCATGAATTTCGTGGTGTTTTGAACCGCCACAAAACCTACAGCGGTAGGCACTATCAGTGCCAGGGAATTTGTTCCCTGGCACTGATTGGGGTCTCCCCCTCCCACTCCCCTGAGTCCACTCCCAACACCCACGACCCCCCTACAACCCCCCAAAGGTAGTAGGACCCCCGACCCCCATAGACCCCCCAAACATACCCCCACCCCTTCACGCATGCTCACACGACTCACACACATACACACGCACATACATGCACACATGCACACACATACACAGAACATTTCCCCTACACAAATTACACCTCCTGCATACATACACGCACTAACACACCCCCTCTAAACACTCACATGAACACCCCCATGCACGCACACACCACACAACACCCCCCAACCCCCTCCCCTGATGGACGATCACCTTACCTGTTTCAATGGTCCTCCGGGAGGGAACGGGATCCATGGGGGCTGCTCCGCTGCCAGCACCCCGTCACCAGGACACCACCACGCCGAATACTGGGACGTAATTCAGTGGGCGGTGTTCTGATGATGTAGCGGTGACGGTGGAGCTGCCTCCACTACACCGCCGACCGCCAGTATGCCTGCTGGCGGCTCTCCATCCAAAAAAGGGCGGAGGGTTGCCAGCAGTCATGATATGGTTGGCGGAAGACCGACCAACACTAGCGGTCTTCAGCCCGGCGGAACCTCAGCGGTCTTAGGAAAAGACCTCTGAGGTTGAAATGAGGGCCTATATCTGGTATATGGATGCCTGGATACCAGAATTGTTTTAATTTAACAGAGGATGCTCCTAAACTGGGATGGTTTGGGATGAATTTAAGGCCAGTGTCAGGGGGAGACCTTCAGCTTTAGCCTGAACCAGCAACAAATCAGAATTAACGGCGTATGGAATTGTATACAGTGTAGAGGGAGGCTGAGGCCCAGCTTATCTCCTCGGATGCAGAGGGGGTTGATTTAAATAGGGTTTCAACATAACCTGGCAGTGTCCAGGACTGAGATTGGTGGTATTTCATCTAAGAATGCAGCTGAGAAGTTTCTAGCCTGGAAACAGGAATGCTTTGATCTTGTTGAACGGGTGGGTCACATGTTGGTGGTCCAAACTAGACAGAGGAAGAGTCAAGGTGAAATTGCTGACATTAGAGACAACCTGGGGGATCTGGTTACAGGTTGGGAAAGAATCCAGTGGGGAGTTTTAGGTATTCTATGAGGGGCTGTACCGGGAGGTAGTGCAGCAGGATGTCAGAAATTGTTCCTAGTATTTGGAAACCCTCCCAGCAAGTAAGATAGGAAGTGAAGCTCGAGATTTTTTGAATGCCTCAAGGGTAGAAGAGGAATTTTCAGCAGCTCTTAACAGCTTGGCATCCGAGAAAGTAGTTGATCCTGATAAAATCCAGCTGGAATTTTGTACATTTTTTTCAGTAATTGGCCAGACCTCGTAAAACTATTCTTGGGGGTACAAAAGGCTGAATCGGTCCCAGAATCTTGGTCCCCAGCAAACATTGTGGTTTTTCTAATGAAGGGGAAACCTCCACAGAAGCCAGGATTATATAGACCAATTACCCTGATAAAAAGTGACACCAAATTATATTCTAAGGTGTTGGCTTCTAGAATCAGTCAAATTATTGGCAAGATTTTCTCCCCATGGCAACATGGCTTTAAACCAGGAACGGGGACCACGGATCATGTCCGCTGAGTGATAACGTTGTTCTATGCCACGGTTGCCTCCTGAGACTCCATGGCATTGATTTTGCTAGCTGAAGAGAAAGCTTTTGATAGGGTCTTCTGGAGGTATCTGTTGCAGGTGATGAGATGGGTTGGAATCAGTCAGGGTTTTATGAAGGTTGTGCAAGCAGTGCATTTTAGCCCTACTGCTAGATTACAGAGGATGGGAGGCCAATATGATCAGATTCACATTCAGCAGGGGTGCTGATGCTCCCCGCACCTGTTTGTCCTCTAAATCGATCCCATGCTTAGGAAATTAAAGACTAATGAATGTATGCAATCAATGCATTTGTATGGATGGGATACAAAAGGGCTCACATTTGCAGATGATGTTGCTATAGGTACAGCGTACTGGGGGTGGCTATGAAGGAGGTACAACTAGAGGCAGTAACATTTTGTGAATTTGCTGGATATCTGCTGAATGAAAGTAAGATTCAGGTAGTAACCAACATATATGCCCGATTTGGAATTGTGGAGAGTAATTTAACATGGCTTTTGGGAAGACCAAAAATGAACTTCAGAGATTAAACAACCTTCATTTGTCTATTGTGGAAAATAGTAACATTATTAAAATGGGATTTCTGCCCAAAGTTTTATACTTTTGTGGTGGTATCTAGCTTGAATTTGATGGCTGCTGGTTTAAGTTACTGGACAAGCTTGTTTGCAGTTTTTTATAGTCATATGCCAAGACCAGAAGAGTCTTTAAGTTTTTCATGAGGCCCAGGGAGGGGGAGGAGTGGGGTGTTCCGAATTTTATATTCTACTACTAGTCAGCAGCATTGCAATATATGCTCTCCTTGGTCGGGAAATGCAGCGAGGATAATTGTATTCATGGGGCAGTCCCCCCTATCTATGCTCTATTGATTGAGGAAGAAGCTTGCGGTGTGTTTTTTGACACAGGTTGAACCCAGCAACTTCAAAAAGGTCCCGTTAAGACTCTCTGGGCAGCTAGTAAGATTTGGATCACTTCATGAAGGAAGTTAGGGTTGAGATGATTGAATCACTACTCCCTTTTACAAAGAAATCCACCTCCCCGAAATATTCGGCAATCACTCTGGACAAGCTTGGGAAGAGGTGGGACTGAGGAGGTTGGGAATTTTTTATGGTGGGGGAGGAATTGTCTCATTTGATGAGTTGCGGGTGAACTACATGATCAGGCATAAAGAGTTTTTTTTTAACATATCTTCAAATCCGGGATTTTCTTTTTAGGAAAGGTGGTGGTCCAATGGGCTTCCTCTCAGTAGAGCTGATCGAGCTTTTAGAAGACAGCTGGGAATGCTCAGTCAGCCACATACATAACACCTTGAACTCTCTCTCTGGGGATGATCTTGAAGGACATATGGAAAAGTGGCCAAAGAAACTTCTTTCCCTAGATAGTTCCTTCTGTGAGTCTCTTCAACTTGGCTGGGTGGCGTTATGTTCAGCCTGTCTCCAAGCTCAACATTGCAAAACAGTCTTTGACCTGTATTGCATACCCACAAAAATATCTCAGTGAGGGGGATCTACTGGCACTCGCTGTTCACGCTGTCAGCATCTGGAATCAGATTTAATCCATATGTTTCATTCTTGCCCTGAGCTAGTAATACTTAAAAAGGAGATTGCAAACATTTTAGGGAGCGACTTGGAGCATGACATCACTTTAACTCCTCAACTAAAACTCTTGGGAGTTCACAATAAGGTTGTTTTCTGGGCCCTTCCAGCTCTTTATCTTCATTGGTATACCAGTGCTTCATTAATGTGTAGCCTTGGCCTGGCTCAATCCTGGCCCTGACTTTTTTTAGTGGCTAATTCGTCTACTGGCAGTATTTAGCTTGGCAAGGTCTCTACGCCTCTGCAAGGGCAAGAACGGCAGGAAAAAGGGCAAACAGGTCTGGGCACTGCTACTGGGTTGGGTTGACTCTCAGAGGGTATCCTAAATTGAGTTGTATAAGATGATGGCGTTGCCCTTCGACTGCTCGTTCCTTCACGGCTAATAAACTAGCAATAATGTTTTTAGCACTTCAGACCTGGAACACATCAGGTGATTGGGTTGGTGCGGTAAGCTAAAGCACGAAATGCACTTTTTGGAATGTATAATGGTTTTGTTTTTTATGAAGTTCTATTTGTCTGTTGGGCTTGTGAGGTATGGTATGGCACGAAAAGCACTTTATGCATAATGCAATGATTTGGTTGTTACGTCTTGTAATTCTGTCTCACCGTAGGCTGCTTTTCTGTTTGATTATGGGAAAAGCTTCCAGATTAATTTTGTCGATGGTTTTTAGGATCTGTAGACGGAGCTGTATGTCACAAATGTGTTCTCCTCTTATATTTTTTTAAAAGCAATAAAAATATTTTTAAAAATAAAAATACATTTCTCGATAGCAAGAGAGGGCATAAAAACACGTTTGTTGTAATGTCATGGAAATCAACAAAAAACAGCCAAGCAAACGATATAAGATGCCCAAAATCAGCCAAAACAATGGCCCTCACACCGACCAGTGAGATAAGCCCATCGCACACTGCCTGGGTGCACTTTAGGTCAATCCGCCCCTGGTGCTCGTTTAAGGGACTTTTTCGGAAGTACTGCATTCCAGACAGGTTTTGGAGATCAGCTTTCCCACTCCTGACAGTAAAATGATCATATCAAAAGTTTTAGCGAAGTTGGGCAAAGAAGTGTCATGGTTGGCTTCTATACCTCACTAAAACATAAACACATGCATTGGCAATGCTAATAGGTCTGACCTAGAATGAAAATGCGTTTTCTGTAAAAGATGATTTTAGGCACTTAATAAGTCATCGTCTATGCACTCTGACACACATCTTGGCACTCACGAATCAACTTATCCATTCCCTGACTAAGACTTACATTCACTCTCTGGCACAACCACAATAAAACACACACAAACTCAGCTACACAATCATGATAAATTAAAAAAATACAACTAGAAAACAGAAAAAATGCTGACAAGTGAGCACATAAAAGGGGACCTGTAAAATGAAGAAATTGCCCAAACAGCCCTGACACTAAAGCACACTTCTTTATGGGGGATGTGCACATGATCAAAAAACGCCTTCATTAAGAGAACAAGAGGCCTAATGACGATGTGCCCTTAACCATCACCCATGTGGAATGCTGTCATGGATGTAAGCAAAGTGTAAACGATATTCAGAAGACCAATGTCAGAAGTGGGGTGACCAAAAGGTCTTCTATGTTTAAATATGTATATATATTTATGTATTTGGATGCACGTATTATTTAAATATTTTTCTTATTTAAAAACCTGGCAGACAGCTAAGCCTGCCAAGCCTTCTGAAAAAATTCTAGCAACAAATATTACAGTGAATATCATATTGCCCCAGGCTTTACAAAGGGATAATCAACACCAAAGTCCTTCCCTAGAAAGGTAACTGTGAGATCTCATGTAAAAATATCTGACTAAACGTTTTGACATGCTGCAGAAACAATCTACCCTTAAAAGCCTTTTGGCTTTAACATATGCCTTTCTCTTTAAATGCATCAGTCCTACTGCCTTTGTCATAATGTTTTGTAACAAACAATCAGACCTACAACCTTTTTCAGTGGCTTATTACCATATCCAACTCAGACCTACTGAGTTGAGCATAAGCAATCATTAGGTATACTGTAACAAAATTGAGAATATGTCCGAAATTCTGGTTGTCAAAATATTATAAAATCATTCCTAAAAGGCACAAACAAGGATTATTATAGTGAAAATATTATTTCTCCATGGTTTGTTTGAGTGGGCACCAATGCCAAAACACTGGCCAACTGCAGTAATCACTGGGATGCCATATATCAAATACAGGCTTTGGCAGTTTAATAACAATGCACCCTTAAAGGTCTATTGCCTTTTAACACTTGCTTTCCACAATCTTTAATTTGGATCTACTGATTTTTTCATATCATTTCATAATAAACAGATCAAAACTGTGCCATGTGGCACTACTTTTCCTAATGAACCAATGAGACCTATGGCCTTTACCATTGATTGGCTTGACACTGTAACCAACAAAGGCCTTTTCAAATGCATTCAAACTGGCAACCATCATGCATACAGATATAAAATTGCAAATATACAGAAAAATACAGACCTAAAAAGGATCATCATATCAAAAAACCTTCAGAGTTTTTCAGAGTGGGTGGTCAACATCACAGCCTTGGCTTACTATGGTATTCTATGAGATTAAATGCCACAACATACCCCTCTACAGTCTGTAACACAATGTCTGCAACACAAAAGGCTACTGACTTTTGCAAACACTTTTCAAAATATCTAAGCTAGGCCCACTGCCTTTGTCATACCTTTTCATAATAACCACATGAGACCAATGTCATCAAACATAACCTTTTACAGTGCACCAATGAAGCCCACAGTTTGTCAACGTAAACCGACTCAGGCATACTGTTTTTGAGGGCATGCTTTTCCAAATGGCACCCATCAGGTACACAGTTATAAACATATAAAGGTATACAGAATTACAGTTTGCAAAGCAAAATAGTACCTCTCCTAAGAAAGCCTAACAAGGATTCTCACTGAGCAACTCCTCTATAGCCATTATTCGCCACATTGGGAAACAACACCAAAACCCTTGCCTGCTACTGTAATCTGTGAGACTCTATGAAACAAAACCCTTCTCTGCACGCTTTCATTCAGGCTAATAACAATCCACCTTCAAATGGATTTATGATACCCATAAACTAGGCCTGCTGCTCTATTGTAGCATTTCATACTAAACAGATCAGGTGTTAAGCTATTATCACTTATTTGTCACCATATCTACCTCAGTCTTGCTGTACTGAGTGTACGTTTTAGGACAAGACAACACCTGCAATTGCAAGCACTCTTTTGTGTGAAAGCACACAAATTTGACCTTACCAAATTTTATGTTCTGAGACTCCATATGTGTTGTCAAGCCAGACCTAAACTTAAATGTAGATTAGTGTTGCCCTGGGCATCCCATACTTCTTCCAAACATATAACTAAAATCTGAAGTCTAAAGTTAACAATGGAAAGGGAACTGGAGGTTGCTGAGACTAAAAAACAATACATTTCACATGAATGTTCTCCCCTTATGTGTGCTATTGGCAGATAAAAACAAAAAAACACAATTAACTACTTATTTAAGTCACTTTACTTTAATAGCATTACCATTCCATTTATGTGCCCCTGAAATGGATTAAAGCTTCATTCAATTTAGGCTTAATACTTTATGTGTGTTACGGAGCCTTCTGTAAGCAGCCATACTGGCGCTGGCTCAGGCAGCTGGATAAGCAAACACAATAGTCACAGCTGCATTGACAGGAAGCACTTTCTCTGTGGATGCTCACAAAATCTGCTCAATCAAAACACGTACTCCTGACCACCAACATGTGAGCGTAGCCAAAGCCCTTCTTTGTAGTATTATGAAAAGCTCTTATTTTGTAGATTGCATAAGGTGTGGTGACAGCTCCACTGTCAAGCCAGACCTAAGGATATGTACAACTCAACTACGTTTGCAGATTATGGTGATAGTTCAGTCGGTTTACTTCCACTGGAATAGATATGTGCAAGTACAGTTCTCTCCAAATCAGACCCTAAATTGTGTAAAAAACACACAAATCAAATCAAATCAGCTTTATTCAGTTTTACGTAACAAACCATGAAAACAGTACAATGTGCATAACACTAATAAGCAAAAAGGAAACTGAAATAAATACATCAAGATTAAATCAGCATAAAACCTAAAAGGCCTTATTTGTTCAACTAGATGTGCAAAATCAGTTATACAGAGTATAACAATCAGTCAAAGGTGATTCAAGATCATGCTCCCTGCTGTTCCATAGCCTGATTGCGACTTTTAAAAAGCTAGGAACACTCAAAATAATATCCCCCAACAGCATCTGTAAGTACAAGAAGGCTGGTCTAACTTGTAGAAAGTTAGCCCTTTTCAAAACAGTGACAACAATAAACTTTCCATGGCTGATTATAAAACTGGCAGAAAGTAGATAAAATGCAGAGTATCCAGCGGAGACCTATCGTTGCAGCCTCAGAATTCACATTCATCCCTATGTTCTTGCCCCAGGGACAAGCCAGCAGAAGGGGGAGTATATCTAAGCAAAATCTGGATAACAAAAAGCAATCATATCTGCTTTTAACCCAGAGAAGTTAAGGTTCCGTAGATGGCACTGTCTTCTGCATGATGAGGTGCCTAACACAGGGTTTAGCAAGAGTCAGCTTCTCTCTATCCAAAGCCCTTTGTCTCATAAAGCTCTCTTTAACACACTTCCCAATTCCCTCTGGTGAGCGAAAAAGATCACCCCTTCCCAACTTCTGGAAAGCATCCCAATTATACTTTAACCAGGGGATATGAAGAACATGATCGAGAGACAAACGGTCTTCCAGGATTACCTTACTTATTTTGATTCCCGTCCTAGTCTGAATACTCAACCAGAATACAAGGAGGTGAACAACTATAAGATTGTAAATATAGCCTATGCCTAAATCCTTGTTCACTGATATGGTGGGAGTACATTGTGGCAGACATAATAACCTCCGTAACAACTTGTTTTCTAAGACTTGCAGAGTGGTATGTTTGACATATTCCCATACCTCACTCCCAGAAGCAACATTTGCCAGACATTTCACGCTATAAGTCTGCAGAATTGCCCTGACAGGTCTAGTGCCCAGCCTTGAAGGGAAACTAAAGACTGTAGCTATGGCACTCAAAAAGTCCACATTTATTAAAGAGCACCAACTTAAATCAAATGGTAGTCCCAGATAAGATAATTCTCTGGCCTTGGGGAGGACACAAGTACCCAGAGTGAACCTTAGAGTCTTAGTAGTACGGGGGCTGACAATCATGACAAAGGCTTATTCTTGTAGATTGTTAGATCCAGATCCTCCATAATTGTAGTAAAATAATGCAACAGGACCTGCAGGACTCTTGAGGTTTTGTCCATTAGTACCATGTCATCTGCATATAGTAGAATTGATAAGCTTCGAGAGCCTACTGATGGGCAATTCACTTTTGCAGCCACCAAGGCCTACTCTAAACGATAAATATGTAAATTAAACAGGAAAGGAGTCAAGATGCAACCCTGTGACACAACTCTGCCATGCAAAAATTAGTAGAGTACTGTAAATCTTTGGAAAAAAGAAACCATGGCCCTATGTAGATCTCTTAGAAATCGAACAATGTCCCTCTCCACACCAATAGAGAACATGATGAGCTATAACTTTGATCGGTTAACCTGATCAAAAAGAAGATATGAAATCCATAAATCTTCAATAGATAGAGCCGGAACGGGCAACAGTGTATTTACCTAGTTCCAGGTATAGGTTTAGACACTGGTCCTCAGTCGATCTACCTGCACGGAACCCATACTGGGTTTCAGAGAGCGCATCATTTTTCTCTGCCCATACTGACAGCCTTTCCACATGAATTCAGCCAACAACCTTAACTACCAAGTCAAGATGGGAGCTGGGCCTAGAACACTTGGGCTACCCGTGCTCCCATTTTAAAAATTGGCATAATAATAGACATGGTCCAAAACTGTGGGGGCTTGCCCAAACCGCTGCGCTAATGACATCAGTCAAAGTAGGTGCTCAGTCTCCCACTCGTTAAGATAGGTGTCAGATGGAATGCCGTCGGGTCCATGTGCCTTATTCGAAGATAATCCCATAATTCCCTTTGTTACTTCCTCAACCAAGAAAGAAAACATGGCCACCCCTATCAGCCCTTGATTCCACTCCCCTGAATCTGGCAATTGCATACTTTATATAGCTTCAAAATGAGCCACCCGAGAGACCTCAGAAAAAATCACACAAAACAATCCAATGCCAGTATCGTGAAAAATAACTCAAAACTGACATTTTATGATCTGTAAATCCAATTTGCAGTAGTTTAACTATCAAATGTTTCAATATAATATATTGTAATTACCAGTCTACACCATAAATCATGTCTGACAGCATATGTGTTTAGAAAATCATGTCCTCGTCACAATACTCTTTTTTTTTTGTTAGAATCTGTTTTTTGAAGATATTATAAAGTTGTACAATACAAAGAAAACGCCTGGAATATAATTATGCTCTATACAATGAATGTATTAATAGCAAATGATTTTAGCAGTTTCATACAAAATCAATTCGCGATGCTGTAGAGCGCCAATTGTCTATATCGAGTGTAAGACAGTATAATATTGTGTGCCATAGAATGCTGGATCTTGATTTCAAAATCAGGACATGTTCATATTGTAGGTAATGACCAACCAAACGAGTTGTCGGTGTCAACATTTCCTAAGCGACAATTAGTAAAGGTGAGTCGTCTACGAAACTATGCTTTACACTAGTGACAGAATTGTAACTTTCAATAAAATATCAATAATTGAAAACCAAACAAAACACCCCAAACAGAACCCACCCCCATTGCCTTGTGTCATTTTCTCCATCCATTGTTGTTTCTGGCAATTGCCTCGTCCCTGGGTACCACTATTGTGATTTGCGATTATTGTGAGTAGGGGCATCTAAATGGATTTAGGGACAAATTATAACATTTGCGGTAAGTGCCACCTACCCCCGAGGCGACGGCTGCCAAAACACTATTGCAACGACTAACATCTGTCAGCCAAAATATGACCACAGTCAGATTTCTACCACAAGAAGGGTGGAAATCCGGTTGTGGCCATACTGGGGGATGGTGTTAAGGTGGCGCTGCTACCACCAGCAGCGCCACACCAGTAGACCCCGTCCCAGCCGTATTATGTCAAATAATATTACCTGGCAGTGTTCTGCTGGCGGTATCAGCACCCTGTCCCGTCCCCTGCCAAAGGACCCCCTGGATGCAGGTAAATTGGGTTTCTGACAGGGAGGGGGGTGGGCGGTGTTGTATGTGTGTGTGGGAGTGTGTGCATGAATGTGGGAGTGTGTGCATGCATTTCAAATGTGTGTGTAGTGTTGTTTGCATGTGTGTGTGTGCATGTGTTAGAATACGTGTATAAATAGAAATGTGAATGCATGTCTGCATGTCAGTATGAATGTGTGTACAGATATGTGTGTGAATGAATGGATACATGTATGTATGAATGCGTGTATGCCTGTGTGAGTGAGTTTGTGAATGTGTGGAGTGTGCATGTATGGGGGGATTGGAAGGGGGTGCATGGATGGGGGTTGGGGTGCATCTGGGGAGTGTAAGGCGGGGTGGGTGGGCATCCTACCAGTGACAGGGAAGGAATTCCATGACACTGGCAGGGCCTACCACCATGGCTTTCATGGCATTACGAACGCCATGTAAACCATGGTGATAGGCAGGGTTAAAATGCCGCCGCCGGTACAATAGTGGCAGCCGGATTGGAGATTGTTATGGGGTCGCTGTGGTATATTGGCGGGTTGGTCTCAGCCAACCCGCCAAAGTCAAAATGTGGCGGTATGTACCGCCAGCCTGACGGTACTACTGCCACATGTACACCGACCGCCGGGTCATAATGACCCCTAAAGTATTTAATCCCAGCCTATAAATGCTGCTTGATAATTCAAGGACTCCATTGTGACACTGAGACTATCACTGGTATCAGAGGAGAGGTTGCATTCCGTGGAGAACATTGTCCCATTGAGTGGCTATGGGGTATTTCCTCAGACCAAGCATTTCCCCCCTATTTAAGGTCACACTCCCCACCTGTGCCGAATTAGACATTGAACGCTCCCAGGATATGGACAATGTGGGTCTGGGGATTTCAATCTATGGGTAATGGGACATTTAACTTCTATGATGCCGAAATCTAGAAAACCTAGGAATGGGAGGTCACTGTTCTTCTTGTTTCTGCAGAATAATCCCAGAATACTTATTGCCCTTTATGGAGGTCTTGGTGCCCGGTGCAGGTGGTTAGTTTCAAAGTAACACTGGTCCAGGATATATGTAACTGGGGGCAAGACCAAAGCATATGAAGTATGTCAACATCCATAGAAGAGCAGCATAGGCAGGTAGCATCTACTCTATGATAGAATTTGATTATGTTTGCTAATGTAAGATAAGCAGGGTGTATTGTGTGTAGTTGACTAAGCCTAAAACGTGCATTGTGCAGTACACGTCTCAAGCTTTGTAGGAGGGCCGTCCACTCCTTTTCAGTACAATATTGTAGTAGGTCCATTTCCCAGCATTATTCTAGGGTAAGAAGCTGTAGGGTGGTGTGAGAGTGAAGAGTATCACACACCAAGCAAACTAAACATCTGCCCCTTCCCAGTACATGTGGATACTGGATCATACGGTGCATAGATGGTTCCAAGCTCATATCTCCCCAGTGACTTCTCAATATGGCTAGTAATGAGGTGTTTGATATGGCACGAGGATGCCATGCCTTCCCTACATAGGCCTCCTAGAGTATTAACACCCACTGTGTGTTAAGGTAGCAGTTGTTTCATTGTCAAGCAGCCTCAGGTCATGGTGTACCAGCAGGACCAGCTCTTATGCATAGGGCGTCACTTGACTGGTGATGTGTAGGCATCTGCGAATGCAGCAGAACGTAACTCCCCAACAACAATGATGTGGGGTATCTATGCCTGCATACACGGTTGGAACAAGTGCAGAATTTCTGACATTGACCCTTGGGGAAGGATGTGGTTGTGTCTGACATATGCCATCCACCTGGCTATCCACTGAATCTGGACAGTGAGATAGTATTGCTCAAAATGTGGTGCAGCCAGCCTTCCCTTGTCCGTGGGTGTGCAACTTTTCACCAAAGATATCCTGCATCTCAATTTACCCTAAATAAATTAATGGATATGCTTGTTGAATGCACTAAACAAAGATCCAGGGATGTACACTGGGAGATTTGTGAAGTAGTTTAACAAATGGGGCAGTACAATTATTTTTAATAGTGCTACTCTTCCTGCCACCCCCAGTAGCAGTGTAGTCAAAAAGTCATCTGTGTTCTTATTGATGTTACAGCCTTTGTGACATTGTCCTCAAACAGGTTGGACATGATATGATAGACCTTTACTCCCAGGTATCTAAATGTGTTTTGTTGCCAGTTTTATCTTGTGCTGTGCAATGTAAATTTCTGGCTTAAAGGGAAACAGGCTGGATTTCACCCAATTCACCCACAGTCTGGAAAGAGTGGCAAATTGGGTTAGGGTAGTAGTGATTGTGTAATGTATGTTGTCTGTATCTTTTATGTAAAGCAACATATTGTAGGTGTATAGAGATATGGTATGCATTAAACCCCCCCGAGGAATGCCCCATTGTGTCTCCCCTTGGCACAAGGCTAGTGCTAGTGGTTCAATGGCCAGTGAGAACAAGAGTTTTGATAGAGGGCATCTCTGTCTTGTTCCTCTTTGTATGTTGATGGCTGCTGAAACAAGGGGTCCCATCTTGACTCTGATTAATGAGTCTGTATAGAGTAAATGCACCAGTCAAAGAGAGCGTTGACCCAGGCCATATCGGGATGGTGCAGCAAGAGGCTCTGCAGGTTTAGAGAGGTGTTACACGATTGGACAAACTCATTCTGATCTTGGTGCACTACGTTTGGGACCATTGGCGCCAGCCCTATGCGACGTGGCATGTGTATTTGCTCAGTGCGCAGCCTAATGGAGACAGCACAGTCTATCTAGCAATGTAATTTGCTCACATTGTGCTGCTGATAGTTCCCCTGCCATGCTGCATTTGTTCAATACGCTGGTTTCGAGATCCAATAAGGTGTTTTGCAATTTGGTTATGTCTTTGATAAGAAGGTGTCTCATGTTTCCTGTATGCCCACACAGTGCCCTTTCAATGTCACCTTGAAAGCATCCCATTCTATCAACTTAGAGGAGGTGGTATGAGCATTGTGCTCAAAGTATTCCAAGATCTTTTCTTGCAGGAAGGCCCTGAAGTGGGGGTCTTCCAACAAGGAAAGTGGAAGGTGCCAAGTAGGGATAGGGGGTACATCAGGGGACCATTGAACCTGGATAATATGGGGTTGTGATCCACGTGTGCGGCCCCATGTATTCCACCCGAGTAATGGAGGGGCACAGTGTTGGTGCGTCAACAAATCTATGTATGCAGACATATAAATCATGGGGTGTGGCATAAAATGAGTACACCGTTGTATCTGGCTTTCGGAATCACCATCTGTCAACCAGTCTCCACTGGTTAAACCAATCTGTTAGAATTTGAGCATTAGATGATGCAGGAGTGCGTGGTACCATGGGGAAGGAACGGTCAATGTTGATATCTAATACGCTATTGAAGTCTCCACCTATGAACCATGGCATAGAACTCTCATCTGAGAGTACAGTTGAAAGTGTACGAAAGAAGGTGGTCGGGTCTGAATTTGGGGCATATATGGAGCCTAAGAAAATGGGGTCAGCCATCTAGACAGCCCGACACCAGGACATAACGGCCCACGGGGTTAAGAAGAGTGTTCTCAGCCATAAAGGAGGTTCAAGGCTTTACCCAAATCAGCACCCAGTGTGCACAGATGGAGTAATTAGTAATAAAAACCTGCCCACGCAAACACTGCTGTAATTTAGCAATTTCCATACGTATAAAGTGAGTTTCTTGTACTAATGCAATGTGCATGGGGTGACATCTCAGATAGGAGTAGACTGAGTACCATTGCAAGGGAGTGTGCATGGCCCTCATGTCCCATGTAATTATGTTAAAATGGGTCATGGGTAATGCAGTCTGTGATTTCAGGGTCAGGAATATCTTGTGTGGCAACCAAACTATTGCAGGTTATGGCGTGCTTGAAATATAATTGTGATGGGGGTAAGCCAGGCAATGTAGCAGGGCAATGCGTAAAACATGTGTAATGTAAACATTGATCCTAAAACCAATGGAGAAGTTATACAGCGTGTATCCACCCAAACTATGAAATGCACAAACTTAATAGAAGTTAATCAGTCACAAGAGGCACAGATGTGGAAAGAGCTGACACACCATTCATTACCACACACCGTACAGTTGAGAAGTCATAGATAGAGGCCTTTTTTCAGTGAGAACAGCCCACACAATAAGGGGTGTAACCTGGCATACATCAGTCTGATGACAATTAACTGAGTTCAAGCCAGGTAGCACACACCCCCACAGTGTCCTCCTGCCTCAACAACTAGATAGGAAGCATAGCCTTTGCAGTATATTTACAACAAATACTGTAGAGTATGCATAGTTTATATTACAGGTACAGCTGACATCAGGTGGCTGTAGATTCTGAGGAGTAAAGCCCAGCCATAACGTTACCGTTTTATTGGCATTAGATAATGTCATCAGCTGTCTGTAGTTTGACATCAAGAAACACTGTTGAGTTACCCTGAGAGCGACATGTGATGGACAAATTGTCATCACTCACAGATTTATTTGAGTCTTCATCTAGGTTCAATTCCCTGGAATTATCGTTTAGTGCTGCAGCAGTTTGTAGTGCCTTTCTCCTCTCCTTTATGACCTGCTCTAAGTTGGGCACAGCTTTTAAGTGAGGCAAGCGTCTCAAGTGGTGTCGTCCACCCCAGCGATGCAGAAGATCTGTAACAGGGTCGTTCCTGGTCACGGTCAGTGACCCATTATTGACTGAGACCTCTATCCAGTCCCCAGTGTCTTCTGAAGAATTAAAGAAAAGCGAGAGCCCTTGTGATGTCACCCTCGTCCTAGTAACAAAACTCTTGTACCAAGTCCAGTTTTCTGTCCAATAACCTAATCTTTAGTTTGTGTCACACTGAATTACATAAAATAGGACTTTTAATAATTTCATCACTTACTATCAACATGTTAACTCCGTACAGTCTTAAAGTGATAAACTGCACTGCATTACAGGTAGAGTGTTTTTAAAAGCATTTGGACGAAGCATAGTTACTGGGGATAACACAGGGCCTGGTGTAGAGCTTGGTAAATGGGTATTCCATCACAAAATTACAGAGATCCTGTAGGCCTTATTGCAAGTGCCATTGGATCATATGCACTTCTCATAATGTGGACAGGATACTGGTTAGGTTTGGAGCAGAGTAACCTATCTTCCTACAATTAAGAGGCCCTGCTCAACCTCTATGTTGAGGTATTACCTAATAGACAATGTGCATGCTCTGTCTGTTGGAAAATATATTGTTAGTTTGCAGTGGGCTTATAGCTTTCTCCTTTCGTACCATTGGATGGCTTCATCAACACCCTCATTTGCTTGCTTCTTATTAACAATATCATGTAGGCTTTCCTTTCTCTTCATGTGTTTGTCCTGCAATGGAGCATGAGCACATTAATTGTCTCCTTCACTTTTCAAGCACTTTTTTCTTTTTGTTGAAGCACTCCAAAAGAGTGTTGGTATTCTCCAGTTGTTTCCTCATGTACTTCTCTACCCCTTCACTGCACTCTATTTTCCTCTCTTGCCTGTGTGCTTCTCTCCCAATCCTCAGTGTTTCTTTCTTGCCCATGTGCTTCCCTCTGTTAGTCTCTCACCCGTTTGCTCCCAACACCCATGCCCTCCATGTTGCTTCCTCAACCTATGCCATCCTTGTTGCTTCTCCCACCTGTGACCCTCATTTTGCTTTCACCCAATGCCCTCATGTTGCTTCGACTCCCACTCATGGCCTGTTTTACATCCACCATGTTGCAGTCACCCCTATGTTGCTTCCCCTACCTCCCTCAAAATAATTATGCTTTCTATTTGTTCTTTTTCTTTTTAGTCACTAATCCATCACTAAAAAGAAAAAACAGCGGCATTGTGGTGCATGTGCCTACAAAAATTGACACAACCAGTAGCTTCAAATAGTTTGATTCCTTTAACTATGCTGCACAGCATGGGGCATGCTGTGCAGCTTAGCTAAAGACCATTGGCAAAGACAATAGGTTGCAAATACGAGACCTACTGGCTGTGCAAGTGCTTTTATGTAAGGGAGTCAGTAGGTCACTTTTCCGTGTTTCAGGCATCAATCCAGTTTATAAGACAGCCACATAGTTAGATTTCAGAATGGATTTTCACCATGTAGGACACAGTCATAAACGACACAGTCCAGCCAACAGGGACTACTGTTTATGATGACTTTATTATGAAGACCCGATCTACAAAATCACATTCAGACCAGCAGACTGTTTTGCCTACTCAATAGGTTTTTGAGTAGAAGGCGAGTTGGTCTAATATGCTTCCCAGCAATAAGTACTAACTTCAGGACCTCTCATATTATCATCAGATAGCTCCATTTCCCCCATGGCCAACTGTCAAAATGTTTTTTAAAACCTCTTCTTCTCAATGTCATTAGCATCTGATGTGAGTCATGTAAAAGGATAGTGGCCATTTTGTACATTAAACCTTGTTTAGAGCTTCTTCGATCTCTTTTTCTTGGCCTTCTTAACATTGCTTTCTAGAAACATTTTGGAGAGTTCTACTTCTCTTCCTTGTCAATTTATGTAAAAGTTTTAGACAATTGATCAAACTAACCAACATTTACTATTGGTTTATGACTAGGTACAAACATGAATGCCTGTAAAACTCTCTATTTGTTTTCAAAACTACAGATTTCTAACTGATGAGACAAGGCTAAAACCCTCGAATTTGTTAGAAAAGTGTCCTAGTATTTATATTTCTTCATCAATTTCTATGACAGCCTCTTTCCAGCAGATTAAGGGCCTGATTATGACCCTGGCGGACGGCGGAGGCCGTCCGCCAAGGTACCGCCGCTGAATGACCGCACCGCGGTCAAAAGACCGCGGCGGCCATTTAGACATTTCCTCTGGGCCGGCGGGCGCTCTCCAGAAGAGCGCCCGCCGGCCCAGAGGAAATGCCCCTGCAACGAGGACGCCGGCTCAGAATTGAGCCGGCGGAGTTGCAGGGGTGCGACGGGTGCAGTTGCACCCGTCGCGTATTTCAGTGTCTGCTTAGCAGACACTGAAATACTTTGCGGGGCCCTCTTACGGGGGCCCCTGCCGTGCCCATGCCATTGGCATGGGCACGGCAGGGGCCCCCAGGGGCCCCGCGGCACCCCCTACCGCCATCCTGTTCCTGGCGGGCGAACCGCCAGGAACAGGATGGCGGTAGGGGGTGTCAGAATCCCCCATGGCGGCGCAGCAAGCTGCGCCGCCATGGGGGATTCTAAGGGCAGCGGTAAACCGGCGGGAGACCGCCGGTTTGCCTCTTCTGACCGCGGCCGAACCGCCGCGGTCAGAATGTCCTGCGGGGCACCGCCGGCCTGTCGGCGGTGCTCCCGCTGACCCTGGCCCCGGCGGTCTTATACCGCCGGGGTCAGAATCACCCCCTAAATGACTACTCTTTATTCTGTCTAAAACAGCAACATATTCACATTTCTCTAAATAGGTCTCATATATAAACAAATAGTCAATCTAGGTAGAGCCCCTACAAGAGGGAGCGGAAGGCTTACCCACGATTTACTGTTCAATGCCTCCATTAGTTTTGTTTTTGTATGTTTGGTGTTAGAAATGACCATCTTTTTGTTTAGCATTCTGTAGCTGAACCCATTTGTGTTATCATTAGGACTTTCTGCACTTTACCCCGGCTAACCAGTTACAAAGTGTGTGTGCTCTCCCTGCAAACATGGTAAAATTGGCATATAAAAGATAGACACATTTCATTTACTAATAAGTGCCCAATAGCTGTACCAAGGGACTGTAAATTAAATGCTGCCAGTGGACTGTTTAGAGCTTCTTCGATCTCTTCATCTTGCCCTTCTTAACATTGCTTTCTAGAAACATTTGGAGAGTTCTAATCCTTGTCAATTAATGTTGATTTTGAGACAGTTGATCAAACTAACCCACATTTACTATTAGTTTACAACTAGTTACAAACATGAATGTCCGTAAAACTCTCTCTTTTTTCAAAATTACTGATTTCTAACTGATGAGACAAGGCTAAAGTCCTCAAATTTGTTAGAAAAGCATCCTAGTTTTTATATATCTTCTTCACTTTCTATGACAGCCTCTTTCCAGCAGATGAAATTACTACTCTTGATTCTGTCTAAAACAGCAACGTATTTAAGTTTCTCAAAATAGATTTCATATATAAACAAATAGTCAATCTAGGTAGAGCTCCTACAAGAGGGAGTGGAAGGCTTTCCCATGACATACTGCTCAATACCTCCATTAGTTTTTGTATGTTTGGTGTTAGGAATGACCATCTTTTTGTGTAGGCTTCTGTAGCTGAACCCATTTGTGTTGGCATTAGGACTTTCTGCACTTTACCCCTGCTAACCAGCTACAAAGTGTGTGTGCTCTTCCCTGCAAACATGGTAAAATTGGCATATACATGATTGCCACATTTCATTTACTAATAAGTCCCCAATAGCTGTACCAAGCGAGTGCAAATTAAATGCTACTAGTGGACTGCAGCTCTCATCGTGCCACCCACTGAATTAGCTTCCTAAACAATTGTTTCTGGTCAGCCATTGCAGCCTGTGCTGCAGTTTTACGTTGCCACTTTGACTTGGCAAAATAACCCCTTTGCCAGCCCTAAACCTTCTTTTGTAATATGTATGTCATCCCTAAGGTAGGTCCTAAATGTTAATAGGATAGAGTGCATGGGATTTAAAAAGTAGAAAATGTATTTTTAATGATTTACATGTCCTGGCAGGAACACCCTCCCCCGCCCCAAGTCATTTTTCATGGTAGCAAGGATTGACTAATGCCAGTTTGCCATAGTAGATTTAATAAGTGCTAAATTCGGTTTGGGAACAACTAGAAAAATAATTCTTCCACTCATTTTAATTGTAAATTAAGATCATCCTTAATGGAGAAGTTAGATTTGAAATTATTATTTTGGAAATTTCACTTGTAGAAAGTTTGCAGGGTGCCCTGCCATGACTACACTTCAAAGGAACCTGCTTAGCACACATAAAGAGACCTGATATCATGCCTGAATCTGCCTTTTGTTTTACTAGCCAAGCTGGGGCAAAATCCAGGGAAGGAAGGAAACTAACCAGAACAAAATTTGGGGATCGCAAAAGATTGTTCCCCACCTACAGGCTGTACAGGAGCTGTGCATAAAAGTGTCAATCCCAAAACCTGAAATCAGAACACCCCTGGTCCAGACAAGACTCAGAAGAAGGACTGCCTTTTTGTCACTGTTAAAATCCTGAAGGAAGACTGGATCTGCTTGCTAAGAATCCAGGATCCAAGAAGTGACTCCAAGTTTTAGTTGCCTGGCCTTATTTGTGAGCTACAGGGACACAGCAAGCTTCCAGGGGCCATTTTCTGCAACTTTTCTACTTTTACAGCTGACCAGTTCCAATTTGAACTGCCGTGGACCATGCTACTCATCTCTGCTTGAGTGCATGCTAACCCCCTAGTGGGGTCCTCCAAGTCCCACACCCTTGCTTAGTGTTAGACTGTTCTCCTCCTGTCCAAAAAACACAAACTGTACACCTAGAAACCTTTTCTGACTTTTCTCTAAAACAACCTGTGGTGTGGAGTCAAGGAGGTGGATTATGTCCATATGTTTGCTTGCTGCCCGACTCTGAAAGGTTTCTGGTCAAGTGTGTAAGACAATCTCTGATAGCCTTGCAATAAACGTGGAGGTAAAACCCACCTTGATTATGTTTGGTATGGTGCAACGAGAGAGTAGAAATATGTGCCTCTCGAAACTAGAAAGCAAGCTGATCTTTTATGTAATTCTTCTGGCTAGGAGGGAGAAAAGTGGTGTAAACATGTACCCCCAGTCTGGTGTGACTGGTGGAAATCAGTGAGGTATTTCAGAGAATTGGACAGTAAGAGTAAAAAGTGTAAGAACGAGGTAAATGATGGAGCATTTTTTGGCTCTGCTTGAAAGTTGATAAAGGTTATCATGTCCAATGACTATACCTCTTGATCGGTTTTGGCTGGTAAGAGTCAGGCAAGCTGCTACAGCCCACATTTTTCACTGAAGTTGACCCCAATATAAGCATAAGGGGCAGTTTAGATCAAGCTTATCCAAGTTAATATGGGGAAATAAAAAAATAATTTAAAAAAACAAACAGTACAAGAAAATAAAAATAAAAGAACCAGAGGCTACCACCAGAACCCGCTGAGCAACCAACGTCAAATTGCTAGTCGGATTCACCTTGCTGGTTCGCCGCTCTGAAGGAATTCTGACTTCCAGAAAAGCGAGACTTCACTCACTCAAAGCATTTTTGCCGTCAATGTAGAGAGCCTTAAACTTCTCACTGGAGCTGAAGCTCCCATTAAGGCCCTAGTTTTCAGTTGGCTCCCAAGGATAAGCTCCTCTTTGGATCCAACATATAGATTGACCCACCAACAGCCCTGTTGACAAGGGTTTTTCTACCAAAAAGTTTATAAGTTAAAAGGTAAACTTTCAGCAGAGACAAATCTGATCCCTATCACCAACCTGCGTTCCTTTGCAGTTGGCCTTAACTTTGAATTTGACCCATTTAGCTCTAGCAGATAACAACAGTGTGCACTTTGCTTCTTTCATTGCTACTTTTAATTCAAACTTTAAAAATTCATATTTCCTGTTCTCCTTATGGATTTTTGTCATTTTTTCGTTATTTTATTTATTAAAATATTCTCTAGTTTTATAAATTGACTTGTGATTTTTATTGTGTTGTGTATTCACTTTATTGCAGTTTGAGTGATGTATAAATACTTCACATCTTGCCTCTAAGTTAAGCCTGAATGTCAAGCTACAAGCATGTTAGAAAAAAGGTTTATTTATTGACATTAAGCACTGGCGTAGAACTCCGCTCTGCTGACAGAGCAGAGCGGGTGGAGTTTTCGGAATTCTGTCACTTTGTGCAATGCTGAGTAGCGTAGAGTTCTCCAATTTTGCTTTCCAGTGTGGAACGGTGTTCTTTCCCATGCGCAAGATTTGTTACTGGCACTCGCTAGTGAGCCCTATTATACTCTTGAGATTAGTGTGAGAAGCCTTTTTCCCCAAACAGAAAGGAAGTACCCCAGAGACTCCAACTTCCTGTTCCTGTCTGGCGGTTATCTCCCAGTGCTTAGTCCATCTCCTGGGGTGTTGTTTGTTTGCTTGGGCATGCATCAATATTTCTTTGTACTTTAATTTCATTTTGAAACTGTATACTGGTGGGAGGCCTGGAGTTAAGTGTTGGCCTAGTTACTTATTTAGCATTTCATTGATTTTACGTCTTTAGTAAAGGAAAAATGTTGCACAGCTCAGCACCTGTCCTTTTTTACATGTTTGTAATATTTCCAATACTATTTTACTATGTGGCCTTGATTTCCAAAGGGTCATCTAACCAGTAGGCCCAGTGCTAGTAGTCATCAGTGCATGAAATAAATATTTGAGTGGTATATGTTTTTAATGAATTAATGTCAGTGTTTTCTTCAGTGTTACCACCATGCCTCCTTATGGCCAATTTGTGTGTGTGTGTCATCTTCCGCCATTTGTCTTTGTTGTCCATGCCATGCGGCCAGGGACCATTTTGTGTAGTCTATGCCCATAGGCTTGCAGGTATTCTTTGTTCTCCATGCCTCCTTCTTTGCAGTTATTGTTTAACAATGTGGCTAGCGGACATTTTGTGCATAAAACCAGTGGTTACTTTGCCATAGGTCTTGCATGGGTTCTTTCTTTGTTCCCCATGCCGCCTTGCTCCTTGTTGTTGTTGTATGATCATGTGTTGCTGGTGGCCATTTTGTCCATCCAGCTACTGTCCCAGTACCATAGGCTTGCATGTGTTCTTTGTTTGCCATGCCTCCATAATCCTTGTTGTTGTTTACCATGTGGCTGACAGCCATTTTGTGCATCCAGCCAGTGTGCCTTTGCCATAGGCTTGCATGTGTTCTTTCTTTGTTCCCCATGCCTCCTTGCTCATTGTTGTTGTGTTTGACCATGTGGCTGGCGGCCATTTTGTCTATCCATCCAGTGTCTCTTTTCCATAGGCTTGCATGTGTTCTTTGTTTGTCATGCCTCCTTGCTACCTGTTGTTTTACCACGCTGCTGACAGCCATTTTGTGGATCCAGCCAATGTGACTTTGCCATAGGCTTTCATACAAACATTGTTAATTATTAATCATTTGTGTATTTTAATTTTAATTGTAATTTAACATTTTTTATAATAATTTTCTTTTTTTTCATTCTATTAGTTTTTGTAATTTAAATTTGTATTTGTTTGTTTTATTTTAAGTTTTTATTTTAGTTTTTTATTTACATTTTTTATTTTTCTATTTACATTTTTCATTTTATGTTTTGTATTTTTTTTATTTTCATTTTAATTTTAGTTTTTTTTAATTTTAGATTTTTTTTATTTCATTTTATTTAATTCTGCATTTTGTTTTGATGAATTCATCTAGCCACATCCCATCCTCCATCCATTCATCCATCCATCCATTCACCAAAGGTAAACAGTCACACTACAGCATTCGGTTTCATTAGGTGTATAATAATTTCATTTCCTTTTGAACACCCTGTCTGCAGTGCACTGTGGACAAATTAACAGCAGAGTTCATTTTTGTAATGATTATTTCATTTCCCCTGGACCACCTTGCCGGCAGAGGTATTTTTTAACGATTATTCCATTTACCCATGCACCTCTGTCTGTCTACCACAGGTGCCTCCTTTAAAGCAGATAGAGGTAAAGCAAATAACTCTTTCTACGTGTTGTGCTGCCTGATTTGAAATAACATTTTACAATGTGGTGGTGTGGTTGGACAGTACAATGTTTGATTAAATTGGTATTTATTTCTTAAGTAACGAACCACACTAAGATTGCATTTGTCTGTACTATTTCAACCTGCAACAATGCCACGTTTCACTGACTACATGTTTTTCTTGCTTGGTTGCTATTAAGTGCACAGGAGAAGACACATCACCCGCAGTATTGCCAAAGACAATTAAGTCCTAAAACCTCTTCCGCTTGTGCAGCTTAGTGCCACTACAAAGTTAGAGCTTTAAGATGGCTACAAAGAAAGTTGTTGGTCAGTGAGAAGAAGCAGGTTTCTACCAGTGGTATGCGGACTGCAATTTATTTTCAGGAGACCTGCACCTGCCACACCTGCCTCTGGGGAGCAACCTGGGAGCAGCACTCCTGCATCTACAGCACTACCCCAACCTGAGCCCAAGACCATGTCTGTCAGTAAGGCAGCCACTGCAATCATGGCAATGCCAAGAAACAGTATTGTTGCATTGAATTTGTCCCTGTCACAAAGTAGTACCTTATCATTTCAGGAAACTCAGGAAAGTGGACAGCAGCCGCAGCCAGCAATAGTAGATCTTCCTGAAATTGTAGAAGAACAGGAGGTTAAACTTCCTGTTGAGCAAGAACCTCCTCTTTTAGAATCAATGGCTACTGGATCTCCAGCAAGAAAAAGGAAGGGGACTACTCCACCATCTTCTCCAAGTACCACTTCTGATGACGATGATAGGGATTTGGAGTGGACCCCAGCAGAATCTTGGAGACACCAGGAAGGACAAGGCAGAAGAAAAGTTCCAGAAAGCCTTAGAATCATGGAAGGGATGATGATGAGGAGGATATTGATGATGAGCTAGTCATTGTGGAAGCTGACACAAAGGGATGTATCACAGGCAGCACCACCAGCTCTCATATTTGTAAGGCCCCCGCAGAGACCTGCCCCATCCCATACCTGAGTAGAAGTATGCACTGCAGAGAGGCAATCGACAAACCCACCTACCTCCAGTTCTTCTTCGGCATTGGCAGTGGACCAGTAAGAAAGAACTTCTCCCCAGTTTGGGACTTTTTTACAATTAGCAAAAGCGAAGACATCATTGTGATAGGCTCTATTTGCCATGCAAGTGTGCGTCGAGGTAAGCCTGGTTAACATTATGGTACTGAAGGCCAGACAACCCATATGAAAAAGCATCACACAATCCGGTGGTAGGAGCATCTAAAACAAACTGCTGAACGTGGTTGTGGTGGTGAAGGTGAGAGCCGGGAAACATCAGCTACAACTGGTCAAATTATGGTGGAAGGTGAGGAAGAAGAGGGTGACATGCTCACGCAAAGCAGCCCATATTAATTTATCAGAAGACAACTTAAGATCGATTGATACTAGAATCATTAAACCAACAGAAGGGTACCCATTTGTAACCCTACCACTGCTGACAAAAAGCCATCAAAAGTTAAACTTGGAAATTTATAAGGGCCTACAGTTTGCACTGTAATGTTCCCTGCAAGGTGAACCATCATGTATCCTAGCTCTGAGTTCCTAACTGCTAGTGAAAATGATATCTTGACTTTTTGTTTGACACTGGAATCATGCTAGTCTATTATGTGCACTCAGGCCTTCGCCTATTCCTGGTAATGTGAGCTCTGGAACTTGTTCTGTGAGCTGGACAGAGTCACAAAGCATACCCACATATTGGGCATAGAACTACTCCACATGCCCTGGATAAGTCTTATAAAGAGATGGAAGCAGTGTACCAAGCTTTTGTGAACAGTTGTGTGGCCAGACCTTTTCCTTGGGGTCAGTAACAGGGTAGTCTAGAGGCCTCTCTCACATAAAGGTCTGCTGTTAGTGAGCACCAGATCCTTGTGCTGACATTCTGTATGTGCATGTCCATTGGATACATGTATGGAGAGATAACCCATGCCTTAGCAAGGAATAATGCAGAGGTTTGAGACAGCTTCCCCAGACAGTAGAAATCTAGTGGCTGCATACTTGTAGCTGGAGTGTGGAGACCCAGGCAATAAGGTGAAGGACAATAGAGACAGGACTCCCCCTCAAGCATTCAATTAGGTCCTTGTTAGCAAAGGGCTACTTATACATTCTTCCTGAGCATTGCCATTTGGTAGATGGTAGGCATGAGGAGGGGGGCTGTAGTTGCTGTTCTTTCTCTTGATGAAGTTTCTAGGCAGGATCGACTCTTTCGCTTATTCTTGACTACCGCCTAACTAAAGGTGGTAATTGCCAGATGGAGATATCTCTCACTTCTTATGCCCTTGTTTTGGATACTCCTGCTTGTAGCCAACATCATATCTACTTGCTGTGTGATTCGTCATCTAGCTCAAGGGCAGTTTCTAAGAAACAGGCCAAAAATTACATATGAAAGTGAACCAACCCACACCAGTTCTCAAACCTTAGACAGTGGATCCATGTTCTCTGTCTGTAAAATGTGGATAGAAGTGGGATCTGAACCTCCCTACTTTGTTCCAGTTTCAAGCTCTTCATGACCAAGGAAGTAAGTGCTCTGCAGGATACAAAGCAGACTCAAATGTGGGCCAGGGTGGTGCCTGCATGATAGCCAGTCTCTCAGACGTGAGGAGACATCATCTGAATGTTTCACATTATTTTTATTGCTGGAGGAACTAGGGTCTTCCTAGAGTCTAGGAGCCTGCCTTTGTGTCTGCTGAGAGAAGGGGGGAGTGTGACTGGCCCTGCAGGAGGAAAGACTATTGAAGAAGAGAAGCCCAGCATGTTGCCTACATGGGGAGTAGCCAGAGAGTGAGTGACTGCAAGGAAACACAGCCCACCATGATTCATGTAAGGAAGTGGTCCCTTCATCTCCCTAAATGATTCTGGCCATAAATTTCATCAGGGCAACTGCAAGAATCAAGTTTAAAGTGTGGTTGGCAGGCCACCATGGCTCACATAGTGGTGCTGCCGCTGTTGATGTCAACGTCAGAATGCTCTGTCAACGCCAAGATGGGCACACTGATCAACTTGTCTGCTGCAAATGCTGAAGTTATCCGTAAGACTGAGATCTGCCCATGGGCTGCTGGGACTGCAGCAGTAGTGAAAATGTGAAAGTTGTAAAATAACATGTGCGATCGCCCGCACTGCAGCAACGGTTCAGAAGCCATCAGCACAGGAGTTGGGCCACTAGACAGACTGCAACAGCAAGGCGCAGGTACCCACCAGGTTGAGAGACTGAAAAGCAGACAAAGGTCAGCAGCGTAAGCTAAGAACGTTTATGAGGAACTACCAAGAGGTGAAAAACTAAGGGCCAGATTCATGCTTGCTTTACGCCGTTCCAGCACCACAATAGCGTAATTTATTTTATGCTAATGTGGCGCTGGAAGGGGAAAAATGCTGCGCCATATTTACAAAGTGTCACAATGCTTTCATTGTACTACTTTGTAGCCCCTTTGCCACATTATGCCGGCGGCAGGTATAATGTATGCAAGGGGGGGGGGTGCGTTCCGGTGCTGGGGGAGGTTATAAAAATGGCACAAAAGAATCTAAGAGTTTCCTCTGCACCATTTTTATGAGCATATTTTTTGAATGCCTGCTAAGTGCAGGCGTTATAAAGAAGCTTGCATTAATTACGATGGGCCTCTGGGTGTTTTGCAGAATTAGCATCATAATTTTTTATGCTGATCCTGGAAAGCACCAGAGAAGCGTAAAAAATTATAACACTAGTCACCCTGACTACTGCAATGGTGCATCGTATTTTAAATACCCTGCACACGTGGTGGCATTGGTGGGTGCTAAGGGGCACAAGCAAAGTAGTTCTGCACTAGGTGCTGTGCCACTTTTCATAAAACTGACCCTAAATGAACTGTTGGGTGCACATATGCTTTGGGGCTATGAAGTGCCTTGTCCCAGATTAAACACCAGGAATTACAGATGCTGAGCGAACTTCATGTGATGGTGGAGGCTACGGAGGTTGTAGTGGCTGTAGATTCCAAACAGGATCTCAGCCTTGTAGCTCCAGTAAATGTACTCTGCAGCATTATGGTATTCTGTGAGATTAAAGTAATTTATTTTAATCAAAAGATAAGCACTGAGCTGGGCAATTTGTTATTTCATTTGTTAGGTGACTTTTGAGTTCTAAGTTGTTGTCCCCCACTCCATACACAGGGCAGAGACTCTATACATCAGGCGGAGACTCTGCACACTGAGTGAAGACCACCTCAAATACACAGCAAATCAGATACACAAAATGACATACAGAAAATGATGTACAGGAAGAGGAATTCAGCCATTTTAAGATTATGTTGTGCCTTCATCTACTCATAGAAGCGTCCTCCTCCATTCTACTGCTCTTTGCATCTAACTTGCCACCAACATGGGTGAGGGTCTAGATGGGAAGGCATCCACCCTTCACTGAATTAAATTAGTAATGGGGTGCTTGCAAAGTGCCCTCAGATTAATGGGAGGAAGGCTTAAAACCCAGTTGAGCAATGCAGCGCATGGCCATATCTGGTAGGAAATTGGCACATGCTGCAGTGTATTGTGAGTGTTCAACTGGTGGTGCAAAATGTGGAGGAACCACTGGGAGAGGCTACGATGCTGGGCCAGGATAAAGGCTCAGGACATCATGGGTGTGTCTTCCCAGCCTCATTCATAGGGGCCCTGCATGACCCTATTCTGACGGATGGTCCTACAGGCAGCCTAGCCAACCCTCTAAGCTGAGCTGGAGGAGTTTGAGCAGCAGAGAGACAATAAGTACATGGACTGTCTTATTTATGATGAAGTTTGATGTGAGTGGGAGAAAGATGTCCTGTCATGTGTGGTTTGGGACCTTTAATGTAACCTGAGTCATGGCTGCAATTTTTCTAAGGTCTATGCATCAGTTGTTCAATATGATTAACTTTTTCTCAAGGAATCCTGCGACCTGTAGTTTTCGGGGACACCAATGGGTAGATTTTCATTACAAATGGATTTCTGAAATAAAACGGATTAGGGAATTCATACCTAGTGATCCAAAAACTTTATAAATGTTAAATACTATTGTGCTTTATTGGACTTGATACTGTTCATCATTAGTATGACAGTTTTTGATGTTAATATGTTGTATCGATCATGCTTTTTATTTGTGTTGTTTCTCATAACTACTATTTATTGTTTGAAATAAAGTAAACGCTGTAGTTGTGTACCTTTTCTTACTTCCAATGATACATAAATATCCAATATGTACTAAACATATGCATTTTTATAACAATGTCAAGTAAGTTATTGTCCAAAATATATGTAGCAGTACTAAGTAAACATATAGAAGCTGCAGTATGCTGCACAAACAAAGCATTATTGTAATGGGAACAGTGGCTTCACCCATGTACAGATGTTCAATTAGTAAAATCATTTTGAAGAACAAACCATTTTTGAATTATCTTCAAGGACATGAATCACATAGGTAAAATTGCACTTTAATGTAAAGAGAGTTTTTTTTTGTATTCTAATTATTAGTTGATAACTGTGGAGACTGCACAATAAGGGCAGGCACCTTTGCAAATAAAATGATGGACCTGGAGACACCTATGTGCCTCAAGATCTCCAGCCCGACTATGGAGTTTCTGCACTCATAAAATTACTAATGAATAGTAGTTTGTGAATAATAAGAAATCTTCAACTTAAACTAGAGTGGATGTTTACCTTTGTAAATAACACAGACAGTACTGCATAGAAAAGCCAAATTGTACAGTTTGTGGATTGTTGATTCACATTAAAGCCATATTACAGCTAATACATATTTTCAAACATAGATTGTCAATTACTTAGGTCAAGGTACAACAATGTCAGCATCATTTTTATGTTTTTGTATCTTTGTGCATTAAGTGTTCACTACACACATAATTTATTTGCATTTTTCCTTTGGCAGAGCTGGCCAAGGTACATCACATTAGGAGCAGGGGAACACTTTAACATCCTTGGCTCATAGACGGGCACGTCCTCACAGCACCACCAGAAAGGAGAAGGAGGGAAAACAATCAACCAGCAGGAGTGGTGCATCCACCCAGAGACTGACAATACCAGCTGCAAAAAGACTCCAGTTGGAAAATAAGGAGATTCAAGTGGGGTTAAATGGAAAGTGGCACCAACAACGCGGGCGGAGTAGAAGCTGGGTCTCCTCCTGGCCACAAGACGTACCGTCTGAACTTGTGTCCTAGAGCAGGACACAACATCACCTTGGCCTGCTGCCAGACCCTTCCTAGTTCCTGAGGCCCCAATTTCATCTGATTTGACCCTGGTCCCCATGGAAAAAGACCAGCAAAACTGCCAAACCAGGTCCTCCCTGAACTGGAAACAAGCATCCTGGGTCCAGTGTGGGGGTATCACCCATCATCAGCCAGGCTAGCTTGAATCCAGTGCCACGGTGAGCAAAGGACCCACTTTGGGCATACCTTTTCCACTTAGGGCAACAAAAGCAAAAATAACAGATGATGGACAGAATGCTGAACAATGAAAACATTTACCCCAGTCACAAAGCGCTGAGTTTAATCCATCTTTTTTTGTACAAACATGCCACCCCAGTTTGGACTCAGCCGTAAGCAAATCAGTCTTGCCCCTACTCCCCTCTTTGTGCCTTAAGTGTTCCCTACATACATAATTGTTTATTTGAATTTTTAATTTGACAGATTTGACCAAGGTTCATCACATTAGGAGCAGGGGCAGACGATAACACCCTTAGCTCATAGGCGGCTTTATCCTCACAGCACCACCAGAAAGAAGGAAGAGGGAGAACTATCAACCAGCAGGAGTGGTGCATACACCCAGAGACTGACAAGACCACCAGTAAAAAGAATCCGGGTGGAAGATTAGGAGGTTCAAGGGGGATTAAATGGAAAGGAGCACCACCAAGCCGAATGAGGAAGAAGTTAGGTCTCCTCCTGGCTACAAGATGAACCATCTGAAATGGTATTCCCAGAGCAGGACCCAACACCATCTGGGCCTTCTATCAGCCGCTCCCTTGCTCCTGAGGCCCCAAATCCATCCGATCCTTCAGCTGCACTCCCTGTCACTACTCCCCCAAGAAGATCCAGACTCAAAGAAGACATCAGCCCCCAACATTTTACACCCCTCATTTGAGCCACAATCCCCTGAATGTGTGCTTTTTACTGTGGCTGTGCTTCAGGACTAATGGTGGTGACGCAGTCTAGGCAGCTTGATTTTGACGATGCCTCTCTCAACAACTTGAGTGCAGCTATTTTGTCTGTGTTAGCTCCAAGACCCACCCAACCTACTGCTGTTGTATCTCCCAGTTCCTCAGCCATCACTGTTTCCCCTATTACCCCTTGTGTTCTCTTCCCATGGGGGTCCTGCACTGTCCAATCATAGTGTGCCCATGTGTGAGGAGAATTTTCTCATCATAGTGAAAAACAAGAGTGAGGATGACCAGTGACCATGGCCCCACTCAAGCCCGGACCTTACTTGCTAAACTACTCGTGGCTTGGAGGGTGGACATTGTTATCTATGTTGGCTGCAAGCTCTTTTGTTTGGACTACTGTTTAAATTTGGACTATTTTACTTGACCCTTTGTATAAAGACTGGTTCCCCTGATGTTTTCTAAATTTCTTTTATGTTACACAACCACATCCAAGTTCCCTTGCCCATTCTTTCAGAACAATTTATTTGTGTTATTTTCTGCCATTCCATCTGACAGAGTTTATTTTGAACTTATGTTGATGTTCCCTTTATTTTTGCTAAATTCATTTTTTTTTGGAAATTCTATTTTCACAAAACCTATCTGTCATTTATTTAGCATAAAGTGTGTTGCATTCAATGTAGGTAATTTAAATGTGATGGTGTTTGGAATACACTTTCAATACAATGACTTGTAACACAGATACTCCTATATGGACACAATGCAGGGCTCACAAACAGTCACATTGAATTAGATGTCCTGCAACCATAGAAATCATTTAAAAAAAACACAACCAAGTCGTCTCAGGGCAAAACTTGTAATTACAGCACATAATTGTATTTATATACATATGTGAAGATAAAAAACATTTTTACAATTGCAATGGGATAGCTATTATGACTTCGAAGTTGTTGGGGTGAAGATCTTGGTGAGTGAGTGTATATTCTGAGTAGGTGGTAATGTGTGTGTAGATGTGTGACAGCTGCCTGTGCAGGTGGATAATATGGCTCTGCTGGCGGGGCTGATAGCTGTACAAGTGGAAGTACCAATAGCTGTACAGGTGGAGACGGTGGTGGCTGTACAGGTGGTGGTGACAGTACAGGTTGGGGTGAAGGTGGCTGTACAGGTGGAGATAATAGTGACTGTACAGATAGGGGTGATGGTGGCTGTACAGTTGAAGATAGTGGTGGATGTACAGATTGGGGTGATGGTGGCTGTTTAGGTAGCAACGGTTTTGGTTGTACAGATTAGGGTGGTTATGGCAATATGGATGCGGTGGTGGTGGCTTTGCTGGACGGGGTGGTGGTAGTGACTGCGCAGATGGGGTGGTGGTGGCTATAAAGGTTGGAATACAGGTGGCTGTGTAAGTTCTTCTCCACGTTTTGGCATGAAATTGGCTTTGAAATATTATCAACACACACCCCATCAGCTTTATAACCAAGGCATGGTATCTTGCACTCTATTCCAGACACATTTACATTTCACCTTGGTGTATCCTCAACATGTCTTGGCAACATTTCACACCATTTTCCAAGTCATGGGTCTGCCTGTCAAACATCTGAGGGAGTCCTTGTGGTGAGTCTGAAATGTCAGACAGAGTAGCTGCCAGATGCCAGATATCCCGCAAGACATCAGGCTGCTGTTGGAAAATTGCTTCCTCACATTGGTTAACATGATCAACTGACATCAGCCTCCACATGGGACTCCCTCTGATGTGCCCATCGGGTCAATCAGCACAGAGATGGGAGGAGTGTGTAGAGTAATGTACATATCAATCTAGGATGTGAGGGCTGTGAGGAGGTGGTGAGTTTGTCATGGTCAGTAGACTCTGTGGCTAGTTAGTGGACTGGTGGGGGCTGGCAATCCTCAGAAGGGAAATAGAAGATACAATTCTGGATGTACATGAAGTGGCTTTATGTCTTTTAGGCATTGGGCCAACAAAGCTCTCCTCTTCATCCAGGACCTTATCCTTGACTAGCTCTGGGTCATCTTGTTCCTCCTCATCCTCGTCTTGTTGATCAGTGCTGACTTCAGACATTGCTGCTTGGAGGAATATCAGATTCTCTCCTCTGAATGCCCTCTGCTGGTAGATGGTTCAGCTTCATCGAGCGACTCATTGCTCACAGTACCTGAAAAATGAAGATTGCAACAGATGATGTGCAAAGCATACTATATTAAGTCATACAGCACTACGGTTTGATTAAATACATCTTCTACTCTGTTTTCAGTTACACTTGATACATGGTTTGTGAGAACCAACATATAATAGCTCAGAGATTAGCAGTGATGGGATAAAGAAACATGTGAAATGCAAACTCAAATTCAGCAACTCCAGCCAGTGATCTCTGTGATTTAGATATCCCTGCCAGGTCAACTGCTAAACTTGAGTCCCCGAATTTTGAACAGATGAAAAGTTCCACAGTCCAGCAGCTTAAAAAATAAATGTCACCTTTATTATTTTTCATCATTATTACAAAGTGAACATGAACACCAGAGCACAGACATTATCATAAATATTAGTGGAAATTACACACCACCATAGATGCTTTGAAAAAATTGCATAATCTGCCCAGATCATTTCTACAAGAGTTAGTTATTGTGAACAGTATGCAATTTATTATTTATCTACAACATTTGGCACATTTACCTGAGGGGTTGATTATAGTTATTCTAATTGCTGCTGCCAGTATGTCTCCTGATACCTGAGATGTGGTAATATCTGTGCTCATCATGACCAATGTGGTCCTGACAGCAGCTGTAATTAAACTGACACATACTCATTTGAGAAAATATGTTTAAGTGTTAAAATAAATGTATGTGTTATTCTAATACACTTTCTAAACAGTTGGAGCTACTCTTGTTTAGAAGAGACAATATGATTTTGGTAGGAACATTTTATTTGAATAGCAATGTTGGGTCATACACTCACATTACATAACATATGAAGGATTCTAGTCTTATAAACCATATTTTTGCATATTGAGCTGGGTAACAACACGGGTGTTCAATTGCTAACATGTCGTCCATTGAATCGCTGTCTATTATCTGCCCGTTGTTAGGTGCCTGACCAGTTGTGAAATCAGTACAAAGAGCAGAAATGACCCTTGCCGAAGATGGAGGCTTTGACAACATTACAGGGCCTTTAAAAATGTGTGTGCATTTATAATGAAATACAAAATTTAGGTCCTCATTACAACCTCGGTGATCTTCGCAAAAGACCGCCGAGGCTGCGAGAACCAGAATTTCGCCAGTGCTGGCTGCACTTCTGGCTCCCTATTATGCCTTTTCCGCTTGCAGCGCTGCCCTGTTGGATTATGACCGCCGGGACCGCCATGGCGGTATACCGCCGGTCCTGGCGGTGTTACAGCGGCAAAACCGCTGCGGTCATAATATGGTGACTAGTACCGCCAGCCTGTTGGCGGTACTAGTGCCACTGTAGCCCTGGTGGTCACCGACCATCAGGGTCAAAATGAGGGCCTTAATGTCAAGTAAACCTATAGTAGTTACATATTTATATGTGGAAAATGAAGTAATGGACTTGACAACACATATCATAAGATTGTATGAAATTACAGAACAACATGGAACACACTTCCTTTTACTTTGTTTTCTTAGCCTTTCATTCATGTGGTTGTGGCTGACCTGGCCCTTGACTTTCGGCCTCCTATAAGTTCATGGACTTCTGCTCCAGTGAAATTATTCACTGTAGCTGAATGTTGAAATGAAATATAGCAGATTGCTCACAAATACAACAATTGATACTTATTTTCATATATACTAACATTTCTATTTATTACAATATATAATACTGGTATGATGGAAACACAAACAAGGTAAATTCCATTAGCCAGTAATAATTCATATGTCAACTAACAAGTAGATGACTGACAGCTTTTACCAAAATGAGAATGGAACTTGGATGTTGCTTCATATAGGATTATGGGGTTTGCAGTGTGATAGAGAAAATGAAGTACACCAGATTAAAAATCACTATGCGTTATGGGACAAATATGGAATGACTGCCATAGTCACAATTTCTGATGAGAAAACACTTATTTACATACAGAATTTATATCTGTGCTTAATTTAATAACTGCCACCACGATGTAGTCATCTGTCACAGGCACCCCATGCAGCAGGTGGGGCTGAACAGTGGAGAGGATGTCCTTCACAAGTGGGGTGAGACAGAGATGCATTCCAGTTTGTCCAACGGGAAGAGCTCTCACCACCTCTAGCCTAGTGTACGTTTCCTTCACCCATCTCTGATCCTGACACTTTTTAATGTCACAAACAGTATGGATGTTGTCCCCAATGCAGTGACTCCATCTGCTAACTGCTGCCTTAAGGCTGCTTTCTGTGTCACACTTGTTAAATATGGAGGCAGACCATCTATTTTTTCGTAGTTTTAGTTTAGTTTTACACTACAAATCTCGCTACTGTTTTAGTCTCCCCCTCAGTAAAATTGTGCTTCCTCCTCAATACAGGCAACATCCTGGGTAGAAAATTGCAAGAGGGCAGGCAGGTAGGACAAGGAATAGCCAGGTGACACAGGGAGCAGCCAGGTAGTTGATAGGTTGGAACAAACAGAGTATTGGATGGGCTGCTTTTATGTTGTTTGAATGTAATGACTTCCATGTATAATTAATTGATTTCAGGTGTATGTACCCAAAGTGCAGAGACTTCACCCAGAGCACAGAGACTCCACCCCGAGCATGGAGACTCCACTCTGAGTGCGGAGACTCTACAATTGTAAAGATACTACTCACAAGTGCCTTTGTGACTACCAAAAAGTGATAAACTTAGACAAAACCATTCCACCATTGATATGTACCACGATTCTAAGACTGCCTACAGTACATCAGTTATTGTCATAATTATGCTAGTACAATGAGTACATAGAAATGAATACCATTGTGCCAAGAAAGAACACAGAATGTGAAGATTTACTTCCATTGTGCATATTCAAATTTTAATAGTGGGTCACTGAACGCTGGCAACATGCATTATGTGTAACCCAACTTGGAAAATTAGATCTATCATCATGCACCAAATGCTTCACACAAAACAGATAGATGAAGCAATCAAAATACAAAACAAAGGGAGTAAAATATTAATTTGTGATAATATTATGATTTATTTATTATAAGCCTAATTCAAATGTTTCATGTGGCTTACTGTATCCTATTCTTGCTGCTGTTAACGAGGCACAGGCAAAATGTGTGATTGTCTCTTTACCCTCCTTAAACTTGTTCATTAGCTACAGTAAGGAAGATGTCCCTCAGATTTACTTATATTCAACAGCCCTTAGGTCTACTGTTAATCTGCTTTGCTTTAAAAAGAAGTAAATGTATCAGTACTGGAACAATATGCAATACGTCATGATCAAGGTAGTTTTTCCCGGTGGTATATGGAATAAACATACTGAAATATACAACTCCTACAAATGCCTGTTCTTCTTTTATACGTGAGAAGAATTTTATGTAGATAAATATACAGTCACTGAATAAACAAAGGTTAAAGTACATTATAGTTAGGTGAAATGTTCAGATGCAAACTCTAAAAACCACTGAAATTCACCAACTATCTCAAGTGACTATAACTTGTGCCCTAAGGTAACTATAACTTGTGCTGCTACCATGTACAACAATACTATCAATGATCTCAAAGAAGATGCCATGAGTGATGTAATATGCATGGTAATTAGAAGTGCGCAGTGAGAGCTAGAGATATAGTTACCTTAAGGCAGCTGGAGGTAGCATTTTTCATGCTCCCGTGTGCTGGGAGCAGATTTCATGTTCATTTCTGCTTAGAGGGAGATTTAAATTTCTCCCAAGTGAGAGCAAAAACAGATTTCCCTGCCTGCACCAGTGTGGGCAGAGAAACTACTATGGCACGGGAGTGGGCACCCTGGGACATAGTACATAAGTCAGCATTGGAGGAGGGGCTCTCCAGGGCCATTATTGGCTCAGGGAGGGGGCTGTGTTGCCCCCTTCCCTTTTGCATATTCATCTGGGCCTCAGGGGATGAGATCCCCTTCTTCTTTTGAAAAGTGGTCAGGCCCAGGGGATGGGGTCCTGGGGTCAAAATTGGCCCAGGGAAGGGGCTGCATGACCCCTCCCATTTTTTTATGCAGCCAGACCCGGGGGAATGGGATCCCAGGGCAAAATCAGCCTGTGGGGTGAAAGCAGGCATGTTCCCCCCCCCAAAATTATAAATATGTTCCCCCTGCTGACCGGGCCCACACAGGGAAGCTTATAAAAGCAAGCATGGGATTCTCAGTGAACTGGTGGCAACATTTTTAAAAAAATACGTTTTTGGCCCTAATTCCTAGGAGATTACGGTATTGCTCTTTTTTCCTTGTATCTTTTTTTACTTTTTTAAAAGTCTCTGGACCATGTTCTGAGTTCCGAGTCCGAAGATTGCTGCCATTACTTTATGTTTGAAGTGGTGGCAGCCAATCCACAGAGCCTCCGCATCCCTAGATATATAAAGTTTATTTTTCATTAATTACTCTAAAACTACTGAATGGATTTACACTGAAACATAAAAAGCACTCTTTCTGGACCTAGATCTAGCTTTCTGCCAAATTTGGTGGGGAAAAGGGGTATGTGCCCACCTCCAGCAGCCTCACTTGGTTATGATTTGTGGATGTCCCAGGAGGACATGTGGCTCTCTTAACTTCCTTCGCTCTCTTTTTGTGTTGGTGTTATCAATAATGTCACAGACTATGTCATGAGCATTGTAATATGTGAGGTCCTGAGCAGTGCACGGTAAGAGCATAAGTTACAGTTAGTTTAGAGCACAATTTATAATTACTTGCGATAACTATAACTGGTGAATTTCAGTGGTTTTTGTCAGTTTAAAACCATGGGGGTCATTCCGACCCTGGCGGTAAAATCCGCCAGGGCCGGGAACCGCGGATGCACCGCCAACAGGCTGGCGGTGCATCCCTGGGCATTCTGACCGCGGCGGTACAGCCGCGGTCAGAAACGGGAAACCGGCGGTGTACCGCCGGTTCCCCGCTGCCCTGGGGAATCCTCCACGGCGGCGCAGCTTGCTGCGCCGCCATGGGGATTCCGACCCCCTTACCGACATCTTGTTCCTGGCGGTAAGGGGTGTCGTGGGGCCCCCGTAACAGGCCCCCACCAAGATTTTCAGTGTCTGCCATGCAGACACTGAAGATCGCGACGGGCATTCGGAGCCGGCATCCTCGTGAAAGGGGGTTTCCCGCTGGGCGGGCGGGCGGCCTTCTGGCTTTAAAAAAAACTCAAAGTAAGATGTTCATCACCATGCAGGAGCATGGCAGCACTGCACCAACCCTCATGGGCACCCAACCCTCCACTTGGAGATGGAGACCATAGTCCCAGATTCACGCAGCGTGGAGTTTGGTGCAGGGCTGCACCCAACCTCCAGGGGTCTGCACAACTGACTCTCACTGTGCAATATAAGAAGATAGAGGGTGTCATTTTAAGTAAGTTAGACCTATTGGCTTTGTGAAAGGGTCAGTGGGCCCATTGGTAATATCAAGGGGTCAGACCATCAACATATATAAAACAAAACTATTGTTTTTTGTCAAAAAGTCACCAGTAATCAAATTAATATTTTATAAATTTACATATTGCAATGTATAACAAAAGTGATTGTTTTCGAATGTTTTGCAAAAAACCTTTATTTAAAAAATCAACATGACTTTAAAACTTTCTTATAACATTTTTCACACCACAAAATGAAGCCATAGAATGTACTACAAGGGAGCCCAGAACTCCTCCTAAAGAGCACAGAGCTCCATGTAGAAGTGCTTTGAAAATATCGGTAGTTCTCCTTAGGTCATGGATTCAATGACCCAGGAGACTTACTGTCTTTTTTAACGTTTCAGGGGGCTACTGCACTCCCTACTGCCCTCCACAATATTAACAAAAATGTTTTTGGTGCCCATGTCCCTTCTAGGTACACACCAGCAACAAATATATAATTTATAAAAGTCATAGGGCATTATGGATTGCTTCTTGGCAGAGCAGTGAATAATAACTGAGAGGTTCTTGATATACTTGTTAGAAATGGGTTCCTCGCTGGAAGTCAGTTTATATCCTATTGAAGTAGGAACCCTCACTATAATCAGGGTAAGGTAGATACACAGCTCACATAAACCCTGATCACCACTTTGGTATCTTGGCACAAGGTGTCAGGCTTATCTCAGAGGCAATGTCTTAAGTATTTGTACAAACACACAAAGTAACACAGTGAAAACACCACAAAAGGACTGCACCCTAGTTTAGAGACTAACCAATATTTATCTAAATCAAACAAGACCAAAATGACAAAAATCCAACTTATATAAGCAAAGACATGGATTTTTTAAGTAGAAAGAGTCTTAATCCATAGAAATCAATGTATGTGCTGTTTTTGTAAAAAGTACCTTGCATGCATCAAAAATAAAGGCGCACAGGCAAGCCTGCATCGGAAAAGCAATCAATGTATTGATTCCTTACTCATAAGTGAGGCCTTATGTCGATTCTTTCTCCACCAGGCAAGGAATGCACTGACTCCTTCTTCGCAGGGGAGGGTTGCATCGATTTCCAGACAAGCAGCCTTAGGTACGTGAGGTGATGCTGAAGATTTTGATGCCCAGGGATGATGCTTGGAAAATCCAGACTCATGGCAGAGACCGGCTCCAGACACACACCCAGGGGTTGAAGACTACATTATGTGAGGGCAGATAAAGCTGTTTCAGTGTCAGCTCCTCCCTCCCCATTCCAGCCCAGAAGACTCATCAGGATTTGCAGGACACTCCTCAGCTCCATTTATGTCACTATCTAAAGGGAATTCACAAACAGCCTGAATGTCAGTCTGACCCAGACATGGATTCCACAGGCACGTAGAGGCACAGAATAATTAAATAAGAAAATGCCCACTTTCTAAAAGTGACATTTTAAAACAGACAATCTTAAAAACAACTTTACCAAAAGATGTATTTTTAAATTGTAAGTTCAGAGACCTCAAACTCTATCTGCTCCCAGTGGGAAACTGCACTTAAAAGATATTTAAAAGCATTTCCCATGTTACCCTGTTAGAGAGATAGGCCTTGCAATAATGAAAACTGAATTTGGCAGTATTTCACCATCCAGACATGTAACACACACCAGTACATGTCCTACCCTATAAATACACTGCACCCTGCCCATGGGGCTACCTAGGGCCTACCTTAGGAGTTACGTACATGTAGTAAAAGGGAAGGTTTGGGCCTGGCAAGTGGGTAAACCTGCCAGGTCGAATTGGCAGGGCAAGACTGCACACACAGACACTTAAGTGGCAAGTCTGAGACATTTGTACAGGGCTGCTGATGTGGGTGGCACAAACTGCTGCAGGCTAACTAGCAGCATTTGATTTGCAGGCCCTGGGTACCTCTAGTGCACTTTACCTGGGATTTACCGGTACGACAAATATGCCAATAATGGACAAACCAATCACCAAGACAATTTAGACAGAGAACATATGCCCTGTAGCACTGGTTACAGCCGCGGCCCGTGCTTTGGGGCTGAGAGGCCATGCCCTGCAACCTTTTGCCCCTCAAGAAGAGTGCCTGTCAGGCTAAGCAAAGGTAAGACTGACAGACACTCTTCATTTTCAGATCAAGCAGCCAGGAGCTAGACATACAATATTTGTGCAGGCTCCTGGCTGCTTGAGCTGAACTTTGCTCGGCTGAAGGGGTCACAGCTCCTGTCTGCGTGACCTCCTCAGCTCAGCAAAGGTCCTTGAGGCCCTCCTCCTTGGTGACGAGGGGAAGCGTCACCCATTGACTCCAACCTGGGTGGTTCAGGTTTAAGCCCTGAAATGCCCAGGGTGAGTGTCAATCAGTGATACCTTGTCACAGAGTAGGGTGGGGTCAGAGGTCTCACTGACCCCATCCCACTCTGTGACGAAGTTGGGATTGCTGCCTTCCCTCACTGGATAACCTAAGGTCAGCCAATGAGGGAAGGCAGCAGTCCAAACCCTCCTAGGTCCTCCGAGGCAGAGCTTAAGGTAAGTGTGTGTGTTTTTTAAAATGACTGTTTAGTGCATGCGTGTATGTTTGCAATATTTAATAACGAGTGCTGTGAATGGATGTGTGTGTGAAGGTACGTGTGTGTGTATGTGAATGAACGAGTGAGTGAGTGTGCATGTATGTCCCTAAATGTACTGGCCGCAACTGACTGGTTAGCAGTGGTAAAGTGCCCAGAGTCCTAAAGCTAACAAAATCTGGTCAGAAAAAAATAGGAGGAAGAGGCAAAAAGTTTGGGAATGAACCTGCAAAAAGGGCCAAGTCCACCAAGGAAGCTGAGAATCCTTACCCTTGGCACTAGTTTGGTGCCCGTTAGAAAACGCCTAACTTTTACCTTTGTCCCCCCACTCCTTCTTCTGTTTGGGACCCTGCCCACCCTTTGCTGAGTCTCCCACATACAACTTCTTTTGGACCCTGTTACTCATCCAAAGGTCCACCTCTTGAGCAAGATTCCTGGGTCAGTACGTTTGCTGCCAATCAAGTGCTGGCGTAGCACTGGATAACATGACTAGACAAGTACTCCCATATAAACAAATTGCACAGCCCCTCATAATCTGTTACCTCACTGCCCTTCCCCCAACCATCCAGTGCTCTGCAGAAGGAATCCAAACACTCAGGCCAGGTCTGAGTATCAAGTTTCTTACTGTCCCTGAACTTCCTCCTGTATGTCTCTGTTTTTAGGCCATACCCAGTGATGAGGGTATCCTTCATCCTGGGGTAGGTGAGCCCACTAGCTACCTGTAGCATCAACTGGTTACCCCTCCCTTCTGCTGTGAAGTAGTTCCATAGGCACGCCCACAATCTCTCTTACGGATACTGTGCCTGTTGAGTGCTGCCTCATAGCCCTGAATCGACCTGTGTATGTCATCCTCCTTAGTATATTCTTTCCCTTAATTCTTGGGAAGGTGCACCCTCCTCTCAAACTGCACTGATGAAATGCTGCAACCATCTGTGCTGGACCTGCTCTTTAGATCCAGCTCCTTCAAGCTCTGCTTGTGAGCTAACATACTTTACCTCTCCCCCATGGCCAGTGCCATTTTCTTTGCTTTCATCTCCAGCTTGAGGTTTTCAAGCTCCAATTGATACCTCCTCTCTGCTTTTCTGTTCCTCAGTTTCTCTGGGTCAGACCCTTGGAAGAAACACTGCTGTCTGCACTGGAGAGAGCATTTGCCTCAGGTAGATCCTGATTATCACCATTATCGCCATGTAGGCTCCATTCCCCCTCATCCACAATGGCATCCTCTGTAAGCTCATCAGCCTCCTTAGCTGCCGACCAAGCCGTCAGCACCTTTTGCAGCTGCTCCTTTTTAGTGAGGTTTTTCATAGGGCATTTGAACTTTGCAAAACATTTTGAGATGAGGCACTGTATAGGTCTCCAATCTCTCCTGCTCAAACACTACTTCTGCAGGTCCAACGGATGGCTCACCAGACTGAAACATGATTGTGGATAACTCACAAGTTGCAAAGATTCAGGAAGGCAAAGAGAAAATTTCCAAGAAGGAAAACCAGTATGTGGTTACATAATGGTCGGCACTGTGGGAGTAGTGTACACCAGTCACTGTATGTCAAGTAAAGATACAGGTCCTGTCCTCACCGCTGATTATCAAACTTAGAAATGGGGTCTCTAGTTGGCAGTGTGTTTACATCCTGCCAAGTAGGGACCCTCACTCTGATCAGGGTAAGGGAGCCACACACCTAAGATAACCCCTGCTCACCCTCTGATACGTTGGCACATGCAGTCAGGCTTATCCCAGAGGCAATATGTAAAGTATTTAAACCCACACACTCACAGACACACACACACACACACAGTAACATAGTGAAAACACCAAAAAAGTATACCACACCAGTTTAGAAAAATATCCAGTATTTATCTAAGTTACAGACCAAAATGACAAAAATCCAAGAAAATATATCAATTTTTAAAGTTGAAAGAGTCTCACTCCATAGGAATTAAAAGATGCCATGTTTTAGCACAAAGTACCTGGTATGGTAAAAAATAAAGCCGCAAGAGAGGTTATGCGTTAGAAAAGCAAGTCATGCGTGGATTCCTTACTCACAAGTGAGAACGTATGCCGATTCTTTCCCCACTGCGTAGTCAATGCATTTCTTAATTTTCTCTGCAAGACAACAATGCATCAATTTCCAGCCATGCAGCCTTTGTTGCTTGCCCCAACATTAAAGATTTGACTCCCAGGGACGATGCATGGAAAATCCAAATGCACAACAATGATGGATCCCTGGTCCATCATTGTCAGGCATTTGTGAGAGTTACTCTATTGGCATTGCAACTGACAATACATTCTATGTTTTTAGGTTTAGAGTGTTCCATTCTAATAGGCTACTGTGAAATAACTAGGGTATATAAAAATTATTATATTTCAATGGATTTTACATCTCTCAACAGAAAAGAAAAGCTTACAGACAAAAGTAAAATGTCTGGGATATTACTTCTGTTCACTGCTATTGTTTCTTCATGGTTGCCTACTGCAACAACCACAATTAACCTTTTCGATTTAGACAGCCTGCACAGAATACAGCTGACACCCTTGACAGCTCTATCAATAGAAAGTGAAATATTTTCCTGGCGCATTAACGAATCCTTAACTGCTGTGTGAGCCAGTGTTTCCAAAGCTTGGGTGGTTGCCTGTCAGTGGAAGCTACAATTTTACAGTTCTGAACACTTATTAGATTTTGAAAACTGTCATTAAATGTGTGGCTTAAACATGTAAACAAATTCCCAAAGAGTCACCGTACCCACACATTCACACAAAATCACAACTTTAATTGTCATAGGTGACCACTGCTGTGTGAGCTTGGCAGAGGGACCAAAGATTGCATGAGGCGACCATGTATTTTGAACATTTGTAGACCTACAGAGAGATACTTACACTGCATTCAGCACCATCTCTGTCGTGGCCCATTATAAATAGGAACAACATGGTTTACCTTAACATTTTGACACTTATTTTTTAGAAATTGATCACGGACTGAAAAGGACAATTTCAGTGTCCATGCTTCTCAACCGCCATGTTGTTTGTTACCGTGGACCCGGTAAATGCATTTCAAAGAATACCTCATGCCCTGTAAAAAATACCTCATGCAAGTTATGCTCCTGGACTTCAAGTCCCCCAGGAGCGGCCACCTTGCCCACGAGCCTGTACCAGCCAAATCGTTCCTTGATGTAGACACTGCTGAGGTCACAGGGCCAGGCCCCACACACAGATGCAGGGCCACAGTACCGTCACTTTGAAGCAATTGCAACCCACCTAGCGGTGCCCCATCCTTCTCCCGGATGACCGAGCAGATGCTTCACAGTGTCATTAACTGGATGCACGGAGTGAGGCGAGTGCACGTGCTCCTGTACTGCCATGTTGTTTGCTGCAATGAACCCAGTAAATACATTTTAAAAAGTACCTCATGTCTGGTAAATAAATTAAAACCAGAGTACCTCATGCATGTTCGTGCTGCCTGCAATAAGCATATATGGAATGCAGATCGCAAGGTCTCAGAGAGAAGGCGAAAGTGAAATCAATCAATTGCCTACTGCATGCACTGGTAGGGATGAGTGCATCCATGCTCATCTACCTCCATGTGTTTGGCACTGTGGGTCCGCTAACTAAATAAATAATGAATTCAGTAATTTAATAAATACCTCATACACGTTTGTGCTGCCTGCAATTAGCACACACGACATGCAGGGCAACAAGCAATGGAGTGAGAGGCGCAGAAAGGATGCTGCAGGGAAGTTGCTATAAAATATGGCTCCAAGTACCCACAATGAGAAAGAAAAGATAAAGTAGTCTCTGCAACCAAGAGATAAAGATCCAAAGCTTAGATATATAGTACTTGGTCCACGCTCCTCAGAGGCAAAAAGGAGGGACAAAGAGGCCTGACTGGCCACTAGCAAGCAAGGATTTTTAAATGACACTGAAATAAACAAATGAAATGACTTTAAGCCCACAGAAAAAGTATACTTAAAAGTATGGAAGAGGTCATCGACTTCCGCACAACCTAAAAAGGGAAGGGCAGTTCCAAACCGCACACACAGACACTGCAGTGGCAGCTCTGAGACAGGTTTGCAGGGCTACTCATGTAGTTGGCCCAATTAGTGCTGCAGGCCCACTAGTAGCATTTGATTTACAGGCCCTGGACACCTTTGGTGCATTTTACTAGAGACTTACGAGTAAATCAAATTGCCAATCAGTGATAAACCAATTACCAAAGAAACTCAGACAGAGAGCATTTTCACTTGCACTTTAGCACTTGTTAGGAGTGGTAAAGTGCCTAGGGTCCTAAAACCTGCAAAAACGAGGTTCAACAAAGGATCATAACAGGAGGTCAGAAGCCAAAAAAACAAGGGAAGCCACACCAAGAGTTAACAGGTCTAACAATTCTCGTTTATTATTACGTTTTTTAAGTTTTTTGTGTGAACGTCCCGGAGCCCACCCTTGGAACCCACACTATGGGGGTCATTACCCTGGCGGCCGGCGGTACACTAGCGGTAACACCACCTACAGGTTGGTGGTGTTCTGCCAGTGTATTATGACCGTGGCGCATTAGCCACGACCATACCCCCAGCCCCTCCACTTGACCGCCAGGCTTCCGTCAGTCTGTCATAATCCACAGGGCAGCACCTAAGGGGGACTCGGGGTGCTCCTGGGGGCCCATGCTCTGCCCATGCACTTGGCATGGGCAGTGCAGGGGCCTCCAGGCACAGCCCCATAGCACATTTCACTGCCCGAATTTCAGGCAGTGAAATATGCGATGTGTGATGCTGCAGCCACTGCACATCAACATTGCCGCTGGCTCTATTATGCTATGAGCCGGCAGCAATGTTGATGTGACTTTTCTGCTGGACCAGCGGAAATGTCAAAATAGGGAGCCACCAATACCGCCAGCACTGGCGGTATTGTGTCGCCTGCGGCTTCAGCGGTCTTTTTGCAAGACCGCCAAAGTCGTAATGAGGGCCTATGTTTTTTAACATTGAGCACCTGCATAGGGGAGCCCCAAGGCCCCCGCAATCTCTGCATGCTCCCCACCCTTCCCCTATAGTGGGTGTTGGCAAAAGCTGGCAATTTTTGATTTTGTTTGCCCCAGTTTCCACCAGGGCACCCACAACTTAATTTTGGTCCCTTGGCTGGAGCTCTTCACTTTCATTGTTGGTGGGAGCACTGGTACCCACCTGGGACCCCGACAATTTGTCTCTTATTGGGATCCACAGGAGACCCCTGTGATTCCCTGCCCAGCATCAAACTGTGTGGTAGCAGGAGCTGGCTCCATTACTTTGTTCCTGTCTGGGTGGGCCGAGAATGTTTCACTGGTTTCTCCTGGGCAGAAGTAAAGTTGTGTCCCCTGCCTGGTGGAGTACAAACAGGTAATAGGTTTCTATTCCTGGCCTGCATTTTCCTGGGCAGGGAACTGCAATGTCCCAGGGGATGGGGTCCCAGGGATGCTGGGATCGAACTCTAGGCATAGGGTTTTCAGAACCAATCTCCAAGAATGCGGGGCACCACGCACACTCTCTTCCTTGCAAGAACTCATAAATCACTGACACAGGGGATTGGGTTCAGGGAGCCTCCTGCTGGCATTAGGATGGGGAGATGCATGCCACCCTCCCCTTAATTAATCAATTGGCCTTGCAGATAAACAACCCCACACCACGCACAGCATTCTGGCATGCCCAGCAAGAAGTAGTTTTTCTCTCAGGTCTTGGCCACACTCAAGGGGACTTACTAACTTTGTCAAAGGGTCACAACACCAAAATATAAAACGTGGTCCTATTAATAACAGTCATTATTATAAATGCTAATCAAATTTTAATAAAAAAATCTAAATCTATGTGAGACTTTCTTTTAACAAAGATTTTATTATTCCATTTTGTGTGCTGAAAAATGTTACGAGAAAAATTGAGAGGCATATTTTTTTTTTTAGAAAAAAATAAAACTAATATGACTTTGACTCTTTCTTTTAACATTTTTCAGCCCACAACATACAATAAAAAAACAACTATTTGAGGGCTTGCATGCCAGCTGAAGAGCATAGAGCTTCAGCTAGGAGTATTTTTTAAAAATATGGAAATTTCTCATGAGGTCATGTATTTAATGACCTAGGAGACTTAAATTGTTTCAGTGTTGCCTGGGGGCTGCTGTATACTTTACAGAACGTAACAACATTGAAAAAAATGTTGGAGGTGCCCTGCCTCCTCTAGGACACCATAAGCATGAAATTATGTTATGTTAAAATACAAATTATGTTACCCGTGATTGCTACATCATAGCTGTAAACTATTGGATTTACAATCCAGTTAATCACAGTAATAGCTCTTTATAAGAGCAGTAGAAAATTCATGGGATCACAGGTGCGTAACAGTGAATTATGGGGATGTTTTTCACTAAGAGGGGTTGAGAATTGACTTCATGTAGACAACGATAGTGAAGCTCAAGTTGTAACCCAGAACCCCTAGGTGAAAAACATTCCTGTTATTCACCTTTTACCCATCTATAATTTTAGGTGATGGATCACCCGTGTCACCCATAAACCATCTGCCCCTGATTTTATTTGCTATGCAGGGGCATAGAAGTAAAGGGAGAGCCATACTCATGGCCTACCCTCCCTGTCTCAAATTTTAAAAAAGCAGTTGAAAGACCAATTGATCTCACCATTTTGGACCCACTGAATTTGCCAATGTAGTCGGCATCAGCAAAGAAAAAGAAAGATGCAAGGTTCGACTCACATTTTCACTGGTATGACTATCCTATTGCTTTTATTAATTCTTTTTAGAAATGTAGTCACATTTTTAAGTAAAATAAATGCATTTGCTTCCCTAGTAATGCATTTTGTTTAGAAATGTCTAGCTAGAACCATAAACAACCACATTGCCAAATTGAGCAAAGACTGGGTCCCAGATTTCTGAAACGTTTGCATCGCCTTTGCGTAATTTTTTGACGTAAAAGTAGCACAAACCTACCGCCATATTTTGAGGCTAGACCTGTCTAGCATCAAAATAACAGTTAGTTTCATTTTTTGGGTGCGCCAACCCACCTTGCATCGTATTGCAACAATGATATGCAAGGAACGAGTTCTCTTCCAAAAAATGACGCTAGCCCTCTAGCACCATGTTTATCCACCGATGCAAAAATTATGCTCAGAAAGGATGGAGTCCCAAAAAATTTATCAAAGGCGATTTGAGTCACATTTTAATGCCTGGCCAGAACAGGCACTAAAATGAGGTCCACACACTACCACTTAAGGAATACACACAAAGGAGCATTGGCAACCTCCAAGACAACATGGAACTTTTATTGCTCCAGCTTGGCACACACCACAGATATTATCGATGACAACAGGTCTCCTACCACCACCGCAGCATCCCAAACACCACCACAGAAGCCACAAAGGGAGTGCAGAAGGCGGTACAGGATCTTTCGACACTGTACAACCATCCTTGGGCTCAAGGAACAAGATGCCATCAAGAATTACTGCCTGAATCGGGAGTCAATAGTATGCCTGCTGCACCACATTGTACCAGATATCACTGCAAAGGTGGCAACTCCAACAAACATCCCTCCCATGACCAAACTCCTCATTGTCCTTCATATACTGATGTCAGGATGTTTTCAGACAATGGGTGCACAAGTGGCAGGTATCTCCCAGCCATCCTTCTCGGTCTTTCTTCCAAAGGTTCTGGGCGCAATCATACACCCCACTACATCTGCTTTCCCCATACGAAGCAACTGCAGCAGGAGACCAAGCAAGATTTCTATCTATTTGCTGGGTTCCCGCATGTGCTGCGTGCAATGGACTGCATTCCTGTTCAACTGGTGCCACCTGCAGCAACGGAACACCTATACAGGAACCGCAAGCACACCCATTCCATAAATGTGCAGGCCATTGTGGACCACCGTGGGCTCTTCTCAAACATCTTTGCCAAATACCCCGGCAGCGTACATGACGGTGACATATTCGGGTATTCCACCATCAAAGAGCAGTTCCAGGATGGGCAATATGGCAATGGCCTACTTGTTGGTAAGCCGCCATACCAATCAGTGCACAGACAACACACCTACCATGTAGGACAAACAACACATACACCACACTAAACACAGATAAGCAGGAGAACACAGATGTACAGGCAGAAACACATGTGCCACATTACACCATAAAAATTGCACATCACACACATATATACACCCACATGTACATAAAATAGCCACAACCTGACTTGCACACCACGTCAGAACAGGTGGAGCTATGTCCCCTTTGCAAGCAGAAGCTGAGCACAAACCACTACAGGTGTCCGCTGGTTGACACCTAAATACAGATCCCACACACATTATACCTAATAATGTATAGGTCAGTAATGTGAATGGCATAAGCCATGTCAATGTAAAGAAAGTCACCCATAGGCACTCCCCACATCAGTCATGGGGTTCAAGCCTCTGGCAGCACCAATATCAAATGCCACCCAAGTGTTGCCATGGCCAACTACATATACATACCTAACATACCTGTAGCGAGCACATTCACCTGTATACATACCTAACATACCTGTAGTGTACACATTCACCTGTTTGCTGCATTCTGTCACACACGTAGGAATACAACATTACCTACCATGAAAGACCATGGGGCTGAATGAAGGTAAGTTGTACAGCACCAAGTCCAGTGCCACCTCACACGCACCCCTTAGCACCCCCAAATGCCACCATATGTATGCCATATACAAGAAACGGCCCAGCATGGCATAGAGTTTATGCAATACTGAAAAGACCATGGATGCCATAGTAGGACTCTGTAGGAGTATAGAGAACATACCTGACCTTTCATGCACTGTGCTAGGGGACCCATATAAAAGAATGGTGTGCCCTCTCCCAATGACTGCACTGTGCATGTGTTGGAAGTGTCTGTGAGAAATCATATATAGGAACTTAGGAGATTCCACTGTACCACTTTTGCTCATCCTCCAATTGTGTGATTCATACCCTAGTAAACTTGATGGCTGGCACAGCCATCATCTGCTACAAAGGATCACTATGTGTTGCACTGTGTGCGTAATGCCACATGGTCACATGGAGGCCAGAGTTTGGCTTTGTAGGGCTACAATGGTGTCTATACAAATGACGCCACTGTGGTGCAAGGAGGTGGAAGGTTCCACCAATAAGAGGACACTGGCACAGTTATGGACAACACAACACATATTTGCAATTGCTGAACGATCAGTTTGGATTGAATACTACAATCCCCAGGTCCCTGAGCCACAACCCAAGATTTTCAAGTCCATCTAAACAGACCTATGAAACCATTTCACAAAACAGGAACATACACTATACCAGAAGCAAGTTTAAGTCTCCACTCCACCTAAAACTAACAATGGCCAAGGTCCATACCAAACCACTATCAAGCATTACTGACACAGCTTCTATCATTCCTTTGCAGCGACCAAGGTTCTGGCATATTGCCATGGGTAATGACTCCATTTGGCAATCCTACAACATTGGAAGAGCATGCATATAATGAAGGGCACAGAAGAACACGAAATGTGGTGGACAGGATATTTGGACTTCTAAAGTCAAGGTTCAGGTGCCTGACCCTGACAGGAGGAAGCCTGTTGCATGTTCCACCTCTGGTATGCGAGATGATACTGGTATGTGCAATCTTGTATAATATATGTATACGGACCAATGTTCCCTGGGATGAACAGGTTGGTTGTCCCCAACGAGGAGGAAGATGACAACGGTGCAGCACATTGGGAGGGGGAACTACAAAACACTGCTGCAGGAGTTTTCAGGAGACTACAAATTGTACAGTACTTCTACACATAGGGGGTCATTCTGACCCTGGCGGTAATTACCGCCATGGCGGAGGTCGGCGGTAGCACCGCCAACAGGCTGGCGGTGCACCGCTGGGCATTCTGACCGCGGCGGTTCAGCCGCGGCCAGAAATGGAAAGTCGGCGGTGTACCGCCGACTTCCCGCTGCCCTTGAGAATCCTCCATGGCGGCGGAGCGCGCTCCGCCGCCATGGGGATTCTGACACCCCCTACCGCCATCCTGTGGCGGTAGAGGGTGCCGCGGGGCCCCCGTAAGAGGGCCCCACGAAGAATTTCAGTGTCTGCTTTGCAGACACTGAAATTCGAGACGGGTGCAACCTTCCCACTCCGCCGGCTCCATTCTGAGCCGGCGTCCTCGTGGGAAGGGTGTTTCCCGCTGGGCTGGCGGGCGGACTTTCGGCGGTCGCCCGCCAGCCCAGTGCGAAACCCAGAATGACCGCCGCGGTCTTTTGACCGCGGTACGGTCTTCTGGCGGTTCCCGCTTGGCGGGCGGCTACCGCCGCCCGCCAAGCTTAGAATCACCCCCATAGTCGCTGTACAAATATAATCACTTTGTAAATATCACCAATTAATTATTTGACACCTGAATCTCCATAGTCTCCTCATTCTCCACTACATAAACTATTGGAATATAAGTCATACCTCAGAGAACAGTAAAGAAACATGACAGTTACAAAAATGGTTGCAACATAGTTTGTGATGTAGAGGGTCTAGTGCCTCCATGTCATACACCAGTGTCACATAACTCACGGGCATGTGGCTCTTGAAGGCCTAGATCCATGCACCACAAAATATAACATGCTGTTAAGTGGCAATGTGCTAATTCCTAGCCCTTTCCCCACATCATCACCACGCCTGGAAGGATGCTTCAAGGGTAGAATACATAAGGTAGGGGCAGCTATCAAATGGTATTTAAGTAATGTAGGAACTGAACAGTGTCATATCTCAGCTGGATCGCTGCTACACAGTTACTGTGCAGGTGTGACAAGGGGGGACATCATTGGTAACTATGGACCTTCATCTACAGTTCAGGGTTAGTAACCTACGATGGAGCCAGAGCCTGCACTGTATATCAATGGGCTTATGTCCTGGCACTGCCATTGGGCTCAACCCTGCCACATGGTGTGCTGTCCCTCACTTATGGCACACACACATTGGCTGTGGGGTGCTCTATGGGTTGCTAGACAAAGAAGTAGCAATGGGTGCTGCACAACTATCCAAACATATGGCCCATTGTCAGGATTTAGAATAAAATGGGACAGTGCCCCACAAAAGAAATGTCTGGGTGGAATGTAGGCAGAGTGTGTTCCACTTTCTATGTACATTCGATACACTTGTCACACAAACCTACTGTCTTGAAACATGCCTACATCAAATCCAGATATACAGGTGAAGACTGATTTACGATGATATGGGCTATTTAGCAAAGGGTTTGCAAGTACCAACAATGGTTGACATGTGTCAGCAAGGTAACCTAGTATATTCTGTATTAAACCAAAACAAAGCACATATCAATACACATCCCTAATTGTCACTCACGTGTTAGACCAAGAGAAAGTTACCAACAGTGAAAAAATTCCCTAATATGTCTAGGTCTCCAATATGCCAATCAGGTGTGGGATGTGCAAGTATATCCAGCAATGTCCAAAATGTCACAGAACCATTACAAAATGAGTGGGAGTAGAAGTAGACATAAATGTTGCATGTGGCTAATAAAAAAAGCAGCACTGAGATGATTTCACACACTAACATCATACTCTCATGGTAAGAGTGACGTAGGTTGTGGAATGGGGGAATAAATCCATACCCATGTTCAATGAAAGATGTGGATGGACAGCTGAGAGATACCCTCAGATACTTGGAGATACAACATAGGAGGTCACCTGAAGATGACACAAGTGCTGTGACAGTTGTAATGTCATGTGTGTGTGAAATTCATGCAATCTTGCAAAGCCAGGCAATGGAAGGGTAACTATCATGTAGCCAGTAGTAGAAGATGTGTACATCTCCAATATACACAATTTACACGTTACATCCTGTCAATGTATGACCAGACAATGTTTCTGTAGAAGATGTGTACAAAGTGTAAGCAGCCTAAAGATTGGCAGCAATGTAGGACTGTTAGAAATGGGATCTTTGGTTGGCAGTCAGGTTACCCCCTGTCCAAGCAAGGACCCTCACTCTAGTCAGGGTAAAAGAGAATCAGCCTCAGCTAACCCCCGCTCACCCCTTGGTAGCTTGGCACGAGCAGGCAGGCTTAACTTCAGAGTACTAGGTATAAAGTATTTGTACCAACACACAAAGTAACTTAATGAAAACACTACAAAATGACACAACACAGGTTTAGAAAATTAGAAAATATATAACTAAACAAACCAAGACCAACATGACAAAAATCCAACATACACAAGTCAAGTTATTAATTAAAATGTAAAAAGAGACTTCATGTTCTTTTAAACACAACGCTAACATTGTTAGTGTGAAAAGGTACCTCGGTCACATCAAAAATAACCCCGCACAGGCGAGTGTGCGTCGAAAGAAGCCTGCAATTCGTTGATCTCACTCACAAGCAAGACCGTGCATTGTTTCTCCTTCGGTCGGGTTGGCGTGCGTTGTTTCTTCTCTCTGCAGGAGAGTGATGCATCGATTCAGACAAGCACTCTCAGGTCTTGGCAGGCTTTGCGTTGTTTTTACACACCCGGGGATGTTTACATCGGAAATCCTGCTGCACGGTGATCCAAAAACCGTGCAGTGTGGGTTGCGATCTCACCAGCCTCTATCAGCGATACATGCTCGTCATTTCCCTGAGTGCATGCGTCGATCTCCCAGCCACGCTGCATGAAGAGCGTTGATTTCAGTTGCGAGGCCAACAGTTTGTTGTTTATCCGGAGGTTGCGTCGAACTTTTCCCTGCACCGCTGTCTGTGCGTGGATTTCTCAAACTTGGCCTGCCAGCTTCTCCTTTCAAGGCCCCAGGAACTGGATAGGGCACCACTTGGCAGGAGTCTCAGCAGAGGCTCCAGGTGCTGTCAGAGAGAAGTCTTTGCTGTCCCTGAGACGTCAATAACAGGAGACACGCTCCATTTCAAGCCCTTGGAGAGCTCTTCACAAGCAGGAAGGCACACAAAGTCCAGTCTTTGTCCTCTTGCACAGGCAGAAGCAACAATTGCAGGATAGCTCCACAAAGCACAGTCACAGGCAGGGCAGCTCTTCTTCCTCAGCTTTTCTCCAGGCAAAGGTTCCTCTTAGTTTTCGGTAGTGATCTAAAGTCTGTGTTTTTGGGTGTCCTTCCTATACCCATTTTGGCCTTTTAAGTAAGCTTACTTCAAAGAAAAGTCTCTCTTGTTTGTAAAATCATGCCTTGCCCAGGCCAGGCCCCAGACACACACCAGGGGGTTGGAAACTGCATTGTGTGAGGGCAGACACAGCCCTTTCAGGTGTGAGTGACTACACCTCCCCTCCCTCCTAGCAGAGATGGCTCATCAGGATAGACAGGCTACACCACAGCTCCCTTTGTTTCACTTTCTAGAGAAAGGTGCAACCATCCCAACTGTCAAACTGACCCAGAAAGGGAATTCACAAACAGGCAGAGTCACAGAATGGTTTAAGCAAGAAAATGCTCACTTTCTAAAAGTGGCATTTTCCAACACTCAATCTTAAAAGCAACTTCACTAAAAGATATGTTTTTAAATTGTGAGCTCAGAGACCCCAAATTCCACATGTCTATCCGCTCCCAAAGGGAATCTATGCTTTAATCATATTTCAAGGCAGCCCCTATGTTAACCTATGAGAGGGCTAGGCCTTGCAACAGTGAAAAACGAATTTAGCAGTATTTCACTATTAGGACATATAAAACAAATAAGTATATGTCCTACCTTAAACATACACTGCACTCTGCCCATGGGACTACCTAGGGCATACCTTATGGGTGTCTTACATGTAAGAAAAGAGAAGGTTTAGGCCTGGCAAGTGGGTACACTTGCCAAGTCGAATTGGCAGTTTAAAACTGCACACCCAGACACTGCAGTGGCAGGTTTGAGCCATGTTTACAGAGCTACTAATGTGGTTGGCACAACCAGTGCTGCAGGCCCACTAGTAGCATTTGATTTACAGGCTCTTGGCACCTCTAGTGGACTGTACTAGGGACTTACAAGTAAATCAAATATGCCAATCATGGATGAACCACTTATACACATTCTGTATAGGAGCACTTTCACTTTAGCACTGGTTAGCAGTGGTAAAGTGCCCAGATTAACAAAACAGCAAAAACAGAGTCCAGCACACATCAACAACCTGGGAAACAGAGGCAAAAAGTTAAGGGAGACCATGCCAAGGATGCCAAGTCTAACAAGGACACAAATTGTTCCTAACAAGTTATGCAGTAAAAGGTGGAAAAGGTACACACATAGACCAATAATGACTTTGAAACACATTAATGTCAACATGTGATCACCCAACATATGTAAAGAGAGGATGGCTAGGTCAATACATAACCCACTCATGTATGCCACTACAATAACCTGTTTGTTTCCCATCGCATACCCACATGACAGGAGGCAGTGACAGATAACACCATCTGTCCCCTGGCATGTTCCTAAATTAGAAGTCACAACAGAGATACAAACCGTACCCAAGCTGCCCATGGAAATTACTAAGGATATCAAATCATGTCAGTCAGACCATGCTAAATGATGAGAAATGTCCTACTTGTGCAAGTAGTCATCCCTCAGTACATGATAGGGGAAGGGTGACATCAAGTACCCCAGAGGAAAAATTAAATCCCAGTCCTTTTGATCACATTTGTGCATGTGTCTGTCTGTAGGGACAGTGTATTGCTCTGCTGAAGAGCAATCAAGACGAGGCTAGATCCCCACCCAAAACACCCTGACACCACTGCTCAGGCTACATAGACTACTGACATTGTCAGGGGCCTGATGCATGTAAACAGTGGAACGAGTAGTGTGGAGCTCCGTAAACCTGCACCTAAACATGCAACCATGGGTCTGTGTGGGCATAAAAACTCCACTGTAGTGATGATAAATAGGCTGCTATCTTTTCTAGACTGCAACACTGCTACACAGTGGTATGACATAGTATGTGATAGTCATAACAAACATGATGTGGTCAACTGTGAGTACCTAGTTGGTGGTATTCACACATATGCCAGATATCTCTGCACATATGTCCCACTTAAATGGTACGGGCCTGTTAATGTGTGTTGGAGTCTGAACACAGGGCAACTTTCCACAAATGTAAGTGCATATGTATCACAAGATTATTGACAGAAAAAAATGACTTTCACATGTGTTCCTACATACAGAAACATAGGTAACACTGATATGACTACACAGGCATTTGTCAAAGTCCAACATGTGTCCATGCAGGAAGATACATATGTGAGGTTTCATATCCCATGAACACATCACTGTAGTCATATGTTACTGAAATTACACTACACATGTCCTTCTGCACTCACTGTACATACCAACCTTCATTGACACATGTGTGTGCACCATCTCCTGCAACTAAGATGCATAGGGAATTTTATGTCACATGTGTAGCAGAGCATCATGAAGGTTGAACCTAACAACACACCACAGAGTGGACACACATGCAAACACATTGCTAGGGGTAATGTGATTTCAACCCAGCCTTAGTCCACTGCATCCTCTGAGTACAATTTGTCATGGCCGTCACATGCTTTACCATGTATTGGACATAGCCCATCATATCTCTTGTGTTGTTGTAGGAGGCTGGCCTGGTTTGTAGTGGGTACCTTGGGTACTTA